>NC_134121.1:2367104-3007095 GCF_040939455.1 Microcebus murinus
GGGAGCCCCAGGGACCTGTGGTTCGACATTAGGTAGAACGTCCTGATTCCAGAAAAAATGAGAACACTGCAAGGATCTGCTCACGGGGCTCTGGCTGGTCCCCGGCGTGCCCAGGTGAGAGAGGAGGAGGAGACAGGTGAGGGGGGCCCTCGTGGGGCAGAAGCCAGGCCTGCCCAGGACGCGGGGACAACCTGAGTCCTTGGCACCTCCGTCAGCTGAGACCCCCGCCCCCCCCAGAGCCACGGAGCATCTGAAAACCAGAGCAGACTCCCGAGCCTGCGGCCCACGCCCCCCACCCGGTCTGCTGTTTTCCTCCGCCCGGCGCCCCACGGTGCCGGCGTGCACACACACGCACACGCGCACGCCCCCGGCCGCCTCTGCCCGCTCGCGTCTTGCGTTTGTTTTGCTCCGGCAGGCTGGAATGGGGACACGCTGCACTCTCGCAATTGGCAGTTTCCTCCGATCCCCCCACGGAGGTGCCATATGTCAGTGTCATGAATAGGCACGCGGCGCCACGGCGTGGGGGCTGGGACGTGGCAGCTGCCAATCACCAGCCGAGCAGGCAGGGGGCAGGGGCTCGCAGAGGGGCGGCGGGCAGGGGACGGCCTGGGCAAAGGTGTGCGTGTGGGGCCAGGGCACGTCCCGGGTCCTCACCAGGGTGGGACGCAGCCCAGTTGGCCAGAATGCCTTTGCTGAGAACAAAGCAGAACCCCAGAGGCCCGGGCGTTGGCCTCACCCCTGGCCAGAGCCCCCAGCCCTGCCCGTGTGCCAGCGACCGCCCCAGCCTCCTCCTTCAGGACGCCCTCCTCCCCGCACCCCTGCCCGGCCTGCGCACCACCTGAGCCCTCACCAGGGAGGCGGGGGCCAAAGCCTCACCTGCCAGGAGGAGAAGAAGGAACCAAGTCTAGCCAGCACCTGCCTCGGGCCAGGCACCGTTAATCCTCTCCGCTCTCCTGGGAACTGGGCATTATCGTCCCCATTTGACAGGTGATACGATGGAGGCTCAGAAAGGATTTAAGAAACTGAGTCTTATGGCTCCCCCATGGCAGAGCTGGGCTGGGCCCAGGTCTGCAAATGGATGGGTGGCCAGTGGTTCTGTGCCAGGGCCCCGCGTGGCCTGTCTCCCTGCTGTGCCCGGAGCTCCCCGCCTGGCTGCCTCCCTCACCAGCCCCGCCCTGCCCCGCCCTGCCCAGCTCTGCCCAGCTCTGCCCTGGGCCTTAGGGCTGCCCCCTCCCTCCTCCCTGCCCTGAGGATGAAACCCACCCCCTGTACCCCCAGCTGTCAGTCACCTCTCTCTCCCCCAACCCAGCCATGTCCAATGCACAGGTGACTGGCATGGACGCACGGACAGGCAGGTGCAGAGCTGTGCTGTCCCTGGGGACGGAGGAGAGGCCCCGCCCCGCTCTGGGCGCCACAGGCCCATTCCCCTCATCCCGGGCCCTGCTGGAGGCCAAATCGTGGATGGGATTAACCGCTCCAGGTTAATTGGCCGCCCCTCCCTCCCAGCGTGACGGAGTGTGCTTGACATTTCCCCAGATAGTGAATTGATACCCAAGCAATTTGTCATGGAGACCTCATTATATGCCAACTGGGTCCCCTAAGCCGTTAGCGTCTGCGCCCCAGAAACAAGATTGGCAAGTTAATAATGGAGCCTTTATCACGCTGTTCCCTGCTGGCACTGGAAGAGAATCGCCCGGAGACAAGACGGGACACTGGTGGGGAGAGAAGATGCTATCCTGGAGCCGGGAGCATGAAGCCTCGGGAGAGATCCCCACGCCACCGCCCCTTCTTGAGAAGGTCCCCTGACCTCAGTCGTACCTTCTTCTGGCAACAATGCTTTGATTTTCCACTGAGAAATCCCTCTCTCTGCAAGGTAGGCTGAGGCAGATTCCAGCCCAGCCCCAGACACAGCAGTGGGTTCAGGGGAAGGCAGGTGGTTCAAGCCAGGCCAGCCAACATGTGTCACCCGGGGCATTCGCTGGAGCCGTTGGGGTGGAGGGGACTCACTTTGCCTGGGATGATTGTGTAGGATGAGGTAAGGCTGGGCTGCTGCTGCCCTCTTGCCCCCAGGAGGGAGAGGACGGAGCCAGAGCTGACGCCCCGAGAGCCAGCTCTGCCCCAGAGGGAACTAGCAGGGCCCCGTTTTGTTTAAGTTGGTTTCTGCCACATGAACCCGGGGAGTTCCGATTATGTACGGCGGGGTCTTAGCAGATTCCAGCCCTTCTGCAGAGGCTGTGGGGGAACCCCAGGGAGGAAAACAGCTTGGTTCAGAAAGGTGAGGCCCGGGCCCAGGGCTGGGGGACAGGCGACCTGCAGGACGGTCTCCTCGGGGGTCTTCTGGCCCCGCCAAGGGCTGAGGACAGGGGGTGGGGTGGTGGGGGGTGGTGGTGGAGGGGGGGAGTGGGTGGGAGCAGAAGAGGGGACACTCCCAGCTTCTCTGGGGCACAGGCAGCCCCGGCGGACACCCTGGCCTCGACTTCAGCACCAGGGACAGCGGCGGCCTCACGCTACACCGCACCTCAGGCCCAGGGGAGGGTCCCCACGGAAACGGGGCTCCACGAGTTCTGAAGCGTGACGCCACCATTCATATAGAAACTGCGGACAGACGCCCAACATCACGGCATCCATGTGCCTTGGAAACAAAACTAACAACGAACAACACAAGAACTCTCAGGGGTGGTTAAAAAAACCAGCCGCTCTCCCAGGACGTCCTGCTGGAAGATGGCTGGGGGCTCTGGGTTCTGGGCTGGGACGAGGGTGGGCTCGTGGCTTCCATGTGTGTCTCCCCAGCAAGCCACCAGCTGACCCCCGGCACCGGAATGAGGGGTGGTGTCGAACAGGGGACGCCGGGGATCCAAGAGGAAACTGGAAGTCCGTGCTAATGGCTGGTGTGGCGGGCGCAGGGGCAGCCGGGGCACGTGGATAGGGAGGTGGCCCTGCAGGTTTGTCATCGCACACGGCTGCTCGGGGTGGACGCTGGGAGCAGGCTGGCTGGGCGGTTCTGGCCCAGAGTCCCTCGGGAAGTTGTGGCCCAGCTGTGGCCAGGGCTGCAGGCTCCACCGGGGCAGGAAGAGTCACTTCCAGATGGCTCCTCTCACGGCTCTTGGCAGGACGCCTCTGTCCCTGCCACGTGGACCTGTCCACGGAGTGGCGGCTACGACGGATCAGCTGAGTTCTTTCAACGCCAGTGGCGAGAGAGGGAGAGAGAGGCTGGTTGCCACCAATACAAAAGTCACTGCGTTTCACGGACGTGACACACCATCACTTCTGCCACATTCCGTTGGTCACACGGACCGACCCACCCTGGTTCCATGTGGCCAGGGAGCTGCACCGACCCCAGGAGGTGGGCGTGGACCGCTGTGGATCTCGGACGCCGGCTACGGCAGGGCAAAAATACCGTCATCGACGGCCTGCTGTTTTTAATGTACCAAAAGGAGATTTTTTACTTCCATTTGAGGATTTGGGGATAAGTAAGGGGAACGTAGAAAATGAACCAAACCCCCCAAAACAGGCAACTATTCAGTCCAGGAAAAACGAGAGGTTGCGCAAGAAACGTAATGACAATGCGTCGCTCAGCTGTGAACAGCACTCGAAAAGGACTACCACGGCACACCTCAGCTCTGACTCAGTCGGAACGAGAGGATGGGGGTGCGGCATGGGCTGGGGGTGGGGGACAGGCCCCAGTCGCCGTAGCCGGAAGTCCACGGGGAGTTTCTAAACCCAAGAAGGAGAAAAAAGCAGCGGCAGCAACATTGGCTACTTAGAAGTGAATTCCGAAAGAATCAGCTAAAGTCACAGAAAATGCTGCCTCCGAGAAGGAGGAATGAGGAAAGGAGAAGGGGGCTGGGTTTTCATTACGAACTTGTAGAACTACTGGATCATCCAAGCCATGCACAATGCAGGACTTTTATGTTACAAATCACATGAAATTTAAATAACTGAAAAACAAACCCTAAAGCCTCCAGATGCCCCCACTCCAAGCTCATGGTGGCCAGACTCTGCAACCCCAGGCAGGGGTGTCCCCTCCGCTTGGAGTCTGGGTCCCTCCATCTGTCTGGGCCCTCACCCCTCCTCTGAGCCTGCCCCCACCTTCTGCCCGCTTCCCGAGGAAATAGCTGTCCCCACTGGGGCCCCCCAGCCCGGCCCCCATGCCGCCGCCTGTGCTGGTGGGAACTGAGAGAAGCCGCTCCTGCCTCCCAGGAGGTGACTTGGGGACGACATGTCCCTGCTCCATCATGTCCCTGACACGGGGCCTAATTACCCCGCGTGCTAGTCATCTGATGTCGGCACTGTCGTGTACCTTCGCCTTTAATTAATAATGGGGTAGGACTCCAGCAGGGCCGGGGTGGGGCCGGGCCGGCTGGGCTGCTGCGGGGCGTGGGGGCCAGGCTGGCGCATGCCTCCCCCGCCGGCAGGTGTGGGCTCCCCACACATCCCTGGTCACACCCCCGAGTTCCTGCCTGGCACACTGGAGCCTGGGGGAGACAGGGGTGAGTGAGGGGTGTCTGCAGCTTGGGCACTACCTTTGCAGGGGGTGAGCGAGGCCTCAGGGCTCCAGTCAGACACTCCTTCTGCCCAGACACCACGCAGTGTTCTAGAGATGTTGATCCTCACAATCCCAGGGACTGGGAAGGAGGCACAGAGCGGGGAGGGCAGCGTGCCAGCCAGGCCCAGGCCCTGGTCCCTGTGCACGGCTGTTTCCACCAGCACCTGGAGCCCCAGGCAAAGCCCCCCAAGGGTCTTCCGGGGAGGAGGCGGGAACACACATCCCGGGGACCAAGGGGGTGCAGGGCTGGGACCCGAGGACACGGCAGGTGGCTCAAGTGGGATGGTGTGGAGGGGGCCGGGGAACCCAGCTCAGACCCAGGTGCAAACAGTCCAACTCCTGTAGCCAGAGGAGGGGGTGGGGCTGGGGACAGCTAGGACCCCCAGATGGGCCTCCCTACAGCCTGGATTGGCCAGATCATTGGCCAGGCCACCCAGCCTGGGTGTGCCCCCCACTCCTGAGGGCCTCGACAGAGGGGAGGCTGGGGGCCCTGGGGGTGCCTCTGTGTGACCCACCTCCTCGTAGGCCCCTCCTCCCAGCCCTGGCTGGGTGGGGACCCACAGAGGCCGACAGGTGAGCAGGAAAATCTATTTGGATCCATCTTGAATTATTAAGTGGTTCAAGAATATTCTTAGCTCCAGGCAGGCTGCAGGCTGTGGAGCCGACTCCACCACGGCCCTAATTTAGAGGTTCTGCGGGAAGGAGCCGAGACGCCACTGCACTTAGGGAGCCTCCCGCGTGCCCCTCTGCCTGCCGCCTTGGGGAGTGGGGCGCGGCTCGGGCAGGGGCGGGGAGGCATGCCGCCCACAGACCCCTCTGTCCCTGGAACTGGCTGTGGAGTCCTCGAGGGGCAGGGGCCCCACCGCAGCCCCCACCCCAGCCCACGGCCCCTCCCTGCCCCCCAAGCTGGGACCCTTCAGGACAGCCAGCTCTGGGATGTCCCTGCACACACCTGGGGCTGGGCTGGGCTCTCGGCAAGCTGCTTGTCCACAGAACAGTCCAGATTTTACAGAATCACAGCTCGGTTTACTCGGAAGTGTCACTGAGGACCACAGACCGGGGCCCGCAGTCCGGGAGTGTCCTCAAGGGGGGTCCTGCTCGCGCACAGGTGGCGGCTCAGCACGGGCCAACTCCGCCAGACTACTCAGAGGTCACGCGAGCAGAGTCACCCCAGCTGCGGGGGTGAGAGCACCTCCGGTGACAGATGGCCGAGACACCGTCTCTAATCCCGTCAGGCGCTGTCTTGCGTGCAGGACACTGCAAGGGCTGGGGTCATTTGCCTTTTAGGGAGCACGGCGACTCAGGCCCGACACGTGGGGGCCGCGTGCTCTGCCGTGTTCATCTTCAGAGCTTCTCCTGGAGAGCCGCACGCCGCCATGGCGCCCGGGGCTGGTGAGATCACGCTGGCGGGAAATGAGCAGACGTTGGTCTTAACGTTTGCTACTTTGTCGCACTTGCCGGAAGGCCCTCGGTGTGGCCACAGGACAGGGCTGAGGGGCCGTGGCATGTGCCCGCCCCCCTGCGTGTGCTGCGGGTTCTGCTTTAACTTAAACTCCAGCCCCTTCGAGATCCAATAAACCCAAGCCAGGGACAAAGCTTCCCAAGAGGCCCAGAACGGCCACCCCTGAGCTGCACGCTGCCTCTGCTGTCCTCCTCCTTCTCCTGGAGCCCTGCTCCCCAAAGCCAGGCCTTACCGGAGGACTTGGTGGGGTGCTGATCGGTTTCTGCCAGGCCCTTGGGGGGCGGTGCCGGGAGCAGGCAGATGTGTAGGGAGCCCTGGCCCTCTGTGAATCTGGGGCTCAGGGGAGTCCTCAGCAGGGACCTCACTCCTGTCCCCTCCCTGGGCCAGGTCCCTGCTGGGCATCTGGAGAGTCGGGGTGGATGGGACTCCTCAAAAGCCACTCGCAGGCTAAGCTACTCATGGAAAAAGACAATGCCAATGACCAAAGGCAGGAGTGAAGGCAGGGACATTCCTAAGGACCTCACAGACTTAAAAAGGAAATGCCACGAATAACCGTTAGGTAACATGGACGCGGTGGCCAAACGCCTAGAAAACACAGAAACTACGGACTGACTCCAGGACAGGAAACTGGAACAGGCCTGCAACAAACAGAGATCCGATCAGTAATCAAAGCCCTGCCAAAGGCCCGGGACCAGATGGCTTCACTGGAGAATCCGCCAAAGGTTCTAACCAGAATTGACACCAATCCTCCTACTCCCAAAAAGTAGGGGAGGGATCCCTTCCTAACTCACTCTGTGAGTCCGATATATTCCTCTGATATCAAAGCCAGAGGAAGACATCAGAAAACTACAGATCAGTATCTCTTACAGACACAGATGTAAAGATTGTCACCAAAACCCTAGTGAATCAAATTCAGCAGCATAGTAAGTGGGTTATACACCACGAACAAGTTGGATTTATTCCAGAAATGCAAGGTAGCTCAGTATATGAAAACCAATCTCAGGAATACACATTAATAGAACGAAGGGGAAAAAATCACATGCTCATTTCAGCAGGCACAAGAGAAGCATTTGACAAAATCCAATACCCTTTTATGATAAAAAAAAAACACTTAAAACTTAGGAATAGAAGGGAGCTTCCTCAATCTGATTAAAAGCATCTATGAAAACCCCGCAGCAAACATCACACTCAGTGGGGAAAGACTGAAAGCTGTCCCCCAATGATTGGGACAAGGATGTCCGCTCTCACCACTTGTATTCAACATAGTCCTGGAGGTTCTAGCCAGTGCATTAGGCAAGAAAAATAAATAAAAGGCATTCAGTTTGGAAAAGAAGCAAAACTATCTTTATTCGAAGACGACATGACCTTATGCTTAGGAAACTCTAAAGAATACACAAGAACTATAAAAGATGATAAATGAGTACAGCAAAGTCACAAGATACAAAAATCAAATGTATTTTTATGTATCAGCAATGAATAATCTGAAAATAAAATAACTCCATTTACAATAGCATCAGAAAGAATAAGATACTTAGGAGTAAACTTAACCAAAGGAAGTGCAAGACTTGTACACTGAAAACTGTGAAGTATTGTTGAAGAAAATTAAAGCCCTAATTAAGTGACAAACACCCTAGGTTCAGGGATTAGGAGACTTAATACTGGTAAGACTGTGACACTCTTTATTCACCTATAAATCCAATGTGATCCCTACAAAAATCCTAACTGCCTTTTTTGCAGAAATAGACAAGCTGGGCCTAAAATTGATATGGCATCACAAGGGACCTCGAATAGCCAAAACCATTTTGAAAAAGAACAAAGCTGGAGTATTCACGCTTCTGGATTTCAAATTTTCCTGCAAAGCTACAGCAATGCAAACAGTGTGGTCCTGGCATAAAGATAGACACATAGACCCATGGAACAGACCTGAGGGTCCAGAGATAACCTGTGGTCATTTGACCTTTGAGAGTCGTGCCAAGACCACACAATGGAGGAAAAGGTCACCTACTGTGCCTCCATCAGCATGAGGCACCTAGAATGGGCAAGTCCATGAGACAGCAGCAGACTAGAGGGTGCCAGGGCTGGTGCAGGTGGGGAGGAAGGGCTGACTGCTATGGGTGCGGGGTTTCCCACGGGGGTAACAAAAGTGTTCTGGAACTAGATAGTAATGACGGTTGCACAAGATTGTAAAAGCCAATGAGTTGCACACTTTAAAATGGTAGAAGTGGCAAGTTTTATCTCAAAACAAACAAAACCTACTCACATAAAAACTGTCTGCAGGGCCGGGCGCGGAGGCTCACGCCTGTAATCCCAGCACTCTGGGAGGCCGAGGTGGGCGGATCATTTGAGCTCAGGAGTTCGAGACCAGCCTGAGCAAGAGCGAGACCCCGTCTCTACTAAAAATAGAAAGAAATTGGCCAGAAAACTAAAAATATATAGAAAAAATTAGCCGGGCATGGTGGGGCATGCCTGTAGTCCCAGCTACTCGGGAGGCTGAGGCAGAAGGATCGCTTGAGGCCAGGCGTTTGAGGTTGCTGTGAGCTGGGCTGACGCCAGGGCACTCTAGCCCGGGCAACAGAGCGAGACTGTCTCACAACAACAACTAAACAACTGTCTGCAAACTTACCTCCTGGCTCTGGCCTGCTCCTCACTGTGGGGGGCAGGGAAGAGGGGGCCCTGCAGGTTCTGGCCATTGAAGTACCAGAGAGGCTTAAATCAGAGCTCCACCCCCACCCCAGTAGGCGGCCAGGGTCATCCTTGCTAGAGGAGGGGGCCGCTGGGGGCCTGGACTCTGGTGGCCAGGGGTGGCACGAGGAGCTGCCAGCCCAGGTGGGAGCTTTGTGGGCGATTAAACCTCCTTGACCTTCCAGTTTCACCCTTCTCAGTGGGGGAGCACAGGCTGCAGCCCGTGGGCTGTTCGGCCCCACTCTTCCGGACCGCAGCCTTTCTCCGTCAAGGACTCGGTGGGTGCCAGGCTCTGCACTGCACCCCTCACATCACCTCCTGGAGTACCCCAGCCACGAGGACAGGCACCGTCCCCATCTGAGCTTTGACCCTGCGCTGCCAATTCCCCCCACCCCTGGTCCTGATGGAGCTCTGGGGAGGGAAAGATCTGGAAGCTAGGACGGCAGATGGTGGAGCCGGCTGTGAGCCCCCCAGCCTGGCTCCTGTGGGCATGCCAGGGAACGTAGGAGGGTGGGCGCAGGCTGGCGCTAAGCTCCCAAGCTCAGGCCATGGGCACCAGGCTCGGGTATGTCTGGGTCCACTGAGCCCTGACTCAGCAGGTGGGAGGCTTGTGGCAGCAGCCGCTTGGGGACTCCCTGTTGAGGGCCACGTGTCCCCTTCCTGTGAGCACCCTGGGGCAGGCGGGCAGATGTCTGGGCACTGCGGGGCCACCCTCCTAGACCCAGCGGATCCCGACGGCCAGCCCCATGCTCTGCTCGGGGACAAGGCCACACCGCCGCCAGCACTCAGCACTGGCTCCCTCTGCCCCCTGCCTGGCCCACCTGCGCCTCAGTGGGCCTGGGGACCCGTGTGGGGAGAGGTGAGCCCAAGCCCTGGGCTCGTGGGTCCTGACGTAGGACCACAGGTTCCTTGCCCCCTACCCGGGTAGTGCTCTCCAGGACCACGGCTGTCACCCCGGAAACACCCTGCCCGAGCCTGCAGCGTCCACAGGTCTTGGGGCACTGCTCTGGGGACTTCCGCCACGGCCCTGTTCTCCCTCACCTCCCAGATGGGATTTGGGGGAGCCCAGCCGGGAGGCAGATCCAGGTGACATGTGCCCTCTGACCACCAGACAGGCACTGGACGGACTCCCCCGACCCGGGCCGCGTTTACTGGGATGACCAGGTGGGTGTCCACCACGGGGCAAGAGACTTTACACGGATTCTCACGCTCAATCCCCCAAACCTGCTGCAGTAGGAGTCTGCACCCCCAGCAAGAAACAGGTTCTGGCGAGGAATGGCCACGGTGCCCAGTCTCATCAGATGCTGCCCCGGACCCTCCTCCAGGAGGGCCTCCGTGCTTGCCGCAAGTGGTCGCATCTAGACCAGTGTGGGCATGTGGCCAGGGTCTCCTCTGCCTCTGTCACTGCCCCCACCTTCAAGTGTGACCCACACAGCCGGCCTCCCCTGCTGTCTCCTCCTCACTTCCCCCACCCGGAGTCTTTCTGGGGATGACTCGTCCCCTCGGTCCCCCACTGGCCACGGGGACCGAGTCACAAGCCCCTTCCTGTCTGCTGGGAGTGGGAAGAGAGGGCTGGGGACCGTCTCCCCCACCCCAGCTTCTGCTGCTTTGGGGTGGCGCAGGGCAGAGCCCCCCCTTGCTATGGTGAAGGGACCCCTTGGTCCACTGGGCAGAGGTCTTACAGAAAGCCAGACTCCACAGAAAGGCCCGAGTGCCCAGGGCTGACAACCATGGCTCCTCCTCTGGCCGCTGACACCGGAGACACGAGGGCCGAGCCACCGCGCTGGGGCGCTGCTTGCGCCCTCACACTGCGGAACGGGCGTGTGGGTCTGGCCCACGGTGCAGACAGTCAGCAGCCCGAAATGACCTGGCCAGTTCCTACTGTCCTCGTGCCCAAACCCAGCCCCACGCCCTGGTGACCTAAGGCACGTCCCTAAGAGCTCTCTGGGCTGGGGGCTCCCTGTACACCCACAGCTGTGACAAGCACAGGGGGTGTCTCAGTCACAGGATGGGGAGCGAGGAAGCCTGTGTGGGCTGTGACTGTGACTGTGACCCATCCTGTGACTGAGATGCCCCCGTGCTTGTCACAGCAGTGGCTGCACAGCTGTGCAGGAGGACAAAGCGCATCATCAACAGGAGGCGGGACCTGGGCCAGTCCTCTTGCCCACAGGCTCCCCGTGAGGCACCTGTGGAACATGCTGGAACCTGCTCCCCCCAGTGAGCACCCAGGGAGCCCGGCTAAGGGTGGGGTCCTGGGTCTCCCCCCGGTGTCAGCTGCTCGGCTCCCACTGGGTCACAGCTTGAGCTGCCCTGCAGGTTTCGCTTCAGCCAAAGGTTTCCCTGCTCAACCCTCTTCTCCAAGGACTCTCCGCCCAGCCGGTCTGTCCTGTCTCCCGACTAGTACCAGTGGTGACCCCGGTCCCAT
Organism: Microcebus murinus; assembly: GCF_040939455.1. NCBI lineage: Eukaryota > Metazoa > Chordata > Mammalia > Primates > Cheirogaleidae > Microcebus > Microcebus murinus. The sequence continues at coordinate 2,378,220 of NC_134121.1, forward strand.
CTCCCAGATCACCAGAATAAAGAGGGCCTGTGGGCTGTGGGCGGGGACCAGGGCAGACCCCAGCGGGGAGGGCCACAGAACAGGGCTCAGGTCTCAGTGGGAAGCCCCTGAGCCGGGTGGCCCTGGGAAGCCTGAGATCCAATCTCCCAGTGGCTTAGATCAGCTTCAGGGCCACGTGACAGACAGCGACAGGTAATCCCTCCTGCTGCTCCTGCTTCAGGAACAGGGAGGGCCGGTGGGCAGGTACCCATGACGGACAGGTGACCCTTCCTGCTGTCCCCTGCAGCAGCCCAGCCTGGCCAGCAGGAGGGCGCTGTGACCCAGGGGCTGCGCCAGAGCCGCAGAGGAAGGGCCCAGACGCCAGGACGGGAGAGGGCAGCCGCTGACCCCACCCCGCACGCTCTCCCAGAAGCTTCCGGAGGCAGCGTCAGGAGGGAAACTGTTAAGAGGCGAGTAGGCCCAGGCAGAAAATCAGCCATGAGCCAGAGCCGCCCTGGTGGACAGGACGGTCACCCCCTCCCAGCAGCGGGGAGGCCGTGGGCTCCGGGCGCAGACTGGGCGGCACGTCCCATCCACTGCTGGCTCTTCTTCCTCTGGGATGTAGACCCAGGACGTGGCAAGCTCTTCACGTGCTCTGCACAAAACCTTGCCCTATTTGTAGGTGCTCCAGGTACTTTACAGGCCAGCTGTCCCCTCCCCCACAAGGGCAGGGGCCACTGCTCCTGTCGGGGAAATCCAGACGGAGAGGGACAGAGGCCTGCTGCACCGCACCCGGCAGGTCTGCGGCAGCCCAACCTAGAGGTCCCTCGCTGAAGCCTGGGGGAGTCTCTTGGGTTTTCTCCCAGGCCACACAGCTGGGTTGGAAAGGAAGGGGAAAGGCCTCCTGGGAAAAGGAGACGCTGCTCGCAGGCTTTGGAACCCACGCACCTGCCACCCAGCGATGCTCTGGATGGGGAGAGGGCGAGGCGAGGCCGAGTGCCACGGACGTGTGCGGGCTGCTGCTGCCCCCCGGAGGCCACGCCGCACGCTGCAGCCGGGAGGCACGAGGCCCAGGAGGTGGGAATGGCGGGGGCCAGCGGGTGGGGGCATTTCCACTGAGCGGCCGGCCCTGCCTCTCTGCTGAGTGGCCGCCCCAGCACAGGCTGTGGGGCAGGGAGCGGGGAAGACGGGAAGCAGCGGAGGCAGCAGGCCACGGGGCCTCTGGTCCAGACTGAGCTCGCAAGGCCCGCGGTGGGCATCTTGCACCCGGCTCTGTCTCTTGCCACGGGCTGAGCTCTTCCTCGGCCCAGCTGACGGGTTCACAGAGCTCCGACCCCTGCATCCCAGAGCACCAGTTACGGTGCTGGGTGCCCAGTGTGCCACACCTGTCCCCCGGCTGGTGTCTCAGGTGCCACTGCAGCAGTCCTGCAAGGGCCTCCTCCCTCCAGGCCCTGAGGGGCTGAGTGGGACTCTGGGACACCGGCTGATACAGGTGATTCCCAAGCGACCCTGGAATCTGGGCACGGGAGGCTCCGAGAGGCTGAGAGGCTGCGTTCGGGGCACAGCAGGTGACCTCCTGGGAGCTCCGTACCCTCGGTCCACTCTCCTGCCTCCGGGACCCAGCAGGAGGGCCAGCTTGCTCTCCAGCAAGGTGCCGTGGACCTGCCTTGCCTGGGGTCCTGTCCTCATGTCACTGCGCTCTGACCCCAGGTGAGCTGATGGGGAGCTCATGAAGGGAAGATGGTGGGGAGCAGAGGAGCACGTCCCCCCTGCCACACCCCGTGGCCACCCACCTGGCGCACGGGCTCGGGGATCCGGAACCTGCAGCAGCGGTGGGTCAGGCGCACGGCCGTCTCCAGGCCCATCTTGTGGCCCACAGAGATGTAGAGGGGCTTGGTGCTGCGGTCGTGGCTCCGCAGGGCCTGTGACAAGGAAGGAGAGGGCAGTCCTACGCACTGGCCACTGGGACGCGGGCAGAACCGGCCTCGGTGGCTGGGGCTCGGACACAATGTCCCGGGCAGCAGGAGGGAGCCTGGAGGTGTGGGGTGCTCTCGGGGAGCTTTCCTGCTCTCTGGGCACAGGGCCGCCCCGCCCCACAGTGGGTGGGGCGAAACAGGTGCACACATCACATCCCAGGGCCCTTGTGGCTGGAGGATGGGGAGAGGAACACTGTCCGGACTGGGCATGAGTGAGCGTGTGCATGTCTGGGTGCACGTGCACGCGTGTGTGAAGGAGCTGCTGCCCGGGCCACCCTGCCCCTCGGACACAGGCCCTTGCTGGGGCACAGGGCCCGGGCCACGCACCATTCCCAGGACGGTCCCAGAGCTTCCCGTCAGAGGGAAGGAGTCTCCTCCGGCCTGCAGGAGCTGGATCTGCAAAACGGGGAGGAACACTGGGAAACGCAGGGCTTCTCTGGGCGGGGGCTGGAGGCGCGCCTGGCTGTGGCCGCAGCAGCGGCTGCCGGGCCGGGGAAGGGCAGGGCCTGACCTCACACGGGAGCCTGAGACGGCCCTGAGCACGCGGTGGCACAGTCGGGCCTGGGTCAGGGCGCTGCCCACAGGCCTTGTCTCACCCTGGCGACGGGCCGAGGGAAGGCCCAGGGCCACAGCGCTGGCAAGCGCAGGTGCCAGACTGGTAGAGACACAGGAGTCACCTGCTGCCCAGTGGGCCGCGCCCAGCGCTGAGGCCGCTTCCTTCCTGCTGCTCTTTCCGCTCTGGGCATTATTTGATTCAGCTCAGAAAACCATTATTTTGAGGGGTGGGTTGGCCCACTGAGCGGACCTCGCGTCCCTGTCAACTCAACAGACTCCTACTGAGCGAATGCTCCATGCGGGGACCCGAGAGCCCAGAGAAACAGGAGACGTGGGCTTTGCTCTCGGAACTTCCCGTCCCGCAGGAGAGCCGGGTATGTCACTGGCTCCCACCAGAAGGGCCTCAGAGGAAGGAGGAGGAAGGGTGCTGGTGGCAGCTCTGGGTGGGCTGTGGTGTGTGGCACAGAGGCAGGGCCTGGAGACAACAAGCACCTGAGTGTCCTGGGGAAGGGACAGGTGGCTGGGCTGGAGCAGGGGTGGGAAAAGCACCAAGCACCGCTGGGACAGCTGGAAGCCCGCCCTGTCCCCAGGACCTACTTGGTGTGCAAGGGCAGCAGAGGTGAAGGGGACGAGCCAGGTGAGCACACACACGAGGCGGGAGGGAGCTCGGGGGGTCCATGGAATTTTTTTTGTCCTAAAATGGTTATTTAGGGAAAGGGAATGTTAGGACACAACAGAAAGTTTTAGGATATGTTTTGTAGATAGTGTGTGGTACGTGCACGATCGGATAAAGTTTATGAAAGGGAATTTATTAGGGAATTTTGGCTAATAGTCAAACAAATAGACAAATAGAATTTTGTCAGTAGTAATTTACTCTGAATGAAATGACACGATGTTTACGGCAAGTGTCACAGGGACTGACCGGGGAAAGAACCGAGCGGCACACAGAGGGTCGGAGAATCAGCCTTTATTTCGCTGGCGGGCTCAGAGGGGCACGCCACCAAATTCTGAGCCCCGCTTCCTTGTTCTCCTCCGGTTTTATACACTTCTTGGGGTTACACACAACCAATCAACTATTGAGCATGAGGAGTTATCCAATCAGCGATGGGATTCAAAGAGCATCCAATCAGCAACAAGCTTTACACATCTAATCAGCAGTGAGTTTAGCCATGGGACCCCCGGGGGGGGGGAGTGTTTCCCTGTCAATTTTGATTCTATAACATGTTTCTTTTTGGCCCACCTTTTTGGGCCAAACCAATGTCTGCCTCCCACGAATTGATTGATGACTTTACCTGTGACCCCTTTCTCCCTGACATGTATAAACCAGACTGTGACCCAGCCACCCCAAGTCCATGTGCTCAAGGCTTCTTGGGCGTGGCTCCGGGTCATGGTCCTCAAATCTGGCTCAGGGTAAATCTCTTTAGAATTATTTTACACAGTTTGGCTTTTTTCCCATTGACACACCCAAAGCCCATTTAGTGAACAGCTTAACTGCCCTGTCTCTCTGTGTCTCTCTCGTAAACTGTAAGGGCGTAAACTGTCATGGTGGCACGTAAACTGTAAGGGTGGCGCAGCTGAAATAACAGGAAAATACCTAATCTGACAACTTTCCCATAACAGGTAAAGATCGATGCTCTGAGCTCTGGGCTCTCTCTGTCCCCAGACAGCAGGCAGCTTGCAGGGACCCTGTCTTCACAAACATCTGAAAAGAGCCCAAGGAAGTGCAGATCTTTCTCTTTACACTCAGCCCGCAGCCTCTAAATCTGTTTCTGTAGCCTCAAGTTCTTCCCGAGAAGCTGGGAGCTGACAGCAGGGGGCCGACCCCAGCCTCAGTTTCCTGCCCAAAACCATGTCTCAGGGTGGAATCACATCCATTTATGAGCCTGACCGTGCCTCTCTCCGGGAACAGAGAAACAGCAAGACAGACAGACACCTTCACACAACAATTACTATTTTTTCCTTCTCTCTTTATCCCCATGAAAGCGCAGTCACGTGGCCTCGCTGCTGGCCTCTCCTTTCCCCTTCTTTGGGCTGCCACCCGTCACCCTGCTCTCTTCCCCTCCCTCCTTCCTTCTCTTCTAAAAGGACAAAATAGACCAGGAGCGGTGGCTGGCCGGGCATGGTGGCTGGCCGGGCATGGTGGCTGGCCGGGCATGGTGGCTGGCCAGGGGTGGCTCACGCCTGTAATCCTAGCACTCTGGGAGGCCGAGGCAGGAGGACCACTCAAGGTCAGGAGTTCGAAACCAGCCTGAGCAAGAGCGAGACTCTGTCTCTACTAAAAATAGAAAGAAATTAATTGGCCAACTAAAATATATAGAAAACATTAGCCAGGCTTGGTGGCGCATGCCTGTAGTCCCAGCTACTCGGGAGGCTGAGGCAGGAGGATTGCTTGAGCCCAGGAGTTTGAGGTTGCTGTGAGCGAGGCTGACGCCATGGCACTCACTGTAGCCTGGGCAACAAGGTGAGACTCTGTCTCAAAAATGAAATAAAAGGACAAAATAAACATTTTTCCTTTTGCATCTTACTCTCTGCGTGAGAAACCTTTCTCCGCCTGCATGGGGGCTTTTCCACCCTGCCGCAGACCGGTCATGGAGTTCTCTCTTTTTGTGGGGGCGTCCTGGCCACAGTTGGGGTCTGAGGGCCGACTGGCCAGCAGCTGCCACCAGCGCCGGGATTCCGGCCCTTCCTGCCCTGCGGCTTCTATCCACAGGGTCCTGGAATAATTGGGGGTGCCCTCTTTATCCCTGCGAGTCCCACAAGCCTTGCTGTGACTCAGGCCGCGAGCCCCGTGACCTCTTGTGGAGCAGGGACACAGAGCTGTGGCCTCAGAGCCAGACAGCTGTGGCTCCAGGCCAGGGCCTTCCTGCACAAGGCTGGTTGTTCCTGCAAGCCCAGGGCTGCAACCTCCCCGCACGCCGCTCCCTGCGAGGCCTGCTTGTCTGCCTCGGCCCTGGCTGGCAGGACAGCACAGTCCACTCCCGCGACGGCCCTGCTGCGGGGCCCGACGGCCACAGCGGGCTCATCGGGATCTGCAGGGCGGGAGAGAAGTGCAGCGTGGGGCGTGTTTGGGGCCCGACGTTCTGCAACCAGAAGGCCAAGGAAGTTTCAGAGGACACGGCATCCTCCGGACGGGATGGAGAAGAGGGTGGACGTCAGGTTTCTGCGGTGGCGTGGGCGGGGCTGGGCTCAGCCCTTGCAGGACTGCAGCCTGGCCTGAGTGGGGCAGGACACCTTAGTGAGTCAAGAAGCACAACGGCGAGGACAGGGGCTGGGGGCTCAGCGGTGCCGAGCGCGGCCGGGAGTCGGGGCTCCTCTGCTGACCTCGCGTGGCATCTCCCCGGGCAGGTCCTGCACGGCCCCTTGTGGGACGCGTGGAGCCTTCCTCCCCAGGAGGGGGAGGGGGAGAAGCCAGAGCCAAGGCTGCTGTAGCCAGGGGACCGTCCTTGAGGGGCAAGGCTGTGACGCCGCCCTTCAGCACGGGGTGCAAGGCGAGGACTGCGGTGAGGGCCTAGCGAACAATGATGATAATAATTAGTAACTGTCCCCCTGTAACTGCCACTCCGGAGCCAGCAGCTTGTGTCCATAAAGATCCTTACCTTTCTCCCTAGGTGACATCACCTTTCCAAAATCTAAAGGGAGTTTGCAAGATACCTTCAGGCCCCGCATTCCGGTGGGTCCATGGGCCCCCCTAGAGCAGTGGTCCCCACCAAGAAACCGACTCTCCTGGAACTGTGACCCCAGGACTGGAGCAGCACGAGAAGATGATTTCTACACCCCTGTAATCTGGCCCCAATGAACAAACCTAATTGCCTAATCCCTTGCCTGCCAAGCTATCCTTAAAAACCCCGTCCCCCAAGTTCTCGGGGAGGCGGGTTTGAGAAATGTCTGAGACCCTTTCTCTGCCGTGAACTGCTCACCGAGTGTACTGCCTGCCTGGTGGGCAGTGGGCAGATGGACCCGGCTGGGCGGCAACAGCCGCCGGTGACACCACCTGCAAAGACCTGCCGCCTGCGTCACGCCCTCGTCTGCCTCGTTAAAGGGCGGCCTTGCAAAAATATTTGATGGCAGGAAAAGACCTAATCCCACAATCCCCCCGGTAACGGTCAGAAGAATAATCCCGTGAGTCCTCTCGCTCACAGGCACCTGCAGGAGCTCTGCTGTGCGCAACTTCCGAAGGGCTGGACGCGCGGGACAGAGACGTGGCTCTCCCGTGCCTAGTGGCTTTCTGAGAATCTGCTTTCACCGAGTGCCTGAGTGAACAGCAGGAGAAGGAGCCACAGCCCCGACCACTCCCGGGGACAGAGCCTCGTCTCTGTGACAACCCCTTCTCCCTGGAGGGCAGGAAACCGACTCCTGGACTTTGGCGTCCTGGCGCTGTTTGTCACGCACCTGCCGCCAACCAGAAAGGAAGGGGCTGCAGCAGTTCCTGACTGCACCTGCCGCCAACCAGAAAGGAAGGGGCTGCAGCAGTTCCTGACTGCACCTGCCGCCAACCAGAAAGGAAGGGGCTGCAGCAGTCCCTGACTGCACCTGCCGCCAACCAGAAAGGAAGGGGCTGCAGCAGTTCCTGACTGCACCTGCCGCCAACCAGAAAGGAAGGGGCTGCAGCAGTTCCTGACCGCACCTGCCGCCAACCAGAAAGGAAGGGGCTGCAGCAGTTCCTGACTGCACCTGCCGCCAACCAGAAAGGAAGGAGGCTGCAGCAGTTCCTGACTGCACCTGCCGCCAACCAGAAAGGAAGGGGCCGCAGCAGTTCCTGACTGCACCTGCCGCCAACCAGAAAGGAAGGGGCTGCAGCAGTTCCTGACTGCACCTGCCGCCAACCAGAAAGGAAGGGGGCTGCAGCAGTTCCTGACTGCACCTGCCGCCAACCAGAAAGGAAGGGGCCGCAGCAGTTCCTGACTGCACCTGCCGCCAACCAGAAAGGAAGGGGCTGCAGCAGTTCCTGACTGCACCTGCCGCCAACCAGAAAGGAAGGGGCTGCAGCAGTCCCTGACTGCACCTGCCGCCAACCAGAAAGGAAGGGGCTGCAGCAGTTCCTGACTGCACCTGCCGCCAACCAGAAAGGAAGGGGCTGCAGCAGTTCCTGACTGCACCTGCCGCCAACCAGAAAGGAAGGGGCCGCAGCAGTCCCTGACTGCACCTGCCGCCAACCAGAAAGGAAGGGGCCGCAGCAGTTCCTGACTGCACCTGCCGCCAACCAGAAAGGAAGGGGCCGCAGCAGTTCCTGACCGCACCTGCCGCCAACCAGAAAGGAAGGGGCCGCAGCAGTTCCTGACTGCACCTGCCGCCAACCAGAAAGGAAGGGGCCGCAGCAGTTCCTGACTGCACCTGCCGCCAACCAGAAAGGAAGGGGCCGCAGCAGTTCCTGACTGCACCTGCCGCCAACCAGAAAGGAAGGGGCCGCAGCAGTTCCTGACTGCACCTGCCGCCAACCAGAAAGGAAGGGGCTGCAGCAGTTCCTGACTGCACCTGCCGCCAACCAGAAAGGAAGGGGCTGCAGCAGTTCCTGACTGCACCTGCCGCCAACCAGAAAGGAAGGGGCTGCAGCAGTTCCTGACTGCACCTGCCGCCAACCAGAAAGGAAGGGGCTGCAGCAGTTCCTGACTGCACCTGCCGCCAACCAGAAAGGAAGGGGCCGCAGCAGTTCCTGACTGCACCTGCCGCCAACCAGAAAGGAAGGGGCTGCAGCAGTTCCTGACTGCACCTGCCGCCAACCAGAAAGGAAGGGGCCGCAGCAGTTCCTGACTGCACCTGCCGCCAACCAGAAAGGAAGGGGCTGCAGCAGTTCCTGACTGCACCTGCCGCCAACCAGAAAGGAAGGGGCCGCAGCAGTTCCTGACTGCACCTGCCGCCAACCAGAAAGGAAGGGGCCGCAGCAGTTCCTGACTGCACCTGCCGCCAACCAGAAAGGAAGGGGCTGCAGCAGTTCCTGACTGCACCTGCCGCCAACCAGAAAGGAAGGGGCTGCAGCAGTTCCTGACCGCACCTGCCGCCAACCAGAAAGGAAGGGGCTGCAGCAGTTCCTGACTGCACCTGCCGCCAACCAGAAAGGAAGGAGGCTGCAGCAGTTCCTGACTGCACCTGCCGCCAACCAGAAAGGAAGGGGCCGCAGCAGTTCCTGACTGCACCTGCCGCCAACCAGAAAGGAAGGGGCTGCAGCAGTTCCTGACTGCACCTGCCGCCAACCAGAAAGGAAGGGGGCTGCAGCAGTTCCTGACTGCACCTGCCGCCAACCAGAAAGGAAGGGGCCGCAGCAGTTCCTGACTGCACCTGCCGCCAACCAGAAAGGAAGGGGCTGCAGCAGTTCCTGACTGCACCTGCCGCCAACCAGAAAGGAAGGGGCCGCAGCAGTTCCTGACTGCACCTGCCGCCAACCAGAAAGGAAGGGGCCGCAGCAGTTCCTGACTGCACCTGCCGCCAACCAGAAAGGAAGGGGGCTGCAGCAGTTCCTGACTGCACCTGCCGCCAACCAGAAAGGAAGGGGCTGCAGCAGTTCCTGACTGCACCTGCCGCCAACCAGAAAGGAAGGGGCTGCAGCAGTTCCTGACTGCACCTGCCGCCAACCAGAAAGGAAGGGGCCGCAGCAGTTCCTGACTGCACCTGCCGCCAACCAGAAAGGAAGGGGCCGCAGCAGTTCCTGACTGCACCTGCCGCCAACCAGAAAGGAAGGGGCCGCAGCAGTTCCTGACTGCACCTGCCGCCAACCAGAAAGGAAGGGGCCGCAGCAGTTCCTGACTGCACCTGCCGCCAACCAGAAAGGAAGGGGGCTGCAGCAGTTCCTGACTGCACCTGCCGCCAACCAGAAAGGAAGGGGCCGCAGCAGTTCCTGACTGCACCTGCCGCCAACCAGAAAGGAAGGGGCTGCAGCAGTTCCTGACTGCACCTGCCGCCAACCAGAAAGGAAGGGGCTGCAGCAGTTCCTGACTGCACCTGCCGCGCTCTGCAGCCCCCCCTTTCTTCTTCTTTCTTTATTTCAGCATATTATGGGGGTGCAAACGTTAAGGTTATGTACATTGCCCTTGCCTCCCCTCCCCCTTGAGTCAGAGCTTCAAGCCTGGCCATCCCCCCACGTGTGTAAATACCCACCCCCGCCTCCCCCTCCACCTGCCCGACACCTGATAATTTTTTTTTTTTTAACATTTTGGTTACACTTTATATCTTTGCCTCTCCCTAGCAAGCATTAGAGGCATGCCCTTCCCCTCCACACTGCTCTCCCATCCCTCAGATGTGGGACTACCCCCCAACCCCGATCCCTGGTGAAGACCACCGCCCTTCGAGCACCACAGTGTTAATCAGTCAGCACCAATCTGATGCAGATCTGCAACCCCTTTCAACAGCCCCGGGCGCTGCAGGAGGGGCACCCCAAGAAGGACAGAGCTGGGGGCGCCCCGCCCAGAGGGAAGGACAGTGCGAGTAGAGGGTGAGGAAGGAGAGGGTCAGAGAACTGGGTGGCGGAGCCCGGGCTTTGCAAGTCAGTGGTGAGGAGCTCAGAGGCCCAGCTCCCTCCAAGGGTTCGTTCTCAGGGGAGCTGGGAGGGGAGAGGAGGGTGGGGTCAGCTGGGACGGTACGCACCGAGGCGTCCACCATTCCCTTATTATTAACCGTCCAAGGGCACTGGGAAGCGGCACTGTGAGCCTCACAGATGAGGAAACTGAGGCACAGAGGGGAGGCGGGACGGGCCCTGGGCGGAGGTGGCCTCTCCAAGGCCGGTGTCTGAGCGCCCGGCGCGGCGCTACGAAGTGCCCACCGCCCTGGGCCGCGACGGCCACTCGGTCCGGTCCGCACAGTCCCCCAGCGATGGGCTGGTGACCTCCGCGGCGCTCCGAGTGGCCTCGAGCGGGCCGAGTGAACCGCCTCGCATGCGCGGCTTGGACATCGTCAGAGGTGCTGCGCGCTCGGGAGACCTGGGGAGCCACAGAGCGCGCAGGAAGCGGGCGGGAAGCGGGCTGGGGCCGGGGTCCTGGGTGCGGGTTCCGGGGGTGCGGCCCGCAGGGCGCTGTCCGCTGGGCTCATGATGCTGCTTCCAGTGCGTGCGCGGGTCCCGCTGCCTGGTCCCCCAGGCGGGTGCAGGGGCCCGCGGGCCGGGTGCCTGGCGCCTGCGACCGTCTGGATGCACCTGTGTCCGCCGCCGCCCTCCCGCCTCTTCCCTGCAGCGGCCGCTCCAGGTTTCGGATTCCCCTGGGGGGGGGGCCGGGTCCCCGCGCAAGGCACTCCCGGGAGGCCAGAGACAGCTCCGCAACGGCAAGGCGCCCCGGATGGGCCCCAGCGCGGACCGAGGAGCTGGGCGGACCCAGACCTGGACAGGGACGGCCACACCTGGCGCCCGCGGCTCCGTCCAGAATCTTCCCTTCACCAATTGCAGCACCTGAAAAGCGCAGCTGCAAAAGACACCGCGTCTTTCCTCACCGTGAGTTCTCAGAGGAAGGCACCGCCCAACGGAGCAAGAGGCACCCGCAGGAGGTGGGGAGGGAGGACCAGCAAGTGCAAAGTGGCCTCCGTCTTCCGTGGGGGTTGGGGGATGGGGTTTGAAGCAGTGCCCGGGGTTGGGGGATGGGGTTTGAAGCAGTGCCCGGGGTTGGGGGATGGGGTTTGAAGCAGTGCCCGGGGAAGAGAGCCGGAAGTGTCAGCCAGCTGGGGGAAGAGTTGGGAGCCTGGGGCACTCGCCTCTGTCTCTAGGCTCCTTGTGCAGGCTCAGAGCAACAGGATGCTTTGTGGGGAGGGATTTCCTGAGCCTCTTCTGAGTTTCCGTGTCTGCCGGGAAGTGCAGCAGTGGTGGTGCTTCAGGGGATGTGTAGAGAGGGGGAGGGGCGGCATGGGGCCTCGGGCCTGGCTGGGGCAGGTGTAGGGAGTTTTAAGCTCTCCCTCTACTCTCTGAAGGAGAGAGAACTTGAGTCTCTGGAATAAAATGACAGTAGACAGATGTCGGGAGTAGAGGCCTCCAAATTTATTGTGTGCAAACGGGAGCCTGACGCAGGAAGGGACAGGTGATGGCAGTTTTCACAGCCTCAGGCAGGGGCCTGGGGGGGTGGCCTCTGGGTAGAAGGTGTCTTGTCACGCAGATGCAGTCTCAAGGAATCTCCTGCCCCTCTCCGCAGAACTGCTGGGGCCCCTGGCGTCTCTGGCTGGCCTCTCCTCTCTGCCTACGCACCTCGTCCCGTCCCGGATCTGCAGGCAGGAGCTCACGGTGTGCTGAGACCGCCGGCTCTGGCCACTGCTCCTGCAGTTGTGGGTCCCGGGCCTCAGACAGGGCGGTGGGTGGGGCAGGCCCTTGGGAGTCTTGCCGTGGAGAGAGGCGGTGGCCATGAGCTGTCTGCACCCTCGGCCTGCACACAGTAGGAGCCCTGGAGGCCGAGTGCCCAGCCCGAGTCCCGGCCTTGACCCGGCTTAGCTGAGCCCCCCCCCCCGCCCTGGTTTGATGCCGCCCCCACAGAGGCTGCTCTGAGGGCAGAGGGCAGCGCCAAGCACGGGGGCTTCACCGGTGGCCCCGTGAGCTGTGAGAGCTGTTCATGTCTTGATCCTCACCTGTGGGGGGGACGAGGAGGCCACCGCCTTGCTCTGGGCACGCCTCCAACGCCTTACCTGTCTGGAGGCCCCCTCCTCCCCTCGGCCAGGGAAGTGACCCATGACTCTTCCCAGGGACAGTCTCAGACTGGGGGCGGGGTGTGGGCTGCAGGGGGTGGGCAGGCAGGTGAGGGAGGAGCTTGGGATGGAGAAGTGACAGGGCTACTGGCTGCAGGGAATGTGCTGGGTTTCCATTGACCAGGGGACCTTCTGGGCCACTGCAATTTCACTTTCCTAGAAAGTGAAACCAAAATGGAGCCTGGTCACATGACAGCAGGCAAGGTATATAAGGGGCCGCCTCAGACTCCTGCTCTTGCTTCCAGACCTGCAGCTGGGCAGACGCGGCCTCCAGCAGCCCCCGCCGGAGGCATGGAGTGTCCTTCGTGCCAGCATGTCTGCAAAGAGGAAGCCCCCAAGTTCTGCAGCCAGTGCGGACACAGACTGCCTCCTCCTGTGGCCCCCGTGGCAGGTGAGGCCCCGGGGAAGATGGGGACCCAGTGGGGACCCCCGGTGGTGGGCAGCCAGCCTGTCCTGCCGCCTTTCCAGGAAACGGGAGCCGTGGCCAGCAGGCAGCCCAGGCAGGGCAGGGTCCGAGGTGGCTAAGACTCCCCCGAGAAGCACTTTCCTTAGAAGAACAGTTTTATTGGGTCCTTTGCTGGAGGAGCCTGTGACTTTTTAAACTTTCAGTTTTGTTTCCTAGAAACAGGGCTCTGCTTGCCCTCGGGAAGGAGGAGTGTCCGGCTGAGCTGAGGGGTCTTAGAGGGTCCAGCGGGTGCCATGGGGAGTCGGAGGTGTTCGCGGGGTGTGTTTGGGAGGGACAGGGAGGGAGGCCCGTGGAGAGACGGGCAGAGCAGGGTGTCAGGTGCGCCCACCTGCTGACCGGCCGGGTCCGTCCTCAGTTTCGTTGGCTTCCGTGGCCTCAGACTGTGGTTCCCCTCTGGGCTGTTCCCCCTGCCTCTCTCAGTGGCTCATCCACTTCTGTGGTTTTAACTGCCACCCACGCACTGGCAGCCCCGTTCATCCTTCCACCCTGAACCTGGCGCCTGAACACCGCCGCCACGCCGTGGCCTGGGCGCTGGGTGAACCTTCAGCCCTTCCAGGTGCGGAGCCTGCTCCCCTCTGGCCGGCTGGTCCTTCCCGCTGCCCCCGCCCAGCCCCAGCACTGTCCCCGGCCCTCTCCTTCCTTCACAGCCCACATCTGCCGTCCTCGGGGGTGGTGGCAGTGGCCCCTGCTGGCCCCCGATTTCCTTCCTGCCCTGCCTCTGACACTCGCACAGCAGAGTCAAACCACGAACCCTCCCCGACCCCTCCGCTACCAGTTCAACTCGGAGCGCAGGCTGGAGTCCGTACAGGGGCCCACAGGGGCCTCCTAGACGCTGCCCACCGGTCCTGCTGCCCTGCTCCCCGCGGCCCCAGAGCCCACCGGGCTCCCTGCCCTTCCTGGACACGCTCGGTGTGCTGCGACCGCACAGCCGCCGCTTTCCTCCCTCGGCCTCTGCCCAGCTGGCCCCTCTGGGGAGGCCGCTCTGACCGCCCATCGGAAGCTTCCGCCGGCCCCTCCCCAGACGCCAGGTGCGCCCCACCGGCTCTTCTCCTCTCAGAGCCCTCGGGCCACACCAGCGTGGCTTTCTAGGGGACTTCTGCTCCTCCGTGCACTGCTTTGTCCCAGGGTCCTCGCGCGGTGCCTGGCGCACAGCAGGTGCCCGGCGTTTACTTGCTGCGTGCACCAAAGCAGGTTCACGGGACCCCGTGTAGTTTGTAAACACGTGCTGCGCGGGCGTGTGAGGTGCACGCGTGTCTGCGGCAGAGCTGCCTGCTGCTGGCAGACACTGGCTCTGGGGGCGGCAGGAGAGGGGCGCAGGCAGGCCCGGCCCTAGGAGCCGGCAGGGCGGGAGTCTGTGGGGCCAGTGGAGGCCACCGTGCTGTCTGCCCGGAGGCGCCTGGCTGCCTGGTCCTGGGCGTATCTTAGGTGTCAGTGTGCCTGGATTAAGGGGTTCCTAGAGAACTGGTAACGCATAATTTTAGGATGTGTCAGTGAGCGTGTTTCCAGAGATTATTGAGTGAGCCTAAGGGGACTAGGTGGGGAAGATCTGCCCTCAACATGGGCAGACACTATCCAGCATCATTTTTGCTAATTTTGGTAGAGACGGGCTCTGGCTCTTGCTCAGGCTGGTCTCAAACTCCTGAGCTCAAGTGATCCTCCCTCCTGCCTCTGCCTCCCAAGTAGCTGGCACTACAGGTGTGCACCACCAGGCCTTACTCATTTTTTCTTTTTGTAGAGGTGAGGTCTTACTCTTGCTTAGTGTGGTCTTGAACTCCTGCCCTCAAGTGATCCTCCCACCTTGGCTTCTCAGAGTGCTAGGATTAGAGGTGTGAGCCATAGCACGTTGCCAGATTTTTGTACAATAATTTTATATCCTGTAACTTTATTGAATTTATCTGTTCTGAGATTTTTGTGGAATATTTATATTTTTCTCTATATAAAGGTCATGCTTTTTGCAAACAGGGACAATTTGACTTTCTCCTTTCCAATTTGGATACCTTTTATTTGTTTCTCTTGCCTAATTTCTCTGGCTAGGACGTCCACTACTATGTGCATTAAAGGGATGAGAGAGGACATCCTTGTCTTGTTCTGGTTTTTCATGGAAAACCTTTCAGCTTTTCCATGTTCAGTAAGATGATAGTTGTGGGTTTATACATAGAGGCTTTATTACATTCAAGTACTTTCTCTCTATACCTAATTAATTGAGAGTTTTTACCATGAAGTGCGGTTCAATATTATCAAAGGCTTTTTCTACATCTATTGAGATGCTCTATGGTTTTTGTGTTTCACTCTACTGATGTGATGTATGACATTTACTGATTTCCATATGTCGAACCATCCTTGCATTCCTGGGATAAACCACACTGGATTGTGCTGTATTATCTTTCTTCTGTGCTGTTGGATTGGGTTTGCTTGTCTTTTGTTGAGGATTTCTGCATCTGTGTTCATCAGGGATACTGACCTGTTGTTTTCTTTTTTTGTTTTGTCCTTGCCTAGTTTTTGTATCAGGGTTATGCTGGGCTGGTAGAATGAGTTGAGAATTCCTTCCACTTCAATTTTTTTGAATTGTTTGAGAAAAATTTATATTAATTCTTCTTTAAAGTTTTGGTCAAATGCAAAACCATCCAGTCCTGGACTTTTCTTTGTTGGAAGACTTTTTATTACTGACTCAATCTCATCACTTGTTATTGGTCAGTACCAGCTACTTCTTGGTTCAGTCTTGGTAAGTTGTATGTGTCCAGGAATTCATCTGTTTCCTCTGGATTTTTTAATTTATTGGTATATAGTTGTTTGTAGTAGTCTTTAATGATCCTCTGTATTTCTGTGGTATCCATTTCTGATTCTGTTTGAGTCTTCTCTCTTTGTTTCTTAGTCTAGCTGATGATTTATTGATTTAATTTATCTTTGCAAAAAAAAAAAACCTAACTTACTGTTTTGTTGTTCTTTTGCATTGTTTTTTAGTCTTAATTTTGTTTATTTCTGCTCTGACCTTTATTACTTCTTTTCTCCTACTAAATTTGGGTTTGGTTTGTTCTTGCTTTTCTAGTTCCTTAAGGTGCATTGTTACATTGTTTATTTGAAATCTTTCTAGTTTTTTGAGGTGGGTATTTATTGCTATAACTTGCCTGTTAATACTGTTTTTTCTGTATCCCATAAGTTTTGGTATGTTGTATTTCTATTTTAATTTGTTGGAAGGAATTTAAAAATTTTGTTTGTAAGTTCTTCCTTCACCCATTGGTTGTTCAGGAGCATGTTGTTTAATTAACATATATTTGTATAGTTTCAAAAGTTCTTCTTGTTATTGATGTCTAGATTTATTCCATTGTGGTTAGATAAGATGCTTGATATGATTTCAATTAAAAAAATTTTTTTTGAGACTTGTTTTGTATGGCCAATCCCAGAGAATGTTCCATGTGCTGATTAAAAAATTATATTCTGCAGCTGTTGGGTGTAATGTTGTGTTACGTCCATTTGGTCTATGGTGCAGTTTCAATCTGGTATTGCTCTGTTGATTTTTTTTGTCTAGATGATCTACCCAATGCTGAGAGAGGGGTGTTAAAGTCCCCAACTATTATTATACTGAGATCTAGCTCTCCCTTTAGAGCTAATTTATTTGCTTTATATATCTGAGTGCTCTTCTGTTTAGTGCATATATATTTACAATTGTTATATTTTCTTCCTGAATTGATCCCTTTATTATTATGTAATGTCCTTGTCTCTTTTTACAGTTTTTAACTTGAAGTTTCTTTTGCTTATATATTTATAGCTACTCCTACTCACTTTTGGTTTGCATTTGCATGGAATATCTTTTTCCATCCCTTCACTTTCAGTCTGTGTGTGTCTTTCCAGGTAAGGTGAGTTTCTTGTAGGTAGCATGTAATTGGGTCTTATCTTTTAATCCATTCAGCCAGTCTATGTCTTTTAAATGGGGGGGAGTTTAATGCATTTACATTGAAGGTTATGGCCGATAGGTGAGGCCTGTCATTTTATTGGTTGTTTCCTGGTTTATTTTTTTGTATATTTTTGTTCCTTACTTGCTCTCTTATTATTTATTTTTATAATTGTGTGGTTTTCATAGTGTTAAGATTTGATTTCCTTCTCATTCTCTTTTGTGTATTGGCTCTACCAGTGTGTTTTATAGATTTGCATGTTTTCAAGATGGCATTTATCATCTTTCTACTTCCAGATATAAGCCTTCCTTAAGAATTTCTTGTAAGCCTGGTCTAGTGGTGATAAAGAGGCAGAAAGGGATGGCTATTTGGGAGTATCTGTAGGCAGGGTGAGGGGTTATGTCAGGGACTCCAGTAAGCCAGCCCTAGACCCTTCTGCTCTTCTTGCCAATGGGCCCATCCCTGAGTCAGTCACTGGGGCCAGGGGAAGTACCAGGTTCTGACTGGGTTAGACTGATCAGGGCTGTCCCTCAGCTGGGTGTGGTGGGAGGCAGCAAGCTCTGAATCTCCAGTTGATATGAAATATCTGCTGCCCAGAGAAGTGACTCTGGCTGTGTGTTAAAATATTCTCCAGCTTCTAACTTTTGCCTGTAATGTTTTTTGTGTGTGTATGTAAGTAGAAGTTTAGAGGATTAGTTTTCAATTTTGAGTCTTGTTTATAAACTTTATTAATTCCTGAGCACTCATATGTCCAGGCACTTGGGACTCAAAGGGGAATAAGGACAGCATGTTCCAAAACTTTCACAGGAGGAAAAGGGCAGTGATGAAACTGGGTGATAGGAGAGGGAGGATGGCAGGGATTTGGGGAGCAAGTATGCAGGGCAGGGGACTAGCCAGGGCAGGCATAGGGTTATGGAGAGGAGTCTCTGCAGGTGAGGCTGAGAGAAGTTTCTATATGGAAAATCAGACTTGAAATGGTACTGCCAGGAGTATGTGTCAGAGTGGTGAGTCATTGAGACCCAGAGTTTGGAAACTGGGAGCCCTTGGAGGGTGTCTGAGTCAGTTTTGTGTTGCTATAAAATACCTGAGACTGGAGAATTTGTAAGGAGGTCTATTTAGCTCGGTTCTGCAGGGTGAGCAGTTCAAGTGCATGGCCCCGGCTCCTGGGAAGAGCTTCTGTGCAGCCTCATGACATGGCAGAGAAGGTCAGAGGGGAAGTGGACACGTGGAAAGAGGAAAACCTGAGCGGTGTCCTGGCTTTATAATCCCCGTTCTCAAGGGAACTAACCCAGGCTACGGGGGTCTGCCCCAGGCCCCACCTCCCAACACTGCCACTTTGGAGCTCAGATTTCAGCATGAGCTTTGGTGGGAACAGACAGGCTATGTCTAACGCATAGCAAGGGTGAGGTTGGGGGGCTCCTGGATCAGGTGGTCAGTGCTGTTGGGTGTCGGCCCTGAACGTGCGTGATTCTGGAGGCAGACTCCTGGGCAGACGGTGCTGGACAGAGAAGTGTCTGGAGAGCCCTGGGTTGCCGCTGGGAGAGGCGCCCGCTCCGGAGACAATGGTAGGAGCTTTTTTGGTAGAGGAGGACAGCGTGGCCGGCTCCCTTTGAGAGCCGTGGAGTCTGAGGTGCCACCGACGTCCCTGGACAGCGTCCAGGTGAATATGCTGATGTGGACGTTGTCGGGGAGGGGCTGGACATTCGGCCTGCCCCCTGCCTCTGTCTGATTTGCCCTCGTTGTGGGAGGCTGGGGTGCCTGGCCCCTTTCTGCCCACCTGAAGAAGAAACCAGGCCCTGCTCAGGTCAGGGGGCACAGGAAGGACCTCGGAGGGAGGACCGGGCTCGCCCCTCACACGCGCGTGGGGAGGCCCGTTCCCTGTGCTGCTCCCTGGCCGAGGCCTGACCCTTCCTTTGTCTGCTTGCAGATCCCGGGCGCAGTGATGCTGCAGCGGCCCCGGAGGGCGGCTTGGAGTGTGGGGAGGAGGCGAAGGAGGAAGGGAGCCCTTGCCTGACCCCAGGCTCAGGTGATTGTCCAGAAAGCCCAGACGACCCCTGTTCTGAAGCCCCTTGGATTGTCCAGCAGGTGAGTGTGCTGCCCCACCTCCCCATTCCCTGTTCTCGCTCTGCACGGAGCTGCCGTCTGGTGCAGTTTCATCTGTGGCTGAGCAAGGTGGGCGCTGCGTCTCCCTTGCTGGCCCCTGTGTCCCCACGGTGTCCTCTCCAGGGCAGCCTTGCTGCACAGCTGGCCCCCGAAATGCCACTGCTGAACCTTGCCCTCTGGCCAGAGCAGAGCGGCCCCTTCTGCGCCTGACGAGTCCGTCACCAGAGTCTCTGGGTTCCAGGCCTCTGGAGTCCCCGCCTTCCCCGTCCCTGCACAGGCCCCGACACTGTGCGTTTCCCGGAAGCCGTGGCTGGGGGCGGGGCTGAGCTTCAGTCACACATGTGTCCCCCCGTTCTCTGGGTGTGTTCCCGTCCAGGGTGCAAGCCCAGAGGTGCCCCACAGCTCTCTCTGGGTGCTCGGGACACGAGCTGGCTGGTGGGATGCTCTTCCTGGGGGGGCGGCTGAGCCCTCTTCTGTCTCCCTCCGGCCTCCGACAGCCCCATAGACGAGTCAGACCCCTAGAGGATGCGTCCCCAGGGCGGGAACTGGTGGGAGCAATAGGGAGGCCTTCCAGGGTGCATCCTAGACGTGTTCAGGGAGCGTGATGAGAAGAGAAGGGCTGCGGTGCCCACGCTCAGCCCTGTGCGGACCCGGCTGGCTGTGTCTGGCTCTCCGGTGTCCTGCTGGGCACTGGACAGTGGAAGTTTCCTTTCCTTCCGGGTGGGGGCTGGCATTCCATCTGTTGCTCCTTGTGGGTGGTGCCCCATGGCGGGACTGGGGTAGCCGTGATGCCGCGGGCAGTGCTGTCCGTGGGGTGCGCGTGTGCGCTTGAGTCGTTGCCTTGGAGAGTCATCCCTTCCAGAGCGGGGATGGCCAGCCCCGAGCCTGGACCACCTGGGGTAAAGTTTGGGTAAAGCCCTTCTTACCCCTAACTGGGAGATCGGGTGACGCTGCAGTGCCTGGGGACGGGGGCGTGGTAAAGCAGATGTGGCGGTTGAGGCATTAAGCGTGGCTGTCTAAGCGTGGCTGTCTGAACCACGACTCAGCAGGGGGGAAACGAGCGTATTCCCAACTCGCGCACGCCGGCATGCGCAGGGGTCCTGGGTGTCCGTGCGCGCTGGTTGCAGGACCCCTGGGGCACCAGAATCCGAGGGCGCCGCAGTCCCTGGCGTGAAACGGCGCAGCAAAAGGGTCAGGGTGTGTGCATGACCTGCGCCCTCCTCCCTCGGACTTGACACGTCTCTGATTGCTTATCGTGCCTGATGCGGTGTACGTGCCGTGGAGGTAGCTGTTATACTGCGTTTTCGAAATTTATATTATTTTTTCCCAAATATGTTTGATCTGTGGTTGGTCGGATCTGCAGGTGTGGAGTGCCGACCGGTACCAGATTGGTTATAGATTTCAGTGTAAAACAGCCGCCGTAGAGTTCCAGAAAATATACATAAACATTCATAAAATTACGGAAAATGTCTAAGCCTCACGAAAAGAACCTTATTCGTATTACTGTGCCCATGTAGACTGGCAAGCCCAGAAACTGGCAAGCTCAGAACTGGATGATCCAAGGCCAGGAAAGGTTCACACACATGTGGAAGGTCATGGCCGCAGGGCTCTACCGACGCCTGCTGAGAAATAGCGCCGACCACATGCTCACAGAGCGATGGGCGGAGGTCGAAGACAGCAGTTCAGAAACGCAGAGACTCTTGGGCAGCCAGTGTGGGGACATGCTCTACCCGACACTGGAGGAGAGCGCCTGCCGACCGCCCTGGGAGGCGTGGTTTTATCCATCAGACGGTGGAGTTCTGTGTGTACGAAGGGGGTTGGGGCTGGTGGGTGCTGCCCTAGGTGTGCGGTGGAGGGTGGCTTGGCCTGGGGTCCTCACGGGGGGCTGCCAGCCTGGCTGTCTGGGACAGTCCCCTGCGTGGTGGGTGGGGTGGGTACAGCCAGGCCCCACAGCCCAGCATGCCCCTTCTGGGGCCATCCATCCCTGGGCCAAACGACTGCAGACGGCTCCTCTCCTAGAAGGCAGGCCTGATCCAGGTACCCTGGGGAGGGCTGCTGGCGACTGTCCCTGAGATCCAACCTCTCCTGCTGCCTCAAGGAGAAGAGGGGTGGGGACTGCTTCCATGCCAGAGGGTCGGACCTTGGATGAGGTTGGGGACAGGCGCTCTTGGTGGCCGTGGTCAGTGGGCCAAAGGCACGGAAGGTCCCGAGCAGGGAAGGGACATGGCCACTCTGGCTGCTGTGAGAAGCGTCCGCTGTCGGGGCCAACGTGGAAGCTGGCCATGATGGTCAGGGCTGCGTACTCGTTCCAGGAGGCCGAGACCAAGGACGAGGCGGCCGTTGCTGGGGAGAACGCTGCTGAGAAGGAGCGCGGGCAGGGGGGAGGCCCGAAGGAGCCAGAAGGGAACAGCAGAGGCTGTGCCGCGGCTGCGAAGAGCGAGAAGGAGCAGAGCCACCAGAGCCCCGTCCCGCAGGAAGTCACGGCCAGGTTGGGTGTGGCCCCTGGCGGGGGAGGTGGCAGCCTGAGGAGCCAGTGCCCTCTGGTCGGGGGGCTTAGCTCCGTGGGAAAGGGGACTGCTCAGGAGGTGGGCGGGGAGGGGCACCTGTCCCAACTGCTGTCTGCCCACAGTCCCTGGAGTCCTAGAGCCTTAGGGAGCTGGGGGGGCTGTCACCACCCAGACCCTGACTGGTGCCTTCCTCGCTGCCCCCAGCACTCCAGAGGGGGGCAGGGTCGGCCACTGTGTGCCGCCTTCCTCTTCCTCCGTTTCAGAGGGACAGGAGAGAGGACCCACGCGGTGGGCAGGGTGGGATGTGCACTGGATTCTAGGATGCGTGTGCACTCGGATGGGTGGGCGGATTCTGCTACGACCAGATTCCTCCTTGGCTTCCCGCAGCCCGCCGAGCCCCGGAGAAGGCGTCACGGTGTACTTCCACGCCATCCTCTCCAAACACTTTGATTTCAACCCCGACCGCCATACGTTGTTTGTCCGCGGGGGAGGGGAGCTTGGGCAGCCGCAATGGAGCAGGCGCGTCTGCGAGCTGCACTGCACCAGGTGAGCCCCCCGCGGGGAAGACGAAATCTCCCTGGCCATGCCTTTCGGTGACACGTTTCGTCGTGGCCCTTTTTAAACCGTGTCTTGTTCTAGAAGCCTCCTGGTGGTCAGCATCGGTTTGCACCTTTGGGTCTGCACTGCATGCTGTGTTTGAGGACTGCGATTTCCGGCGTAGGATTTTGGGGTAACTGGCTGAACCCCGTTCTTCACAGGCACCTGCCCGAGGAGGGCTGGCTGGTCGAGGGCAGCGCCGTCATTTCCAGGCGGCACCTGGACACACCCATCCCTTACAAGTACGTCGTTGGGCACGACAAGGGCTCTGGGGAGTACGAGTTCATCTACAAGGTCCCACAGAGGCAGGGCGAGCACGTCAACCGCTGCCTGTGCATAAAATCTTCACTCCTGGGCGCAGGAGGTAAGCGCGCAGCTGCGTGGGTGCCAGGGCTGCGGGACGGCCTCACTCTGCAGAGCGCGGACTCGCCCGGTCCGTGCAGGTCCTCTCCGCCCCTCGGCGTTCCATGACGGTTGGGTCGTGTCTCTGGTCAGTCAGAGACACGTTGGCTCTCCCTTTAGCGCAGCGTGACACACCGCTTACTTGCAAGAGGAAACAGGGAAGGATTTTTGATTACGAGAGAGGGGAGAAAATGCAGCTGGCGGTAGGGCTGGGTACAGGAAGGGCTGGGTGCGGGTTCGGGGCAGCAGGGGCGTGAGCAGGTCACAGGCATTCCAAAGCCGCATCCCAGGCTCCTGCCGCCTGTCGCCCTGCGCACCTTTTGCTCACCCGTCCACCTGCTGGTGCCCACTTGGGGGCTTCTCCTCCTGGCGGGGAGCACTGGAGCAGCGCCCTCTGCGGTCCTCACACCTCACTCCTGTCCTCCCTCCAGTGCTCCGCCTGCACACTCTGCTTGTCTTGCTCGACCCCGACTCCCAGCCCTGCCCCGCGCAGAGGCCTGGGGACACTCAGGGATCCCTCGCCTGTTCCCGCCCCGCGGCAACCTTCATTGACCTTCGTTGCCTGGTGTGCAGTGTCTTGTAAACAGATGTCTTGTTTGTTTTGTTCGGTTGTTTAGGGCAGACACAGAAGAGTGTAAATCTAGTCCCTATTATTCTACGTTGGACAAAGACAGAGTCCCAGTAACTCTTTACAATATACCTTTCTCTTTTCTTGCGAGTGTGGTTTCGACCCCTAGACAGTGCACTCTGAGAAGTTAAGCTTTGAGAAAATAGGCATTCGTCTGATGACCCCATAAATAAACATGGAATTCCTAATATGATAAACGCCACCTGGATGCCCCAGTGAAAGGGACACGTGGTGGGGATTTGGCCTGGAGGTCAGGAGAAGCTCGCCAGGAGGTGAGGACTGCGCCACAGCTACAGTCACGAGTCTGGCAGGGCGGGGCGGGCGGGCCTGCCGGGGAACCCGCCCTGGGGTGCAGCCGGCCAGGAGACCTTGGGAGGCCGTGCAGACGCTGGGCACGCTGACTGACTTTCACCTGTGTGTGTTCATGTGGCCTCTGGCCATCTCTCCGTCCTCTTTTGCTGTCCAATTATTTTACATTTGACCTCATCTGGTACCGCAGGACCACACGCATGCCCTGGGCACCTGGTCCTAAGCGCAGCCGTGAATTCAGGCCCCGCCCTGTGCCGGGTACCCCGCCAAGGGCCGACAGCACTGGCACCAACTGAGGAACCTAGCAGGGTGGTGCCCCATTGCTAGTGCGGGACGCAGTTGCGGTACAGCGTGCGGGACCTCCCGGTGATCGTGTTTAAGGAACTCAGTTACCAAGCTTGCTGAGCCACAGGGTTAGATCTGTCGTCGTATTTTCAGGCCCACTCAATCCTGTGAGCTCGGGTTTCTCTCCCATCACGGTGGGGAGTCTGGGCTGTCTGTCCGCACCGGGTAGGGGCCGACCCCGGCGCGGCGTGTGGACGGCGTCAGTTTGCCGGGTCTTTGGTTTTCCTCCTTCCTTCCCCTCCTCTGGCCCACTCGCTCCCAGTTCTGCCCGTCACCATCAGCCCTCTAGGGCAGTGTCTGGGTCTCAAGGGTGTTCACCATCTTGGGTACAATACTGTTTTTCTGTCCCTCTTAGAGTGGCATCAGTACGATGACATAATTTGTATGAGGCCTCTTGAGATGTTCCAGGGAGTCCTAGACCACGTAACAGAAGAGAGGAGGAGGTCGCTGGTGAAAAGGAAGCAGCGGGCCGCCACCGTGATGCTGGACAGCATCTTCAGTGTCCTCCAGACCTGGGATGCCATCAACTTAAACAGCTTCTTCACCCAGTTCCAGCAGTTTTACTCTGTCGTCCGAGCGCCCATGATCTACGAAGGACGTGCACAGCCCTGGAGCGATTTGCGCTATGGGGAGAAAGAGGTACCAGGCTTCCTTTGTGTCACCAGCCGCGTCACCTGACCTACTAGTGTCTGGATGACCCTGTGACCCCATGGGTCAGGGTGCAGGTGGGGGCAGGTCGCCTTCTCCGTCCTTCCCTCCTAGTGCCACCTCCTGACCCCCCTGCCCTCCCTGTGTCCCCCTCTCCCCCGGCTGCACATCTGAGCCCCCGCCTTGGCCCCGAGTCCTCCGTGGCCTTGGGGCAGAGTGGACAGAGGGTGGAACAGCTTCTCCCAGCGGGGCTGTGGTCCGGGTGGTCTTGAGGCAGCCCTGGAGCTGCTTCTGAGGTGACAAGTGAACCCCTGTGAGCATCGAGGTCCCCACCTGAGAGTCCCCTGCAGGCCAGGGACTCTGGACTGCACCTCTCTGCACTCCCACGGCTCCCAGCGGTGCGGCAGGGAGGCGGGGGCGGAGGGTGTGAGCCGTCCGTGGAGCCCTCCCTGCCCCTTGGGGCCTCGGTCCCCTGGCCGCTGCTGTGGAGCTCACGGAAGTGACGGGCAGCTCTGGCCACCTGTGACCGAGTCAACGCCGTGGTTCACGCCTCTTCCTTTTCTCCTGGGACCAGGTGAAGAAGGACTTGTGGGAGTATTTGAAAAAGCAAATGGACCCATTTCTGGACGGGTCGGGGGACTCTCTGCCTGACGGCCGCCCGGTGAGGAGCAGACTGAGAATGGGCCTGGTCGTGCTTTTCTCGGTGGAAAAGTTCGGCTTGCCCATGTCAGAAGATGACCTGGACTTGCTGTGTCGCATGCTTGTCCCGGACGCCAGCTCACCGCACGACCTTCACGACGACCTCAGCCACATCCTCAGGACAGCTCAGAGGTATTGTGAATTTTTTTGTCAAGAGGTTTTACGGCCACTCGTAGGGATTTTATCTGATTGCAAAACACGTGCTGGACAGAATGGCTGGAAGCCCAGTGAGGAAGAAACAAAACCACCCCGGATTTTACCACTCGCTGTTGCCATTTCAGTGTTTCTTGCTCTAGCCTTTTCCTAGCACATGTATCATTTTAAACTTTATTAGATTCCACATGCTGTTGAATACCTGCTTTTCAGAAGCTCCGTGCTGTCTCACGCGAAGCCTCCGTGTGCGTGCATTTGGGGGTGTCGGGGTGCGACGCTTGCCGCAGGCGTCCGGCTTGAGGGCGTGGGCAGGAGTGGCGGGCTTCCTCCGCAGCCTCTGCCTGGAAGGTTTGCCGGAGACCCGGCGGTGGCCTTTGACCTGGTGGGGAGACCTCCTCGGACCCCCCGAGCCCTGATGGTCGCAGGGGCTGCTCACAGTGTTTTCTGTGGCTGTGCCACTTGGACCTTGAGAGTAACATCAGGCGGTTTATATTAGGACATCTGCCTCTTGGTGTGGCAGATTACAACACCCGGCTCCCCCTGTGCACTTAGAAAAGGAGGAGGAAGGTGGCGAGGGGCGTGCAAAGCCGCCCTCACGTGTCACAGCGCTGACAGGCACTCGCGTTCCGTGACGTGAGGAAAGGCACCGGGCTTCGTCCGGGGGCTCGCCCCTCACGTTGAAAAAGTTGCTCTGTGTTTGGACTTACCGCGACCAGGTGGCCTGGACTCAGCTCCCAGCTCTGGCGCACGGCAGTCGGTTACGCAGCTCGCACCCCACTTCTCAGCCTCCTCGTGGGCGGCAATAGCCCACCGGGGCTTTGCCGTGGGGATCCAGGGGCCCACGAAGGGCCCAAGGCACCAGGGTGGGGGCCCAGGGGAGCGCGCAGGTGCTCGTGCGTGTGTGTGGGGTGCGCCCTTTCCCTGGGGACAGCGGAGCCAGTGGCCACCCTCGGCTCACGGTGGGGCCTCCGCTCCCCTTCTAGCTGGCGCCAGTACCTGGTGGCCCTGTGCCACTCGTGCATCGACAAGCGGCTGTTCCGCTGGCTGGGCACGCTGCCCGTGCTGCACCACTGTGAGAAGCCGTCCCCTGGAGGGAAGGACACCAGGAGTCGGCCTGAGGACACCTGGGCAGCCCTCGAGGGACTCTCCTTCTCGCAGTTCCGGGAGAAAATGGCGTTCCGGTAAGTCGCGGCGCGGCACTGGCGGGTGCAGATTTGGGACTGACGCCCGCGCCGCGCTGCCCGGAGCCCCAGTGGGCTCCACGGTGACCTCCGTCCCGCTCCTGACGGCGCGTGTGACATCCGCTTCTTTTAGCATTTTAAATCCTAAAACTGTAAAGAAGAATGCAAAGTTGACCTGCAGCCCTAGAGGTGACCGCCGTTGCTCTCACTGTGCATAGACATCCGGGCTTAGCACAGATGTGGGCTTGGGGGGGCTTCATGTGCTGGAAAGATGAGAAGGTGCCGTCAAGTGTCCGCCACTTAATGTTCTGTGACCTTTCCGTGTCCACACACACCTACATCGTTACCATGGCGACTGCTGAGGGCGCCATCTAAAGTCCGTGCCAACTGTCATTTGGCTGGTTCTCTGTTTTCGGGCATTTGGGTTGTTTCTGCAGCTTCGTTTAGTAATAATGTAACAAGCACCCTTGTGTTTCTGCTGTTCAATATTCCCTCGAGATAAACGCCCGCAGGTAGCACTGCTAGGTCGAAGGCTTTGCGCGCTGTCAGCCGCGTGCACCTTTGCTCCCCGAGAGGAGCGATGGCCCTGTTATAATCCCGGTCCCCGACCCCAGCTCGAGGACCTCAACCTTGATCACAAGGAAATGCTACCAGAAAAGGTCTCTGGGGAAAGTTAGATGCATATTTAGCCGGGCGTGGTGGCTCACACCTATAATCCTAGCACTGTGGGAGCTGGAGCGGGAGGATCGCTCAAGGTTAGGAGTTCGAAACCAGCCTGAGCAGGAATGAGACCCCATCTCTACTAAAAAAAATAGAAAAAGATTAATTGGCTAACTAAAAATATACAGAAAAAAAAAATTAGCCAGGCATGGTGGCACATGCCTATTATCCCAGCTACTCTGGAGGCTGAGGCAGGAGGATTGCTTGAGCCCAGGAGTTTGAGGTTGCTGTGAGTTAGGCTGACGCTATGGCATTCTAGCCTGGGCAACAGAGTAGGACTCTGTCTTAAAAAAAAAAAAAAGACACATATTTAATTAACTTAATGATGCATGCATATTTAAAATCACATTGTAAGTCATTATTAAATTATATTATAATATATTGATTTAGATAATTTTTTCTCTGACATTTCACCAATTTCAAGCTCTTTGCCAGTTGAGGTGTTTCAAGTCAATGTGATTGTCTTATCCAAACAGTAATAGTCTATCCAACAACATTGAAAATAACGAGCACCTTTTTAAAGGCTGGAGTTAGAGGTCACTCCCTCCGTCTGCAGGATGATTGGGGAGAAGCCCTGGACTAATCGGAGATATGATGTGAATCCATCCTCTGCGGGCCATGCACGTCCCATTAAAAACTGCACTGTCGCACTCCCAACCAAGTACCAGTGACAGGCTTAGTAGAAACAGAAAATAAAATCCTAAAATTTGTACGGATCCACAAAAAGCCCAAAGCAATCCTGAGCAAGCCTGCGCTCGCTCCGTCCCTAACAGGGCAGCGGCTGCTGCCGGAGGCAGAACTGTGTCTGCCTGTTTCCAACAGACTGACCTTCCACTTCCACTCAGGAGAAAGCCAGGAAAATGTTATTAGTTCTTAAAAAAATTAATATAACATGATCGCTGAAAAAGGAACCTGAACCTCAGTGACCCCGCTGGGAGAATGCGCAGCAGAGGTGGCCGCGGCGGTTTAATGCAGCTGATTTTCTGTGGTTGTTGGTTCTCTCATTTTTTTGAAAGGACCGAGACGGGGTTGGGGGTTTGGTTCTCCACCAAGGAGTTGGATACTTTCTCGCTCTCCCAAGATGTGAGTAGGACAGACTTTGGAAGGACATGCAGAGTTCAGTCCTAGGTGACAAAAGCTGACAAGCAGGAAACTGCGTACTCAGAGAGTCTGACTTTGAAGATGTGCTGCCGCCCTCCTGCTGAGAGCTCGGTGCCCTGCGCAGCTCGCTCGGGGTTACGGCGGATTTGACTCGATTCAGAGCCACTTGTCTTCTGGTAAGAATTCCACGAAGCCTGCTCACCGACGGCACCCACGCTGGAATTTCCATGAACAAGCGGAGTTCTTAATGCAGTTTTCCCAGGTGGAGCAGCACATTGACGGGACCTAAGAATTCTGGCTGTTGGTTCTTACATACTCCATTCCCAGAGTGGAGTTATCAGCCCCCAGGCAAACTCTGGAAACTCTGGTCCGTGAGCTTGACCCAGCAGTTCTGGAGCGGCTCCACATGACAGGCAGTGCTGGTGCCACGTGTGAGAGCAGAACTGTGACCTGATGCCAGGTCGTCATTGATGCCACACTGTTTACTCCCGGTGGCTGTTCCGTGGACTGAATAAAATCGGTTGGAACTTACCGGAGTATTCACATCACTCCAGAACCAGAATTTTCCTATGTTGGCTTTGAAACAAACTTAAGTCAGACCTGCTGCGAAGGCCTGACCGGGAGAGCTGGGGGAGTCAAGACCACCTAGTTGGCTAACCAGAGTCCTGAGTGCTGCGTGCCACTTTCTGTGCCCTGGACGGCTAAAGGCTTTAAGCTTCTTGATTGCCAGAGTGCTGTGTTCAGTGATTATAATAATTATTATTTTTTTTTACCAGTTTTGCTAAGAAGCAGCAACAACAGCAGAATTAATTAAGAAAACTGAAGAAAAACTGCAAAAAGAGAACACACGTAGAAGGTGGCAGCTGCTTTCTAAATGCCAATACCAGGGACCATGCTCTCCATCACCACCACCTTGCACCTGCAGAAGCCCCAGCTGTCACGATAGTTAATCGGTTTGAATTGTATGCGTTATTGTAGAAAGAGGTGGATGTCTTGCGCGAATGCCATCTTCTGTTTAGGTCTTCTGTGCCACTCTTGCTGTGAAATTAGAGCACATGTAGAAAAAACCTTTTACTATGTGAAACATTACAACACTTGTAAAACCAATTCAATTTGGCTTATGTGCAGTGTAATATTTCTCCAGGTTTTGTCCAAAATTCTCCATAGACAATGATTTTGTTCTCTTTGTATGTTGGCCTCAGCCTAACCATCTGGGACTGTTCTATTGCTGCCAGAATTTTAAATCCCATTACCTCCACCTTCCAGAAATATTCTTTACTAATGTTATGTTTATCGGAAATAGTTTCTACTTAATACGGATGTTTTTTGCAATGGCAATTAAAGTTTTTGTTCCATAAGAAAAAAAAAAGAGCAAAGCAGGAGGTATCACGCTATTGTGCTTCAAATTCTACTACAAAGCTACAGTAATCAAAACAGCATGGGACAGGCATAAAAACAGACACCTAGACCAATGTAACAGAACAGAGAACCAAGAAATAAATCCACATATTTACTGCTAGCAGATTTCTGGCAGAGGTGCAAGTGCATTCACTGGGGGAAGGACACTCTCTTCAATAAAAGACACTGGGAAAACTGGATATCCATATGCAGACGGATATGAAACTAGGCCCTTATTTCTCACTAAATACAAAATATCAAGTTGTAGTGGATGGAAGACTAGAATGGAAGACCCAAAACTATGAAACTACTGGAAAAAAAACATTGGGAAAATGTTTGAGGACTTTGTTCTGGGAAGATATTTTATGGATAAGACCTCAAAAGCACAGATAACAAAAGGAAAAATAAGCAAATGGGATTATATCAAACCTAAAAGCTTCTGCAAAGCAAAGGAAATTATCAACAAGGTGAAGAGACAACCTGCAGAATGGCAGAACATATTTGCAAACTATTCATACGACAGGGGATTAAAAGAACCCAAATAACTCAACTGCAAAAATAAATAAATAAATAAATAATGATCATCTGATTAAAAAATGGGCAAATGAGCTATGTAGACATCTCAAAAGAAGATATACAAATGGTCAACAGGTATATGAAAAAATGCTCAACATCACTAATCATTAGGGAAATGCAAATCAAAACTACTACAAGATAACATCTTATCCCCGTTAGAATGGCTGTTACCAAAAAGATTAAAAAATTCCTGTGATTATGCAGAGAAAGGGGGGCTCTTACACATTGTGGGGTGCAAATTAGCACAGCCACTATGGAGGACAGTGTGGAGGTTCCTCAAAAACCTAAAAATAGAACTATCATATGATCCAGCACCCCACCACTGGGCGTTTATCCAGAGGAAAGGCAATCAGGGTATCAAAGAGGCATCTGCACCCCTTGTTTGCTACAACACTGTTCACAGTAGCCAAGATGTGGAATCAACCTAAGCACCCATCAACAGATGAATGGAGAAAGACAATGTTGTACGTATACATAGTGGAATGCTATTTAGCCATAAAAAGGAACAGAATTCTGTCATTTGCAGCAACATAGATGAACTTGGAGGACATTATGTTAAATGAAATAAGCCATGCACAGAAAGGTAAATACCACATGTTCTCACTCTTACCTGGAAGCTAAAAAAGTTAACCTTATAGAAGCAGAGAGCGTAATAGCGGGCATTAGAGGTGGGGCAGTGTAGGGGGGAGGAGGATAGCCAAAGCTTCCTTATAAATGCAGAGCTAAAAGTTAAATGAAAGGACCACATGTCCTCACCAGCAAATTGGTGTTAACAGATCAACACCTAAGTGGACATATAGGAGTAACATTTATCGGGTGTCCAGAGGGTGGGAGGGGGAGGAAGGGATGGGTATATACAACCAAAACGAGTAAGATGTGCAACATTTGGGGGATGGGCACGCTTGAAGCGCTTACTCAAGTGGGGAGGGGGGCATGGGTAATATATGTAACCTTAACACTTGTACCCTCCCAATACGCTAAAATAAAGTAAAAAAAAAAAACTCAAAAAAAATGTTAAATGAAAGGTAAAATGGAATACTAAAATATACATATCTCATCAATTAAGAAAGTCAGGCCAGGTGGGGTGGCTCACGCCTGTAATCCCAGTACTCTGGGAGGCTGAGGTGGGAGGATTGCTGGAGCTCAGGAGTTTGAGACCAGCTTGAGCAAGAGCAAGACCCCATCTCCAAAAAATAGAAAAATTAGCTGGCTGCGATGGTGTGCACCTGTAGCCGCTGCTACTTGGGAGGCTGAGGGAGGAGGATCCCTTGAGCCCAGGAGTTTGAGGTTGCAGTGAGAGCTATGATGATGCCATTGCACTCTAGGCAGGGCGACAGAGCACGACTAGGTCTCAAAAGAACAGAAGGAAGGGAGGGAGGGAGGGAGGGATGCAGGGAGGAAGGAAGGAATAGCAGAGGAGCATACGACAGACATGACAAATAGAAATCAGATAACACGATGGCAAAAACCGGTAGAGCAGAGAGGAGAAATAGGTAAGCCTGCAATGCCATTTGGAGCTTTCAGCCTCTGTCACGGTAGGGCACAGTGCGGATGTAGGTGACCTAGACAGCAGCGCTCCTGACCAAGGGGGCCCGACTGGCACCTGTGGAACTCCCCGACAGTGGCAGTGTGCACATCCAGCATTGACGACCAAACAGCTCTCGTGATGTTGAAGAGGGTTTGAATCCTGCGGAGGGAGCGTGTTCCTTCACCGCAGCTGAGCTAACAGAAAGACACCTGGAAAAACCCTAAATATTTGCAAATGTGACAGCACACTTCTAAATAATTCAGTCTCGTGGTAAGATTTCTCAGAGAATACATAGAAAGCACGATCTATGAAAGGAAAAGCAGAAATCAAATTTTAGTATAAAAATTAAATTAAAAAACATCCAAATTAAATATGAAAAAAATTAGTACTACTGCTAATTCCCAAGCGCAGGCAACTGCTCCCATTTATTTTGTCTTTTGGCGGGGACGCTACTCCACATCCCGTCCGCCTACAGCAGCCCCTCCCCCCCGTAGCAGCCTGCGGACGTTCAGGGTGAATGAGTGAGCTAAGTCTTGTTTCTTCACTATTACTGGGACCCTTTGAAATTAAAGGCAAACTAAAATTATTTATATGATTATATGTATTTTAAATGCCCTTCAAAGGTATAGCAACTATCTGGAAGAAATTTAGTTAACACTGGGCCATGGCCAGACACCAGCGTCGGCCCTAAACACAGCCTTTCAGGTGACAGTGGCCTTTCGTACCCAGTGGGCCTTTATCGATAGGCTTTTCATAACTTTCGGTCGCTTCTGTGCACCGTGCTGTATTTATTTTGGCAGCTGCCAGCTTTTGGAGCCGCAGCACAGTGCCGTAGAATCAGCGTCACCTAAGGGCCTTCGCTGAGCTCACCGGGATTGTTCGATCCTGGAAACTCATGAATAATTCATCAGAAGGCTTAATTCTTGCTGAACCCTTTTTTGTGTCGTGGTGAAACAGACATGACGTAGAATTCTCCGTGTTGACCACTGTTGCGTGCACAGCGTCCTGCGTTAAGGACATCCACATCGCTGTGCGGTTGTCACCACCATCCCTCTCCAGAACTTTCTCATCCTCCCAAACCAAAACTCTGTCCCCATTAATCATTAGCCTCCCATTCCCTGTCCCCCTAGCCCTGGTCACCTCCCTTTTACCGTCTGTCTCCACAAGCTCGACTTCTCTGGGGACTTTGCACGGGTGGGACCAGCAGTATCTGTCCTTCCATGCCTGGCCCTTGCCACTCAGCACAATGCTGCCGAGGTTCATCCATTTCCGTGAATTCTTAATATGCTACTGCTTACTTTCCATTCGATTCATTACTGATTTTTGTTTCCCACATAGCATTTAAATCTCTCTTTTTTTTTAGACAGAGTTTTATTCTGTCGCCCCAGCTAGAGTGCAGTAGTGTCATCATAGCTCCCTGTAGCCTCAAACTCCTGGGCTCAAGCAATCCTTCTGCCTCAGCCTCCTGAGTAGTTGGGACTACAGGTGTGCATCTCCGCACCCAGCAAATTTTTCCATTTTGAGTATAGACTGGGCCTCCCTCTTACTCAGGCTGGT
Organism: Microcebus murinus; assembly: GCF_040939455.1. Classification (NCBI taxonomy): domain Eukaryota; kingdom Metazoa; phylum Chordata; class Mammalia; order Primates; family Cheirogaleidae; genus Microcebus; species Microcebus murinus. The sequence goes on from NC_134121.1 coordinate 2,411,180, forward strand.
CTGGAACTCCTGGCCTCAGGCAATGCTCCTGCCTGGGCCTCCCAGAGTGCTGGGATTATAAGCATGAGCCACTGCACCTGGCCCATTCAAATCATTTTTGAAATCTGGACTTCCTAGAGGCCCCAGAACTATTTTCATTTGTCTTAACTCTGTCTGTTTTACTGCTCTCACTGCGTCCTATTTCTCTGTCCCTGTTTCTTTTATACAGGAGCGAACCACTTCAGTATGTGGTAGGGAAGAGGCATTTGCTGAAGGTAGACGAATATCTCTTCCGATCCTGGTTTAGCCTGCTGCCTCTGAGTGACTTGGCTCAGTATATGAAGAGCTTCGTTGAATACCTGGGCCATTTTCCTGTTGGTGACTGTCTTCTGGGGACTTACTACCGGCTGGGAGGACTTACGAAAATCTCTCACCAAAATCTGAAGGTCTGTCGTCTCTTAAGTCCTTGCTTAACAAAACCAGATTGAAAACTAGGCACTGAAGGCTCTCGATCCTCCTTTTCTGGAAAACGGACAGAGTGAAGCACCAAGAAACGAGAGAATCCAGATAAGTCATTATTAGTTAGGGCTCAAGGTTGATTTCCTCGAGTTTATTCTGTTTCAGTGAGAGCCGTTCAAGGAGACTGTGGCCTTCTGTCATTTCTGACGGCACAGGGCGGAGCCGGACGTGATCGCTTGGGATGCACTTCATAGATGCTGTCTTTCCTTTCACAGTTTTTGGGTGGAGAAAATAATTTTAAATCTCGAATTTTATTTGTGAGAGATGCAAGATTAGTATATGAGCATGGTAAAATCTGTAAGAAGGAAAGCATTTATATCTTATGTGCATTGGATTTTTTCCAGCTCTGTTTTTAGCAATGACAGTGGTGTCGTGATTAATCTTCTTTCCTGTTTTTCTTTTCTTCACCACCCTAGGATGTTGATAGCATCTTAAAGATGCTGTTGCACCTCCTGGGCGCTTACCACCACAAGTAAGTAGGAAAGCAGAGCGCAGCCTCTCTCGGGCCCCAGGCTCTCCCTGTCACTGCCCCGGCTGGCTATCTCGCACGGGCAGCCGTAGCAGGAAGGTGACAGCGCTTGGCCAGCTTCTCCCTTCAGGCCATCAGCGCAGTCATCCAAGTCCTTTCAAGGGATGTGATAGATGTTGTATTAAGCTGCTAAGATTTTGTATTATTTCCACCCGCCCTTTACATTTATCCATGTATTTTTAAGCGATCATCATATTTGTGTTTGTGTGCTGCATTTCTTTTTCTTTTTTTTTTTTTTTTTGAGACAGAGTCTCGCTTGTTGCCCAGGCTAGAGTGAGTGCCGTGGCGTCAGCCTAGCTCACAGCAGCCTCAAACTCCTGGGCTCAAGCGATCCTCCTGCCTCAGCCTCCCGAGTAGCTGGGACTACAGACATGTGCCACCATGCCCAGCTAATTTTCTATATATATTAGTTGGCCAATTAATTTCTTTCTATTTTTTTATAGTAGAGACGGGGTCTTGCTCTTGCTCAGGCTGGTTTCGAACTCCTGACCTCGAGCAATCCGACCGCCTCAGCCTCCCAGAGTGCTAGGATTACAGGCGTGAGCCACCACGCCCAGCTTGCATTTCTTTAACATTTAGCCTTTAGATGTTTTTTGCAAAACATGTAAAGCTGAAAATAAGCACCCAAGGTAGCTTCACGTAATTATCAGAAGTCATTTGCGTCTGCAAGTGTGTGTGCTCTGACGCCCTGTGGCGCGAGTGTGCGGAATGCAGGAGAGCAGAAACGTCCCAGGGAGCGACGCATGTTCTGACTCTCGGGGCACTTCCAGCGTTTGCTCACCGGGGCTCCCGGGGTGATCAGGAGGCAGGCGGCAGCGCCGTGTCTCCATCCGTGGCGAGCACCTGTGACTGCAGGGCCCCAGCACTGTGTCCCAGAGTCACCCAGCGAGTCCTTTCTCATGGCGCCCCCAATCTGCCTTCTCACCCACCCGCCGCCTCCCAGCTCTGCCCCGGGAGTCAGGAGCACGGGCCCGGTCCGCAGAGTCGGGTCGGTGGGGACGCCACACGCACCGCGTGCTCTCCTGCCACTTCCTTCCGTCTCCCCCTTTCCCGTTTTCTTTATCAACATTTTAAACAATTTATGTAGTATTTTAACATTTAGTAATATGTGTCCCTTGCTTATTTTCAAATAAGGGAATGCACTTAGAAATATTTTAACTTGCTTTTGTTAGAACAGTTGAGACTACAGAGGCAAAACAAAAGGGCTTTGTTTCCATTTTATCGTAGTCACTTCTTAAAGACCGATGGAAAAATTGTCCGGGTGCTAGCCGAGATGAGGTCGAATAAAGGCCTCGCAGTTAGTTATCTTAAAGGGAAGGGACTGGGTTGCCACACTGGGTACCGTCCTCTCGTTTCTCCTCAACGACTGCAGTGCTTTCTCTCCACTCCTTCCGGGGCAGCATTCCCGAGGAGACCTTGTCACAGTCCTACCCGGCCGTGTGCCTGAGGCTGCACGAGGCTGTCTGCGGTGTCACCAAGACTGTGGGCCTTTATGAGATTCCCGCCTTGTCGGCCGAGATCGTCCGCACTGTTGTCGCTCTTCAGCCCGCCGTGGTGAGTGGGGTGGACGCACCCGCGTCCTGCCCAGGGTCGGTGTGGAATTTAAGCAGCCTCGATTACAAAGGGACCGGACTCAGTTCTCGCATGGCTGGACCGAGAGTGAAATACGGGTCGGGCACCCACGCGACGCAGGCCCGGTCCCGGGCGCTGAGGGTGTCTCGGGTGCGCTCTGCCTCCTGCGCTCCCTCGAGAGGGAGGGAGGAAGGGAGTTCCTGTGTGGCCCTCCAATGGCCCCCGGAGGTGGAAGAGCTGTCCAGGCCAGGCCTTGCCTGCACGGCGACCTTGCTCTTTCTCGGGCTGTGTTGTCCACTGTGGACTGTGGGGACCACGTTCCTCCCAGACACACACGGGAAGCACGGTCCTTCCCACGCGTGCGTGCGTCTTTTCGTCGCAAGAATGCAGCAGCCTGGCACACAAGGCCACCCGTGTGTCCTCAGGCACACGCCCATGCGCCAGGCCCGGCCCTGGCCCCTCGAGGACCCTGCTCCTCTGCGCCCCCCTGTCCCCACCCCCATGAAGGCGCCACCCTTCCTACCTCTTCCCCCAGCGCTCGCGTTCTGGTCCCACTGTTCACGAGGCATCGTGTCTCTGAGATGTGTCCGCATGGTCGGGGATACCAGTGGTTCCCTGTCCGTTTCTGTGCGTCAGTCCCCCACTCTGGGCCTCGCTGTGAAAGTGATGTAAGGTTTTACGTCTGGACTGGCCGTTAGTTTTTTAACCATACTCAAGTCAGAACTGTGACTTTAGTGATAGAAAACAATCTATGTTTAACCTTCACTCCTTTCCGTTTTTCTTCTTTGAAATGACACTTTAACCATCAGTATCGCTGCAAGATGATCCGTTTCTCCAGGAGCGGTGCTATTTAAGCCATCTCAGGCAGGTGCCAGCTTCCAAATAAACTATGTTTAAGAAGTTTTTCAATTTTGAATTAAGAGATATTTGGGATATGTTTTCTGCAGAAATAACTCTCTTCGGTGTTGGTTGGGATCTTAGATTAGTCTGATCCACATCATGGTCAAAATACTCACCCTGTGCCATAGAAACAGAGGAAAAGCTTTAAAATACTAAAATTAAATAAAGCGAAACCACATGACGCATGTCTATAAACCCCTTGGGTGGACGCTGCTGTACTGGCCGTAGGACTGCAGGGCGCTCGGTGGGAGCCCCAGGGAGCGCAGCAGGAGGGTCTGGGGTGCATGTGCAGCCTTGGGGGGCTTGCGGCGTGTGTCAGTGTTGAGCCTTGGCCAGACCCGTGTTGGGCAGTGGATAGAGGTGGGAGTGGCATGTGTTGGGGCTGTTGCTGCAGTTAAGGGGGTGCCAGGGGCCGAAGTTGCATTCTCAGCAAGGGCAAGACCACAGGGACAGAAACGCCATGCTGAGGCTTCTGGGTGGTTCTAGAAGGTGCGGTGCCATCCGGGGACCTTCAGCAAGTGCCTGTTCCATTTTCAGTGGAGACCCACCCCCTGCATCCTGCCTGGTCTCCCTGTGCGCTCCCAGCCATGCGTGAGGGACACGCAAGCCTGTCAGAGGCCCAGCTTCCAAGAGCACTTTAAGCTCCACGTGACCCCGGCCGCCCTCTGCCAGCAGGCGGGGTCTCCTCCCCCGCCCCCTTTACACCTTTTGAAAACTACCTTCCTGTGTTTTCCCGTCCTGCTGGCACTTGCCGTGGTTGGCGATCACGTCTATGTGTCTGTCTACCTGTGGACGGTCTGTCTCTCTCACTGTGGCCAGCTCCTCCTTGGCCACCACACCACCCAGCCTCGAGGTTCCCAGCGAAGGTCTAGGGAGGGTGACCAGCAGGTCCAGGCTGGGGGCTGTGTTATAGACATACAGCACGGAACATGGGGGGGGCTCCTCCCAGGAGTGGGGGCCTGGTGCCTGAGCTGTGTTTGTTTAGGGTCACTGTGCTTCTGGTGAGCAAAGGGGGAGGGGCTGGAGGGAGGGGAGGGGAGGGGCGAGAGGGATAGAGAGGGCACCACTAGGGCCTGAGCCCCGGGGAAGAGGCTGTCCTGTGGGGAGGGATGAAGGGAGCTGCCTCACCAAGAGCAGGCGGCGATGGGAGGGGCCTTCGGTTTCCCTCTTGGCCAAGGGGTGGGCTGTCCCTTGTCACTGAGGAGCAGGGCCCAGGGTGTCTGCCCACAAGCTTGTCTGGGCTTCCCTGGGGTGCTCTTGCTCACCCGCTCTGCCCCCTAAGGTCAAGGCCTGGGGGTCCGCCTGGGCTCTCCTTGCCGGGGGACGTTAGCGCCATTCCTTCTCCCCTGCTTTTCTCCCGTGTCTCCCTGTCGGGGTGAACCTAGCAAGCACTGGGGAAACGAATGTGCTTTTGCAAGGTGGGCGTCGGGCCAGGCCCATGTGCCCCTGGCGCGTGGCTGTACCCCCAGCACCCACCGCGAACGCCAGGGGAGCAGCAGGGCAGGGCCTCGAGGAGAAGCTCTGCGTCCCTGAGCGGCGGGACACTCAGCCCCTCTCTTGTGTGATGACAGGACTCAGGAGGACGCGGGAAGGAAGCCGGGAAGAGTTCGGTTCCGACACTCTCCCAGGGGACTCTGGCTGCTACTAGAGCTTGGCTCCACAGAATTCTTAAGAAGAACATGTTCCAGGAGACACGTTCATCTGTCTCACTCACTTATTCCGAGGAAATCCAGGTAAGCTCCACTGACGGCTTTTGGGTAGGGACGTGGCGTGACAGTGGTCTGTCTCGACCTTGTGGAGAGTCGTGGCCACGGGCTGGTGGCCAGGCGCCCGCTGTGAGCCTGCACGTGTGAAGTGGCGGCTCTGCCGTCCCTGGCAGGTCCTTCCTGGGCAGACAGGAGACACCAGGTGTGAATGCTGCCGCCCGGCACCCGGGCTGGGCCGTGCTCCCTGGGGTGGCAAGGGCGCCCCCCATCAGGAAAGGTGCTCCGCGGCTGTGGCGTGCAGGGCAGCACCTGGGCGCACCTCAGTACCGAGGTGATGGGTCAAGTTGTGACCTCGGAAGTGGAAGGAAAGGTGACAGGAAGAGCAGTTTGCGGGTCTGGATCTGGGAAAAAGAAAATCCAGCACAGGATGGTGGGGAGGGGGGAGGGTTCCACCGAGAGACGTGCCGGGCAGAATCTCAGGCACAGACGGGTAGCAGTGAGGATGCGGAAGTTGCTGGATTTGGAAAACGGTTGCTGGCGACCGGGGGAGGGCTGGGGGAGGGGCGGCCAGGGTGCTGCCTGCTCTGCCTCGTTCTTGGTGTCGTTCTGTCTCTCCTGCGTCCCAGCAGTTGTGAAGGCCGTACCTTTTGAGCCAGGTGAGCTTCCAGGGTGCGAGGCGGACCACAGGCCCCCTCGTGATCGTGCTTGGGGAGAGATTTGGTCTCATAGTCCACGTGAAATGTGAGCACCTCTGGCTTGTGGACCAGGTGCGTCCTGCGCAGTTGGCTGCACATCCTGTCTCTGAAGCGAAGCCCATTTCCCTTCTGGCTCCCTGGAAAACCAGAGGCGTGGTTTTCTGAGAAAAGTCACTGAGAAAAGTAGCTGCAAGAGCAACATGGGCAAACAGAATGCTGATGGTTAGTAGTGGTTACGCTGTGCTCCTGGTGCCAGTGTCAGTCCCTGTGTGTGACGAGTGGCTCTTGTGGGAGGTGGCCCCACACGGGCCTACGCCATAGAGCAGTCAGTGGCTTCCTTGCAGCGTCTGCCTGATGACTACATCTGTGCCTCACAGTGAACTTCCAGACTTTTCTGTCTCCTAACAAGACCCAGGCCTCCAGCCACTGCCCGTTTTCTGTCAAGAATGAAAGTTGCAGATTTCAACATGTGACTTTTTTTAGATGAAGTTTTGCTCTGTCCCCTAGTCTGGAGTGCAGTGGTGTCATCACAGCTCGCGGCAGCCTTGAACTCCTGGGCGTAAGCGATCCTCCTGCCTCAGCCTCCCGACTAGCTGGGACTGCAGGGGGGAACACCCTGCTGAGCAACTTGTGACTTTCAAAGAATAAGAAAATCCTTCTCTGATTGCTGTGTTCAGACTCACAGACTTAAATCCTGCCAAAACAAAATTGATTTATAAAATATTATTTCAAGATTCTAAATGATATGATCCCCCAAGCATTAAGTGTTAGTTAGGGACAGCCATTGACCCACGGACATGACAGAATGATTCTAAGTTAAATGCAGTAATACTGGTGGTAAAAATTAAAATGTAATTATTACTAAACAGCTACTCTGAGGTCGATACTGTTGTTATCCCGGTTTTATAAAGGAGGAAACTGAGGTTTGGGGAGATGCAGGTGCCCTGACGTTGTTGAAAGCTGGGGTTCTTTCTCCCTGTGGAGAACGGTGCCCTGAGAGCCCAGATGGGTCTCATGGGCCTGTTCACACGAGGCTGAGGGGGACCATCACCCCGGGGAACAGGTGCAGGTAGGTGCAGGTAGGTGACCAGGCTTGACCTACAAAAAGTGCATTTTCATATGGTTCAGCCTCACAATGTTTCTGCCAAAAATATCTTAATCTGAATCAAATCATGGGAAAAGTATGAGACAAACCAGGTCAAGATACAGTCCACAAAATAACTGGTCTGAACTTTTCAAAATTGTCAACATCATAAAAGAAAAAAGGCTGGGGACACTGGGAAAAGAGAGTTGGTAATGAAGTGCAGCATGTGTCTGCAGGTCCAGATGGTCAGGACAAGGGGGACACCTGGAGCAATGTGGGTGGGGACACCTTAGAGTGTCTTCTCCATGCTGACCGTCCCGAATGGGACACTTGTCCCACCGCTGTAGAGCCGAAAGGTGGGTGGAGTGTCGGGAAGTCTGCTACCAACTTAGGATGGTTCTGCGGAGGAAATGCCCATTGGTGGGGAGGGCCCAGGGGGAGAGAGGGAAAAGAGGGGAGAGAGCACCGCTGTGTTAAACTGACAACTCGGGACTGCGGTCGATATGGGTGTCGTTGTGCTGTTCTTGCAACCTCTCTGTAAGTTAGAAATTTTTCAAAATAAAATGTTGGAAGCAAACGCTTCCAGAATACAAGGCAGTGATGCAGCAGGAAGGCCGGGGACATGCACGGGTGCGTCGGGTCCCCGGCTCTAGAAGGCCGAGCTGAGCCGCCACTGGGACTTGCCACTAGCACAGCTGGCTGGTGGGGCCCGGGTGTCCCTGCAGCCCTGCTCGCTGTCTCATCGCGATGGTGTGTCTTTCTCTTGTCACAGGCCCACACTGTGGCCTTCAGTCGTCACAGCGGCTGTGACTTGTGTGCGGGTTTTGCAGGTCTGGCGGCGGCTGGTGGAAATAGACTTCCCCGCGGAGCACGGTTGGAAGGAGTCGTTGCTGGGAGACTTGGAAGGGCGGCTCAAACAGGTACCAAAGTTGGGGGACGTTCCTTTCAGGGAGGGAAGGAAAGGTGGAAGCCACCAGACCACTGGCGACAACCAGCGACAGGAGCTGCCTGTCTGAGCGCACGGCCTCTCCAAGCGCAGGGCGCGGGATGGATCTCGACTCCGAGTCTCTGTTTCTGACCCAGAAGGCTGTCGCACAGCTCTGCTGTGACGTTGCAGAGAGTAACGCGGGCACAGCATCTAGCCATCATGGGTCCCCCAGGCACACGCGGGGTCCAGCCCGCCCACAGGCAGCGGCTCCGGTGGCCTGTGGCTGTCAGGAGCCTCCCAACACAGGGACAAGTGGACAAAGCACGGACATGGCCTTCATTTGAGCTAAGGCCTGCGACCCTAGGAAATGAGTTTTTACAGGAGAGTTTTATGTCTCACTGTTCAGTGGATCCTTTTAAGGAAAAATGAGTTATTTCTCACAGTCTGCCTGTTTTTGTGAGCTGCTGTGCCGAGTTCTTTTCTCTGGAGTTGGAAGAGAGACTCTCCTTTTAATTTTAGCCTTGCTGGTCCGACGGCGGGAGGTGGGGGGACGTGCTTGGTGCGGGGCAGGAGGTTGGAATCGTGGGAACTGGCAGAGTGGCGGGAAAGCGAAAACACCCGGCGCTTCCCGTGGGTGTCAGAGCGCGGCGTGCAAGCGCTAACCCGCCTCCCATTTGCGCAGGAGAGGCCCCTCTTGCAGATCCGGGCCTACTGCAGCTCCCGCTGGGACTCCGCGGGCTCCGAGGACGCTGTGGCCAAGACCTTTGAGAAGTGTGTCATTGAAGCCGTGAGCTCAGCCTGCCAGGTGACCAGCGTCTGCCTCCTGGGAACCGTGCTGGGTCCACGGCCGTCCTTCGCTGGTGGGACTGGGACCGGGAGTGGGCGTGCCCTCCGCTCGCCTGGGGGAGGGGCCGAGACCCCGCGTCTCCCCGGCTCCCTGGAACGCCACTCAGCTTCCGCTGCTGGATGGCTGTCGGGTGCCGTGCGCAGTCACGGCCACTGTCACGTGACATCGAGTCACACGGTCTTGCAGGGGACTCCTCAAATGTCCGTGTTGGTATCGTGGCTACTGGTTTGTGTTATTGTCTGCTAACACTTGCCTAGCAAATACGCAGTAAAACGCTCCAAAGGTCGAGCAAACATTTATGGAAGGCAAACGTGTGGAGCTGAAACGTTTCTATCAATTTACTTAGTTTTTTCCCGCAAAGTGGGAAGAGATTCCGCCCCACCGCCTGGAAGGCACAGTGTCCCGTGCGGTCCCGCGTGGCGGAGCCTCCCGCGGCTCCCGCTCTTGCTGGAGTCTCCTAACTGGACACCTCGAGCCCCGCTCCCTCGCTGGCCTCAGGACAGGGGTCGAGGTCACTGTGAGGTCATTGTAAGGTCCTTGTCTTGTGGTGACTAATAATTTTCCTTTTTTGCTACACACTTACTGAGATATCAGCACATACCAGACAATTCCCCCACCGAAAACTGAAATTCAACCAGTGTTGGTGTATTCGCAGGCAGGTGCAGCTGTCTCCAAGTTTCAGAACCTTTTCATCACCTCAGAGAGAAACCCCGTCCTCTCTAGCTGTCACCCTCTACCCCTCCCGGCCCCAGGCCTCCGCAGCCGCCAGTCTACTTCCTGTCTCCGTAGCTTTCTTTACTGTGGGTTGTCATATGAATGCAATCACGGCGTACCTGGCCTTTCGTGTGTGGCTTATTTCCCTGAGCATGACGTTTTGTCTCTGTCCTTGCTGTGGCCTGTGTCATTACAGGTTGAGTATGCCTTCTGCAAAACGCTTGGGACCAGAAGTGTTTAGGATTTGGGATGTTTTTCAATTTTGGAATATTTGCATATACATAATCATATTGGGGGGCAAATTCCATGCAAGAAACAAAGTTTGTGTTAAATACTTAGGTGTGGACATTTTCCACTTGTGGCATCATGTCAGTGCTCAAAAATTTTGGGATTGGGCCGGGCATGGTAGCTCACACCTGTCATCCCAGCACTCTGGGAGGCCGAGGTGGGAGGATCACTTGAGCCCGGGAGTTAGAGGTTGCTGTGAGTGAGGCTGACACCACGGCGCTGCACCCAGGGCAACAGAGTGAGGCTTCGTCTCAAAAGAAAAAAAAAAGGTTGGGATTATAGAGCATTTTGGATTTTCAGAGTAGGGATGCACAACCTGAACGTCATTTCTTTTCCTGGCTGAGTAATATTGCACTGTGTGGCTACACCATATTTTGTTTATCCATTTGTCCACTCGAGAACGCATCTGGGTTGTTTCTACCTTTTGGCTCTCGTAACTGTGCTCCTGTAAGTGTTAGTGTCCGAGTTTATAAGTGGACAGATGTGCTCGTTTCTCTTGGGTATAGACCTAGGAGTGGAATTGCTGACCATATGGTAAGTCCGCGTGTAGTTGATTGAACAACTGTCAGACTGAGTTCCAAAGCTGCCGGCCCACTTGCGTTCTCACCAGCAGTGCGCCAGGGTTCCACAATCCCACCAACATGTGTTCTTTAACTTTATGGTTCTGGCCCTCCTAGTGGTGTGAAGTGGTATCTCGTAGTTTTTATTTGCATTTTTCCGATGACTAATATCAAACATCTTTTCATATGCTTATTCCATATTTCTATATTTTTGTATCTTTTTTGTTCTTTTTCTTCTAAACAGCTGAATTTAAGATTCATTATATCTTAGTTGGAGAAGTGTCTGTCTATTCAGATTTTTTGCCCACTTTTTAAATTGGGTTGTCTTTTTATTATTCAGTTGTGTCTTTTTATATTCTACATACAAGTCCCTTGTCAGATATATGATTTTCAAGTATTTTTCTCCCATTTTATGAGTTGTTTATTCACTTCCTCGAAGGTGTCTTTCGAAGCACAGAAGTCTTTAATTTTGATGAAGTCCAATATATCTATTTTTCTTTTTTTGCTCATACTTTTGGTATCACGGAATCCTTTGCCAAATCCTAGGTCATGAAGATTTACTCCTGTGTGTTACTCTAAAAGTTTTATAGTTTTAGCTCTTACATTTAGGCCTTTGATCTGTTTTGAGTTACTTTTGTATATGATGTAAGGAAAGGGTCAAATTTCATTCTTTTGCATGTGGATATCCAGGTGTGCCGGCACCATTGTTGAAGGAACTATATTTTCCCCATCTAATGGTCTTGCCACTCTTGCCCATAACCTGTTGACCATACATGTGTGGGTTTATTTCTAGACTCTTTTTTTTTGAGACAGAGTCTCGCTTTGTTGCCCAAGCTACAGTGAGTGCCGTGGCATCAGCCTAGCTCACAGCAACCTCAAACTCCTGGGCTTAAGCAATCCTATAGTCTCAGCATCCTGAGTGGCTGGGACAACAGGCATATGCCACCATGCCCGGCTAATTTTTTCTATATATATTAGTTGGCCAATTAATTTCTTTCTATTTATAGTAGACACAGGGTCTTGCTCTTGCTCAGAGTGGTTTCGAACTCCTGACCTTGAGCAATCCGCCCGCCTCGGCCTCCCAGAGTGCTAGGATTACAGGCGTGAGTCACCGCGCCCAGCCTATATCTAGACTCTTGATTCTACTTATTGATCTATAGGCCTGTCCTTGTGCCAGTACCCTACTGATTTGATTGCTATTGCTTTCTAATAAGTTTTGAAATTGGGTAGTGTTGAGTCCTTTTACTTTGTTCTTCCTTTTCAAGATTGTTTTGGCTATCCTGGGTCCCTTGCCATTCCGTAAGAATTTTAGAATCAGCTTGTCAATTTCTATATGAGAGTGAACTGGGATTCTGATAGGGAGGGCCCTGAAAGTATAGGTTGGATTGGGAAGCATTGCCATCTTAACAGTGTTGTCTTGGGAACTATGAACATGAGATATTTTTTCATTTTTTAGATCTTTTAATTTCTTTCAACAGTGTTTTGTAGCTTTCAGAGTTTAAATTTTTCGCCTCTGTTGTTACATTTATATCTAAGTACTTTAGTTTTTGGATACGCTTGTAACTAGAATTGTTTTCATAATTTCATTTTCAGATTATTGATTGGTAGTGTGTAGTAATACAGCTACTCCTTGTACCTCGTATCCTGTAACTTTGCTGAGCTCATTCACTAGTTCTAATAGTGTGCATGCGAGAGACAGAGATCATGCCATCTATTAATAGAGAGGGTTTTGCTTCATCCATTCCAATCTGAATGCATTTTATTTCTTTCTCTCGCCTAATTGTCCTGGTTAGAACTTCCAGTACAATGTTGAATAGAAGTGGCAAAAGTGGGCATCCTTGTCTTGTTCCTGAATTTAGGGAGACAGCTTTCTATCTTCTACCACTAGGTATGACGTTAGCTGTGGGTTTTTCGTGGGTGCCTATTATCAGGTTGAGGAAGTTCCTTTCTATTCCTAGTTTGTTGAGTGTTTTTTATGACAAAGAGTAGTTAGATTTTGTCAAATGCTTTTTATGTGTCTATTGAAGAGATCATGTGATTTTCTTCTATTGACATTAACTGACATTTGATTTGATGTTAAATCAACTTTCCATCCTTGTGATAAATTCTACTTGGTCATGGTGTATAATTCTTTTTTTTTTTTTTTTGAGACAGAGTCTCACTTTGTTACCCAGGCTAGAGTGAGTGCCGTGGTGTCAGCCTGGCTCACAGCAACCTCAATCTCCGGGGCTCAGCGATCCTACTGCCTCAGCCTCCCGAGTAGCTGGGACTACAGGCATGCGCCACCATGCCCGGCTAATTTTTTGTATATATATTTTTAGTTGGTCAATTAATTTATTTCTATTTTTGGTAGAGACAGGGTCTCGCTCAGGCTGGTTTCGAACTCCTGACCTCAAGCAATCCGCCCGCCTCGGCCTCCCAAAGTGCTAGGATTACAGGCGTGAGCCACGGCGCCCGGCCAAATTCTTTTATGTATATATATTTCTGGATAAAGTTTTCCTTTATTCTTTTAAATGTCAGGAAATATCTCTTATAAATTACCCTGTGTTTTTAACTAAGCTTTGGACCTAAAAAAGAAAAGCATTTTCTTTCTTGGTGGTGAATTAGAAAGAGAATTCAAATGTATGTGTTGTTTGTAGCCAGTTTTTTTAAAAAAAGAATTACAGTTCAGGAACATAAAATATATAGTATATTTAAGGTTTATTCATTTTTGGTATTTTTCATGACATGAAAGTCTAGGAAAAATGTAGAAACTGGCCAGAAATGTTGAAAATGTGACCCAGAAGGATGGAATGTGATTCGTGGGTTGCACTGGTGTGCGCTTGTGTGTGCTGAGCACAAGGAGACAGTACGCTGTGAACTGAAGATGCTCTAAGAAACTTCAAGGATCTTACTGCTTTGCTTTTTTTGAGGCCTTGGAATACAGTTCCAATACATTTCTGAAATACCATTGAAGGGCAATTTACTTCTATCATCTAAAATCAAACCAATAAAAAACTTCTAAATTTCCCTCTTTTATTAATTTTGTTACAGTCGCAGATGAGTATCCTTGAGGGAGTTTCTAACGATGATTTGCAGAAATTTGGCACAGTTGTGTCTGCCGTGATCACCAAGTCCTGGCCTAGAGACAGAGGGGAGGCCGTGGATGACCTGGATGAAATTTTTAAGCACCTGCTCACGTGGCCGGATGTGAAGCATCTTTTCAGACTGTGTGGTATGCTTTGGTGGGCGACGGGGGTGCTGGGAACGTCAGCTCGGTGTAGCCGGTGTCCTCCGGAACTTGGGGAGCAACAGGGAGCAGAGTATTTGAGCCGATACTCAGCGGGGATGGGCTGACGTTTGATAAAGGGAGCAGACTGGACAGAGATCCAGGAAGGCTCCGATGTCTTGCACTGTAAAGAATAGCTCATACTAAAGCCACCACTTGCTGAATGCCTACTGTATACCAACAACTGTGCTGACACAGTGTCCTTGAGCTAGTGCTTTCTAAATGGGCTTTTTAAGGCCCCTGATTTTCAGAGGAGGAAACAGAAGTGGAGAATGCAATGGGAGTTACCCAGGGTCTCAAAGATTGTAAATATTAGAACTATTAATATTATAACATCCAACCCGAAGTGTGTCTTGCTCTCAAGCCATTCTCTGTTTCGTGGAGATGAGTGAAGAACGTCCAGCCCAGTACTGATGACCGGGACAGACAGTGAAGTGCTGCACTGTCTGATTCGTTCACCCTGCCCCTCGCCCCAAGTATGTTGTGATCCCAGAGGGAGAGAGACATACCGCCCTGAAAGTGTTATAATCAAGTTTACGAGTAAGACATTAGATTCAGATCCTTTAGTGGGAAAGCACTGAGTTTGGAACTAAAACTCCCAAGTTAGATGATTGTGAGTCCCAGTTCCATCAGATAACTGGGACAGCCCAAAAAAATAAAACCTAAGCACCTTACATGTCAGGGTAGTTGTAGGGATACAATATTTATAAGATGGTTGAGGTGGGAGAGCACTACACATTAGTGAAAGCTACTTACTTGATAAGATATTTGTATTTTTAAAATTAGTAAACATTTTTAGAACAGTTGTAGGTGTACAGAACTGAACAGAAAGTACAGAGTTCTCAGCCATCTCCCCCATCACGCATGCTGTACCCCATTAGCAGCAGGCTGCATTAGTATGGTATATTTTTTACAAATGATGATCCAGTGTTGATACATTATCATTAACTTTGAGTCCATAGCTGACATGAATGTCCACTCTTGGTGTTGTGCATTCTGTGGGTTTGGACAAATGCATCATGACACGTGTCACCGTGACAGCATCACACAGAGCACTGTCACTGCCCTATAAATCACCTGTGCTCTGCCACCCTTGCTCCCTCCCCGTTAGTCTTTTCCAGAATGTCCTATAGTTGGAATTCTGTAGTATGCAGCCTTTTAGATTGGCTTCTTTCACTAAACAATATGGATTTAAATTTCCTCCATGTCTTTTCATGGCTTGGTAGGTCTTTTTTTTTAGAGACAGGGTCTTGCTCTGTTGCCCAGGCTGGTGTGCAGTGGTGAAATCATAGCTCATTGTAACCTTGAACTCCTGGGCTCAAGCAGTCTTCCTGCCTTAGCTTCCTGTGTAGCTGGGACTATCGGTGCAAGCCGCCATGCCTGGATAATTTTTTAAAAATTTATTTTGTAGAGATAGCATCTTGCTATGTTGCCCAGGCTGGTCTTGAACTCCCTGCCTCAAGTGATCTTCCTGCCTCAGCTTCCAGAAGCTCTGGGATGACAGGCATGCGCTACCACACCCACCTAGTCATTTCTTTTTATCACTGAATAATATCCACTGTCTGGATGGATCAGTTTGCTTATCCACTCACCTACTGAAGGATATCTTGGTTGCTTCCAGGTTTTTGCAATTAAGAATAAAGCTGCTATATTTGTTTTTGGCCGGGCGTGGTGGCTCACGCCTGTAATCCTAGCACTCTGGGAGGCCAAGTTGGGCAGATCGCTCAAGGTCAGGAGTTCAAAACCAGCCTGAAGAAGAGCAAGACCCCATCTCTACTAAAAATAGAAAGAAATTAATTGGCCTACTAAAAATATATAGAGAAAAAATTAGCCAGGCATGGTGGCGCATGCTACTCGGGAGGCTGAGACAGAAGGATTGCTTAAGCCTAGAAGTTTGAGATTGCTGTGAGCTAGGCCATGGCACTCTAGCCTGGGCAATACAGGGAGATTCTGTCTCAAAAACAAACAAACAACAACAACAACAAAATTAAAAAAAAATAAAGCTGCTATATTTGTTTTTAACAGTAGAGATAAGCTTAGTCTTCTCCTGATACTATATGACTCTAATTACTGGGAAAGAAATATTCTGTTGTTTAAGCATGTTTAAATATTCTGCCCTCTAAATCAATCCTAATTTCACATTACAAGCTTTGCAAGACAGCTAAGATGTGCAGAGTGTTAAATTGTCATACTGATGTTTTTCTCTCTATATATATGCTATGAAAATGTCCCTGAAAACCAGCTTGTTGGTCTTTGCCAGGTGCGACTGCATCCTGGTGCAGCTTGCCCTGCTGCTGCAGCTGCGCTCACAGTGGGGGTCTGAAAGGTCATGTGCAGTCTAAGAAACACATTCAGGGTACTGAAGGGGGCACAGGTTTAAAAATCCCAAGACAGGTGGTTCTCCTGGCTGCTTCCCATCGGGAAGCTCTGTGAACAAGGAGGTCGTTCAGGAGATGAGTTTGGGTAGGACCCGACCCTCACGGGTGGAAGGGGAATCTGGGAAGCGAGGAGCACACATGCAGGTTCTGCCGGACTCTCGCTTGTGTCGTGTAGACGCTGGGGCAAAGCAGCGAGAGCTTATTGGGAGTTCCTTTGTCAACAACCTCGGGATAGGAGGTGGGAAGCCCGCTGTTCCGACTGTGTTCTTCATCCAATCAGGAACTGATGAGAAAATATTAGCAAATATCACAGACGAAGGCAAGAAGCTGATGGCCACTGCTGACTCTGTGTTGACAAACGTTGCTGGTGACCTGCTAAACGGGACAGTCCTCGTCGGGCAGCTGGAGCTGATAATGAAGCACGAGACTCAGTTTCTTGACATCTGGCAACTAAGTGAGTACCAATTTGAGGATGCAATTCCTCCAGGCTGCTGAGGAACCACAGGGAAAGGAAGTGTTCGTGTCTGCCTGTGCGTTTTTGCAAAGAGGGGACTTTTCAGCCTTATAACCAGTAGCTCTTGCCAGCAGGTTGATCGGGGCTGGAGTGTAATTCTCAGGGAGGTCATGGGAAAGGGGTGCAACGATGGGCAGCTCAGAGCTCAGCGCTGTGTCTCTTCCACGCCGCTGAGCGCCGGCCTGGCGCGCTGACGGCTGCCCGCGGAGGGGAGCGCGGGCACGGCCGCCTGGAAACCGTGTTGATCCGGTCTGTTGGGTTACTTGGTTGTTGTTGTTTTCCAGAGGAAAAATGTCTTTCACCCCAGGAGAAATTAGCTGATATGAAGAAAGTGCTGGATTGGAGAAAGGAAGAACTAGATTTTCTAAAGAAGGAGGAAAGTTACGTTGACGGCCTGCTGAACCTGTGCGAGAGTGTGAAGCACCTGGTGCCAGGTGGAGTCTTAAGAATCCAAGTAAACGAAAGCGGGTGGTCTGTAAGGGCAGAGGGTTAGAGGAGAATACGATGGAAAGGAATCACCATAACGCAGCTTTATTTGGGGGGAAAGGCTCTGCACAAAAATTTTTAACAAAGTTACAGGTGCATTTCCTAGAGGTATCAGTTTCATCTCTTCTGGAGTGGTCTTTTTGGTACATACCTGCACGTCTCTCAATAACATGTATGATTCTCCAGATTTTTCCAGTGTCAGCATCTTATCAACGTCCCAGTGTGGACGATGAGGGCTTAGATCTCTGTGTGTCCCGTCTTTGCCCTGCACACGTAGCCTTTGCCTCTCCCCTTACTCCCCACTATGTCGTGATTTAAGATGGATCAAGATTTAGGGTTTAAGTCATCCTCACTGTCTAAACACTGTTTACAAGTGAGCCATGAAATAGATGGAAATGATCCTTTTATTAATGCATTTCTTGCACCAACTGTTGTCCATACAATTATATTTCTTGTCATTTGCTTTGTGTTTATTGTATTTATTTCTAATTCAATCGCAAACTCCACCAACTGTCTGAATTTCCTGTGAAGACAGTCTGGTCTTTGAGAAGGAATCTGCCAGACCTGGCCTGGAGATGCCGCCCTGACGTCTTCCTTCACCTTCCGGCATCCCCTCTGCCTCTCTCCGGGGTTCAGCCTGTTCCTGTCTCCTTTGCTTGCTCTCTGCTGGCTGTGTTTTAGTAGAACATGTCCTCTGTCACCTTCCTGAGTCCTTGTGTTCCTAAGGATGCCCTCATCCTAGGTCAGTCGTGTGTGTGTAGACTGCAGAGCGGAAATCATCCTCCTTCGGAACTTGAGCGTGTCGGTCCGTTGTTGTCTCTGCAGTGTTGCTGCTGGGAGTCTGACGCGATACTAACTCCCGACCCTTCGCGTGTGAGATATCTTCCTCTCTCTGGAAGCTCTTGAGACCTTTCTGTCCCTAATAGTCCCAAATTTCGTTACGTGCCTTGGCATGGATCTATTTTTCACCTACTCTACTGGGCATTAGTAGGTAGGTCTTTCTAATGTAGAAATCTAAGTCCTTGAGTTCTGGGAAAGTCTCTTGAATTATTTATTTTTTCTCTTGCTGAGATTCATAGTGGACATCGGACCTCCCGGAAGGGTCGTCTAACATTCATCATTTTTCTCTGCTACTTCCCGTCTCTGCTTTTTGCTCTGCTTCCTGAGAGATTTCCTGAGAACTTGGTCTTCCAAACTGTCCATTCAATTTCTTATTTAAGCTCTCATGTATATATTTAATTTAAAGGAATTCTTTTTTTTCCTCTGAATTGTCCTTTTTATTTTTTATTTTACTTTTTTTTTGAGACAGAGTCTCACTTTGTTGCCCAGGCTAGAGTGAGTGCTGTGGCGTCAGCCTCGCTCACAGCAACCTCAAACTCCTGGGCTCAGCAACCCTACTGCCTCAGCCTCCCGAGTAGCTGGGACTACAGGCATGTGCCACCATGCCCGGCTAATTTTTTGTATATATATATTTTAGTTGGTCAATTAATTTCTTTCTATTTTTTTTGGTAGAGATGGGGTCTGGCTCAGGCTGGTTTCGAACTCCTGACCTTGAGCAATCCACCCGCCTCAGCCTCCCAGAGTGCTAGGATTACAGGCGTGAGCCACCGTGCCTGGCTGAATTGTCCTTTTTAAATATTATGCTGCTCCTATAAAGGGTTGCAATAGCTTCTCTATCTGAGATTACTGGCGTTTTGCTTTAGAGATTTTCTTTTTCTTTCCCTTGCATGGTTTCCTGTTTCCTCTGGGTGGTTTTCATCTATTGGTTTGTTTTGACTTTCTACCTATGTCTGGAATTGTTTGTCTGTTTTTATGAATAGAGAGTCCTGACACGTGGGTTGGGCCCTGCGGGCCTGAGCCAGCCTTCTGGACTCCGTGCCGCCCCAGGGCCCGAGGCTCAGCCTTTCAACTGCTGTGTCTGGAGGCCCCTCTCTTGGGCCGGTCAGATTTCCAGTCTCCTGCCAGTGCCAGGTTTCTGGGAACCAGGAGGGAGAAGAGGGCTGGCAAGGCCTTGGCCCCGTGGGCCGTACTCCCGCAGCCCTGTGTTCAGTGGGCCCCACCCTCCTCTCCCCCCTTGCCCACCCCGCTCGAGCTCTGTTCCCTCGTCCTGGACTGCAGTGCGTGTCCTCTGCGTGCTCCCCCACACAGGGCGCGTGTCTGGAAATGCCTTTTTTCACCATGGGTCTGTGACTTCCTATTGAGAACCCTCCGCGTTATCCTGTCTAGAAAATAAACCACCTGTATCGCCTGCCGGGGTGCAGGAGGGGTGACCCACGTGCTGTGTCACCAGGTGGGGGTGAAAACTGCTGTCCTGCACCCCATCTTGAACAGACTCTGAACCCGGCCACCTCATTTCGTCAGCACCTCCCAGTTTCCAAGGACCTGTGCAAGCAGCGTCTGCGCTTTTAGGGAATCCTGAGATAGAAACCGCTTGACCTCGGCTTGCCCCACTACGGCCTTGGGATTCTGTGTTCTGGCCTAATAGGTCATTTACCGCTGGTGCAGCTGGTTTTCAACTTGCAAAATTTTGTTGCTGTTGCTCCTCCTCCCATCCTTGTTGGTGTACTGTCGTTGGGGTGGGATTTGGGAGAGAGCGAAATAGATGCGTGCTTTCCGACTGTCTTTACCGGGAACCACGATGCTTGCTTTACCACGTCAGTCGTTTACTGACGACTCGGCACAGGGAAGGGGCGTCCTGCGCGTTCTTACTGAGCAACTGTGTCCGTGTGAGCTTCCTTAGAGACGCAGGGACAGTCACACTGGGAGAGTAGAATGAAATGCTGTCGTTATGAGAGCTCTGACTTCTTTCTTGTTCTTATTGTTTCTAAAGTGGACTTTGGAGAGGTTGCAACAAGACGCTCAGAGGACCTGAGCAGTAAAAGGTTAGATGACGCCGTGACAGTGAGACTGCCCGCCTCCTCCCACCAGCCAATCACAACACACTACCACTTGAGCCCCCAGGTCCGAGAAATGGCTGAAAATGGAGACTTGCTGAAAGACAGCCACATCTTCCAGATCTTCTGGAAAGAAGCTGCAGAGTGTCTGAGTCAGCCAAAAGAAGAATCAGAAAGGCAAATACTGCAGCTCGAAGAGGTGTATGGTCATCTGTATCAGCCTTCTTACGAAAAGTTCCTTGCACTTTATCAGGACCTGAAGTCAGGAGAGGTCACCTTTGCGGAAATCAATGTCTTCTTCAAGGACTTTGTGAATAAGTACAGTGAACTGACGACAGAGCTCCACGTCATGGGTGCTGTGGACAGCCAGAGCCCCCGGGACTGGATCCGGGAGCGGGTTGGGCAGATCAGGGAGTACCATAACCTGCACCAGGCTGTCAGCGTGGCCAAGGTCATCTTGCAGGTCAAAGAGGATCTGGGACTGACCGGTGACTTCAGTGTTCTTTGCACTTTACTACATTTTGTAAGTTACCTACTAGGGACTCTGGGGGTGACGGTGGGGGCAGGGTGTCCTGCCTGAGACTCCTTGGGAGCCACGGGCTTTCTGGCTGCAAAAGCTGCACAGGGCAATTTAGCAGCTTCCTTCAAGGTTCTCGTTTGTGTTGTAGTAGAAGCCTGAGCATGCACCTTTGTTTATAGACAGTGTGACTGCTCCTTCGCTATCAGAGTTTTCTTGGGTCAGTGTGAGGATCAAGGATTCAAGAAGGGGCAACGATGCTTTTAGTAATCATATATTTATAAAGAGTAATAATTGGATCTCTTTAGGTTACAGAAGCAAAAAGAGAAACTACTGTGTTGGCTGTCCCGTTGCATCCCCTAGTTCTATTAAGAAGCAGTAAATGTCTCAGGCTCAGTGGGTCAACCAGTTATCCCAGCACTCTGGGAAGCCAAGGCAGGAGTATCACTTGAGGTCAGGAGTTTGAGACCAGCCTGAGCAAGAGTAAGACCCTGTCTCTACTAAAAATAGAAAAATTAGTCAGGTGTGGTAGCACCTGTAGTACCCGTTACTTGGAGGCTGAAGCAGGAGAATCACGTGAGCCCAGGAGTTGGAGGCTGCAGTGAGCTACGAAGACGCCACTGTACTCTACTCAGGGTGACAGAGCAAGACTCTATCTCAATAAATAAGTAAATAAAATAATAGTGACAAAGTTAAAAAATTTTAAAAAAGAAGTGGTAATGATAAGTTGTTTCTATTAGAGTTAAGAAGTGAGTCTTTTGCTTTCTGTTTTCTAGGTGAACATTTGTAAGGTATATGTACCTGTGTTATAGTACAGAGCAGTGTTACAGTGATTGAAATTAGCCCAAGGTTAGAATCAGACACACGTAAACCCAAATCCCAGTAGCATGTCCTGGAGAAGCTGCTCTGGACCTGTGTTTCTTTACCGATAAAGCAGAAAAAGCAACACGTACCTGGCGGGGTTACTGTGAGGAATGGGTTTTAGAATCCACATAAGATGCTCGGCAGACTGTCAGTCCAGAGCAGGTACCGTTGACTGTGCAGAGAAAGCCATGGAGGTGACGTGGTCCACTTCCGGGGTGAGAGCCTTGCCGGCCTGTCACCTCGGCGGCAAGTCCTAGAGTCCGGGGCCGGGGCGCGGCCGTCGGGGTGGCCGGCGTTGCCGCTCACAGACTCTGGGGTTGCAGGTGACGAGTCCGGTCCACAGCAGAGCTTTGTCTTGCAGACTGATAACTCTGAGGACTTCCGCCACGAGAAACTGGTCCAGATCAGCCCGCAGCTCATCCGGGCCAAGAAGATGCTGCAAGACATGAGCGCGGCCCGGTGCCGGTGTCTGCAGGCGCTGTCCGGGAGGAAGGAGTTCATCGGCTGGGTGCGGGAGGCGCTGGGAGGTAAGAGCCAGGAGTCTGGAGAGGGCTTCCAGATGGTTCTCCGTGTGGTGTTCCTGACTGTGGAGAAGTTCTGCCCTTGGTCATGCTGCGCTGCGGGCGGAAGGGCGTGCCTGCGTGCCCTGGGAAGGCGGGCCGTGCGCCGGCCGCTGCTGGAGTCCCGTCCGCACGGCCCTCTCGCGTGCTGGCCGCACCTCCCCCGCGCTCTGCCCCGTGGGCGCTGCCGGGAACGGCCCCAGATCCTTTCTGTGTCTCCGCCCCTCAGCTTCTCCTTTGGGTGGAGAAGGAAGCTCTTGCCCACGAGAGATGCTGTCCAACACCCCCATCGGTGTGGTGCACTCCGTGGTGGAATTTCAGTTCTGTAGCTTAGATGCCTTGCGCGAGTTGAGAGGGAAGAGGAGAAGGTGGGACAGGAGGGCAGAGGGCAGAGGGCGGGGGCAGCGCTGGTGTGCAGCGGGGTCGGGGCTAAGAGGCTGCACTGGCTCCAGGCCCATCAGGAGCTTCACGGCTCCCAACGGTGGACTTTTTGGTCTCACTCTGACACCCAGGCTGGGGCGCAGCGGCTCAATCACAGCTCACTGCAGCCTCCAGCTCCTGGGCCCAAGCCGTCCTCCTGCCTCAGCCTCCCGAGTAGCTGGCACCGCAGGCGCCGCCACCACATAGCTGCATTCTTACTGAAACCGGAAAGTGGATAAAACCTTAAAATTTATCAAACATCCATTTATGGCGTCGCTAAAGAGTCCTGTGCAGGACAGAGCCCCGTGCCCGTGTGGGGCAGTCCTGTGCTGACCTCCTCTCCTCTCTTCCCGAGGCATCAACGAGCTGAAGGTGTTCGTGGACCTGGCTTCCATCTCGGCGGGCGAGAACGACATAGACGTGGACCGGGTGGCCTGTTTCCACGACGCCGTGCAGGGCTACGCCCCCCTGCTGTACAAGCTGGACGCCAGGGCAGGGTTCGGCGCGTTCATGGAGCACCTGGCAGAACTGTGGAAGGCTCTGGACAACGACCAGCACCTGCCCAATAAACTGGTGAGTCTCCTTCCTGCTCCAGAGCAGGCCGTGTGGAATGCAGCGTTGCTCTGGCAACGTTAGGGAAACGCAAACGACGGAGGCTTGTACGCAGCCATTTAAGATGATGTTTAAAAAGGTTTTCTTCGCAAATGGAAATTCTTTCTCCATCTTGCTATGTTAGAATGCAGGATACAAAATTACTTACAAACAATAGTAAACTATGGCACAAAACATGTGGAGAAAAGATTAAAAGAAAATATGCTAAAATGTCACCTGTGTTTTTCTCTGAAAGGTAGTAATTGTCATTTCAATCGGTCACTTCTGGATATTCTCCATGTTTCCAGTCGATGCAGATTAGTGTTGTATAGGAAAGGTGAACGTTTAGGTGTAAGTGAACTACCCGGACCAGGGTCTGCGTTGGCTTACAGGAGTCCCGAGTGGTCCCGCGCCCGGGGAGCTCAGGACAGCCGGCTCTGCGGGTGGCTGGGCAGAATGTGACCAGGCACGAGCAGGTAGAGCTGTCCTCACTTCTGCTGGAAGCCCACACCCTAGCAGGCCGCGCTGCCGTCTTTCCTTAACTCTCCATCACACTCAGGGACCACAGTAGGACATCAGGCACTTAGGCCCCTACGGCCCGGCTGCAGCTGGCGCCACTCCGCAGGGCTCCTCGAGTGGAGCGCCGCCCGTGGCTGCTCACCCTCAGCTGCGTATCCAGAGTCCCAGGTCATGGGCCTTGGGGCGCCGGGTGCTGGCGGAAACGTGGGTGCAGCGGCACACAGAGACGGAAACCCGGCATGGCAAGTCCTCAGGAGGACAGGCAGGAGCACACAGGAGCCACCTGACCCTGCCACGGGCACTGGGCGGGCGGTGGTGCCCTGCACCTGGGGAGGAGTGACAGGAGCAGAGGGGGAGGAGGCGCAGGAGGACGGGGAGGAAAGAAGTGGCAGGGACCGTAGCCCAAACCTCTCCTATCCCAACAGAGTGATTCTGCCAGGAACTTGGAGTGGTTGAAAACAGTGAAGGACAGTCACGGGTCTGTAGAACTCTCGTCCCTGTCCCTGGCCACCGCGATCAACAGCAGAGGCATCTATGTGATCGAGGCACCCACAGGTGGCCGAAAGGTGAGCGACCCGTCCCCAGGCGCAGCTGTGGGCGGCACGTGCAGGCTGCTGCGCGCCCAGGGGCTTCTGCGGCCCGAAACCGCCTCTGACACATGGCCTTTCCCAGGTTTCCCCGGACGCGGTTCTGCGCCTGATCCTCCCCGAGGGCCACGGTGGCCACGAGGAGACGCGGGACTACTCTTTGGAAGAGCTGAAGGAGCTCTTGAACAAGCTGATGCTGATGTCTGGCAAGAAGGATCACAGCAACACTGAGGTGGACAGGTTTTCTGAGGTGAGGACGCGAGCGTGAGGGGCGCTACGCGGCCGTGGCCATCGCACGCCGGGGGCTGGGCACCGTCACAGCTGCGGCACCTGAGAGAGGGGGACGGTCTGAGCGGGGTCTGAATGGCGAGGCTGGCTCTGCTGCAAGGCCCAGGGAGAGCGGAGTTCGCGAGTCCCACATGGTGCACGTGGCCCCGGGTCATGGTCCCCGAGAGAGGTCTACGGCGGGCAGGCCCTTGGGGTAGCAGTTGTCCTTGTGGTCCACAGACTGAACTGCCACGAGCTGGCAGGTGGTCCACCATTCTACAGAAACCACCCAGTGGGTAGTTCTCAGTCTGCAAGTCAGCCAGAATCCCAGTCTGTAAGGTTTACACGGGCATCCTTCTTCCGAACAGAAACATGCTGACACGGTGCACCGGTTTATGTAACAGTCTCTCAATTTTATCGTGGGTTCTTTCGTTAGATTTCATTTGTATTCTGCAAATGATAACCTTGATTCCTACGCCCGACTGCTTCCTAGAGACAGCCTCTCCCATTAGGCCGGCCACACAGATGAGGATGGCGGGCCTTCTGCGTGCCCGGGTCACACAGGGAACCAGTGCAAAGAAACAAACCCGAGTCCTTGGGTGACAAGCCTGCATGTCGTCCTCTAGGGCAGCTCTGCAGTGTCCCCTCCTGTCCTGTTCCCCAGGTGTTCTGCAGCGTGCAGAGGCTCGTCCGGGCCTTCCTGGACCTCTACCGTGCCGGGAACATGCTGTTCAGGAGCTGGACTGCCGAGATCTACTGCTCGCCCCGGAGGGGCATCTCCGTCCGCATGGACTTCGGCCTGGGGCTGGTGAACCAGCTGATGGGGAGCGGGGACGTCACTGGGCTGCTGGAAGCCGTCTGCAGGCAGATGGAGCACTTCCTGGAACGCTGGGAGAGGTTCGTGACGGAGAAGCGCATGGAGCACTTTCACCTCAACTTCTACACGGCGGAGCAGCTGGTTTACCTGAGCACGGAGCTCAAGAAGGAGGCGCCCAGCGAAGCTGCCCTAACCATGCTGTCCTTCATCAAAGGCCGCTGCACCCCGAGGGACGTCTTAATGGCCTCCGCGGGGAAGGATGAGGAGGTCGCCAGGTACCGCGTGCGCAGAGTGGTTAAGGAGGTGCAGCGGGTGCTCTCCAAGTCCAGCCTGGAGGACAAGCTGCAGGCCATCATGGAAAAGTCCACGGGCTGCCTGAGTGCCTTCCTGCCCGACTGCCTGGACCTGGAGGCGCTGGGCCGCTGTCTGGCTCGCCTGGCGAAGATGGGCGGGCCCCTCCCGGAGCGGGACCTCCCCAGAGGCCTGCACGTCGGCCAGCCCAACCTCGTGGTCTGCGGCCACTCGGAGGTGCTGCCGGCTGCCCTGGCCGTCTACATGCAGGCGCCAGACCAGCCCCTCCCCACCTACGACGAGGTGCTGGTCTGCACCCCGGGGACCACGTCCGAGGAGGTGGCGCTGCTCCTGCGCCGCTGCCTCTTCCCGGGCTCCCGCGGGCGCAAGGTCTACAGCCTGCTGTTCGCAGACCAGCTGAGCTACGAGGTGGCCTGCCAGGCGGAGGAGCTGCTCCAGCGCCTGCGCACTCAGCCCCACCGGGAGGACTACCAGCTGGTGCTGGTGTGCGACTGTGACCGGGAGCACTGCTACCTGCCCTCGGCCTTCAGCCAGCACAAGGTCCTCGTCACGCCCCAGGCTCCCCTCGAGGCCATCCAGGACTACCTGGCACGTCACTACCGGGTCCCAGAGCAGAGCCTGTCGGCGGCGGCCGCGTTCCAGGACCGGATGTGTGTTGGGATCGTGGCCTCGGAGAGAGCCGGTGTCGGTAATGACCATGGGGGGGGGGCAACTCTCTGTCTCCAGGGGCCACCGACGACCCTGCCTCCCCAGCAGCGGCCGGTTCTGAGGGAGCCCTTCTGCAGGTGGAGACGCTGGTGTCGGGGAGGGCCGGACTCCTTGTACCAGAGCGAGACACCCTTTCTCACCTGGTGTCCCGAATCGGGTACTTCCTGGACCCCCTACGCCCTTCCTCCTCTACGCAAATCTCTGCGGTTTACTTTTCCCCCTCAAACTCCAGGGTCTCTCTGGGGTTGATGCTGGTGGACAGAGCAGGGGTGTGCCTTCTCTGCCTGCAGAGAGGCCGATGCCCTCGACCTGGCGTCAGTAGGATCATGTCCCCTGCAGAGACACGGTGGTTGCCATTGTCTTGCCCCACAACAATACTACACTCCGTTAGGACAAAGGTGCTCTCCCTACCCTCACCCCTAGCGTGTCTTCGCTGTCATTGTCACTCACAGTCAGGCACAGCTTAAGGACATTACCCCGACAGTGGACCATGTGTGTGGCGGTGGTCCCCTAAGAGTAGAATACCACATTTCCCTCTGCCTTTCTGTGCTGAGGTCCACAGACACTGGCACGGTGGCTCAGCTGCCGGCCGTGTTCGGGACAGCCCGGGCCGTGCAGGTGTAGCCAGGAGCAGCGGCTATGCCGGGTGGCCCAGGCGTGTGGTAGGCGAGACCTGCTACACTTGAGTTTGTGTAAGCGCTCCATTTCTCAGACGGCATCCCCATTGCCAAGTGACGTGTGACAGTGTTTCCACTGCTATCATTCATAGAAGGGAAATGGCCAGGATAGTGAGCAGGTGATCGCTAGGACACGTGAGGATTCAGAAGTGTCTTCTTTAATCTCGTGTTATGTTGCCTCAGTTTTAAGCTTTATGCAGAAGGAAGTAACTGGTAATAAATCTTTCTGCATCCTGACTCTGCCCACAGCCCGGGACTAATTTCCATCTCTGTTGCAGGCAAGTCTCTCTATGTGAAGAGATTGCATGACAGACTGAAGCTGATGTTAAAGAGCAGGGAAGTGCCTCTGAAAACCATTCGACTCATCGACCCTCAGGTGGACGAGGGCCGCGTCCTGGGCTCCCTCCTGCCGTTCCTGGCCGCACGGTATCAGGACAGACCCGTGATATTCCACGTGGACGTGACCTCTTCGGTAAGTGCCCTCGAATTTCAGCCGCACGGACACATCGACAAAGACATAATCCCACATGGTGACTTTGCCTCCTCCCTGTGGAAAGAATTTCTTCTTTCTGCGTGGACAGTCCTGCCTCTCTTAACAATGAGGGTATGTTCTGACAAATGCACCGTTAGGCGTTTCATGGCCGTGTGGACGTCAGTGTGCTCCGCCAAGCGGCGCGGTCCGGCCCGCTGCACGGCGAGGCGACGTGGCCGGGCCTGTTGCCCCGAGGCTGCAAAGCTGTACGGCACGCGACTGCGTGGACACTGTGGGAACTGAGACACGGTGGCTTGTGTGCACCTAAACACATCTAAACGTAGGAAAGCATGGTAGAGACACAGCACTGTAGTCGTAGGGGACCCTGGTGGCACAGGTGACCTGTCCACGCACGGCAACACTGTTGGCAGCGCATGGGTGGCGCGGGCCCGTGTTAACCATCAGTATCGCTCTGTCGAAGAACAAACTCAGAGGATGCTCAGGGTTGGAAGAACTCATCGTCATTTTGTGTATTTACAGACCCATGTCATTCCGTCCTTAGGTGCGGACTGGAGTTTCGGTGTTTCTTTTCAAACTCCTCGTTTTACAGTACTTAATGGACATACATGGGAAGATGTGGCTCCGGAAGCCGTGCCATTTATATGTCATCGAAATCCTGGAAGGGAATTCTGTGCTGCCTAGGAGGTCTTCGAGGCCGGTCTGTTTCGTGGGACATTTTCTCATGGTGTGGGAGGGTCTTCACTTCCTTTGGGGCCCACCACAGGGGTGACGCGTTCCAGCAATGCCACACTTTTGCCTCACTGCAGCAGCTGAGTGCACCATTAGTAAAGAAAGTTTAATCTTTAAACTTGTTTTTAAATGATGTCTGCATTAAAAATACTGTTCTAGCCAGGTGTGGTGGCTCACGAATATAATCCTTGCACTTTTTGAGGCCGAGGTAGGAGGATCGCTTGAGGCTGTGAGTTCAAGGCCAGTTTGAGCAAGAGCAAGAATCTATCTCTACAAAAAATATAAAAATAAGCCAGGTGTGGTGGCGCCTGTAGTCCCAGCTACTCCGGGAGGCTGACCCAGGAAGATTGCTTGAGCCCAGGAGTTTGAGACTGCAGTGAGATGTGACGCCACTGTACTGTGGCCCAGGTGACAGAGCAAGACCCTGCCTCAAAAAAAAAATACTCTTACATTAATCAGCAGTGTCTTAAATCTGTTCAATTCAGGCATAATGCAGTATGTCACAGTTTAAATCCCAGCTGTGCTCTGAATATGGTAAATTCATTTGCTGAGAGAAGGTATCTTTCCTGCAGGCTAAGATGGGAAGGAGACTGTTGTTGGGAACTTCTTAGCAAACATTTTTATCCTCACACAGGTGTATATGTCAGTGCTTAATGGGGAAGTTCTGTTGCAGGAAGCCGGGCTAGAAAACGCCATCTCTTCCTAAGAGTGTGGCTCCCACCATTCGGCCTCCACGATACCTTAATGTGCAAAACACATCCAATGTAAACAGTAAAAAGAGTCTATGGAAAGCTACGTATTTTTAAGTAATTTTTTTTTAATAAAGGTTCGTCCCATAAGGATCTTGTGGAGGGTCGAAACACAAAAAGCATTTGTTAGGAGGCTTAGTCATAACCACGTTACCAACTCTCTCCTTTCCAGGGTGCACGGGCCCCCCAGGTCGGTTTTCTGGACATCTTCCCAAAAGTCACCTGCAGGCCTCCCAAAGAAGTGCAGGACATGGAGCTGAGTCCTGAGAGGAGCGACCGAGAGCCCGGGATGGATCTCGTAGAGTTCTGCAGCGCGACTTTCCAAAGACCTTACCAATATTTAAGACGATTCCATCAAAACAAAAACCTAGATCGGTTTCAGTACCAAGAAGGCTCCATTGAAGGCAACCCGCAGGAATGCCTCCAACATTTCCTGATTTACTGTGGGGTGATAAACCCGTCCTGGTCGGAGCTTCGGAACTTCTCGAGGTTCTTGAATTACCAGCTGCGAGACTGTGAGGCCTCTGTCTTCTGTGATCCGGATGTCATTGGAGACACCTTGAGGGGCTTCAAGAACTTTGTGGTGACGTTCATGATCTTTATGGCAAGAGACTTTTCCACACCGACACTTGACACCTCTGACCAAAGCCCAGGGAGTTACACGGTCCCCATGGATGGGGTTAAGGAAGAAGATTTGGCCCCTTTCTCCCTCCGGAAGCGGTGGGAGTCAGAGCCCCACCCGTACGTCTTCTTCAACGCTGACCACACCTCCATGACGTTCATAGGCTTCCATTTACAGCCCAACCAGAATGGCGGTGTGGACGCCGTCAACCGCTTGACTGGGACCGTGATCAAGAGGGACGTCATGACCGCAGAGCTGTACAGGGGGCTGCTGCTTCAGAGGGTGCCCTTCAACGTCGACTTTGATAAACTGCCCAGGCACGAGAAACTCGAGAAGCTCTGCCTGGTCTTAGGGGTCCAGAAGGCCATCGACCCTGATGAAACGTACGAGCTCACTACAGACAACATGCTCAAGATCCTTGCCGTTGAGATGCGGTTCCGATGCGGGATCCCGGTGATCATCATGGGAGAAACCGGCTGCGGGAAAACCAGGCTCATCAAATTCCTGAGCGACCTGCGGGGCGGCGGGGCCGACGCTCAGACGATAAAGCTGGTCAAGGTCCACGGAGGAACGACGGCGGACATGATCTACTCCAAAGTCAGGGAGGCTCAGGACATCGCTGTCCTCAATACGGCCAACCATCAGCTGGACACCATCTTGTTCTTGGACGAAGCCAACACAACGGAAGCCGTGAGCGCCATCAAAGAGGTCCTGTGTGACCGCACGGTGGACGGCCAGCCCCTGGCAGAGCGCTCTGGCTTGCATGTCATAGCTGCCTGCAACCCTTACCGGAAGCACTCGGAGGAGGCCATCTGTCGCCTGGAGTCTGCCGGTTTGGGCTACCGGGTCAGGGCGGAGGAGACGGCGGACAGGCTGGGCTCCATCCCCCTGAGACAGCTGGTGTACCGCGTCCACGCTCTGCCCCCGAGCCTGATCCCCCTGGTGTGGGACTTTGGACAGCTGGATGACGCTGCTGAGAAGCTCTACATCCAGCAGATCGTCCAGAGACTGGTCGACTCCGTCCGTCTGGAGCCGGCCGAGACCCGTGTGATCACAGAAGTGCTTTCTGCCTCTCAGGGTTTCATGAGGAAGAGACAGGACGAGTGCAGCTTTGTCAGCCTCCGGGACGTGGAGCGCTGCGTGAAAGTTTTCAAATGGTTTTACGACCACAGCGAGATGCTTTTAGTAAAACTGGATTCGTTGGTCCGCGAGTCCAACACCAGCAAGGGTCACGTCCAGAGAGACCCCATCCTCTGGTCCCTGGTGCTGGCCATCGGCGTGTGCTATCACGCCTCTTTAGAAAATAAAGACTCGTATCGCAAAGACATTTGCAGGTTCTTTCCAGAACCGTACGATGACAGCAAGGTTATTCTGGAGGAAATAACTCGAACACAGGATCTCTTTCTGAACGGCGTCCCTCTGAGGAGAACCATCGCCAAGAACTTGGCTTTGAAGGAGAACGTCTTCATGATGGTCATCTGCATCGAGCTCAAGATTCCTCTCTTCCTGGTGGGGAAGCCTGGCAGCTCCAAGTCTCTGGCCAAGACCATCGTGGCGGACGCCATGCAAGGCCAGGCCGCTCACTCGGATCTCTTCCGCAGCCTGAAGCAGGTCCACCTGGTGTCCTTCCAGTGCAGCCCGCATTCCACGCCACAGGGCATCATAGGCACCTTCAGGCAGTGCGCCCGCTTCCAGCAGGGGAAGGACCTGCGGCAGTACGTGTCCGTGGTGGTGCTCGACGAGGTGGGACTGGCGGAGGACTCGCCCAAGATGCCCCTGAAGGCTCTGCACCCGCTGCTGGAAGACGGCTGCGTCGAAGACGACCCCGCCCCCCACAAGAAAGTCGGCTTCGTGGGCATCTCCAACTGGGCCCTGGACCCCGCCAAGATGAACCGCGGCATCTTCGTGTCGCGCGGCAGCCCCAGCGAGCAGGAGCTCACGGAGAGCGCCAGGGGCATCTGCTCTTCCGACAGCCTCGTTCAGGACAGAATCCAGGGCTTCTTCGCACCCTTTGCCAGAGCCTACGAGACGGTGTGCGAGAGCCAAGACAAGGAGTTCTTCGCGCTTCGCGACTACTACAGCCTCATCAAGATGGTCTTCGCCGTGGCGAAAGCCTCCAACAGAAAGCCTTCCCCACAAGACATCGCGCAGGCCGTCCTGCGCAACTTCAGCGGCAAAGACGACATCCACGCTTTGGACATCTTCACAGCCAGTTTGCCGGAGGCAAAGTGCTCGGAAGAAGTCAGCACTGTGCAGCTGATCAAGCAGAACATCTACGGGGCTCTGGAGAAGGTGCCAGGCAGAGGGCTGGACGACGTGGACTCCCGCTACTTACTCGTGCTCACCAAAAACTACGTGGCCCTGCAGATCCTGCAGCAGACGTTCTTCAGCGAGGGCCAGCAGCCGGAGATCATTTTTGGTTCCAGCTTTCCCAAGGACCAAGAGTACACCCAGATCTGCAGAAACATCAACCGCGTGAAGGTCTGCATGGAAACGGGCAAGATGGTGGTGCTGCTGAACCTGCAGAACCTCTACGAGAGCCTCTACGACGCGCTCAACCAGTACTACGTCTACCTCAGGGGGCAGAAGTACGTGGACCTGGGTTTGGGGACCCATCGTGTCAAATGCCGGGTTCACCCAGACTTCCGCCTGATAGTCATCGAAGAGAAGGAGGTTGTGTACACTCGCTTCCCCATCCCCCTCATCAACCGGCTGGAGAAGCACTATCTGGACCTGAGCACCGTGCTGGAGAAATGGCAGAAGAATATCGTGGACCAGCTCGAGACGTGGGTGGCGAAATTTGTCCACGTGAAGACGGATCTGTTGCAAGCCAGACACAAGTACAGCCCTTCCGACGTCTTCATCGGCTACCACTCGGACACCTGCGCCTCGGTGGTGCTGCAGGTCACAGAGAGGCAAGGCCCCAGGGGCCCGACCGAGGAGCTTTACCAGAAGGTGTCCACGGAGGCCAAACTGACACTGCTGGATTGCGCCACCCCCGACGCCGTGGTGCGGCTGAGCGCCTCCTCGCTGGGCTTCTTCGCGGCCGAGTCCCTGTCCCGGGAATACTACCACACTCAGCAGCACGACTCCTTCGCGGATTTCCTGTGGGCTCACCTTGAAGCGACAAGCCAGGAAAGCCATGCCGTCTTCACGGAGGTGAGTGCCTTTCTACCATTTCGCTTTGTCCTCTTTCGCCTAAAAGTCCTGAATCCCTAGGGCCAGGGTTCAAGGTTCTTTTCAAGTCGGTGTATCGGGACCATAGTGGACATGCCAAGACTTTGGGTCCTCTCCGTGGTAAGTGCGGGGAGGACCAGGTCCTCATGCGAGTTCCATTTAGCGGTTTGAGTGTCCGCTGCTGTGCGGGCTCCGTGCCGACAGCAGCATCTGCGTCAACCAATGCAGCCCCGCGGCCGGGTGCCTAGCTAGGCGCGCTGGGGATGTGGAATCAATGGGCCCAGGGCCTGTCCTTGGTGTTGTCCACGTGTAACGTGGGAAGACTGGCACGGGCACAGATGCCGTGGATCGTGTATGGTAAGTGAACGCCGTGTTCAGGGCAGAGCGGGACAGTGCAGATCAGGATAAAAGGGCAGACGAGATTTTCTCTAGGACAGGCCCCTCCAGCTGGCCGGAAAGGGATTCTGGGCAGAGGGCCTCCATGGGCGAAAGTTATGGTGTGACACGGCCCCTTCTGTGTCGGAGGCCACAAGGCGCCTTTGGCCGAGCTTAGAGTTCAGGGCTGTGAGCACTGAGACGGGGAGCAGGTGCCCTCAGAGAGAACTTGTGGGGGGCCATGAGGCCGCGTGGCCCAGCTCTGGCTTTGCTGTGCAGAGGGGAATGACGGAGGAGTGTGTGTTTGGATGTGTCCCTCTGCCGGGGTGATGGAGACAGAGTCTGATGAAAGAAAGGCCGTTGTAGAACAGACAGACGACTGGGGAGGCTGCTGGTACAGGGAAGACGAGAGGCGTGGACAGAACTGAGAAGTCGGACGCAAATCGGCGGACTAGGGATACCCAAGGAGGGGCTCTGGAGGTGGAGTCCTAGAGGGGTGACTCCCTGGATTCCTCCCCAGAGGGCTGGGGGTTTGCTTCATTGTGAGCGATAATCCAGGAACGACCAACAGATTTTGGGGGCCAATGGCAAAGTGTATTTGGGACACGTTTTGCTGTCTGTCCTGTAGTCGGGGGTAGGAGTCTGAAGCTCGGTGGTAGGGCCAGCCTGGAGATGGGATCCGGGCGCTAAGACGGCAGCATGTCTTAAGGAACGTTTGGGTTTGCACCGTGGGGCGTGATCCACGGTAGACAATTGCTAACAGTGGGGGACGGAAGTGTCACCAACTGCTGACTGCTTCAGGAGATGGGAAGCCACATGATAAGAATTGGCATCTGTGCTGAGCCGTAAAGGGTCATGAGAATCCCAAGTAGTGACCAAAACAGGAAGGGACGCTGGCATCTAGGAAGGAGACTTTTGCATCTTTGGGGCAGGGTGGAGTGTTTTCTCCGGTACCTCTTGATCCTGTAGGCTCTGCTGGCCTCAGCACCGCCTTGTTTCTGAAAAATCTGTGGGTTTGGATTCTTTTCTCTCTGTGCCAGCGCTGAGCCCATAGATGTCGGCGTACCATCCTCAATTTCTGCCACCTAATCCTACTTGAATTCTGGCAAAAAATCCGCGTCTCCTAACCTTGCAGGTCACCACTTTCTCCAGACTGCTGACGAGTCACGACTGTGAAGCCCTGGCGTCGGAGCTGGCAGGCAGGGCCGCGAAACCCACAGTCCTGTGGCTGCAGCACTTCTACACGGAGCAGTCCTTCCTCAAGGCGGTCCGGTGAGGCGCCCTGCCCGCCCTCCCCTCCTGGCCCACCGAGGGCCGCTGCTGCCCTGCGGCTCTGGCGCCAGCCTTGGTTCACGAACTCTGGGGACCCGTGGCTGTGGAGAGCGTCAATGCCGAGTCCCCAGGTGTCCTCCTCACGCTCATGTCCTGCAGCCCAGCACCTCCGTGACAGCGTTCCCTGAAACCGCTGTCCTCATATCGCACCGGGAAGCATTTGTGGGGTTTTGAAAATTTCTCCACGAGATTGTCTATTCGTCTTATAGGAGAAAAATCCCCCTGAATGGTTCTTTCTACGTAGCCTTCGTATTTTCCATCACTTTACGGAATTCTGTTATCCACTTTTTAGGACAGAGAACTCAATGGAATAATTTCCTTTTCTTTCAGAAACGGCTTAACTTGTGCAGCCGGATGCAAAATCCTCATTATTCAGACAGATTTTGAAGACAGAGTTCACAGTGCTCAGCTCATTGCCTCGGCTAAGTATGTTTTTAGTGTTTCTCTCAGAAAACTACACAAGAAACCCAAAGTTTACTGAGGAGCTCCTAAAGAACGTCTTCCAGTATCGTATCATCATAAATATGGAAATAGAAATAAGAAAAACTCTCCCCCTGCTCACTGTGCCGTGTGGACTAGAGAAACTGGAGAGACGAAAAGAAAAGGCTAAAAAGAACAGCAAATAGTGAAATGCAGGAAGTGTGGATAATGGAAATTACAATAAGATATAAATGGATGTCCTTGAAGCGTATGTGTGCAGAAATGCTTTGGTAATGTTAATTTGAATTACACATATTTTACTTATTGCCGGTTCAAGGGCAATAACGGTATGTAAATGCTTTCGTTCATGTTTAGTGGACGTTTTTATCGTGTTCAGAAGGGGAAATCTGGGCCGGGCGCGGTGGCTCACGCCTGTAATCCTAGCTCTCTGGGAGGCCGAGGCGGGCGGATTGCTCAAGGTCAGGAGTTCAAAACCAGCCTGAGCAAGAGCGAGACCCCGTCTCTACTATAAATAGAAAGAAATTAATTGGCCAACTAATATGTATATAAAAAATTAGCCGGGCATGGTGGCTCATGCCTGTAGTCTCAGCTACTCAGGAGGCTGAGGCAGGAGGATCGCTTGAGCCCAGGAGTTTGAGGTTGCTGTGAGCTAGGCTGACGCCACGGCACTCACTCTAGCCTGGGCAACAAAGCGAGACTCTGTCTCAAAAAAAAAAAAAAAAAGAAGGAGAAATCTGAATTAACTGTGTTTTCTTATTAGTTAATGTTAAACTAAAAATGATTTCTGGGCCCTCTTTTTTTTTGAGACAGAGTCTCACTCTGTTGCCCTGGCTAGAGTGCCGTGGCGTCAGCCTAGCTCACAGCAACTTCCAACTCCTGGGCTCAAGCGATCCTCCTGCCTCAGCTTCTCAGGTAGCTGGGACTACAGGCAGGCGCCACTGTGCCCGGCTAATTTTTTCTATATTTACTTGTTTGTCTAATTTCTTTCTATTTATAGTAGAGGCGGGGTCTCGCTCTTGCTCAGGCTGCTCTGAAATTCCTAAGCTCCAGCGATCCTCCTGCCTCGGCCTCCCAGAGTGCTAGGATTACAGGCGTGAGCCACCGCGCCCGGCCCTCTGGGCCCTGTTAAAGCACGGGATGGCGTATTTCAGTTCATGGCTGAGTTACATCCCGAGGGAAACTGGCTTTGAAGAACTGGGGGTGCACAGAGCTCCTCCTCGAAGGGGAGAGTTCAGCCAGCCCCACCTGTGTGTGTCGGGGCCAGCCCCCTGCAGGGCACACGGCAGGGTTTCTGAACAATGAAGGGATGCCACTGCAAAGCAGAGGGACCCGGCAACGGGAAGAAGACGAGCCTATTGAGGAAGGACTTCCCATCCTGTCCTAACAGAATAAGTCACAGGCATCAGGGTGTGACATTTCTTTAAAGCCAATCAAAACGGGAGGCCATGAGACTGAGCCCAGCAGCGCCGAGGACGCCCTTGAGCAGCTGCACGACGTTGCTTTGCTTCTTTTCCTGTTCTGTTTTGATTTTTCTCTGTTTGTGAAATAGGTATTCTGCTGTAAACGAAATCAACAACATACAAGGGAACGAGGGCTGCATCTTAGTGTATTTCATCACAAAACTGTCCCGGATGGGAAGCGGAGCATCCTATGTGGGATTCCATGGAGGTAGGACCATAATCTTAGTGAATGTATCTATCTAAATACTGTGCATTTGTCATTTGGTCTTATGCTGTACATGTCTGAAATGAGAACATTAATGTTAATCGCAACAATTTTCTTTTCCGATGCAATTAGATTTCTTACCAGTAATTACCATAAAAAACACTGACCTAGGGACTTGATGCTACAGCACTGAGCATTTCCTTCATTTACTTGTAGGTAGAGCCTTGATTAGTCCCTCTGGCCCCACCTGCGGTTAAGTGGACACCAGAGGAGAGATTCCCACTCGTGTTGAACCGTGTTCAGGGCCGGGGATGGGATCTTCACACAATTCTCTGTTTTTCTGAGTAACAGTGAACAACTACTTATGACGTAGGACAGCCAGTATTCTAGAAGCAGGGAATTCACAGATAACGGAAGGCAGGCCTAGCAGGTGTCTCACTAATTACAGCAAATCTAAGGACACCTTTATAACAGAATCGCAGGCCTTATCCCGATATCCTTCCCAATCTGTTACTTCGGGTCTTAACACTGAGTTTCTGCTGGAGTTGTTGAGAGACGCGTAAGAGAAGCGGTGGGGCAACGTCTGTGTAAGTACGCTCGAGGGTTCGGCCTCCCGGCCATTCGTTCACCGTCAGTGCAGTGGACACTCGGGACGCGCAGCGAGTCCCTGCTCGTGCGTGACGAGAAGGTTCCTCGTGGCTTTGTTCCCCACAGGGCTGTGGCGGTCTGTGCACATCGACGACCTCCGGAGATCCACAGTCATGGTTTCGGACGTGACGAGGCTGCAGAGCGTCACCGTCAGCCAGCTGTTCGAGCCGGGAGAGCAGCCGGAGCGTGAGTGGCGAGGGGCGGACTTGCAGGCAGCGGGCGGTTCCAGCAGGCGGGGCCGGGCCGCCGTCACCTCCGCAGGAGCTCAGCACGGCCCTGGCGTGACTGGTGACTCCTCTAGAGCACAGGGCCACGCAGCTGGTAGCCTTCCCACGAGCAGAAGTGAGTCTTCCTGAATAGGGATGGCCCTGGGAGTGAGTGAGCTCTGTGTGCCTCGGTTCCAGGCTGGAGGGACGGGGCTGCCGCCGGAGGGCCGCACTGAGTGGGTGCCTTTGGGGCTGATCCTCATGAGAGACATCCTCCCGTCCAGAGACCCACCACAGAGCTGGGGGCTGGGGACGCCCAGGAGTTGGAGCCTGAGCATGCAGACCCCAGACGCTGCCGCCGGCACTCCGCACCCCACCTTGTGAGTGGTGACCGGATGGCGTTTGCTTCGATTGCAGTGGCGATGGGACGCGGGGCAGAAGATGACGGAGAGGAAGCGATGGAAACAGAGAGCAGCAGATCCGGGGAAACGGCAGACGGGGACATGGAAACAGAAAGTTCTGGGGGGACGGAAGATGAAACCTCCCAGACGGGAGGCCGTGATGTAAATTCCAGTTTTGGGGCCCCATGTGCTGCTGGGTGACAATTTTGAGCTGCATCTTCGTAGTTAGAGGAGTCCATGCAGCGGTACAGGGGTTGGGCTGATGTCTCTCGTCCCCAACACGAGTCACTGTGTCCTGGTTGGTTATCAGGGAATCAGCCAAGGGCACCTGTGCCGGCAGGTGGTAGCTCGGCAGTGTCAGCTTTGTCTGTGAAGGCCCCCCGCCTCCCACCCCCACCCTCCGTGCTGCCTGCGTGCCGCTCAGACACCCCCGAGGGGCTCGTGGCAGTGGTTCGGTAGTTTGGCTTGTCCCCGCCAGGGACTGGCAGACACAGAAGACGTGACTGTCCCCACCCACAGGCGCAGGTCCTGGACACCACGCGGCTGCTGAGGAGCTGCGTGCAGAGTGCCGTGGGGGTGCTCAGAGACCAGAGTGAGAGCTGCGGGCGCAACATGCGGAGGGTGGAGCTTCTGCTCAGCCTCCTCAGCGAAGACAGCGAGCGCAGCGGTGAGTCCCCGCCCCTCGGCCACCCGAGTGGGCTCTTCCCCAGTCGTGAGAATCTTCCCACCCAGTGTTGGGGGGGGGCGCCCTTCTGGGTTTCTGTGGCTCAGCAGAAGCGGCCCACGCGGTGGGGCTCTAAGAGCATCTCTCACATTGCGCTCTGGAGTCGCCTGGCGGGAGGACTGCCCACCTGCAGGTCGGGCAGAAGCCAGGGGCCCGCAGCTCGGTGCCCGCGGATACGCTCAGCGTCCGTCCCTCTGCCCTTGACAGCGTCTTTCCTGCGCGTGTCCAAGATGCGCCTCCACGATCTTTTAAAGAAGCAAGAAGAGAGCCACCTCCCCAGCCTGAAGCAGTGGGTGTCTCGGGAGGCTTCGAACCAGGACGCCCTCCAGGAGGCGGGCACGTTCAGGTACCAGACGGGAGACGGAGCTCGCAGGACGGCGTCCGTGCGCGGCGGGGCGTGGCCCCTGTGCGGAGCCCCCTCTCCAGCGCGCTCGGGCTTTCCACCCTCTGAGCCAGGCAGAGCTGTCGCTCTTCCTCCAGGAGCACAAAACCAATCTGGGCGGTGGTTCTATAGGTGATTGTTGGACTCTTTTCTCTACTTTCGTGTCTGTTTAAAATTTTTCATAATAACAAAACTAGAAAAACTAGATTGTGTTCTTATAGGAGGAAAACGCTTACTAGCATGTTGTAAACCTTAGGAAGGGACGCTATTTTAGGTAATTAAATTAGAAAGGTGATATGCGGGAGGGAACAGAAATGGTTTTCCAAGTCCTGCTGCTCAAAGTAGTGATAATCACAAAAACAGGACCCAAGAGTGTCATTACTGCCCGTGGTCCTTGACCCTTTGCTCGGGACTAACCTGTGATGACCACGAGGCCCCGTGTTTGGAGGAAGGTCTCCGAGACAGAGGATCAGCCGTCCTGGCTGGCAGGGCTGTAGACTGGTGCCTGCCTTCTCTGCTCTGTTTCCTCGTCTCTAAAGGAAAGTTGAGTCCAGCCCTCAGTGCCCTCCACTGCCGCCCCTGCGCTCTGGGGACAGAGCGGCATTGATGGAAAGGGCGGGCTTGCTGGCGCTTGGCACGGCAGGGGCTTCACTGTTTTTTCCTCCACTTCTCGTTTCTTTCCTCATTACACCTTATGCAAGAATTTCATAAGACCAGTTAGGGACCTGGAGATATTTTCACTTCCCTCGGCTCTTGCTGTGGGTTTCATGAATACTTCTCCAGATCCGCACGTCCAGTCCCCTCTGGCCGCCCCTACGTGGCAGGGCGTCCTCCGTGTGCGGGCATGCAGCGCTGCCCGGCCTCTGCTTTGCCCCGGTGTGCCGGCGACCGCGGCACTGACCACTGGCTCTGTCCCTCCC
This sequence comes from Microcebus murinus, assembly GCF_040939455.1. Taxonomy (NCBI): domain Eukaryota; kingdom Metazoa; phylum Chordata; class Mammalia; order Primates; family Cheirogaleidae; genus Microcebus; species Microcebus murinus. The sequence goes on from NC_134121.1 coordinate 2,450,744, forward strand.
ACGGCACCAGCAGCGCCTGCGTGGCCGCTGAGATGGGGTCGGAACTGCGCCCGTTCACGCCACCCGTTCCAGAGCTGGGCGGTGCTCCAGGAGCTGCCGGTTGACTGTGCCTGGACTTGGGGACCAGCTCTGTTCCCCACTGCCACGGTCTCTGGACTTAAGTCGTTTGCCCCCTTGGGGTTAAACAGCCCAAATCCTTGGAGTCCTTCTGTCCCAGCTCCCAGTTCTGCCAAATAGGCGCAGCTGCTCCTGTGGGTGGCTCTGACCTTGGCTTTCGTAGTCTGTGTCCTCCTCCTGGTTTGGTGAACCTCTGTCAAGAGGATCTCTTTGCTCATTCGCAGGCTTAGTTTTCTCATTTTAAAATTCTCTTCAGGTTCCTGTGTATTATATACTTTAAAAAGTATTTTTTTTTTTTTTTTTTGAGACAGAGTCTCACTCTGTTGCCTAGACTAGAGTGCCACGGCATCAGCCTAGCTCACAGCAATCTCCAACTCCTGGGCTCAAGCAATCCTCTTGCCTCAGCCTCCAGAGTAGCTGGGACAATAGGCACGTGCCACCATGCCCGGCTAATTTTTTCTATTTTTGTTGTTTGGCTAATTTCTTTCTATTTATAGTAGACATGGGATCTTGACAGTTTATTAGATGTAGAATTAAGCTCCATTCCAGTTCTGCTTCTAATTATAGATATTTCCATTTGGGAGTTTCTTTTCTAGTACTAAAAAATGATGAAAATTTCAGTGTACAGCCATAGCTATAGTGCAGTAAGTAGTAGACTAGATGCTTTGTTAACGCTCAAGAAGGAATGAACTGTCCAAGGGTGGCAGGCACCCTGCCGTGGTCACGTTCACCTTGACGGGCTCCCTCTCTCTCCTGGGCTGCAGGCAAACCCTGTGGAAGCGAGTCCAGCGGGCTGTCACGCCTCTCCTGGCACGAGTGATATCGTTCATCGACAGAGACGGAAACCTCGAGCTCCTGACCAGGCCAGATTCTCCGCCCTGGGCAAGAGACCTTTGGATGTTTATTTTCAGTGACACTAAGCTTCTGAACATTCCTCTTGTGATGAATAACGCAAGGTGAATAGAAGACTTTGTTTTTATGGGAAGGGGAAAAAATCATAAAATAGTAGCACTTTTAATATGTTCTCCCAGCTGTTTGATAAAACACAGATACTGCCTTTAGAATGACATTTGTGGGCTCCTCTTGCTGCGTAGAGGATCAGGCGTTGCAAAAGAAGTTCACTGAGGTTCTGAGGAATCCTCGTTCCTCGCCACCACCTCATTTCCCGCTTTCCCAGCGCCCACTCTAGCTGAAATAGCCCGGTGCGACTGGGGTGTGACGGGGACGCTGCGCTCACGAGAGCCGTGGTGCCTGTTCCCTTTTCCTGTCCCTCGTCCCACGCGAGGAGCTGCACAGCCCAGCCCAGGCCTGACCTTACAGAGCTCAGCTCAGCTGGCCTCCCGAGAGCGTCCTCTTTGCATTGCAGGGGGTGCCGATTCTGGGACACGGGTTAATGAGGAATATATAAATAAGTGGAATTCCGAATTGCCAGAGGAAGCTCTTACTTAGAAGACAAGGTGCCGCTTGACAAGGTGATGTTTGAGAAAGAAAAAAAATCGCTCTGACAAATCATGCTCTGTATCAGGAGGTATCAGAGAAGAGCAGGTGCAGGCACTAGAGGACTTGTTCTGCCACAGCGTTTGGGCAACTTTCCCCACCAGCCTGGGTTTGCTCTTGTCTTGTCTGTAGAGCAAAGGGATTGCATGAGGTAGTCCCCTTGCTCCTTCATGGCGGGAACCCGCACCTGCAGAGTGGACCAGCAGCTGTCTGTGCAGCCCCTCAGCACCCTGTGTTCTGAAGCCCCTCAGCACCCTGTGACTGAAGGGAACTTGCAACACTGCTTGTTGTCGTGTGTTCTGAGTGACCTCTCATGAGGCACATTCTGTCCTCCTTCGCCTCCTTGCAGAGCTGAAAGTGAGATGCCCTCCATCGTGGTGCAGAACTACATGAACCTTCCAGAGAATGCTTCCAGTGACGTCCCATTTAGCTGGAGAATCAAGGACTACCTGGAGGAGCTTTGGGCGCAGGCTCAGTATATCACAGATGCGGAAGGTGAGGCCACCTCGGGACAGGGCAGGGCCGGCACGGGCGGATCAGCCTGTCACTCACAAAGACGTTGCCTGACAATAAGCAAGTAGACGATGGCCGTCTATGCCAAGGCTCATTTTGGAGGCTTCAGTTTTAACACTGTTTGTGGAACAGCCTCAGACGTACGTCATTCCTTCATGTAACGTTTCTGCGGAAGGAGCGAGAGTCCCCAGCAGGGATCAGGAGCCTTCCGGTCCCACGGCAAAGGGAACCCTGAGAGGAGTGTCAGTGCCATGGTGGCCAGGGGTGCAGCGGAATGGGGGGCGTTCTGGCAAGAAGAGGACTGTTCCCTGCCACCAGTTGGGCATTCCCACTCCGAGGTTTCTGGAAGCTAGGGCACGAAACTCAGGAGGTGCCTTCAGCTGGGCCTTTCACAGAAGACGCCAGCCGCTAGAGCATCCTCCTCCCCCAGACTGAGCCGCCAGTTCCTCCTGGGTCACACAAGCCCAGGCGTGGCGCTGCGCTCTGCTGCCGAATGCCGAGGAGTGTGGCCATAGTTGTTCCAGAAACGCCAAGAATAACACAACATTTTTTGAAAAGTCATCTTTCATTCACCGTTTCTTTACAAAAGTGGGGAAAACACGCAGATGAGCTTATTTTTGGAGATTAGCATTCTGCCACTTTTGTTGGACAAACTTGAAGTAGTCTTTCTCCTGAGGAGAGAGCGTTTCCTTTTTCAGGGCGGCGCTCTGACCGAGCCTGCTTTCCTATGATAGCTGCACCTCAGGGCCGGCTCCCCGTCCACTAGAAGCCAGGTCTTTCTGGTTTGAGGGTTCTGGGTCCCCAGCCTCTCAAGAGCAGCCCACTCGCTCCTGATTTACTCGGACCCTGGGTTCCTGAGTATGGTAGGACTTGTAGACGCGCAACACACAACTCTGGTGTCTGACACCGGACAGTTTTTACCCTTTGGCCGCTGCCTTGCCTGTCTGTGGCCAAAATTTACCATGGATTCTGCCTTCCTTCTTTATTCTACTGGAAAATACCTTACACGATTAGACAGCGACCGTTCCTTTTATCTCCCATGCGATTGGGCTCCCACCACGGCCCTGCTCCTGCATGGGGGTTGGGGTCTAGAGTCGCACTCCGAGCCACTCTCTGGTTCCCTCTCTGCAGGGCTGTCACAGAAGTTAGTGGAAATCTTCTGGCAGACTCCACTGGGCGTGTTTCTCGCCCAGCTCCGTGACGAGCAGCAGCAAGAGCTTCTGCAGCGCTACTGCTCGGACTTTCTCCTCCTCACCACGCGTGTGTCCTCGCCAGAGGAACTAAAGGTAGAGACTGACACTGGGCCACGTGTGCAGCTTACGTACTGTGGGCGGGACACAGAGGCAGGCATGTGCCCTTAGCTGTGGAGAATGCTGGGGTCTGCGGGGAGGTGGTAGGTGGGTCGCTGCTCGGCCTTCTGGCCTCGCTCAGTGCTGACCCTCTGCCCAGTGCCCGGGCCACCTAAAACACGGAACCTTCTGTCAACCTGGGGAGACCTCCGATTTCCCTGTCATGCCTTCTTTTTAAATGTTGAGTTCTTCTGCAAGATAATTATGGTCAATATTTAACTAACCCCATTGGGTAAGCATAAGAAATGAAATTCAATGGAAAGAGTAGTAGTTTCGACTACCTAGAAATTGTAAACTTCACTCTATAAAAAACTCACACGTGTGAGGAGAACATCCTGAGAAGTCATATCACTAGAGGTGAAGGTATTCTTAGGGATAAGAAAATACCCTAACTTTAAAAATGGGTAAAAGTTATAGAAGCACTTTTAACAGAATAATCATATTAATATCAAATGCAGAGAACACTTGAAATTGCTCAGTCTCACTAGTAAATCAACGAGATGTATAAACAATTTTGAGACTATTTTTACCTACTCATTTGGCAACATGGAGTTTTTTTTTTTGTTTTTTTTTGAGACGGAGTCTTGCTTTATTGCCCAGGCTAGAGTGAATGCCATCAGCCTAAGCTCACAGCAACATCAATTTGCTAAGCTCAAGCATTCCCTCTGCCTCAGCCTCCCAAGTAGCTGGGACTACAGGCATGCACCATCATGCCAGGCTAAATTTTTTATTTTATATATTTTTTTTAGTTGTCCAGCTAATTTCTTCATATATTTTTAGTAGAGACTAAAAGGTCTTACTCTTGCTGAGGCTGGTCTCGAACTCCTGACCTCAAATGATCCGCCGACCTCGGCCTCCCAGAGAGCTAGGAATCCAGGTATGAGCCGCCGCACCTGGCCAGCAACACAGAGCTTGAAGGCAGAGGGCAGCGAGCGCTGCAGAGAAAGGCGGCGGCTGCTCTGGACCCGCCCGGCGGGGCGCTGCCGCTACCTCACAGAGCCTGAACGTCTCACTCTGTCCTAAGAAAATTACTGGACACCTGTGCAGATATTTTATTCATTGGGAATGTTCTTTTCAAATTTGTCTCAAAAATGAAAAATTAGAAACAATTGTTTAAAAATAAGAGATGGGCAAATTAAAATATAGCCATTCATTCAGTGGGTTATTAAGCAGCCATTAAAAACGATGCTTTCAAGCAGGCTTAGTAACAGAGAGCAGAGTAATAGACTGACACAGAGAAGCGTCCGTACGCAACGAGCAGCAGGAAACATCAGGACGACGCCGTGACCCTAATTGGGAAGGACAGGGAGGGGAGGCAGACGTAAAACCGGCCAGAAGGAGCCACACCAGACAGCAAACGGGACGCTGACACTAAGCGTGACCTCCAGTGTGTTCCCGTAGTGTCTGCATTGTCCCGATTTTCCACAGGGAAACATGTCATTTTCATGAATTGAAAATATATGATAAAAACTTTTTCAACCCCCAGCTCCTGGAGGTGGCTCTGTGGTCCGGCATCAGTGAGCTGAGAGCAGCGTCGGGAAGGCCAGAGCAAGGGGTTTCCTTACCTTGGGTGCACCTTGCCTACCTGCACTTCAGGAGCCGGCTGCAGAACCTCTCCAGAATCTTGACGATCCACCCCCAAGTTCTATGTAGCCTGGCGCAAGCCTCGCAGAACCGCCAGCTGGCTGGCCCTGAGATGGTACGGCTCCTCTGGGGGAAGGCCAGGCCGAGGACAGGCCCGAGCGAGTGTTGGGGTGTTGCCAGCTCCCCCCTGCGAATGGAAAGCTTGCGGGGCTGTGCTCTAAGTGGGGGACTCCTTCCCGGGGCATATGTGTCGGTATAACTGAGAGATTTAGGAAGACATCCAACTAATGCTTCCTGTATCTCAAGACAAGAAAAGGTTAGCTTAGAAGCCTGGAACACAAGAACACACTGGGCGAACAGCCAGGCGTCTGGCCTGAGGGTTTAGAGCAGCCCCTACAGAGGGAAGGTGGGGAAGGAGGGCCACAGCTCAGGCACGCACCTGTTCCCATGTCCCCAGACGCTGGACGTGACTGCAGCGATGGCCTGTGTTGAAATGCTGACGAGAGACGCCCTGAGGCCCAGCCCCCAGGCCTGGGTACAGCTGGTGAAGAACCTCTCCACGCCCCTCGAGCTCGTCTGTGCGGACGGGCACGTGCGCGGCAGCACAAGGCTGACCGCAGCTGTCGGGGAAGTCCGGTGAGGCCCGGAGCCCGTCCCTGCTGCGTGTGCTCGCCGGAGCCTGCCGCGTCCCGGGCGAGTCGTGGGAAGCACCAGCAGAAACTCCTGCTGCGGGAAGGGCTCTGCTCGTTCGCTCACTTTGCGTTTGCTGGGCGCTTGTTAAGTGCCAGGCATGTCATCGGTGCTGCAGACGCCCAGCACTCGGGAGAAGGCCGTGCGTTCACGAGCGGGTGACTACGATGCCGCGCGGGAACTGCTGTGCGGGAAGGAGCCGTTAGCAAGGACGGCGGGGCTGGGCAGGGCGTGCAGAGAGGGACAGGCCATCAGCGTCAGAGAGACGGTTCCTGCGCTGGGCTCTAGAGGCAGGTGGGACTGAGCAGGTCGCAGTCATGGCTCGAGTCGAGGCATTGCATATGGCACTTGAGTCTCCTCTGAGAGCGGGCACAGGTGGCGGGTCGGGGACTGGATCACAGGGGTCCGTGGGGAATCTCTGCTGCTGGCCTGTGCCCGGGGCCCTCTCTTCTCTCCCTGTCCTCTGTCTCCACACCTGCCCCTCTCCCCATGTCCTTTTGTCCCTGAGTGAGTGACACTCCTCTTTTGACAGACACCAGTGGAATCGGATTTTATCCACTGCACTCTTTGTGGAGCACGTGCTCCTGGGGACGGAGAGCCAGGTCCCCGAGTTAAGCAAGCTGGTGACCGACTATGTATTCCTGCTGGACAAGGTGAGTGCGTGGGTTTGGCCCGGCAGTGAGTACCGAGCCACCTCTTTGCAAAGTGAGGAATAACTGAAACGTGACCTGACGCTTATCTGCAGGTGTAAACTGTGTTCTCTTCCAGCTCTCTGAGAATTTTATCTAGAGGTGTAAAGGAACACGATTTCATCAACACACCAGTAAAGTTTCAATGTCTAATTGCTTCGTTATTTACCTTGTCCTGATTGCTAAGTTGGGGCATACCATTTAGGGTTCTGTCGCATAAGGAGAAACCACTGTGGGAATCGCATGCACACAGGGACTCAGGCAGGCAGCAAGCTTGTGAAGACTCTGTGAGGAATTACGGGGCCTCGGGGGTGACCCCAGAGCAGACACCACCGGGCCCTCTCGGGGAGCCGCTTGTCACCATTGCCACGGCAGGGAGACAAGACGCAGAATGCCATAGGGATTGGGATTTCGAAGCAGAGTACTGTTGATGGGACCCAGACAATTGGAAGCCACCACGCCTCTGCCCCTTAACACCCTTTATAAAGCTAGTGACAGCACAGGACAGCACCCCTGCAGAAAAAGCCATCTCTGTGATCATGCAACGATGGCTACTCAGCAGAACACGGCCTCTGCCTGTCTCACCCCGTGGGCTGCACAGGGCCACGTCCAGAGGTCTTGCCGTCAGGCCGTCTGAGCAGGGCAGCGTTAGCCGTCCAGCCTGCGGGTGCAGGAGGGCACACTGAGGAACGCTGGCTTGGAAGCTAGGTGCTGTCTCCTCGGACATGGCCAAACGTCCACAGCTTAAATGCAGCCTCCGCTTATGTCTCGCTCATAGAGCAGGACGGGCACAAGCAGCCCCGGCTAAGGGACCAGCTCCCCAGAGTCAGGCACCCGCACTCCTGTCTCGTCCCTTCGCCTTCCCTAATGTGCAGCCTCGATCCTGGGGTCTCGGAAGGCTGTTCCTGGTGGCACAGCCCACGGGACAGAAGGAAGGGGAAGCGGAAGGCACGCCCATTCTCTTTAAGAGAACAGCCCAGGACATGCGCACTGTGCATGCTCTGCCTCTCACCGTGTTCCTGGTGACAGTCTTTCCAGAAGTTCTGCTGCAGATCGTAAAGGCACCATCAGCTTTGCAGTCTGTCATATCCCCACCCTTGCCATCTTCCTCCCAACTAGGCCACTGACATATATATATATATATATATATATATATATTTTTTTTTTTTTTTTTGAGACAGAGTCTCGCTTTGTTGCCCAGGCTAGAGTGAGTGCCGTGGCGTCAGCCTGGCTCACAGCAACCTCAATCTCCGGGGCTCAGTGATCCTACTGCCTCAGCCTCCCGAGTAGCTGGGACTACAGGCACTCGCCACCATGCCCTGCTAATTTTTTGTATATATATATTTTTTAGTTGGTCAATTAATTTCTTTCTATTTATAGTAGAGACGGGGTCTCGCTCTTGCTCAGGCTGGTTTCGAACTCCTGACCTCGAGCAATCTGCCTGCCTCTGCCTCCCAGAGTGCTAGGATTACAGGTGTGAGCCACCACGCCCAGACCATATTTTTTTTAATTTCGGTAAAATACACATAAAATTTACCATTCTAACCGTTTTTAAGCGTATGATTCAGTGACATTACTACATTCACATTGTTGTGCAATCGTCACCACCCTGTCCATCTCGAGCACTACCTCATCTTCCCAAATCGAAACCCTCTCTCCATTAAACACTGATTTCCCATCCCCACGCCCCCAGCCCCTGGCAGCCACCTTCAGCTTTCTGTCTCTGTGAACCGGACTATTCAGAGACCCACATTAAGTGGAATCATACGGTCTTGTCCTTTTGTGTCCGACTTATTTCACTTAGCGTGAGGTTTTCAAGGATCATCCGTGTTGTAGCATGTGTCAGAATTTCCTTCCTTTTTAAGGTGCATAATATTCCACTGTATGGATAGGCCCCTTTTGTTTATCCATTCATCTGCCGAAGGACATTTAGCTTCTGTCCACCTTTTGACCACCGTAAACAATGCTGCTGTGAACATGGGTGTACAAGTATCTGTTTGGGTCCCTACTTTTAATTCTTTTGGATATATACCTAGAAGTAGAATTTCTGGATTATATAATTCTATGTTTAAATTTTTGAAGAATTACCATGTTCTTTTCCACAGTGGCTGTGCCATTTTACATTCCCACCAGCAATGCACCAAGGTTCAGATTTCCCCATATCCTGGCCAACACCTGTTATTTTCCCTTTTTTTGATAATGGCCATGTTGATTGGTGTGAAGTGGTATCTCATTTGGTTTTAATGTGCATTTCTCCAATGACTAGTGATACTGAGCATCTTTTCACATGCTTTTTGGGCCTCTGAATATCTCTTTGGAGAAACGTCTATTCAAGTCCTTTGCCCATTTGTGAACTGGCTTTTTGATTAACAAATCACATTTATCAGGGTATTAAAAACACACATGTCATTTCCCAGTAATATTAATCCTGGGAATTCAAGGAGGGCTCAAAATCAGAAAATCTGTAAATGTCATCAGTTACATAAATTAAAAGGTAAACTCTAAATGATCATTTCAAAACATGGAGAAAAAACATTTGATAATATTTATGATTTGAGGGAAAAAGGCTCTTGGCAAACTAGGAGTAGAAGGGAACTCTCCTTAAGGTTGTAATGCCCAAGGGTTTACATATATCATTACATCTACACAAATATCATGCCTAACCACAAAATTCCATACACGTAGCTGTTAAACTCACTAATCGTGTATCCCTGAAGATGTGCGTTTCCTAGAAACCAGGGCTTCCATTTCTTTTTTCTCTTTCTTTTTGAGACACAGTCATACTCCATCATCCCAGGTAGAGTGCAGTGGCATCAGCCTAGCTCACTATAGCCTCAAACTCCTGGACTCAAGCATCCTCCTGCCTCAGCCTCCCAAGTAGCTGGGACTGTAGGTGGCTACCACCATGCCCAGCTATCATTTTCTATTTGTGGTAGAGATGGGGTCCCACTCTTGCTCAGGCTGGTATTGAACGCCTGACCCCAAGCTATCCTCTCATCTCAGCCTCCCAGAGTGCTGGGATTATAGGCATGAGCTACTGTGCCCGACCCCATTTGTAACTATAATGGAGAAATTTCTCACTTGTACTCTAGCAGACACAAGTAAGAATGTTGAATACAGGAATGTTGTGAATTATGAAAAATTGCAAAACATCTAAATCTCCATTAACCGGAAAACACGTAACTGGTACATTCATCAATGGATACCACATAGCACGTAGTGAGAATGATCTAGACCTCCATGTGTTAGTGCAAAGTGTAAGCTGCAGAAGCCTATGTAAGGTGTGACATCATTGATACAAAGTTTTAAAACATTTGAAACAATAACATAGTGTTTATGTGCATACAGATGTCCTAAGAGCAGAAATTTAGGGATACGGCTATCTCTGGGGAGGGGAGAGAGGGACATGTGATCAGAGAGGGACATGGAGTTCCAACTGTACTTGTAATGTTTTCTCTCTTTAAAAAGTGATCTAAATCAAATATCCCTAAAATGCTGAGATTTCCCAAAGCTTGGTGGGGGAACGCAGAGGGTAAATTGCATTTTATTATTTGAGGTTTGAAATCTCATAATAGCAAGAGGAAGATAGACCTTAAAAGAGAAAGAGAGAAAGGGGAAGATCAGCAGTTGGGAATATATTTCTTCTCCCTCAAAGCAGCATAATCACAAAGGGCGTCCTGAGCTGAGGAAACTGTGAACAGAGAACCCCGAGGCCTTGTGCTGTCCCCCAACTGCACAGCCCAGCCAGCTGGTGCAGTGGGTGCTGCACTGTACCCCCGTCGCCTCGGGAGGCGCGCCTGTCAGGCCGGGCCCCGCCGTCCCCACTGTTGCTGACTTCTCATCTCACCTTCCTGCAGTGTCTTCAGGAGAACTCTGACATCAAGACCCACAGGCCTTTTGTGGCTGTGATGAAAGTCCTCTGTGAATGTAAGGACAGAGCCAGCAGGACCCTCACCAGGTGAGACCTTTGGCTTGGGATCCATGAAGGAGCGACTTCTGAACCTTCGGTGTTTTAGCTTCTGCTGGCCAGCTTCTCTGCTTCAGAACCAACCCCCTTCTTGGTTCTAGGGGTGGGATTCAGCCGTGCCCCATCTGCCTGGGAGACGCACAGGATCCTGTCTGTCTGCCCTGTGACCACGTGTACTGCCTGCGCTGCATCAAAACCTGGCTTGTCCCCGCACAGATGATGTGCCCCTACTGTTTAACTGCCTTGCCAGGCACCTTCTCTCCAACCGTTTCCCACGTACACAGGTGAAACACCCTTTCTCCTTTTTCCCCCCCCAGTATTCAAAATTATAAACTCTATTAACCTTCATTTGGTAGAAAACCCGACTTCAGGGAATTATCCTAAGAGAGACCACCACTAATGTACCTTCGTAAACATCCACTGTCTCAGAATTATCCTCTCTCCAGGATATGCACGTATAGACTTGGGAAACAGCAAATTTAGAGCAAATAAATCAGAAAGTATTAAAGCCCTCACTAGAGGCTCAAGGAATTTAGATGCAACTGGTCTGTCCTCGTCATTGTGCAAATGTCACTTATGCTCACTGACCTGAGGGTAAAACCGGCTCTTGTTTAGCTTTGCAGAGGAAAATAAAAGGAGCTGAAGCTCTCTGGGCTCAGCAGGCCTCAGGCCTGCTCTGGAAGTAGTTGGTTTTCCTTCCCCTTCCCTCCCTTCTGTGGCCCTGCACGTGAGCACCAGGCTTGCCTGGCGGGTGGGCTCTTTGACATACTTTGAGACACTGGAGGCTATTAGCTGGCCCAGTGATGGAAGCGTTTCCGGAAAGAGATGAGTCTAAATACTGTTTTTTCAGTTTTGAAGACCAGCTCTAAGCAATGTAAGGAGTGACTTGAATCTTTCAAAATGAAATGCTGTCCATAATCCCACTTCATTCTGTATGGAGGGATTTGGGAACACATTTTACAAGGTTTTTGACTGTGTTTTTCAACTGTTTCCAAGGAGAGCCATTGAAAAACATGCCCAGTTCCGGCAGATGTGCAACAGTTTCTTTGTAGACCTGGTCTCCACCGTGTGCTTCAAAGACAACACCCCGCCTCAGAAGGAAGTGATTGACAGCCTGCTGTCGCTACTCTTTGTACACAAGGAACTCTTAAAGGACACTCCCCAAGGTAAGTTGCTTTTTTCCTGTAAACCTAAAAATTCAGTTCTTCATCTCACTCTTATATGTCAGATGCAGTGAGCTACCTTTCTCTTTCCGGTTTAAGGACACCGTGAACACACAAAATCCCTCTCTCCGTTTAACGATGTTGTCGACAAGACTCCGGTCATCCGCTCGGTGGTACTGAAACTGCTTTTGAAGTACAGGTAAGAGCAACTACCTTACCTTTGAGATGTGCTTCTAGAAAGCCTTGACTTTGTTTTTTCTTTTCTTCTTTTTTTTTGAGACAGAGTCTCACTCTGTTGCCCGGGCTAGAGTGCCATGGCATCAGCCTAGCTCACAGCAACCTCAAACTCCTGGGCTCAAGCAATCCTCATGCCATAGCCTCCCGAGTAGCTGGGACTACAGACATGAGCCACCATGCCTGGCTAGCTTTACATATATATATATTTTGGTTGTTGTCCAGTTAATTTTTTCTATTTTTTAGTAGAGACAGGGTCTCACTTCTGCTCAGACTAGTCTCGATTTCCTGAGATCAAACGATCTGCCCAACTCGGCCTCCCAGAGTACTAGGATTACAGGTCTGAGCCACCATACCTGGCCCGTTTTTTTCATTATCATGGCTTTCTTTTTGTTACCAAATGTTCTTCTCATGACTAGTAGCTAGTTCATGATCACGGGAAGGTTTTCAGTGAGGGATGACCTGGCTTGTCTGTCTTGGTTGTGTGTTTCGACACTTTCACACATAGGCACAGGAGTTTGGTCCACCCACAGCACATACTTAGCAAGAAGAAAACAGAATGCTGGGAAGGGACCATGGTGTTGCGAATCAAGCAGAACTTGTGAGTTCTGAGTCCTGGTTCATAGCTACACAGTTTTGTGATTTTTTAGGATGGTAACTTAGAATCTCTCTCACCCTCAACGTCCTAGGTGTCCTCTAAGTTTATGTTCTCCTGAACATGGGCTCTATCAGCATATTTCCTTGGTTAGAAAGGATGTTGACAACATGTGAGAATATTGCCAACTGTGGTCCTTATGTTGATCTAGCATTACGGTTCTGAAAGTGTCGGTGTGGATCCATGGGTGTGTGGGAGGTCCCTGAGGTCAAAGCTATTTTCAACATAATACAAAGACAAATCTGCCTTCACAACGTGTTGGAATTTGCACTGATGCTACAAAAGCAGTAGCAGGTAGGACTGGCATCTTCGCATGAAGAAAGCTGTAGTAGCAGCCATTGTTTGCTTTACTACCATGCAAATGTAGGTTTTTAAAATGCAAGTTTCACTTATTAATTTTACTGACTCTCAGCCCCGGAGGATGGACTTTTTAAATATTTTGTGGAAATGGGCAGTGCATACAGTACACTCTAGCTGTATACCAAAGTGCAAAGGTCATCTCAAAGAGAATCACTCACAGCAGTCTTGTACGGACGGGCCGCTTTCTCATGGAATGCCGCTTGCCTCCCAGGAATGAGTGACAGCTGCAGTTGTTCAGACCTGGGCATCTGGCAGGCCCTGTCGGGGAAACAAGCAAAGTGAGCCTGTCACATCAAAGCAATGGAGAGTGTTTGTTGCTAATGATAAGATTCAACATTTGAGCAAAAATTAACATTTTGGAAAACTTGTATTCTCCACCATGAGCTTGTTAGCTTTCTAATACTTAAGGCCTTTTGGAGGCAATATGTGGTGATATGAATGAATGTAGATTAATATAGAGTAAATATATCAACTTTTGCAAGATCTATACAGCTCAGTGAACCAATATTTTCCAAATGGCCAATGCCTAATGTCACAAAGTCATGTGTGAGTGAAAAAATAACCCATTTAAAAATAGTGCAAGGGATACCCGTGGATTTTATTGTAACTGACTATGGAAAGTGCATCGATACGGTTTCCCGTTCCACATTACAACTAACCTATAGAAATGATAATTTGTCAAGCTGTGGTATAGTATCAAAGAAGAATATCCACCACTACCTGCAAAAACTATTAAAACATTTCTCCCTTTTCCAACTATATAAAGTGTGAGGCCCGAGTTTCTTTATATACTCCATAGAGCACAACTGATCAGAAGCAGAAGCAGATATATATAATAAGTCACCTGACTTCTGTTCAGCCAGGCATTAAAGAGATTTGCAGAGATGTAAAACAAACCCACTCTTCTCACTAGTTGATTTTCAAATCTTGGAAAATAGTGTATTATTTTAAATGTTATTTAACATATAATGGATTATTGCTATTTAAATGAGCTATTATTTTCAAAATGTTTAATTTTTTTTTTTTAAGAGGATGCTCAGCTTTGTAAAAATGTTTAAATTTTTAATATCATAAATATTGTTAGCTATAAATCAGATAAGGAAAAGTTCTTTGGGGGTCTCAATAATTTTTAAGACTTTAAATAGGTGCTGAAACCATAAAGTTTGAGAACAGCTGGTCTAAACTATGGAATTTTATATTCTTCCAATCTTGTGTTAGAATGTGTTCCATAAAATCATGATGTAAACTGTATATCCATATGTATGTTTATACACACAGACACACACAGAGAAATGGACGGACAGGTGACTGACAGAAGCCTTTTTGGGGAGTAAGATGGGTCTCCAGATGTGAAATAACCATGAAGAATATTTCTGTTTCCACAGCTTCCATGACGTAAAAGATTACATTCAGGACTACTTGTCCCTGTTGAAAACTAAAGCTCTCATAACTGAAGACAAAACTGAGCTGTACATGCTCTTTATCAACTGCCTGGAGGTACGCTCTCACTTCCCTGCATTTCTTCTGCAAACCATCTGAACCACATGGTTTAATGCAATGAAAAAGTATTTTCGAAAATTTACAGACTATAATTTTAGTCAGTAAAATTATCAGGTGCCATGTTCCACACTGAAAAACAGACAGGTTCCAAAGACATTGTTCCTGTCCTCAGCAACTGTATGCATTGGCACTCATGTGCTAGAGGAACACAGCACCAAATCCGACAGTGCTCACGCCGGATGGTGACCTATGAGTACTTTTTATTTTCCTCCTATTTTAATATCCAAAAGTTTTTATAATGTATAATAATGAAATTAGATGATATGAAATTGTTTTCTCATAGGTTTGCTTTTCCTCTCCTTCTTGCCCCAAAGATAGAAAAGAATGTTCACTTTCCAGAATTCAAAACATTTACACTGAAACTTAGAACAATACTATTAATTCTCCCATTATTCTCCATAGAGTCACACTGTGGCAATTCCAGAAGGTTGGGGACTTATATATTAAAAAGATTTGTATCCTTTTCTTCTTGCTCCTTAGGATTCAGTGCACGAGAAGACCAGTGCTTGCTCCAGAAAGGATGAACTAAAGAACCTACGAGAGCAAAGGCACTTCCTTGAGACGTATCCCCAGGCAAGCCGTGACCAAGAGGCTGCCCGCGAGGCTTCGGTCGAATACCTGCAAGAGATCGCCACCGTCCGCCTCTGCCTCGACAGGGCTTCCGACTTCCTCGCGGAGCTGCAGGGAGGCTCGGGCAAGTCTTCTTACTTTGAGCTTAAAGACCCATTATTTAGAAGTTGCGGAAGAATGGGAAACTGGTTCTTAGGATAATGCTGGTCCTTACTACCTCCTCTCTCTCCTGGGTGCGTTTTACTGTGACTCCCTAAAGAGGCGGCCCCATGCCCCTAGACTAGCTTCGTGACCTGTGATAAATATCCCGAGTCAGTGGGTCACGCGTTGCTCACCCCTCTTCTCCCCGGACCCGCAGAGACGGCGGAGGAGAAGCGAAGCTACCTGTGGCAAGTTGAGCGCTTCTGCACCCGCGTGGAGAACGACTGGTACCGGGTGTACCTGGTGAGGAAGCTGGCCAGCCAGTGGGGCATGGAGTTCGTGCAGGGCCTCTCCAAGCCGGGCCACCCGTGCCAGTGGGTCTTTCCCAAGGGTGTCATCGAGCAGCAGGTGAGAGCTGGCAGTCAGTGCCCCCCCCCGCAGCACTTCCACCGGGGGCTGGTGCAGCTCCCGCATTCCACCCCCACTTACCCTCCCCGGGGGCCAGGATGGGGCACATACGTGTCTGCGTGGTCCTTTGTCTCTGTTCTAGCTAACGTGACCCAGCTTGTGAGTATGCTTAGAACACCCGCCTAGGACAGGGAGACAAGTGTGCATGCACTTGCAGGTCTCTGGTTGGCCATCCAACTGCAGAGCTTGTTTAGACATCACTTCTAATCAAATTCAACACACAGAAAGTGAAAGACTTTACTTTGAGCAAAGTCAAAGGGATTCAGCCTGCAGATATGTCCTTTTTGCCTCAGGAGGAAGGAAAGGTTGAGAATGAGAACTGAGGATGGAAGAATTATAGTGAGTTCAGCTCTCAGGGATCCTATCCAGGTGCTCAGAAATTAACAAATCTTATTGTCCTGGGGTTTCAAAAATAGTATTAAAAACTTTTTTTTTTTTTAAGTACTAGCTGGGGTTTAGAGTTGACCTAGTTTTTATTTTTTTATTTATTTATTTATTTATTTTTTTGAGACAGAGTCTCGCTTTGTTGTCCAGGCTAGAGTGAGTGCCGTGGCGTCAGCCTAGCTCACAGCAACCTCACACTCCTGGGCTCCAGCGATCCTTCTGCCTCAGCCTCCCGAGTAGCTGGGACTACAGGCATGCGCCACCATGCCCGGCTAATTTTTTTTTTTATATATACATATCAGTTGGCCAATTAATTTCTTTCTATTTATAGTAGAGACGGGGTCTCGCTCTTGCTCAGGCTGGTTTTGAACTCCTGACCTTGAGCAATCCACCCACCTCGGCCTCCCAGAGAGCTAGGATTACAGGCGTGAGCCACCGCGCCCGGCCTCGTTTTTATCAGCAGTCTCACTCTGTTGCCCGGGTAGAGTGCCATGGCATCAGCCTAGCTCACTGCAACCTCAAACTCCTGGGCTCAAGCAATCCTACTGCCTCAGCCTCCCGAGTAGCTGGGACTACAGGCATGTGCCACCATGCCCAGCTAATTTTTTCTATATATAGTAATTGGCCAATTAATTTCTTTTTTTATTTATAGTAGAGATGGGGTCTCGCTCTTGCTCAGGCTGGTTTCAAACTCCTGGCCTTGAGCAATCCACCCGCCTCGGCCTCCCAGAGTGCTAGGATTACAGGCATGAGCCACCATGCCTGGCTAGAGTTGACCTAGTTTAAGTCATCCTGCCTTTGGTGCTGCTCTTTGAGGAGTGAAGGCAGCGCCCAGGTCAGCACTGCGCCCTCTCCAGGCTGGTCATGCACTTACACCCCTTCATCTACCAAGGTGGACCTTCTTTCCAAAGACAGCAAGGGATGTCACCTCTTGCCCAGGACTGGGGAATCCGGGCTCAGCCGCCTTTGAACCTCTGATGATTCCCTGGATCCTCTACCTATTGACTGGCTTCTATGAAAAACATTCCCCCTGCAGTCCACGCTCTGTTTAACCCCTGTCTTCCTGGTGCTGCAGAAGGACCACCCCGGCCGGATAGACCGATACCTGGTGTACGGTGATGAGTACAAGGCTCTTCGTGATGCCACGGCCAAAGCTGTCCTCAAGTGCAAGCCCCTGAGTATTGTTACTGCCATGAAGATAGGACGGGCCCACGGCTTCTCTCTGGTACAAAATGGCCCCCCTCAGGGGCTGTGTCTTCTCTGGTTCCTGTCAGGTGATGCCGGGTTTTGGCCACTGAAGTGGCCTAATTGAGCGACACACTGTATCAGAAGTCACGTGCCCATGGCTTCTGTGGTGCACCTGGCCAGTGAGTGTGCCAGTGGCTGGAACAGGACAGCAGCAGTGGTTGAGGTAGACAGATTTGCTGTAACCTGCTGACCTGCCAAGGCCATCAGCTCCTTTCCGCTTAATGTCCACCACTTCCTTTGAGATCCTGTTTAAGAATCATGTCCTCCAGGATTTCTCTCATACAAAAGATGCTGACGTACCTAGCAAAATTCACATCTCTTTGTATATTCACACCTATGCTTGTGTGTGTGTTTAGAATTGCACCTTTAAATTGGTCTGGATTTGAATCCTTGTTTACCTTGGCATTGTGCCAGGCAAAGAGGAAACAGAAAACCCATCCCTGTACAGGAAAACTTGTAAGATCAGTGAAGTAGTCAGAAGAAGAATAGATGGTGATTTCTGTTACTTCTGTCATAAGCTGTCTGATAAATATGCATCGAGTTTACTCAGAGAATATTTTATACTTGATCTTAGCCAAAAGGCCGAGAAGCGATGAGAATATTTATAAACCTTGTGGCCTGAGAGTGGCTGACCAGAAGGCAACCCACGGGTGGCATGATCCCAGGTGTCTGGGCCTGGGAAGGGCTCCCCGGCCCCTTGGTGGGCTGAAGGCTGATGTACGTGCCATATTCACATGGAACCTACCCAGGCCCCAGGCCCTCAGACAGAGCTGTATAACTGCTACATTCTCACTGGATGTCCTTGCTTTTGCAGGCCTGCAGGGAACCCAAAGCCCAACAGGCAGTCCACTTACTGTTGGCACTTTTCAGATCCAGTAACATGAACCTCCATCCTAAGCGGGAGGTGAGTACCCGTATTCTGGGCTTGTGTCCACAGTCTCCTTATTTATGTGGAGGGACTTTTGGAACAGAATAAAAGTCATGAGCAAAAATCATGCCCAGAATTTTTTATCTAGGATGGAGGTTTTCAACCTTGTTATGCAGAGGAACTGTTTTCTGTTTAACACAAAGGTTATAGAATTACAATGAAAAATAACACAAAGATACATAAGAATGTAAGATAATGTTTACCAAAATAGAAAATAAAAATTAATGCTTAGGTATGGGGTTGCTGTATTCATATATGCAAATTCTCTTCTGTAAAGAATTTCCCCTCACGTGGTGGTAATTTATCCATATTTACCTTGATATTTGATGTGTATTTGGTATAAAAATGTATGCCTAGAGCAAACCTTTGAATCCACATATTCTTCTTTGCTATATCTTAAAAATATCCTTTTCCCGTTAGCAACGCAAGGCTGTGAACAAGTTCATCAAAGAGTGCAAGGTCTTCTCTCCCGCTGTCAGATGTTTTGCGACATCCCTTGTGGAGAACACTCTGCCGTTGCTGAGGATGAGCCCCAGTGACAACGGCCTTGAAGGAACAGTGACAGAAATGGCCATTCATGCTGCAGCCATCCTCCTGTGTGGACAAAACCGAGTCTTGGAGCCGCTAAAGAACTTGGCTTTCTCCCCAGCCACCATGGTGGTAAGACTGGGCTGGGATTGCATCGGCCTTCCCAGCAAACACTTCCAGCGGTTCGTCACTGTCGAGACCCAGCCTGTGGCCCTGGGAAATGGGAACCTCTTTAGCTCTGACGTTCTGCACCTGCCTCTATCTCACCTGATCCGTTAGCCCACAACAGTAGTGAAAAACTCACCTTGCCCTCTGTAGTTTCACAGAGAAGAGTTATATTTTCGTCACAGACAGCTTTTGAGGTCAGGAAGAAAGCAAACAAAAAGTTCCCTCTCTTAGCCTGGGCCTCTTGCTGGACAATCGTAGCCCAGCAGTGAGCTCACTCACCCAGAGCCGGCTCTGCCTCTTTGCTCTTTCAGAATGCCTTTCTTCCGACAATGCCTGAGGACTTGCTGGCTCAAGCTAGGACCTGGAAGGGTCTGGAAGGAGTCCGTTGGTACAGTAAGTGCTGGCGTCTGGGGCGGAATCGCGCTCCTCTCCGCTTCGCGGCACGCCCGACTGCCACGTGAGGCATCGGGTTAGACTCGGGATCCACGTGGCTTACACCGAAAGGTCCGAAGCCACCTGCCTTTCCTGCCTGTGGGCGGCTGCAGAGTGTGAATGGCACCCTGCTGGCCAGACGATCCAAATCCCTTCACTTTTCAGTGGGATGGACAGGACCTTTTGGGGTGCACATCCGTTCCCTGGAATGTGGCATTTGAGGAAAGGGGGGACTGGAGACCACGTCAGGGCTCACTCAAAGGCCAGTCACAATACAGCAAAGTTTCCCTCCCAAAAGTAGCTCTTTTGAAGTATAGAAATGGGAGACAAAATGATATCATTCATGGCTTTATGTAAATTTTGCTGTTGCCTTCAGTAAATAATCTTTTTAAACCAGTTTTTAAAGTTGTTATAATAAAATAAGCTCGTGGCACCAGAAAGAAAATCAAAGGGAACAGAAGGGTATAAAATACTGTCTACCTTGCCTCCAAAAGTAACCCCCGGCACAAGCCTGTAATCTAATTTCTCTCTGCTCTGTAAAACTCAACTCAGACGCTTTTCTCCAGCAATGATTACTGAGCTCCAGGCATGTGTCAAACAACTGAACTAACAAAGCAGCTTGAGATTTCCGGGAAGGCACTCCGGACGGCCACTAAACGTCATGCTGTGGTCAGGGCCAGAGAGTAGGAAGTTAGCTTTCCCTCTGCAGCGTAGGTTACGCGCCGGAACCTCATTAGCTGACGAGTGTCCTGTTGTTCTTTTACCAGCTTGTCCCAACGGCCATCCCTGCTCTGTGGGAGAGGTGAGTCTTGGTATTTAACATGGGGTTTGGGGGGCAACACGTGCATTGCTCTGGGTCTCAGGAGAGAGGCGGCAGACAGAGGAGGAGGAGAGCGTGGGTCGTGGCTGTCTAGAGCACAGGGTCACTTTGGAGCATTCAGGGTGTCCCCATGGAGCGTCTGAGCTGACCAACCAGGGCTTCTAACCTCAGCACTGTGGACGTGCTTCTCTCCCGTGGGCCTGTCCTGTGCGTTGTAGGGTGTCCAGCAGCGTCCCTGACCTCAGCTCACTGGATGCCAGGAGCACTTCCTCTCCTCTCTCGCGGGGTGACAGCCGGAAACGTCTCCGGGTATTGCCCCTCCCCTGGGAGACACAACTGCTACTGATGGGAACTGCCGCTGCCACAATCCTTCTTTAGCCACTGCAGTGTAGGACCAGAGACACTTGTCCCTCCAGAATGGCAAAGTGCCGCCTGGCCTCTAGGCTGGATTCCTAGCCCAGAGATAGGTACGGTATGGATACCAAGGGATAAGAAGAAGGGAGTTGGGATTGCGAGCCACAGGGACAGAACTGTACAGTATCCATCTCTGTATTCCAGCACCTAGCCCAGGCCCTGCTCACAGCGTGTCTGCACTTGCTGAGCGAGAGGCGGTCGACTGAGCTGACACACGCTGTGTGATACAGTAAATATGAGACATGGGAGGACACTGACAAATACACTGTATCTGTCTGAGCTTCACTGACTTCCTTGTCCATGAAAAGAGGAGACTAAAGTAGATTTTTTTTGCATCTCGACCTCTATTTATTTATTTATTTTTGCGTATTATGGGGGTACAAAGGTTAAGGTTACATATATTGCCAATGCACCCTCCCCCCTCAAGTAAGAGCTTCAAGCGTGTCCATCCCCCAAATGTTGCACATCTTACTCATTGTGGTTGTATATACCCATACACTCATCCCCCTCTCCCGACACCCTATAAATGTTACTCCTATATGTCCACTTAGGTGTTGATCCGTTAACACCAATTTGCTGGTGAGGACATGTGGTGCTTGTTTTTCCATTCTTGAGATACTTCACTTAGTAGAATGGGTTCCAGCTGTATCTAGGAATGTACAAGAGGCACTATATCACCATTGTTTCTTAAAGCTGAGTGGTATTCCATGGTATACATATACCACATTTTATTAATCAACTCATGAATTGATGGGCACTTGGGTTGTTTCCACAGCTTTGCAATTGTGAATTGTGCTGCTATAAACAATCGAGTGCAGGTGTCTTTTTCATAAAGTGACTTTTGATCTTTTGGGTAGATGCTCAGTAGTGGAATTACTGGATCAAATGGTAGATCTACTTGTATCACTTTGAGGTATCTCCATATTGTTTTCCACAGAGCTTCAACTAGTTTGCAGTCCCACCAGCAGTGTAGGAGTGTTCCTCTCTCTCCGTATCCATACCAGCATTTGTTGTTTGGGGACTTTTTGAGAAAGGCCACCCTCACTGGAGTTAAGTGATATCTCATTGTGGTTTTGATTTGCATTTCCCTGATGATTAGAGATGCTGAGCATTTTTTCACGTTTCTTGGCCATTATTCTGTCTTCTTTTGAGAAGTTTCCGTTCATGTCCTTTGCCCATTTTTTGATAGGGTTGTTTGATTTTTTCTTGCTGATTTTCCTGATTTCTAAATAGATTCTAGTTATCAGCCCTTTATCAGATGTGTAGCTTACAAAAATTTTCTCCCATTCTGTGGGTTGTCTGTTTGCTCTCTTGACAGTTTCTTTGGCTGTGCAGAAGCTTTTTAATTTGAACAGGTCCCATTTGTTTATTTTTGTTGCTGTTGGGATTGCCTTTGGGGTCTTCTTCATAAATTCTTTGCCTAGGCCAATGTCTAGAAGAGTATTTCCAACATTTTCCTCTAGAATTCTAATAGTTTCACACCTAAGGTTCAAGTCTGTTACCCAGTGTGAGTTGATTTTTGTGAGAGGTGAAAGGTGTGGGTCTTGTTTCAGTCTTCTACATGTGGCTATCCAGTTTTGCCAGCGCCATTTATTGAATAAGGATTCTTTTCCCCAGTGTATGTTTTTGTCTGCTTTGTCGAAGATTAGTTGGCTATATGAGGATGGTTCTATATCTGGGTTCTCTGTTCTGTTCCACTGGTCAATGTCCCTGTTCTTGTGCCAGTAAAAAGATGTTTTAATGACTATAGCCTTGTAGTATAGTTTGAAGTCTGGTAAATTGATACCTCCTATTTTGTTTTTATTGCCTAGGATTGATTTTGCTATACGGGGTCTTCTCTGATTCTATATGAAGCATAAAATTATTTTTTCTGTATCTGTGAAAAATGTTGATGGTATTTTTATAGGGATTGGATTGACTCTGTAGGTCACTTTGGGTAGTATAGACATTTTAACAATGTTAATTGTGCTGACCCACGAGCATGGTATGTATATTCTTCCATTTATTTACATCCTCTGCTATTTCCTTCTTCAGTGTTTCATAGTTCTCCCTGTAGAGGTCTTTTACCTCCTTAGTTAAGTATATTCCAAGGTACTTTATTTTCTTTGTCGCTATTTTGAATGGAATTGAGTCTTTAATTTGGTTTTCATTTGTACTGTTGTTGGCATATATGAATGCCTCTAATTTCTGTGTATTGGTTTTGTATCCTGAGACTTTACCAAATTCATTTATCAGATCAAGGAGTCTCATGGTTGAATCCTTGGGGTTTTCTAGGTATAATGTCATGTCATCAGCAAATAGTGAGAGTTTTATCTCTTCTGCTTCCATTTGGACGCCCTTAATTCCACTCTCTTGTCTGATTGCTGTAGCGAGGACTTTCAGCACTATGTTGAACAGAAGTGGAGATAGTGGGCAACCTTGTCTTGTTCCAGTTCTAAGTGGGAATGCTTTCAAAAATTTTCCCCATTCAGTATGACATTGGCTGTGGGTTTGTCATATATGGCTTGTATCATTTTCAGGTAAGCCCTGTCTATGCCTATTTTGTTGAGCGTTCTTATCATAAAAGAGTGTTGAATTTGTCAAATGCTTTCTCTGCGTCTATTGAGAGGATCATATGGTCTTTGTTTTTACTTCTGTTTACATGGTGAATTACATTTATAGATTTGCATATGTTGAACCATCCCTGCATCCCTGGGATGAAGCCCACTTGATTGTGATGAATTATTTTCTTGACAAGCACTTGGATTCGATTGGCTAGGGTTTTGTTGAGAATTTTTGCATCTATATTCGTAAGGGATATTGGTCTGTTGTTTTCTTTTTTTGTTGCATCCTTTCCTGGTTTTGGTATCAGGGTTATGTTCGCTTCATAAAATGTGTTGGGGAGAACTCCATCCTTCTTGACGTTGTGGAATAATTTCTGCAGGATCAGCACCAGTTCTTCTTTGTAGGTTTGGTAAAATTCAAGTGTGAAACCATCTGGTCCAAGACTTTTCTTTTTAGTAAGGTTTTTTTATTGCTGTTTCAATTTCAGTGCTTGATATTGGTCTGTTCAGGATTTCTATTTCTTCCTGGTTGAGCCTAGGGAGGCTGTGTGTTTCTACGAAATTGTCCATTTCCTCCACATTTTCCAGTTTGTGTGCATAGAGGTTTTTGTAGTATTCATAAATTATATCTTGTATCTCCATGGCATCAGTTGTAATTTCTCCTTTATTATTCCTGATGGAGCTTATTAGAGATTTTTCTTTTCTGCTTTTCGTTATTCTAGCCAATGGTGTGTCAATTTTGTTTACTTTTTCAAAGAACCAACTTTTTTTTTATTAATCTTCTGTATAGTTTCCCTGTTGTCAATTTCATTTAGTTCTGATTTGATCTTAATGGTTTCACTTATTCTGCTGGGTTTGTGGTTGGTCTTTTCTTCTTTTTCCAGCTCTTTGAGATGATTCATTAGATTGTCTATTTGTGATCTTTTCGACTTTTGGATATAGGCATTTATGGAAATAAACTTTCCTCTCAGGACTGCTTTAGCTGTGTCCCACAGGTTTGGGTATCTTGTGTTACCTTTGTCGTTGCGTTCAAAGAATCTTTTGATTTCCATCTTGATTTCCTCGTTTATGAAGCAGAAGGTTGTTTAGTTTCCATGACTTTGTGTAGAAATGAGGACTTCTGTTAGGATCAGTTTCTACATTTATTCCATTGTGGTCTGAAAAGATACATGGTATGATTTCTATTTTTTAAAATTGTTTGAGACATGCTTTGTGTCCTAGGATATGGTCAATCTTAGAGAATGACCCATGAGCTGATGAGAAGAACGTATATTCAGTGGTTTGGGGGTAGAGTGTTCTGTAAATGTTAGTCAGGCCCATTTGTTCTAGGGTTCTGTTTAAGTCCCTTATTTCTTTGTTGATTTTCTGTTTGGAGGATCTGTCCTGTGTTGTCAGTGGGGTGTTAAAGTCTCCAACTATTATGGTGGTGTTGTTTATCCATTTGTTTAGATCCAGTAGAGTTTGATTTATGAATCTGGGTGCACCAAGGTTGGGTGCATATACATTTAGAATTGTTATGTCCTCTTGTTGGACTGTACCCTTCACTATTATATGGTGATCTTCTTCGTCTTTTATTACTTTTGTTGATTTAAAAACTAAGTTATCTGTAATCAGCACTGCCACACCAGCTTTCTTTTGGCTTCCATTTGCTTGAAATATTGTTCTCCACCCCTTTACCTTTAGTCTAATTGCATCCTTGCAGGTTAGATGTGTTTCCTGAAGTCAGTAGATACTTGGTTTGTGTTTTTTTTATCCATTTGGCCAGCCTATGTCTCTCAAGTGGAGAGTGCAAGCCATTCACATTTATTCAGATAACTGATAGGTGGGGCACATTTCTGTTCATTATGTTGGGTTGAACTTTGTTGCTTTGTTTTCTCTCTTGAGCCATTGTAGTATCGGGGCTTTGATCTTTAGCTTTGAGTAGATTTACATTCGTGAGTGTTGATTGTGCTGATCCGTGGGTAACACTGTTTTGAGTACTTCTTGAAGGGCTGGTCTTATTTTGGTGAATTCCCTCAGTCTTTGCTTATCTGAGAATGTCTTGATTTCTCCTTCATATACAAAACTTAGTTTTGCAGGGAATAAGATTCTAGGCTGGGCATTGTTTTGTTTTAGGAGAGTGAGAATGGGGCCCCAGTCTCTCCTTGCTTGTAGGGTCTTAGTAGAGAAGTCTGGTGTTATTCGGATTGGCTTTCATTTGTATGTTACTTGCTTCTTTTGTCTTACAGCTCTTAGAAGGGCCTCTTTAGTTGATATTTTGGTCAGTCTGATGACTGCATGTCGTGAAGTCTTCGTATTTGCATTGAATCTCCCAGGGGTCCTCTGAGCTTCTTAAACTTGTATATCGAGATTTTTGGCAAGGCCTGGGAAATGTTCCTCTATTATATCTTCAAATAGCTTGTCCAACCCTTGGGTGTTTTCTTCTTCCCCTTCTGGTAACCCTATGACCCTCACATTAGGTTTCTTCACATAATCCCACATCTCTTGTAGGCTTTGCTCTTTTCTCTTGTTTCTCTGCTCTATCTCTGTGACTGATTTATTTAATTGGAAGGTGTTATCTTCAATCTCTGAGATTCTTTCTTCTGTTTAATCTACCCTGTTCTTGAGGTTTTCCACTGTATTTTGTAGTTCCCTGAATTGACTCTTGATTTCTAGGAGTTTGGTTAAACTTTTCTTCATTGTATTGATTTCTTTAGTGAACTTTTGTTTCAGGTCCTGGAGGCTTTTTGTGGTTTCTTTGTGTTGGTTATGGAGTAGTTCTTGCAGGTCATTGAATTTTCTTATGATCCACATTTGAAATTCCTCTTTTGTCACTTTGGTTGCCTGATTTTGGTTGGTGTCCGTTTCTAAGGGGCTGGTGCTCCTCTTTGGGGGTGTGGTTTCCATTTGGTTCTTCATATTTCTGGAGTTCCTTCGCTGATTTCTTCTCATGTCGATCAATTGTTGCTTCTTTCCTTTAGGTTTTCGTTTGGGTATTCAGACACCTTGTTTAGTTTCTGAGCCAGTAGGTGGTGAATGTGGGTGAGATTCGACCATTCCCTGTATGATGAGTCAGTATGTGCTGTGAAAAGGGTGTGCAGAATGTCCTCCCTGTCAGTAGGTGTTGCTTGCTTGGAGGAAGAGGCTACGCTGTTGTTTTTGTGTCCTGTAACTAGCTCTTGTTCCTCTAGAGAGGCACTCTAGTGCCTCAGGTGGTGGGTGGGGCCCTGGGACTTCCAGGTGTGTCCTTTTTTCCCCCTCAATGAGGGCTGGTCTAGGAGTCTGGGCGAAGCTGGGTTGGGTAAGCCTGCCCTCAGGCATCACCAATGCCATTAGCAGGGTTCAAAGTTCTGTTCTCTGCCTCTGGGAAAAGCTGCCAGGGGAAGGGCTGGAATGGCCCCACTCAGTCAGAGAGTCTGCAAGGGAAGTGGGGCTCTCTGAGACCCACAGTCTAGAGCGGCCTCACTTCTTTCCACCCTCCCCAACTCTGAAGCTAGTCCTGGGCCTCTGCCAGCAGGCCAGACCTCACGCCACTGGGCCTCCCCTGGCTGTGATGCTGGCTGGGAGGTTCCCTGCACAGGAACGCCACCTAGGCTGGGTGCACGGCCTCCCTTTGGGAGGAAGGTTGCCCTCTAGGATGCTGATCTGCCCCTGAAGGCACACACACCTCAGTAGGCTGTTTACGTATATCCCTTCTGTGCCCCGGGCAATATGAGACCTGGGTACGCGGGATCTGGTCTGCAGGTCTGACCTCTGGGCCCCAGAGTTCAAACTATATCCCCACCAGGGAGAGGAGTGCTGGTCCCAATTCACCCACGGGGAGCCCAAGCTGGGTCTGTGTCTCTCAGCCTCAGGGTCTTCCCCGTTCTCCTGGGATCATCATGCCAGCAGCACCTGGGAGGGCTGGCGGGTAGGGAGCTTACCATTTGAGTTCCCCTCAGTCAGCTGTAGGGCCCCAAAAGGGAAGGTCCCGTTCTCTGGAGATGCCTCTGGCTGGTGGCTATATTGTCTCTCTCGGTAGCTGCAGATAGGGTAGGGTAGGGGAGAATGAGGCAATATGGTGCCTGCCTCGCGGCTTGGTTCTGTGCACAGGGAGGTGCCCTGCGGGAGTTAGGAGCCTGGTGCCGCGTCTACTACAGGCTTACCGCTCGCTGGCAGTGGCTGTCTCTGGGCTGGTGTCCGCAGGTCTCTAGACCCGCTGGGGAGCCCACCAGCAGTTTGAGATGCAAGGGAGGGGCAAGTTAACCACTTCGCCTACCCTTGCCGCTAGTCTCCAGGCTGCTCCGGAGGTCTCTGCTCCCAGTTCTCCTCTGCAACCTCCTTCCGCGGAGTCTCCCATGGTCTCAGGTACCCCTCTTACTGACGCTTGTCCGATGTTTGCTCATCTTATTGCTTCTTTCTTCTAAATTCTGCTAGAATCTTCCTTTTCTGCAGAGACACTCTGTCTGGTGTTGTTTCTCGTCCGTCATCTTACTTCTCACTCCTGAAGTAGATTCTTTCCAAGACTGATCCCAGCTCTGAAATCCGAGGCTGGTTTGGTCTGTCACGCGCTGTGATTCTCAGTACAGAATAGCACACTATCTGGTTTTCAAAAATGAGCCTTCCTTCGGAAGTAGTAAATCTTACAGATGGATTTTGTTTTTAAATAAGAAAGTCCCCATGGATGTAAGGCCATCGGTTTGGAAGCTGTCACGGTATTCCTGGTGCTAGATGAGGAAGCACTAAGGTCCGGTGGGTGGGTTAGGCATCAGAATAGAAAAAAGTGATAAATACGAGAAAGGAAGATTGAATTTTATATGTTTGTCTATGAAGTGTCACTCCGTTTGGGAATAAAACTTAAATGGTCTCAGCTATTTTTATAAAAAAGTCCGAATTTGCCCCTGTAGGATGTAATTCCTCTGAGTGTCCCCCGGCGCCCCGTGGCTCCTCCTGTGCCACGAGCACACGCCAGAACACGCCAGCTGAGTGGTGCTCACCTCCTCCTGTAAGGAGGACGTCATTTGCAGGATGACATCTGGGCATAAAATGACACTGGCTCCAAAACCAATTCTGAGTAACGCTTGTCTTCCCCCTAGTGCGGCTTGCTGATGGAACAGAGCTTGTGTGTGGACTGTGGCGCTCCAATTGGTGGTTCCAATCACAGACCTCACGATGGCTTTTCTACTATCAAGTATGTAAGATTGCACTTCCTTTCTGCGTAGTCAACCATAGGTTTGGGGGCTATTTTATTCCAGCTGCTAAAGTGATAGTAAATACAACATTAGTTACTATAGTACACTCGGGCCAGTGTCATACTGGACATAAATGCCAATGTCCTGCCGTCATACAGCAGTGAGGTATGTGATCTGTCCTGGGCCCACTGGGCTCTTAAACACAAAGCAGGCTACCCGGTTAACACTTACTAACATTAATACTTAGTAATACTAATGTCTCCCAGTTGGCCTCAGGTGGACCCCTGTAGAAATATGCTTGAAATGGACAGGTGACCTAATTCAGGGGACATCAAAGTCTGCAGGACTTCACCTTGTCTTCACCTGGCCACCAGGACCAGGCATGTTTCTGTGTCAGCAGATGCTGTCTCCCTTGTAGACTATATTACCTTTCTCTCCTTCCTTCCTTCCTTCCTTCCTTCCTTCCTTCCTTCCTTCCTTCCTTCCTTCCTTCCTTCCTTCCTTCCTTCCTTTCCTTCCTTTCCTTCCTTTCTTTCCCTCCCTCCCTCCCTTCCTTATTTTTTTTTTTTTTGAGAAAAATGAAAGAGACAGTTAATCTTATCCAATACCAGATTTTAGAATCCAGATAAAAATCTGATCTCGGAGTCCCACGGTGAGATTAGTGTGGTTATAAATGCTCCCTTCAGAGAGTTGGTGGGACCTGTCTGTGGTCACCATACGTTCTGTTTTAGTGCAGTGACAGCCTAAAATATTCTTACCTATTATCTACATAAAATATCAGAATGTCCTCAGATCTCTCATATTTTTGCAAATGCATGTATCTGTCATACTACATCTCCTGTCTGAATGTGATACAAAACCCTCCTCCAGACCTTGGGTCCAGTGTTTTATTTGGGAAACATTAAGAAGGTGTGGACCATGCCACATTGCTGCTGCCACTCAGACTCCAGCTGTCCCCGCCCGCAGAGATGTCAGTGGGAGAGGCAGGTCGGGCGTCCGTCCTAACCCCCTGCCCAGGGACCAGCACAGCAGCTGCAAGGGCAACCACTGCACACCTAGAATGCTGTGCGTCTGGGCAGTCAGGAAGCTGAATGTGTAACGGAAAAGACTCTTGGGAAAGGAGTCTGGGCTCAGCAGAAGGAGAAGTACTTTGAACGTTGTTTTCTTGAAAACTGTGTACCTGGTCCCCACGTCCTAAGACTGCAGGGTGTCAGAGAGCTCAGAAGAAATGACCCTTCTCAGTCCTCACCTTGTCCTCTCTCTGTTTCCAGACACAGCACAGACAGAACCCAGACTGGCCACGTGCTGGGTGAGGCGTGTCGCAGAGGTGTGGCGGAGGCGCCTGACCGAGAGCTGTCCCCGGTGGTCTTCCTTCTCACCCGCCTGCTCACTCACTTGGCCATGCTTCTGGGGGCCGTCCGAGACCCGCAGGTACAGCGTGGCGCTGCTAACCATGGGTTTCCCTAGTGTAGGAAGAACCTGCGGTAGCGTTTTTACAGGGAGCCCTCTGTCTAAAAAGTCCTGGCCACCACCTATGGATTTTGAAAATATCACTGAAAACCAGTCTACAAAGCAATATAGAATTTACACTCCCTAATTTTTCCCACTGTGGCATTTGACAGTATGGGAGAACCACTCATCACATGATAGAAAACTCACTTTACATGAACAACTCTGTGTCTTCGGCCCACGACTGGGAGTGGAGAGGCTAATGATTTTACCAGTGTCTTCATAAAGAGCACACTGCATTTCCTCCAAGTCAGTATTAAGCAAGATGGCAAAAAGTGCAGGCTTGAACATTCTTCATTTCACTGTGACAGCATCAAAGCCAGCAGCCGTTTGTTCCACTCTGCTGTTTCAATCATGCCTGGACCACTGCACGGACTTCCTAGAAACCACCCTCTCCTTTGTGCTGGTTTTCACTCCGGCTGGCTCCGGTTTTCACTTCTCCCAGGCCGCCATCTCCTCTACAAACAGGTC
Organism: Microcebus murinus; assembly: GCF_040939455.1. Taxonomy (NCBI): domain Eukaryota; kingdom Metazoa; phylum Chordata; class Mammalia; order Primates; family Cheirogaleidae; genus Microcebus; species Microcebus murinus. Next base: position 2,480,896 of record NC_134121.1, read on the forward strand.
GCACTGACTGCTCGTTCTGTTGCCCCACAGGCTCTGATGAACATCATCAAGCCGCGTGTGCGGGATCCGAGCGGCTTCCTGCGGCAGCACGTCCAGGCGGACCTGCAGCAGCTGACCAGGATGCTGGGAAGGAGCGCCGACGAGACCACCAACGCCGTCCACCACGTCCTGCGCAGCCTCGTCCAAGAGCAGCATCTGCCCTGCGGCCAGAGTAAGGAGAGGGGGCAAGGGCGGGCCAGGCAGGGGCCCACGCAGAAAACTGCAGAGAGACCAGGCTCCCTCCCCGTGGCTCCAGAGTGGCAGACAGGATGGTGTGCAGAGGCCGGGAGTGGGGAGCAGGAGGCGTTTTGCCTGCCTGGAGGGCAGCCGGAGCCCCCGTGTCCTTCCAGTCACCCAGCCCGGCCAAGAGCTGCACTCGGGCCCGCGCGCACACAGTGTTCAGTGTGTGTGTGTGTGTGAGCTGTTGCAGTCCAGTCAGCCTGTGGGTGACTCGCCTGCCCCCCTGGGAGGGCAGGGTGTCTGCAACAGGTGACGTGTGACAGAGAGACAGTCACCGTCACCGCGTCTGCTTTCCTGACAATATCCTAGTCATATGCTGACCTGGTGTGTTTACACGTCCGGCTTGTTACAGGAAAAAGAGCAGGCACGATATACTGTATTCACGGAGCTAATTTTCTATTTAAAAATTTTAAATTCATACAGAAAGAAAAGGTCTGTAAGGTAACATAGTAAAAATGTTATCTCTGAGTAGTGGAATTAAGAGTGATTTTTGGCCTGGCACGGCTGCTCATGCATGTAATCCGAGTGCTGTGGGAGGCTGAGGTGGGCGGATCATTTCAGCTCAGGGTTCAAGACCAGCCTGAGCAAGAGGGAGACCCCATCTCTACTAAAAAAATAGAAATAAATTAGCTGGAAAACTAAAAATACATATAGAAAAAATCAGCCAGGCATGGTGGCACATTCCTGTAGTCCCAGCTACTAGGGAGGCTGAGGCAGAAGGATTGCTTGAACCCAGGAGTTGGAGGTTGCTCTGAGCTAGGCTGACGCCTCGGCACTTTAGCCTGGACAACAGAGTGAGACTCTGTCTCAAACACAACCAAAAAAAGAGACTGGTTTTTTATTTTCGTTTTGCTCGTTGGCAAAGATCACAATTACCATTGTGAGGACAATGTTATTTAAAATAATAATAGCAATAAAAAGCCCTGCCCTGTGAGGAAACAAATCTATTCCCACTTCAGGTGCTTCTTTGCCAGACGCCAGCATCAGTACTTACTTTCCATTTAGCAAAATCTGATTTTATTTTAAGCCTCCTATTCTGGTGTGATTTCAGCTAGGTGCACACACCCCATATCACAGGACAAAACAGCAGATCCCAGGAGCATGGGGACAGTTCCCACAGCACTCTGTGTCCTGCGCCGCAGGCTTGGGCAGGTGGCTGAGGTGGCTGATGGTGGCCTGGCCCAACTACTGCGCCTAGATTTTGAAATCTAAGTTCTGTCCTTTCAGTAATTTTGCTAAAAATAGCTTTAAGATTACAATCATGTGGGTTAGAGAAATTTTAAGAGATCGAAGTATCTTTACAAAGGTTGGCGGTAGCAGCAGGAGCTATTTTAGAATACGTAGGTTAAATTAGGAAGATGTGACCCCAAAAGGAGCATTATTTCTATTTAACATTTATTTAGTGTTTGCTGTATGTAGACTGCCATGTTTTTATTCCTTTAGTAACCTATACAGTTTGGGTTTCTTTATAGGGCTTTTAAATTTTGATGCAAAACTGTCAACCAAAGAAATGAGAAACAACTGGGAAAAGCAAGTTGAAGCTATTATGTTACCTGAACTGCAGGTGGGTGCTACGTGGTCACAGCCACAGAGCTACTTCGTCTGAGGATGGGGTCACAGGCATCTCCTGAGCACCCCCTGCCGATGTCCCTTGCGAGGGTGTCCTCAGACACCTCTCGCTGAGCCTTGGGCTTCGATACTGCCCCCCTGGCACCACCTTCCTCCTGTTGTCCCCAGATACCCGTCCCTCCGCACTGCCTGTGAGTCCAGAAGGGGCAGGCAGCAGCTTTCTCCCCACTGCTTTCACAGCGGGATGTGCAGCCAGAGGGAAAAGAATAAACTGTCATGTAGGGACCCACTGAAAATGCACTCACAATCACAGATTGATTACTCTCTGCTAGATAAGAATATTACCGAGAGTAACTAAGCCATCAGAGAAAAAAGTCAGTAAATAAAAGTATGGGAACAAAATACAGGTCCCCGAGTCCCATTGTGTTTGGGGAGTTACAGGTCCTCAAACAGGGAAAACTTAAATAATAATACATAAAGTGAGTATCTGATCACATGCTCAGATGAGGAGAGCAGAGTAAGATGCAGATGCCCACGAAATGCCCGCGAAATCACTAGTTGCCCAATTTGTTTGTGATGACGCCTCACGTCCAGAATTCTGTATCATTTTCTTCCTTAGCATCTAGATAAAACCCTTCAGACCATGAACATTCTAATCAGCAAAGATGAGCGTATCAGCTCCAACCCTGTGGCCAAAATCATATACGGTGACCCGATGACCTTCTTGCCCCACCTGCCCCGGAAAAGTGAGGTCCACTGCTCAAAGATTTGGAGCTGCAGAAAAAGGATCACAGTCGAGTACCTGCAGCACATTGTGGAGCAGAAGAATGGCAAAGAAACGGTGCCCGTCCTCTGGCAGTTTCTGCAGAAGGTACGTCTGACTCCCTGGGACTGCCTCCCCCTCGCTGGGCAGACTTCCCCGGTAGACCTGAAGGCCCGGGGCTCTTGTTTAGTGTAATCATTCCTAAAGACCGAACATCTCAACAGACTACTTCAGTGCTTTATTTGAATAGAATATCTGTAGCAGAAGACTCTGAGAGATTTTAATACACATCAAACTGTATGACAGCCTGAAGCATAAAAGTCAGAGATGATATATACACACGAGTTGGGATTGGTAGTAATCTGTAAAGAGCTTGAGGCCAGGAGAGGACCTGCTGGATCACTCAAGCAAGAGAGAAAAGAACACACATCCTCGAGGGAGTCTTTCATCATCAATGAGTATCTATTGAATAAGAAAACTTCTATTAAGAATGTATAGCCCAAATCAGGTGGGGCACGGTCACTCACGCCTGTGATCCTAGCACTCTGGGAGGCCAAGGAGAGAGGATCGTTTGAGGGCAGGAGTTCAAGATCAGCCTGAGCAAGAGTAAGACACCGTCTCTACTAAAGACAGAAAAATTAGCTGGGCGTGGCATCTCGCCTGTAGTCCCACCTACTTGGAAGGCTGAGGCAGGAGGATCACTTGAGTCCAGGAGTTTGATGTTGCTGTGAGCTGTGAGGACGCCACTGCACTCCAGCCAGGGAGACAAGAGACCCTGTCTCAAAAAAAAAAAAAAAAAAAGAAAAGAAAAGAAAAAAAAAGAATGCATACATAGCCAAAATAATAATTTAAAAAATCTTCCCTGTTTCTAAACCATTTTGCATGGATTGAAGGTGGCAGAGAGTGTGTGTGTGTTGGCTGTGGTAGGGTTGGAGCTGGGAACCAATAAAATGTCTCAGTCACATTTGTTAGAAATAGAAGTACAGAGTTTCCAACTTTCATCCATTTGAATTTTCATTTTCTACAACAGATTTTCTAATCATTTCCCTCCATGGACTAGTATTTACAGTCTAGCAAGAAGTAAGATGATTCGGAACGTTTTGTGTGCTCAGTTAAAATTAATGCACACTAGGAAGGACTTTGTAAGGTGCAGTTTCATCACACTGAGGATGCTCAGACCCTGGGTCCCCAGAAGGACACCCAGGAAGAGCGCCAGCCTCTGCTGCCTGTGCTCTTGGTCTCTGCTTCCAGTAGCTTCTCCCCATACCAAGCTGGTCACATGGGCCCAAGAGGCAGGTTTCTTTGGTCAGCTTCGGCACACGTGGTGGATGTGTCAGCTCTACGAGGGTGGGGCTTTGTCTTCATCCTCCATTTCTAATGCGCTCCACTGGCCACAGGTACTTGCTGAAAGAAATGGATGGCCATTGTCCCATTTCCAAGCTCCACGGTGTGTCATATAAAGTGACATGCTGCCCTGGTTAAACCACAAGCCCCCCGGCCAGCCACAAAGTCTGTCGCCCCAATAACATTTTTTAGGTAAATATTAAAGTATTACTGGGTGCTCTTCCCTGCTACAGGAAGCAGAACTGGGACTGGTGAAGTTCTTGCCTGAGATTTTGGCCTTGCAAAGGAGTCTAGTGAAGCAATTCCAGAATGTTCCACAAGTTGAATACAACTCCATCAGAAGTTTCATTAGCAGCCAAAATTCAGGTATGACTCTGCTCCAGTGAGATTAGGATTTTCCAGTTTGGTGCTTTAAAAGGACCACTCCAGTGAGGACACAGGGTGGGGGCAGGGGCATTGAGGGTTCATGGGTGCTCTACACCCTAAGCTTTTAGCATGAAGGGAAGGGTGCTAGATCCCCCAAAACAAATCAGAGGCTTTTACCGCAGCTGAGAAGCAGCTCCCTCTCTCCAGCTCCTCAGATTCTGCTTAGTGCTTAAAACAGTGATCCGAACGCACTGGTGAGTGCGCAAAGACGCAGAGCTGGGCTGCGTCCACGGTGTCACTGTGCTGCTCTGGACTGGCAGGGTGGTTGCTAGCGTGGGGCTCTTACCAAGTGTTTTGTTCACCAGATGGGTTGAGACAGTTATTTCAGGAGAGAATCACCCTCTTTCTGTCGACGTGGAACAAGCTGAGGAGGTCGCTTGAGACCAATGGTGAGTGTCCTGTTCCCCTCACGCTGGACGTTGCAGGAGGACCCGTTCCCAGAGCTTTTCTAGCACCTTGTCAGTGCTGAGTCTACGCATCTTGATGGTGGCGCCAGATAAGAGAAATAGCATGTCAGGGAAAACAAACCCTGAGTCCTTTCCAGTCCGTAAGTATGGAGTCACAGCGGAGCTGAGAGCATTTGAAACTCGTCAGCATCCGAGAGACTGGAGGCAGAAGCTGGAGACCTAACTCCCAGCTCCCGGGTGACCTGAGAGGACTGACGCAGCCTGGCGCTGAGCCCCTTGCTGAAGAGCAGCCCTGTCACTTACAGGTGAAATCAAGCTGCCTGCAGACTACTGCAGTGCGGACCTGGACCTGGACGCCGAGTTCGAGGTCATCCTGCCGCGTCGACGCGGCCTCGGCCTCTGTTCGACCGCCTTGGTTAGCTACTTGATTAACCTACACAATCAAATCGTCTACACGGTGGAAAAGTTCTCCAACGAATGCAACAGGTATGTGCAGGGGCCACAGGAAGCCGTGCCCGCTCGACCCGGGTTCCTGAGCCCACAGGGCAGATGCGGACCAAGCTTAGCTCCGTCCCCAGCAGACGCTTCCTCAGCCGCGCCCACCGGTGTCCCACCCTCGCGTGTGCTTGGTGCGCTCAGAGTGTGAGGACACGAAACAGGAACTGCTCCCCGCACGCTGGAGACTCCGCCCGCACGCTCGGCCTGCACACTGAGCGCTGCCTCTGTGTCCCTCAGCTATTCTGTGGACGCCTCTGAGGTCACCGACCTGCACGTCATCAATTACGAGGCGGAGCGGGACCTGACCCCGCTGATCCTGTCCAACTGCCAGTATCAGGTGGAGCAGGGCGGCGAGACCGCGCAGGAGTTCCACCTGGAGAAGATCCAGCGCCAGGTCACCAGCCGCTGCCTCCAGGGCAAGCCCAGGCTGACCCTGAAGGTAAGGCGCTGCCCAATGCCCACAGCAGGGCGGGTCTACGTCGCCACCCGCACCCGCAGCTGTGTGACCACGCCCGCATCTCTGGGCTGGGTGGCTCTCTTGAGCGCCCTGCTGTGGCGTCTGTGCCTCAGTGCTCCCAGGGTCTGTCCAGGTCCTCACGGACTCACCGTCTAGGTTTTTCTACCTAGACGGCCCCACCTACCACCATCGTTTCCGCTCTCCTTTCAGCCTCCACACGCATCTGCCATGGGCGCCATCAGGTGTGCCCTCTGTGTGTCCTCACTGTCTGTGTACCGCCGCCCACTCGCGGCCACAGCACCCATCCTCGCGCCAGACTGCCACTGCGGCTCCTAACTGGACCCAGCTCCAGCCTCTGCAATGCACCTTCCTAGAGCCAGATCCGGACCCCTCACCCTCAGTCGGGCGGCCCTCCTGGCCTCACACTGCACACAGGATCAGGCTCGGGCATGCAAGGCCCTGGAGCTGGCCCTATCCCAGCCTCCCTGCCCGGTCCCAGCCCTTTTCTCCCTTTCCTGTACCGTGTCCCGTGACCCTACGTGCTGGATTAACACAGTGGGCGCTTTCCATCTCTCTTCTTTCACCTGGACGGCACTTGTTCCTTCCAGCTCCAAACACATTGCACTTAAATGTATTTATTCCCCTTAGTGCCCACAATTAGGCTGGGAACTGCTTGGAGCCAAGGCTGTTTTTAATTCATTGTGATATCTGCTCTCTGGCAGATATCTGCTCACTGCCTTGTCCACGGTCTGTGCCCACTAGTTACCGAAGGAGTCTGTGAATGACATACCTTCACATTCCCATGTCCCCCAGTACCTTTTGTGTGAACAAGCCTACATTATTTTACATGAAAATATCTGTTTAGAGGCTGGGCACAGTGGCTCATGCCTATAATCCTAGCACTCTGGGAGGCCGAGATGGGAGGATCCCGCAGGGTCAGGAGTTCGAAACCAGTGTGAACAAGAGCGACACCCTGTCTCTACTAAAAATAGAAAGAAATTAATTGGCCACCTAAAAATATATAGAACAAATTAGCTGAGCATGGTGGCACATGCTTGTAGTCCCAGCTACTCTGGATGCTGACGCAAGAGGATAGTTTGAGCCCAGGAGTTTGAGGTTGCTCTGAGCTAGGCTGACACCTTGGCACTCTAGCCCAGGCAAAAGACCAAGACTCCTTAAAAAAAAAAAAAAAAAAAAATATATATATATATATATATCTGCTTGGCCATCATATCCTGGCTAAATTCCTTGTGGTGCTGTGTTTCCTAGACTGTGGATTAAACACAGACATCATGGACAACAGACAGTGGTCTGCTCTGCCTAATAACGCCCTGAACAGCGTGGCACTGCAGCTCAGTTACTGCTGAAGGACACATTTGTCATCTGATGGAAACCTTTACCATGGATTTAATTGCCAAAAACTCTTTTTTGTCTCAATTTAGGGAATACCCACTCTGGTATACAGACATGACTGGAACTACGAACATCTCTTTGAAGACATCAAGAACAGGATGGCACAGGTGGTCACACTAAACTTTGTCCTTTGCACAGTGTTGTTTGCCTCAGCAGAGTGCCTTCGTCATATTAGGACCGCTCTAGCCTCCCCTCACCCCTCCGTGTTTTCTGGGAGCGGCAGTTTCCGAGGCCTCCCTAAGAGCCAGGTGCTCTTTGCAGAGTATCAACAGATTGCCAGCTCGTGGGGTTAGTCCTTAGTGATGACATCATGACCACGTATGCTGAGCAAAGGGCCCACAGAACTTAGTTATTCCTGCTCTCGATGTGACATAGAGAGGGACACCTCCGTGTGTCTCCATCATCCCACAGGGTTGTTCTGAGCAGTCACTGAGCTTGTGCCCATTTCTAAAACTGTCTGTAACACTGCCTGGCACTTAGCACCAAGTACCAACTGTGACTATTACAGAGTTTGTCCCACCTTGGGCTTGGGAAGTGGAGAAGCTAAGCTCCTTCACCAGGTAGTGAGAAGCAAGAAGCCCAGCCTATAGACCCTCTCTCCTGCTTTTGACTTCCCAGAACTCCCTCCCCAAGTCGGCCATCAGAGCCATCAGTGGACAACTGCAGTCCTACAGCGATACCTGTGAAGCTCTGTCCATCATAGAAGTCACCTTGGGGTTTCTGAGCACGGCAGGCGGGGATCCAAACATGCGATTGAATACGTATGTCCAAGATGTCTTGCGAATGGGTGACCAGACGGCTCTCGTGCTAAAGGTGGGTCTCACAGGAAGCCCCTCTTCCAAGGGAATCAGCGCTGCGCCTCACCTTGGTCTCCCTGCTTCCTGCTAGGAAGACCACCGTTCAGGAAGCATCAGTCTAGGCACCCCCAGCAAGGAGGGGGAAGCAGGGGAGGCAAAGACAACCCCTCCCCCAGTCGGTCCACAGTGCAAACAGAAAACGCTGGGAATGGCGGAGACACGCACGCACTCACAATGCTGGCAGTCTAGATAGAGCGCACCACAGACAGGACTGAGGACATGGGGCAGCAGCAAACTGCACGATGCCAATGGACTCTGACATGCTGCGGGAGGGAGAGGCCTTTCAGAGACATTTTATGATGAGGCAGGTGCATTAGTGGATGGAACGGAGGTGGCCTTCACCATGCGGGAAATCAAATGAGCACAGAGCAGAAAGGAATGAAAAATGCCTACGTGGACGGCGCTCGGGTTCACTGACGCGTGGCAGGAGTCGGGGCGTGAGGACTTCCCTTCTCAGAAATGCCGTTTCTCTTCCAGGCCTTGGAGAGGTGTCAGTTAAAACACAGCATTGCCCTCTGGCAGCTCCTCTCTGCTTACAAGTCCGAACAGCTGCTGCGACTGAACAAAGTGAGTGGGCCTCTGTCTCTTCCCGGGATGGAGGGAGCTGTGCCCCTCTCTTTGCAGGCTTTAGTGTCTCACTTGTCCTTGCTTCATTTCAGGAGCCTTTTAGGGAAATCAGCTCAAGGTACAAAGAGGACCTCAGCCCAGAAAACGCTAAGCTGCTCGGCACTTTCCTGAATCAGATTAGCCTGGATACCTTCCTGCTGGAACTCCACGAAATGATGGTCTTGAAACTGAAGAACCGCCAAGACCAGGACAGTTTCAATCCCGCGTGGAGGTATGGATCTGCACACCTGAGGGGCGGGGTAGATGCCGAGTGCTACGCTGCACGTCAGTGATCTTCCATAGACTCAGAAATCGTTCCTTTCTTGCAACAGGGTCCCATTACCTGTTTTGGCATGAGCAGGGCACCCAACGACTTGCGTTTTGGTTTTAAATCTCTACTGGGTTTTTTTTTTTTTTGAGACAGAGTCTCACTTTGTTGTCCAGGCTAGAGTGAGTGCCGTGGCGTCAGCCTAGCTCACAGCAACCTCAAACTCCTGGGCTTGAGTGATCCTTCTGCGTCAGCCTCCCGAGTAGCTGGGACTACAGGCATGCGCCACCATGCCCGGCTAATTTTTTATATATATATCAGTTGGCCAATTAATTTCTTTCTATTTATAGTAGAGACGGGGTCTCGCTCTTGCTCAGGCTGGTTTTGAACTCCTGACCTCGAGCAATCCGCCCGCCTCGGCCTCCCAAGAGCTAGGATTACAGGCGTGAGCCACAGCGCCCGGCCTTCTACTGGGTTTTTAATGAAATAATTATGGCAGTCTTATATTCTAACAAGTATACTTAACTGTGTCAAAGAAAGATGCATTTTAAATTTGATAGAAAAAGCTGCTTCAATGTCTAAAAGAGTGTGTGAGAATACCCAACACGAGATGTTACCAGCTTTTACATATTTGCCAATCTAATGCCCCAAACTGGTATCTCACTTTCATGTGTCCTTCCCAATTGACTGGTGAGGCCAATCATATTTTATATTTATTAGCCAGCTGTATATATTCTTCTGAATTACCTCTTCGTATCTTTTGGTTATTTTTTTTTTCAGGGATCTGTATCTCTTTCTCCATGATATATAAGAATCTTTGTATAGAAGAGACATTAGTTTTTCATGTTATGTGTTACAAATGCTGTCTCAGGCTTTAATCTCATGAAGTAAAATTTGATAGAATTCTCCTGTACAGTCTCCATAGGAAAATACACCTATAAGTGTTTCCTTATCCCGAGGTTTTAAAATAGCCTCGTTTTCTTCTTGTGCTTTTATAGTTCTCTACTGCATATTATTTTAACCTATTTATTCTTATGTGTAGTGTGAAGTAAGGACTTCACTGTTTTTTAAAAATAGATAATCAAACTCTAGTTTTCCTCACCAATGCATTTCATATTTGCTATTTTCTTCTACGATACTCTAGGAATATACCTATATACATTCATATTATTTGAACTTATTAGTAATTCTTTATTATCCTGGACTTTTAGTGTAGAAAATAATGATATCTTTCCTAGAGAATTTATAATCTTTATTAATATAAAACATGAAATGGAATACGCGCTCTTTTAAAATGGTGAGGCGCAAAAAAAAAAAAATGGTGAGGCGTTGTTTCTTATGCACCCCTGTAAATAAACATCCCATTACTAGGGTGCCCGACGTCATCTGACGGGCCAGGATCGAGGCGAGCTCCACAGGCTGCAGGGGGGTGTGCGCTGCACGCGGGGGGCAGGCGTTGTGCGCCAGAAGTCCGCTGCATAACTCCGTAGCTGACTGACCGTCAGCTGACCCTGGGTATTGCTGGTCTTAATAAACACTGCCGTTCTACTGAGCACTGGAAAAAGGAACAACTGATTGGTGCCTGTATGTTATTTGGGAGCCTTTTACATGCTCTCTCTTCTTGGTTTTTCAGCCTGAGAGACACTCTGGTAGTGTGCATGGAAATTAAAGAGAGTGAAATTCTTCCTGAAGTGGAGTACCAGTTCCCGGGAGAGATCCTGCTCTCGAATTGTGTCTGCGTGTGGAAAATGGCGGCCGCGCTGAAACGGGATCGACAGATGCGATAGCATCGCCTCCTCAGCGCTGTGTTTGGGGAGACTTGGGGGGAAGGCTCTGGCCCCGCACCCACGGCCCGGATCCCACCACCGGCCGCTGCCGCTTTGAGTGCTCAGGAGGAAGCTGTTGGCGCAGCACTAAACACAAGACCAGGGTGTGCTGTGTGAGCTGCTTCTGAAACAAGGATGTATCCAAACTTCCTCATCCTGTGAAATCCGTTCGTTCGAGGAGTCGACGAAGACTACATGGAATTGGAAATAACCTGCCATCGTTTACATCGCAGGAGGGACAGAGAAGCTTCTCAGCCTCACAGGCAGTGATGGCCGGTGTCTGGAACCTCTGGCACTTCCTCAGACACAGGTCCCTCCTCAGACTACTGCATAATTAGAGGGAGGGGACAAAACAGATCACTAGTTTTGCCTTTATCCTTTTTCTAAGTTATTCTATACTCAGGAAAGAATCTGGTTTTCTTCTTTCTTCCATGACCTTAAATTCTGAGTACTATACAGATATTTCTGGGTTTCCAAGAAGATGTGAAAAAGTAGTAGCCTTTTCTGTCTTCTCACAAATACAAGAAAAATCAGGACATTCTGTAAGTGCCTTAAGACCAAACTAACAAGATCCCAGCAGACCCTCGTGAGTCACTGCCACGTCTCAGGGCGAGAGCCAGAGAGCCTGCGTTGTGAAGAGCTCTGGGCCGGCGTCAGGGACACTTCTGGGTGTTAGTTTCCTCACGTACAAAGAGAAGGGAGTGGGTTGGTGGCCAAAGGTCCTTACAATTCTAAAACTTTTAAATTCTAAATGAACGTTGATTAATGTCAACTTGGATCAAAGGCATGGTTTTGGCAATCCTGTGGGGAGTTTTTGGTTGGCTTGCATTATGCCAAATGATCGCACAGTTGTAGCGAGATCTCAACCTCCCCGAGTGTATGAATACCTAGGCCTTTATTTGGGTCTCAGCCAAGGCACAAAAACTAACACCCAGACAGAGTACAAAACCACTTAAATTTCTGAAAAAGGAGAAAGAAAACAGTCAAGTAGCCCTGACCTTGTGCTGCTTTTCTCATTGTGTTATCTTTCTCCCCTCTCCCCGCCATATCTACTTTGGTACTTACGACCTCCCTAGACTAATCCCTATTCCAGGGTAGCTCAGTACCCACTTGCACTGAGATCACAATAGCAACTGTTTACAAGTTAGAGGCAATATTCATAATATGCATTTAAAGTGAGTTAATGACTCAATCAACTCACAATTGGGCCCAAGGAGTGAAAGCTACAAAAATTCAAAATGCTAGTGTAGGACACAGCCGTGCACACCTTGAGCACCACTGGGGGGAGGTGCAGAAGGACGGCACCATTTCCATCACTTTGATACGTGCTTCAGTGCTTGACGGAGTCAGGCAGTAACATTTCATACAATATCCACTTGCATTTAGTAACCTGTGATTGTTTTATCATTCTGAACTATGCAAAGCCACTCCCCACAGACAACTGCATCCTAGACTGCCTACTTAATAGACGTGGGGAATTGGGGTTGGCGTGTTTTCATCTCTTCAACTTGTACTTGGAACTCCTTTGATACCTCAGAGCTGGCAGGAAGCTCACCCTGGCCATCGGGTGGCAGCTCACACCCAGTTTCTCACTGTGCCACACCTTAGCAGGTGGGAGACAGGAGTCAATCTCTGGCTATGAAAGCCTTTCCCCCCCCTCCTTTGGCCTGGGAATTTTTTCCCACTTTTAGCAAAGGTTTTTAATTAAGATGTTTCATTTTGTATTTTATGCTTTAAAACCTTAACTGTCATATCCTGCATTATGTTGTTTGTACAAAAGTACACTGGCCTAGCACAGGCAAAAGTACATTTTATTTTACTTGTCATACCTGTTTTAATAAACTTGAGTTTTGTTGCTAAGGAATCCTTCTCTTTGGAGGCAGAGCTTCTATTCATGGTGCATGGACATCAACTAGGCTTCTGGGAAGAGTTTCGTTTTTTGTGGAAATGTTGTTACAGAAGTATCCATGAAGTGGAAGGTTCAGGACAGAAAATGTACATTCTGGTTTAGAATGTGAGACGGTAAACTTTTCCTCTGGACAGAAGGACAGCAGAACTGTTGAGTCCACAGTGGAGTTTAGCGCCACTCCCCGTGGCTGATCTCAGACTTACAAGCTGAGTGGAGTCCTGGAGGGAAGCTGTCCTGTGCCCCGCCTGAAGTGACTTTGCTGGAAGCAGCAGAGCTGCAGCCAGCAATCAGCAAGGAGAGGAGCTAACTCCTGCCAATGCCTTAGGTTGTGAGAGGGGAGGAGTGCCTCGTAACAGGAAGGAAAGGTAGAGAGGGAATTGGTGGGGCTGCAGGAAGGCTCAGTGTCATGTTTGAGGGGTAAAAATGCCACTCAAAAGTGGAAAATTGCATTTTCTCTTCCAAAGAGGAAGGTTCCTTCAGGAGAGAAACCTGTGGTCTGGAGCCACAGCTAGAAGAGACATGCTGGTCTACAAAGAAGACGTACTTTGTCCTGCCGCCAGGCTTGCCTCTTGACCCCACGGTTTCTGTTCCAGACCCCAGGTAGTCACTCGTCTCATGTATTATCCACTTGCATCTAGGAAACTCAGTTGCCTCATCTCCCACCCTCCCAACCCCTCTACTCATTTTCACTCCCACCCAAATCCATTTCCCTGGACATCTCCCTATAGCACGCTGCATTTTCCTTTCAGCCCTATGTTGGCGGTGACTTACCTGAAAATCTTAACAACTGATCATTGTCCCCTTGAAGACATTATTGGGAGTGCAAATTATTTACCTAACTTCGATGGTTACAAGATTTAGTCATTTGTCAACTGAGACAGCCAGGAGCTATTTCAGTTATCCCCGTGTGTTCAGGCAATTCCAAGTTAAAAACAAACTTCCAGTGATAAAGGATCATTGGGAAGAAAAAGTCATCTCAAAGGGCCAGCTAAGCAGGTAAAGCTACGGCAGTCTAGCCAAGCAGGTGCCCGCTAGTGTGCTCCAGGACAGCGTCCCTCATTTAGTACAGAAAGTGCTGAGTGCAATGCTGCTTATCACCTGGGGAGGTGGGTGGAGAAAACCTGTGTCCTTGGGCTGAATATTAACAGTTTGGAGCCGCAATTAGCATTTATATTGCATTCTGCGCTTTTCTAATCCCCTCAGGGTCGTTTCATTACTTCGGTACATCCACAGATGAACGGGCAGGGAGACTTTAGCCAACAGCCGTGACGTGACTTTTCTAATTTTTCATTTGTCAAAATGAAATTGTGAACATTTAAAAATAACGTAATGAAAACATATATGTGTATGTTACCTATTCTGGTATTTACATGACAAGTAAAGCTGCCTGTAAAGTAAAACAAGCTTGGGTGCTTTAAAGCTTTCCTCACCACACAACAGGAAAGCGGACCCGCCGACCGTGAGCGCGGCTGTGGGCAGGGTTTCGCCGCCGGGAGCGCCGCACCCAAGTGGTCCAGCTCACACTCCAGCACCGTGAATCCCGTTTGCAGCTGGGAAAAACAAGCGCCAGGAAAGTGCTTTCCCCAGGAGAGCGAATGCTGACAAAACTCATACCTCACCAGCGTCTCCACAGGGTGTTCCGGGGACGGTCCTTCTGTGGGGGCGGAACCCGGCGTCCCAGGGCTCCTAGCGCCAGTCACGCGTCAGGGCTCCAGCTGTCCCGGCGCCCCAGGCGATATCGCTCGCGGGGGCAACACGAGGCCGTACGTGTGCGTGTGTGACCACGCAGGGCCTCCGCGAGGCGGCCACGAGGGCCCGAGGACCACGGTGGGCAGCCGGGCCGCTGGGAAGCGGCTCCCGGCGGCGGCGGCGGCGGCGGCTGCAGCGACCACAGCGCCTCCATGGCAACGAGGGCGGGCAGCGTGTGCGGAAGGCGCTCAGGGAAGTGACGTTGTCGTTGACGGAAGTGACGTGAGCGGGCTGAGGCATGGCTCGGAAGGCGGCAGGGCGGCCGCCGAAGGAAACCCTGTCGCTGTGGACGCGGTAATGGGGTCGGGCGACGCGCAGGCGCCGGGCGCTGAGGCCACACGGCCTTTCGCGTACCCCTCGGCTTCGCCACGCCCCGGCCGCGGACTCGGAGCGGCCGGCGCTCTGCCCGCTGCCGCGCGGGAGAAAGGGCCCTCAGGCGTTGTCTGCTGCGGGCGGCGGGCGCTGCTGTCCCTCGCAGGCGTGTCCCTTGCCCTCACCCGAAGGAGAGGGGCTAAGACCCGGGGGACTGGCTCTGTGGGAACCGGAGGACGCCGCGGCCGCGGGGGTGGAGTGGGAGAGCCCAGGGTGGGACCCTAGGCCCGGTTTGACATTCCGTCCTCCTAGGGAGCAAGCCCGGCTGAAGGCCTGCGTCGTAGATCGGGACACCGAGGCCTGGCAGGGGGACCCTGCCTTCTCCGGCCTGCAGAGGGTCGGGGGCGTTGACGTGTCCTTCGTGAAAGGGGACAGTGTCAGCGCCTGTGCCTCGCTAGTGGTGCTCAGCTACCCTGAGCTCAAGGTAACCGGGAGGGATGGTGAGCTAGGACCGGCCCCTCGGTGGGCCGGTTAGCCGCAGCTCAGAGACGGGCTCCAGGACAGGGAGCATTGCGGGGACAGAGCCCTTCTTCTCGTTTGTAGGATTTCATTAATAGGCTGGGGAGGCTTAGAGGGAGAAAAAGGCAAAAAACTAAGGGAATTGTGTGATTGTTAACAATTGACCCATGATCTTACCTCCAAGTTTGCTTGTCGTCTTGGGTTCCTCATCTCTGTGACCGGCAGCACCATACCCCCAGTTCCCCAAGCCAGAAACTCTGTGTCTTCCCCGGCCCCCTCCCTTCCCCTCAACGTCCAGTTGCACACTAGCTCCCTTTTTTTTTTGCGTCTTAAATGTCATTGAAATCTGTCCCCTTGGCTGCATCCTCTCAGCCCTCTTCCCTTCCTGTGCTGCCATCCCCCCTCCTGTAGTTTCCCAAGCAGTATCTTCATGTATGCCCAGCTTCCAGTGTTGCTCAGGCGGTCCATTCTCAGTACTGGTGGCAGAGTGATTTCCCTAAAAAGCAAGTGTGCTTGTGGCACCACACTTCAGTTGTAGTAAATAAAGTTCCTGACCTCATGATAAATAAAGTTCACTCTTGTTGCTATGCCTTAAAAGTCCTTGGTGATCTGTCCCCTGCTTAATGTGGCACTATGGGCTCAGCTGTCACCACCAGCCTCAGCCCTTCAACCTACAACCTACAACCCACTTGGAATCCCTCAAAGGTGCCATGCTGTGTTTGCTGCCAAACCTTTGCAGTAATGTTTCCTCTCCTGGAATATTCTTCACCTGGATAACTCCTCTTCATCTCTTAGGCTCAGTTTAGACGCTGCTCTCTCCAGTAAGCCCCCTCTCATCCCACCAGACCAGGAGTTGCCCCTCAGCACCCTCGTTGTCATCTGTTCAGGCTGCTGCAGCAAAGTACCTTAGGCTGGGAGGCTTACAACAGAAATCTATTTCTCGAGGTTCCAGAGGCTGGAAGTCTGAGGTCAGGGTGCCAGCATGGTCTGGTCCTGGTGAGGGCCTTCTGCAATCTTGCACACTGCCAGCTTCTCACTGTGTCCTCACATGGTGATAAAATCATCTCCCCAAAGGCCCCATCTCTTAATAGCATATGGGATATAATTTCAACATATGAATTTGGGAGGACACAAACATTTAGACCCTCTAACAGCAACCCTCTACTTCCTTTTTGTCACACTGGAATGGAATTGGCCTGTCTCCCTCATCAGAATGTAAACTCCACGATGGTGGAAACCATGTCATTTCGCCCACCAGTGGTAGCCTAGGCACCTAACCCGATGCCTGGCACATAGACACTCGAATCTTCCTGAAATAGATCCGTGATTCTCTTAGAGTCGAAAGCTCAGAAAACCTTGACCAAAGAAGCGTTTGACAAGGAAACCTTTGCGGATTCTCAGCTTTGGTGGTGGCTCCCCTGTCATTGCTTCTCTGCCTGCTCCCAAAGATGGCAGACGTCTTCCTGCCTTGGTGGCTTTGTGCTTTACTTGGAAGGCCCCTTTCAGTCCATATTCAGCACAAATGTGTTGAGTGCCCACTGTGTGCTAAGATCTGGGTATTTAGTGGTCCCTGACCTTAGAGGTCCCCTGGCCATTGTGTAGGCCAGCATTGGGGTCAGAGCATAGTCCCAGGAGCCAGATTGCTCACTCATGCCCCAGCTCTGCCACTCCCCACCTCACCACTCTTGGCTTCTGTTTCCTCTTCTGTAACTTGAGGAGGATGGTGGTATTGATGCCCAGTTCGCAGGGTGGGGGAAATGAATGAGTGCGTGTGTGGAGAGCAGTGAGATCATCCGCTTCTCCCTCTGACTTTCCCTGGCTCTGAATTAATCACCCTCTTGTCTGCGTCCTAGGCCTCTCTTTGATGCGTGTGCTGTTACAGCACTGCTCAAGTCATATTTAAGCAAGCTGTTGACAATTCTGTTTTTCCCACTGACTATAGCTTCTCAGGGGTAGGGTGATACCCCCAAGCAGAGAGCCTGCTACTTGGGTATTTAGTCAGCATTTGTTGTCCCTGGCTGTGAAAGTTTAGCCAAGGAAAGGACTTTGGAAAAGTCACCTTTCACGGGGTTCAGCAGTCCAGCCTGCTGAGTTCACTATAAACCCAAATTCTCTTTTCACTCCTGGGACTGGACTCTCCCTACTTTGGGTCATTGATAAGTTTCCTGTGAGCTATTGATGACAGTGTCGAAAGGACAAACTCCAGCCCTCCATTCTAATACAGAGTCATCAGTTCTCTGAGGCATATTTAATTATTGCCCCAGCCCCGGGAGGAGCGGAAGTTGTGATTTGGAGGCTGTAACCAAGAGATCTGGGGGCCTCGGTAACAGATGCAGGCAGGCAGAGGCTCCGGAGAAGGTGTGCCATGTCTAGGGGCAAACGCGGGTCTGCGTCCCAGCCAGTCTGACTGCAGTGAAAGCACAGGGTCAGCAGACTCGAGTCTGCCGTGTTGTACTCTAAGTGGACGCCTTCTAATGTCCTAATCAGGTATTGACAGCTCTGCCCTCTTCCATGCTGTGTGTTAGGGTCTTTTTAGTTTGAAAAATAATTTCTTTGCCAGAGAAACCCTAAGAAAGGGAGCTGTACTTTGCAAAGCTCTCTGGGCTTTCCCCAGCAATTCTGGAAAGCTCTCGACCATGCAGGCCCCTGACTCTAGCCTCCCCCTGCAGACCCAGCTGCTGCCTCTCCTCGGAAGCGCTCCACGCCGCCTCGAGCTCACAGAGGCTTTTGAGTCGCCCCTGCCATCCTGGGCGCCACCAAGCATGGCATCCTCCCCTTCCTCTAGGGGAGTATTTGCAGCCTTAGGGTTCTGTTGAGACTGTCCCATCCACGGGGACCCCTGTTCTCTTTCAGACTGTCTCACTCTGAGATCACAACTGTGCTGTTTCTGAGTTATTTGAAATCTCTTCATGAAGCCAGTGTTGCCTGCTTTGTTCTGACAACCTCTTTGAAGACATGGCCTTTCCCCCAGGGCCCTGCAGAGTGTAAATGCGATATTGGCTCTTTGTGCAAGTGCTTTCTGGAGCTTTGTCTTCTTTGAGCCTCCAGCAACCCACGGAGGTGGGGGGTAGGGTAGTGTCAGCTTTAATTTACAAAGGAGGAGACTTGAAGAGAGCAAGGGGCAGGTGGGCTGAGGCTGGCTGCCAACCTTAGCCGAGTTCCAGAGAGAGACACAGACCCAGGGCCCCTCCTACAGACCAGGTCCGGGGGGCTGCTTTGAATGACATGGAGTTGAATTCCCAGCACTGATTTGCAGGGCACATCCCCTAGCCCTTTCTTTCCAAGCTATCATCCCATAGGGGGGCAGTGGGGGAGAGGGAGGGTTGTTGGCATGGACGGATGAAAGAAGTGATGGGGTGGAGGGTGGAGGGAGGGCAGGTGCAGGAGTCATGCCCACCCGCTGACCAGTATGCCTGTGGCAGGTGGTGTACGAGGAGAGCCGCATGGTCAGCCTGACGGCCCCCTACGTGTCAGGCTTCCTGGCCTTCCGAGAGGTGCCCTTCCTGGCGGATGCCGTGCGGCGGCTGCAGGCGAAGGAGCCGGGCCTCATGCCCCAGGCAGGTGCCTCGTTCCTAGGACAGGAGGAAGGCCCCTCCGCTTCCCCTGGGGGAGGAAGGCCCCTGCAGGCTGCTGCCACCACCCGTAGCAGGGAGAGACCGCGTGAGCTTTCTGGAGGAGAGGAGTGAGATTCCTCTGTAGAAAGCTGGATGCCAGAAGCGGCAGTCCCCACTTTCTGCCCCAGGGCGGCCCCGGCCTCAGGGCTGAGGGGGGCTCAGCTGACCCTGTGACTCTCCCCGTGGCTCTGCAGGTCATTCTCGTGGATGGAAACGGGGTGCTCCACCACCGAGGTAATCCTGCTCCTGAAAGAGAGGGTCATGGGGGCCCCTCTGACGTCCCCGAGCAATATGCCTCGAGCCCCTCCCCGCCCCGCGCCCCCCCCCCCCCATGGCCTCTGCTGCCAGCAGCACCCTCGGCTCTTTCTTGGCTCATTTTCTTGATCAGGACACATAATTTTCCAGCCAGGAAATGACGCCCCCTTCTTCACCTTGCTCCTGCCCGCTCCCTGCCTCCCCTGCAGCGCCCTGCACTTGCCCAGGTGCCACCATCCAGTTTAGACCTGACCACTACAAAACATCACAGGGTCCGAGCTAAGAGTAGCCCCTGCGGCTGCCCGCCCAGTACCTGCCAGCCAGGTGTCCTCACCCGAAACCAGATAGGCGCACCCATTCCCCCTCAGATACTGGGGAGCTGTGGCCCAGGGAGCAGTGCTGGTGGAACTGGGCCCTTCTACCGTCAGATGCAAATGTGAGGGCAGCGCAGCCGCAGCCCCAGACAAGGCTTCCCCAGCAGCTGTCCCCAGAGCGTGGCAGTCCAGAGCCAAAGGGTGGCCACATGCCTACCTAGATGTGGTGCCGGGACTCTGGCTGCTATAGTGCAGGCCACCCAGCAGGAGGCCCAGATGTGGAGGGGCCAGATGCAGAGGCCGGAGGGTAGCTGGTAAGGGGAGAGGAAGTAGAGCTCCGAAAATGAGAAGCGGAGGAGGGTGTCTTGAGCGAGTACACCACAGGCAGCCAACTGCGCCAGGTGGAGGGAAGCCTCGCCCAGCCTCACACCCGGGAAGTTGGGGCAGAAGGGCCTCACCTCAGGGTAGCTTGGTCGCAGGTCTGGTCTCTCCAGCCTCTGCCCGTCCACAGCCCTCTGCTCACTTGGGCAAGTTCTCGGTGAGATTCTGGTTTGTCCGATCCCCACGTCTCCAGGCTGCAGGGCTTAGGCGCTCCAGCCACACCGTCTGTTCCCTGGCAGGCTTTGGGGTGGCCTGTCACCTTGGCGTCCTTACGGGTCTACCCTGCATTGGGGTGGCCAAGAAACTTCTGCACGTGGATGGGCTGGAGAACAACGCCTTGCACAAGGAGAAGGTAAACAGGAGCCCAAGGGCTGGGCACGGGGATACCTGGGTGGCCTGGCCTGCGCATGCTGTCCCTGGATGGTGGCCTGGAGTGAGGAAGACCCACTCTCCTCTGGGGCCGCCCCGCTTTCCTCTTGGGGTCCTGTGGGCAGTGCTGGGACTCCCCTAGCTCCCTCCCGCCTCGTGGGTGTGCTCGCCTCTCTCGTCCCCTTCACCTCTGCTGCCATTGCACACCAAGTAGGTCCTGGGGACAGGGCGGGCTTCTAGCTGTCCCAGCGGTGCTTGGTGCTTTTCCCACCCCTGCTCCAGCCCAGCCACCTATCCCTTCCCCAGGACACTCAGGTGCTTGTGGTCTCCAGGCCCTGCCTCTGTGCCACACACCACAGCCCACCCAGAGCTGCCACCAGCACCCTTCCTCCTCCTTCCTCTGAGGCCCTTCTGGTAGGAGCCAGTGACATACCCGGCTCTCCTGCGGGACGGGAAGTTCCGAGAGCAAAGCCCACATCTCCTGTTTCTCTGGGCTCTCGGGTCCCCGCATGGAGCATTCGCTCAGTAGGAGTCTGTTGAGTTGACAGGGACGCGAGGTCCGCTCAGTGGGCCAACCCACCCCTCAAAATAATGGTTTTCTGAGCTGAATCAAATAATGCCCAAAGCGGAAAGAGCAGCAGGAAGGAAGCGGCCTCAGTGCTGGTCGCGGCCCACTGGGCAGCAGGTGACTCCTGTGTCTCTACCAGTCTGGCAAGGCCTGTGGGCAGCGCCCTGACCCAGGCCCGACTGCGCCACTGTGTGCTCAGGGCCGTCTCAGGCTCCCGTGTGAGGTCAGGCCCTGCCCTTCCCCGGCCCGGCAGCCACTGCTGCAGCTACAGCCAGGCACGCCTCCAGCCCCCGCCCAGAGAAGCCCTGCGTTTCCCAGTGTTCCTCCCCGTTTTGCAGATCCAGCTCCTGCAGGCCGGAGGAGACTCCTTCCCTCTGACGGGAAGCTCTGGGACCGTCCTGGGAATGGTGCGTGGCCCGGGCCCTGTGCCCCAGCAAGGGCCTGTGTCCGAGAGGCAGGGTGGCCCGGGCAGCAGCTCCTTCACACACGCGTGCATGTGCACCCAGACATGCACACGCTCACTCATGCCCAGTCCGGACAGTGTTCTTCTCCCCATCCTCCAGCCACAAGGGCCCCGGGATGTGATGTGTGCACCTGTTTCACCCCACCCACTGTGGGGCGGGGCGGCCCTGTGCCCAGAGAGCAGGAAGGCTCCCCGAGAGCACCCCACACCTCCAGGCTCCCTCCTGCTGCCCGGGACATTGTGTCAGAGCCCCAGCCACCGAGGCCGGTTCTGCCCGCGTCCCAGTGGCCAGTGCGTAGGACTGCCCTCTTCTTCCTTGTCACAGGCCCTGCGGAGCCACGACCGCAGCACCAAGCCCCTCTACATCTCTGTGGGCCACAAGATGGGCCTGGAGACGGCCGTGCGCCTGACCCACCGCTGCTGCAGGTTCCGGATCCCCGAGCCCGTGCGCCAGGTGGGTGGCCACGGGGTGTGGCAGGGGGGACGTGCTCCTCTGCTCCCCACCATCTTCCCTTCATGAGCTCCCCATCAGCTCACCTGGGGTCAGAGCGCAGTGACATGAGGACAGGACCCCAGGCAAGGCAGGTCCACGGCACCTTGCTGGAGAGCAAGCTGGCCCTCCTGCTGGGTCCCGGAGGCAGGAGAGTGGACCGAGGGTACGGAGCTCCCAGGAGGTCACCTGCTGTGCCCCGCATGCAGCCTCTCAGCCTCTCGGAGCCTCCCATGCCCAGATTCCAGGGTCGCTTGGGAATCACCTGTATCAGCCGGTGTCCTAGAGTCCCACTCAGCCCCTCAGGACCTGGAGGGAGGAGGCCCTTGCAGGACTGCTGCAGTGGCACCTGAGACACCAGCCGGGGGACAGGTGTGGCACATTGGGCACCCAGCACCGTAACTGGTGCTCTGGGATGCAGGGGTCGGAGCTCTGCGAACCCGTCAGCTGGGCCGAGGAAGAGCTCAGCCTGTGGCGAGAGACACAGCCGGGTGCAAGATGCCCACCGCGGGCCTTGCGAGCTCACGCGCTCAGTCTGGACCAGGGGCCCCGTGGCCTGCTGCCTCCGCTGCTTCCCGTCTTCCCCGCTCCCTGCCCCACAGCCTGTGCTGGGGCGGCCACTCAGCAGAGAGGCAGGGCGGGCCGCTCAGTGGAAATGCCCCCACCCAATGGCCCCCGCCATTCCCACCTCCTGGGCCTCGTGCCTCCCGGCTGCAGCATGCGGCGTGGCCTCCAGGGGGCAGCAGCAGCCCGCACACGTCCGTGGCACTCGGCCTCGCCTCGCCCTCTCCCCATCCAGAGCATCGCTGGGTGGCAGGTGCGTGGGTTCCAAAGCCTGCGAGCAGCGTCTCCTTTTCCCAGGAGGCCTTTCCCCTTCCTTTCCAACCCAGCTGTGTGGCCTGGGAGAAAACCCAAGAGACCCCCCCAGGCTTCAGCGAGGGACCTCTAGGTTGGGCTGCCGCAGACCTGCCGGGTGCGGTGCAGCAGGCCTCTGTCCCTCTCCGCCTGGATTTCCCCGACAGGAGCAGTGGCCCCTGCCCTTGTGGGGGAGGGGACAGCTGGCCTGTAAAGTACCTGGAGCACCTACAAATAGGGCAAGGTTTTGTGCAGAGCACGTGAAGAGCTTGCCACGTCCTGGGTCTACATCCCAGAGGAAGAAGAGCCAGCAGTGGATGGGACGTGCCGCCCAGTCTGCGCCCGGAGCCCACGGTCTCCCCGCTGCTGGGAGGGGGTGACCGTCCTGTCCACCAGGGCGGCTCTGGCTCATGGCTGATTTTCTGCCTGGGCCTACTCGCCTCTTAACAGTTTCCCTCCTGTCGCTGCCTCCGGAAGCTTCTGGGAGAGCGTGCGGGGTGGGGTCAGCGGCTGCCCTCTCCCGTCCTGGCGTCTGGGCCCTTCCTCTGGGGCTCTGGCGCAGCCCCTGGGTCACAGCGCCCTCCTGCTGGCCAGGCTGGGCTGCTGCAGGGGACAGCAGGAAGGGTCACCTGTCCGTCATGGGTACCTGCCCACCGGCCCTCCCTGTTCCTGAAGCAGGAGCAGCAGGAGGGATTACCTGTCGCTGTCTGTCACGTGGCCCTGAAGCTGATCTAAGCCACTGGGAGATTGGATCTCAGGCTTCCCAGGGCCACCCGGCTCAGGGGCTTCCCACTGAGACCTGAGCCCTGTTCTGTGGCCCTCCCCGCTGGGGTCTGCCCTGGTCCCCGCCCACAGCCCACAGGCCCTCTTTATTCTGGTGATCTGGGAGATGGGACCGGGGTCACCACTGGTACTAGTCGGGAGACAGGACAGACCGGCTGGGCGGAGAGTCCTTGGAGAAGAGGGTTGAGCAGGGAAACCTTTGGCTGAAGCGAAACCTGCAGGGC
The DNA here is from genome assembly GCF_040939455.1 of Microcebus murinus. Lineage (NCBI taxonomy): Eukaryota > Metazoa > Chordata > Mammalia > Primates > Cheirogaleidae > Microcebus > Microcebus murinus. The sequence continues at coordinate 2,504,414 of NC_134121.1, forward strand.
AGCTCAAGCTGTGACCCAGTGGGAGCCGAGCAGCTGACACCGGGGGGAGACCCAGGACCCCACCCTTAGCCAGTCTGCTCGAAGCTGCTTGGGCCCCTCAGGGACTGCCAGGTTCGGTTTCGAAACTGCTGTTCCAGGGCCTTGCCCCTGGGGTTCTGGGCAGCCCTGTCACCCACACACCAATGGGCTACTGCCCAGGTCCCCAGAGAGCGGTGTCTGTGCACAGTGGCACCTATGCGAAACGTGCGCTCCAGGTGGGCTTCTTGCGCAGGGAATGGAGGCACCTGCTCTAGGATGTTGGGCAGGGCAGGGCGGTCCGAAGGCCAGCTCAGGACCCAGCACCTCTCCCCTCTCTTCCAGGCTGACATCCGCTCCCGAGAGCACATCCGCAGGACCCTGGAGCTTCCTGGGCCGCCCGCCCCTGGGCAGGAGAGGTGAGTGCCTAGAGAGGCCGGGGCAGCTGCATGAAGGAAGTGTCCGGCAGACACCCTGGTGGGGGCACCGCAGGGGTCCTCGAAGGAGGGGACAGTGGTGTGGCCTCCGAGTCTGTCGAGAACTATCCAGAAACACCTCCCCTCCCCCTAGAGCCCTCAGATCATGGCTGTCTGGCCCAAGCCCCGCCGCCCAATAGGGCTGAGCACAGGCTCTGCAGGAAGGGCATGGCCTCTGGGGTGAGACACGACCCAGCCGTGCACAAGCTGTGGTGCTGTCTGCACTCTCCGAGGCTCGGTGTCCTCACCCCAGGGCAGGTGTGGTCATTCCTCTCCTGTTGGTCCCTGTGAGACAGAGCGAGGCTGTGCGGGCACAGGCTGCCATCGCAGCTAACAGCGCAAGGCGCTGTTCTAAACACGTTGCGCAGACTGTTTGATCCTTTTAGCAGTCTTGCTGTGATACTGATCCCCTTTACAGATGAGAATACTGAGGCACAGAGTGCTGATAAGCAGCAGAGCGGGTTTCAGCCGGCAGTGTGGGTTTCAGGCCTGTGCGGAGCTTCACTGAGCGGCTGCTCCCTTCCCCTGGGTGGAGGTTGCCAGGCGCCCAGGCCTGGGGGCTGCTGCCTCTCCTGAGGAGCTGCTTGCGAGCTGCTCTCCCTTTCTGCCCATTTCCCTCCAAGCCGAGGCTGTCCCTAGGCCTTCATAAGCTGCCTTCACACCTGAGGGAGCATCGAGGGGACTGCTGAGCTCTCCCAGGGCTGCCCAGCTCGGCCATCCCATCCTGCCTGCCCCATAGCAGGCCCTGGGGACCCGGATCTGCCGCAGCTTCCAGGGACCACCTGGGGAGCAAGGGGGAGTTCAGGCTGGAGCTGGCCTTTGATGCTGCTGTTCCTTTCTCCACGTCGTGACCAGGAACCAGAAAGTGCAGAGGCCAAAGTCCTGCCCCGAAGGAGTCTCAGTAGAGCCCACCAGTGAGGCCAGGCCTCCAGCGCACCGCAGCCAAGGTGCTAGGACAGACCTGAAAGCCCCAAAGCCAGCCTCCCAGGAGCAACAGGGCAAGGCCGGCCGTCGAGTGGAGCTGGACACCGTGAAGATGCAAAGACCACCAGCCACCCAACTCCGGCCTCGGGACCATGACCGCCTGTAGGAGCTCGTCTCTAGGGACTTTGGGGGACCTCACCTCCCAGCTGTGGGTGGAGCGCCCAGTCCCTGAAGACACTGCGCCACTCACGGGGACATAGCAGGCACAGCACCGCTCGAGGTAGGTTGGAGGTGACCGTCCCTCCCTGCTCTGGCATTAGCTGGTGGTCCATGGTCAGGGTGCCTTAGAGGAAGACAGAGCCCACGAGCCCAGTGCCAGACCTGTCTGACAGCGTGTGAGACACCTTCCTGAAGCTGGGAAGAGGATTCAGGGTCGCCAGCCTGGACAAGCCCCTTGGCTGCTGCTCCACCCGCCCCTTTGAACACACCGGCTCTGCTTGCTCGTTTCTGTTGTTTCCCAGGATTCGTTTGTAAACCAGCCCTGCTGAGCCGCCTCCGCCCTAACCTGGGAGGGCTCTGAGCTGGGGTGGCTGGGCCTCGGTACCGCCTGCTGTCCCTCGGGCCCAACACCTGTGCTGCCCATGGTGCAGCTGCGTGGCCTGGGAGGAGGGGGAGGTGAGCCTCATTTCAGCCAAGGGTGGGGCGGGGGCGGGGGACACTCAGGGAAAGTCTGCACTGTGAGGCAGGGTGCCGTGCCCCATCTCCCCACTGCTCCCAACCTAAAGCCCATTTGTAGGCCTGGGCCGCAGGGGTGCAGGTACAGAAGAGGCCCAGCCTATGTAGCTGCCCTCACTTGATGGTGCAGCCTCTATTCTAGAAATTTCCACAAGAAGTGGGCTTACTCCAGGACAAGTGGGGCTGTGCGTGCGGCGCCCAGCCGACCCCTCCCCATGGCACAGCAGGCACAGGAGGAGGCGAGATGCTCATTGGGGCTGCCAGGGTGACCAGGTGCCATCAGGTGCTGCAGTGTCCCTGGGTGTTCATTGGGGGAAGCAGTTTCCAGCATGTTCCACAGGTGCCTCACGGGGAGCCTATGGGCAAGAGGACTGGCCCAGGTCCCGCCTCCTATTGATGATGCGCTTTGTCCTCCTGCGCACCTGTGCAGCCACTGCTGTGACAAGCACAGGGGCGTCTCAGTCACAGGATGGGTCACAGTCACAGTCACAGCCCACACAGGCTTCCTCGCTCCCCATCCTGTGACTGAGACACCCCCTGTGCTTGTCATAGCTGTGGGTGTACAGGGAGCTCCCAGCCCAGAGAGCTCTTAGGGACGTGCCTTAGGTCACCAGGGCGTGGGGCTGGGTTTGGGCACGAGGACAGTAGGAACTGGCCAGGTCATTTCGGGCTGCTGACTGTCTGCACCGTGGGCCAGACCCACACGCCCGTTCCGCAGTGTGAGGGCGCAAGCAGCACCCCAGCGCGGCGGCTCGGCCCTTGTGCCTCTGGGGTCAGCAGCCAGAGGAGGAGCCATGGTTGTCAGCCCTGGGCACTCGGGCCTTTCTGTGGAGTCTGGCTTTCTGTAAGACCTCTGCCCAGTGGACCAAGGGGTCCCTTCACCATAGCAGGGGGGGCTCTGCCCTGCACCACCCCAAAGCAGCAGAAGCTGGGGTGGGGGGAGACAGGCCGGGGTCTGTGTCTTTTCCCTGCCTCCCTCGAGGCTACACTGCAGGCACAGGGCCTGCTCCGGCGCCCAGACCACCTGACTGAGCTTGGAAGTGAGTGATAGCAGAAAGCAAACACTCCCAGGACCCCTGTCTGGCGAGGGTGACGGTACAGGGCCCTGGTGTTTGAAGCAGCCAGTGTGGCCTGCGGGGGTCTGTGCCAGTAGGGGAGGCCGTGTGGTGGGTGTTGCCCCTGGTTACATGGAGGCCAAGGCTCTCTGGAAGATTCTATGAGCTTCCTAATATCCCGCACTGGGTTCCGTTGGGCCGGCCAGAGTGGGCTCTGCTGTTCCCAGTGGCGTGTGGGACGAGGAGACGTCTGTCCCGGAATCATTCTCAGCTCTGTCTGTGGGGGGAGGGGGGGCGGGGGACGGCACACCCCAGACACAGCTCCCGAAGCCCCTTCCCCTCCTGACCCTGCTGGACGAGAGCCAGCCTCTGCCCCAGGGGTGGGGGGCTGGCGGGTCCCATGGGAGGAAGAAACGCCCACACATGGCTGGAAACCTGGGGTCAGGACAGACGGCCCCCGGCCCGGCCGAGGCTCCCGGCCTGGCTCTGTTGTTCTCCTGCCGCCGCCTCAGCGCTCCCTCCCTCCTCACTCCTCCTCCTCCCTCTCCACTACCCCCTTCTTAGAAATGAAGTCATCTAGAAAAATAATCAGTAAGAAAACGGGAATTTTTCCCCCTTCAAGCATTTGGTGAGACACCTCCCACACGGAGGAGAGTGTCCACTGGGCCTGTGTTGGTCTGCGGGAGGCTCGGGCCTGCACCACTCGGGAGCCAGAAGCAGGTGGGCCCTCGGCCCCCAAGATAGGGTCTGCTCTGGGCCTCCCCTCTGGAGCCTGGATTTGATGTGTAAAATCAGGAAGGCTGTCCTGGAGCACACTAGCGGGCACATGCATGGCTAGACTGAAGTAGACTTACCTACTTAGCTGGCACTTTGAGCTGACTTTTTCTTCCCAATGATCATTTATTGCTGGAAGTTTGTTTTTAAATTGGAATTGCCTGAACACATGGGAATAACTGAAATAGCTCCTGGCTGTCTCAGTTGACAAATGACTAAATCTTGTAACCATCGAAGGTAGGTAAATAATTTGCACTCCCAATAATGTCTTCAAGGGGACAATGATTAGTTGTTAAGATTTTCAGGTAAGTCACCTGCAGCGTGCTATAGGGAGATGTCCAAGGAAATGGATTTGGGTGGGAGTGAAAATGAGTAGAGGGGTTGGGAGGGTGGGAGATGAGGCAACTGAGTTTCCTAGATGCAAGTGGATAATATATGAGACGAGTGACTACCTGGGGTCTGGAACAGAAACCGTGGGGTCAAGAGGCAAGCCTGGCGGCAGGACAAAGTACGTCTTCTTTGTAGACCAGCATGTCTCTTCTAGCTGTGGCTCCAGACCACAGGTTTCTCTCCTGAAGGAACCTTCCTCTTTGGAAGAGAAAATGCAATTTTCCACTTTTGAGTGGCATTTTTACCCCTCAAACATGACACTGAGCCTACCTGCAGCCCCCCCACCCCACCCCCAGTCCCTCACTACCTTTCCTTCCTGTTACGAGGCACTCCTCCCCTCTCACAACCCAAGGCATTGGCAGGAGTTAGCTCCTCTCCTTGCACATTGCTGGCTGCAGCTCTGCTGCTTCCAGCAAAGTCACGTCAGGCGGGGCACGGGACAGCTTCCCTCCAGGACTCCACACAGCTTGTAAGTCTGAGATCAGCCACGGGGAGTGGCACTAAACTTCACCTTGGACCCAACAGTTCTGCTGTCCTTCTGTCCAGAGGAAAAGTTTACCGTCTCACATTCTAAACCAGAATGTACATTTTTTGTACTGACCCTTCCACTTCATGGATACTTCAGTAACAACATTTCTGCAAAAATTGAAACCCCAGAAGCCTCGTTGATGTCCATGCACCATGAATAGAAGCTCTGCCTCCAAAGAGAAGGATTCCTTAGCAGAAAAGCTCAAGTTTATTAAAACAGGTATGACAAGTAAAATAAAATGTACTTTTGCCTGTGCTAGGCCAGTGTATTTTTGTACAAACAACATAATGCAGGATATGACAGTTAAGGTTTTAAAGCATAACATACAAAATGAAACATCTTAATTAAAAATCTTTACTAAAAGTGAGAAAAAATTCCAGGCCAAAGGAGGGGGGGGAAAGGCTTTCATAGCCAGAGATTGACCCCTGTCTCCCACCTGCTAAGGTGTGGCACAGTGAGAAACTGGATGTGAGCTGCCACCCGATGGCCAGGGTGAGCTTCCTGCCAGCTGAGGTATCAAAGGAGTTCCAAATACAAGTTGAAGAGATGAAAACATGCCAACCCCAACTCCCCACATCTATTAAATAGGCAGTCCAGGATGCAGTTGTCTGTGGGGAGTGGCTTTGCATAGTTCAGAATGATAAAACAATCACAGGTTACTAAATGCAAGTGGATATTGTATGAAATGTTACTGCCTGACTCCGTCAAGCACTGAAGCACGTATCAAAGTGATGAAAATGGTGCCGTCCTTCTGCACCTCCCGCCAGTGGTGCTCAAGGTGTGCACGGCCGTGTCCTACACTAGCATTTTGAATTTTTGTAGCTTTCACTCCTTGGGCCCAATTGCGAGTTGATTGAGTCATTAACTCACTTTAAATGCATATTAAGAATATTGCCTCTAACTTGTAAACAGTTGCTATTGTGATCTCAGTGCAAGTGGGTACTGAGCTACCCAGGAACAGGGATTAGTCTAGGGAGGTCGTAAGTACCAAAGTAGATTTGGCGGGGAGAGGGGAGAAAGATAACACAATGAGAAAAGCAGCACAAGGTCAGGGCTACTTGACTGTTTTCTTTCTCCTTTTTCAGAAATTTAAGTGGTTTTGTACTCTGTCTGGGTGTTAGTTTTTGTGCCTTGGCTGAGACCCAAATAAAGGCCTAGGTATTCATACACTCGGGGAGGTTGAGATCTCGCTACAACTGCGCGATCATTTGGCATAATGCTAGCCAACCAAAAACTCCCCACAGGATTGCCAAAACCATGCCTTTGATCCAAGTTGACATTAATCAACGTTCATTTAGAATTTAAACGTTTTAGAATTGTAAGGACCTTTGCCCACCAACCCACTCCCTTCTCTTTGTACGTGAGGAAACTAAGACCCAGAAGTGTCCCTGACGCCGGCCCAGAGCTCTTCACAACGCAGGCTCTCTGGCTCTCGCCCTCTGAGACGTGGCAGTGACTCACGAGGGTCTGCTGGGATCTTGTTAGTTTGGTCTTAAGGCACTTACAGAATGTCCTGATTTTTCTTGTATTTGTGATAAGACAGAAAAGGCTACTACTTTTTCACATCTTCTTGGAAACCCAGAAATATCTGTATAGTACTCAGAATTTAAGGTCATGGAAGAAAGAAGAAAACCAGATTCTTTCCTGAGTATAGAATAACTTAGAAAAAGGATAAAGGCAAAACTAGTGATCTGTTTTGTCCCCTCCCTCTAATTATGCAGTAGTCTGAGGAGGGACCTGTGTCTGAGGAAGTGCCAGAGGTTCCAGACACCGGCCATCACTGCCTGTGAGGCTGAGAAGCTTCTTTGTCCCTCCTGCGATGTAAACGATGGCAGGTTATTTCCAATTCCACGTAGTCTTCGTCGACTCCTCGAACGAACAGATTTCACAGGATGAGGAAGTTTGGATACATCCTTGTTTCAGAAGCAGCTCACACAGCACACCCTGGTCTTGCGTTGAGTGCTGCGCCAACAGCTTCCTCCTGAGCACTCACCGCGGCAGCGGCCGGTGGTGGGATCCCGGCCGTGGGTGCGGGGCCAGAGCCTTCCCCCCAAGTCTCCCCAAACATAGCGCTGAGGAGGCAATGCTATCGCCTCTGTCGATCCCGTTTCAGCGCGGCCGCCATTTTCCACACGCAGACACAATTCGAGAGCAGGATCTCTCCCGGGAACTGGTACTCCACTTCAGGAAGAATTTCACTCTCTTTAGTTTCCAAGCACACTACCAGAGTGTCTCTCAGGCTGAAAAACCAAGAAGAGAGAGCATGTAAAAGCCTCCCAAATAACATACAGGCACCAATCAGTTCCTTTTTCCAGTGCTCAGTAGAACGGCAGTGTTTATTAAGACCAGCAATACCCAGGGTCAGCTGACGGTCAGTCAGCTACGGAGTTATGCAGCGGACTTGTGGCGCACAACGCCTGCCCCCCGCGTGCAGCGCACACCCCCCTGCAGCCCGTGGAGCTCGCCTCGATCCTGGCCCGTCAGATGACGTCGGGCACCCTAGTAATGGGATGTTTATTTACAGGGGTGCATAAGAAACAACGCCTCACCATTTTTTTTTTTTTGCGCCTCACCATTTTAAAAGAGCGCGTATTCCATTTCATGTTTTATATTAATAAAGATTATAAATTCTCTAGGAAAGATATCATTATTTTCTACACTAAAAGTCCAGGATAATAAGGAATTACTAATAAGTTCAAATAATATGAATGTATATAGGTATATTCCTAGAGTATCGTAGAAGAAAATAGCAAATATGAAATGTATTGGTTAGGACAACTAGAGTTTGATTATCCATTTTTAAAGAAAAACAGTAAAGTTAAATCCTTACATCACACTACACATAAATATATATTGGGTAACAAAATAAGTGTGCATTATAGAACTATAAAAGCACAAGAAAACAGGAGGATATGTTATAACCTCTGGATGAGGAAACCCTTATAGGTGTACTTTCTTATGGAGACGTTATAGGAGAATTCTATCAAATTTGACTTCATGAAATTTAAGCCTGAGTTAGCAATTGTAGCACTTAACATGAAGGACTAATCTCTGTTCTATACAAAGATCTCTTACAAATCATGAAGAAAGAGATCAGGATCCCTGAAGAAAACTAATGAAAGCATACCAAGAGGTAATTCAGAAGAGGATATATAGGTAGCTGATAAATATAAAATGTGCTTGGCCTCATCACTCAATCAGGAAGGACGTAACAAAATGGGATACCAGTTTTTGGCCATTAGACTGGCATATATCTAAAAGCTGGTAAAATCTTGTGTTGGGTATATTTTATTTTTTTGAGACACAGTCTCGCTCTGTTACCCTGGGTAGAGTGTGCTGGCTGCAGCCTAGCTGAGAGCAACCTCAAACTCGGAGCTCAAGCGATCCTCCTGCCTCAGCCTCCCGAGTAGCTGGGACTACAGGCATGTACCACCATGCCCAGCTAATTTTTTGTATATATTTTTAGTTGGCCAATTAATTTCTATTTTTAGTAGAGACAGGATCTGGCTCTTGCTCATGCTGGTTTTCAACTACTGACCTTGAGCAATCCGCCTGCCTTAGCCTCCCAGCGTTCTAGGATTACAGGTGTGAGCCACCGGGCCCAGCCTTATGTTGAGTATTCTCACACACTCTTTTAGACATTGGTGCAGCTTTTTCTATCAAATTTAAAATGCATCTTTCTTTGTCACAGTTAAGTATACTTGTTAGAATGAGAATATAAGACTGCCATAATTATTTTTCAAAATAACCAGTAGAGATTGAAACCAAAAAGCAAGTCCTTGGGTGCCCTGCTCATGGCAAAACAGCAGGTAATGGGACCCTATGGCAGGAAAAGAATGATTTCTGTGTCTATGGAAGATCACGGACATGCAGCGGAGCCCTCGGCATCTACCCCGCCCCTCAGGTGTGCAGATCCATACATCCACTCAGGATTGAAACTGTCCTGGTCTTGGCGGTTCTTCAGTTTCAAGACCATCATTTCGTGGAGTTCCAGCAGGAAGGTATCCAGGCTAATCTGATTCAGGAAAGTGCCGAGCAGCTTAGCGTTTTCTGGGCTGAGGTCCTCTTTGTACCTTGAGCTGATTTCCCTAAAAGGCTCCTGAAATGAAAGAAGGACAAGTGAGACACTAAAGCCTGCAAAGAGAGGGGCACAGCTCCCTCCATCCCGGGAAGAGACAGAGGCCCACTCACTTTGTTCAGTCGCAGCAGCTGTTCGGACTTGTAAGCAGAGAGGAGCTGCCAGAGGGCAATGCTGTGTTTTAACTGACACCTCTCCAAGGCCTGGAAGAGAAACGGCATTTCTGAGAAGGGAAGTCCTCACGCCCCGACTCCTGCCACGCGTCAGTGAACCTGAGCGCCGTCCACATAGGCATTTTTCATTCCTTTCTGCTCTGTGCTCATTTGATTTCCCGCATGGTGAAGGCCACCTCCATTCCATCCACTAATGCACCTGCCTCATAAAATGTCTCTGATAGGCCTCTCCCTCCCTCAGCATGTCAGAGTCCATTGGCATCGTGCAGTTTGCTGCTGCCCCATGTCCTCAGTCCTGTCTGTGGTGCGCTCTATCTAGACTGCCAGCATTTTGAGTGCGTGCGTGTCGCCGCCATTCCCAGCGTTTTCTGTTTGCACTGTGGACCGACTGGGGGAGGGGTTGTCTTTGCCTCCCCTGCTTCCCCCTCCTTGCTGGGGGTGCCTAGACTGATGCTTCCTGAACGGTGGTCTTCCTAGCAGGAAGCAGGGAGACCAAGGTGAGGCGCAGCGCTGATTCCCTTGGAAGAGGGGCTTCCTGTGAGACCCACCTTTAGCACGAGAGCTGTCTGGTCACCCATTCGCAAGACGTCTTGGACATACGTATTCAAGCGCATGTTTGGATCCCCGCCTGCTGTGCTCAGAAACCCCAAGGTGACTTCTATGATGGACAGAGCTTCACAGGTATCGCTGTAGGACTGCAGTTGTCCACTGATGGCTCTGATGGCCGACTTGGGGAGGGAGTTCTGGGAAGTCAAAAGCAGGAGAGAGGGTCTATAGGCTGGGCTTCTTGCTTCTCACTACCTGGTGAAGGAGCTTAGCTTCTCCACTTCCCAAGCCCAAGGTGGGACAAACTCTCATAGTCACAGTTGGTACTTGGTGCTAAGTGCCAGGCAGTGTTACAGACAGTTTTAGAAATGGGCACAAGCTCAGTGACTGCTCAGAACAACCCTGTGGGATGATGGAGACACACGGAGGTGTCCCTCTCTATGTCACATCGAGAGCAGGAATAACTAAGTTCTGTGGGCCCTTTGCTCAGCATACGTGGTCATGATGTCATCACTAAGGACTAACCCCACGAGCTGGCAATCTGTTGATACTCTGCAAAGAGCACCTGGCTCTTAGGGAGGCCTCGGAAACTGCCGCTCCCAGAAAACACGGAGGGGTGGGGGGAGGCTAGAGCGGTCCTAATATGACGAAGGCACTCTGCTGAGGCAAACAACACTGTGCAAAGGACAAAGGTTAGTGTGACCACCTGTGCCATTCTGTTCTTGATGTCCACAAAGAGATGTTCGTAGTTCCAGTCATGTCTGTATACCAGAGTGGGTATTCCCTAAATTGAGACAAAAAAGAGTTTTTGGCAGTTAAATCCATGGTGAAGGTTTCCATCAGATGACAAATGTGTCCTTCAGCAGTAACTGAGCTGCAGTGCCACGCTGTTCAGGGCGTTACTAGGCAGAGCAGACCACTGTCTGTTGTCCATGATGTCTGTGTTTAATCCACAGTCTAGGAAACACAGCACCACAAGGAATTTAGCCAGGATATGATGGCCAAGCAGATTTTTTTTTTTTTTTAAGTAGTCTTGGTCTGTTGCCTGCACTAGAGTGCCATGGTGTCATCCTAGCTCAGAGCAACCTCAAACATATTGGCTCAAGCGATCCTCCTGCGTCAGCCTCCGGAGTAGCTGGGACTACAAGCATGTGCCACCATGTTCAGCTAATTTGTTCTATATATTTTTAGGTGGCCAATTAATTTCTTTCTATTTTTAGTAGAGACGGGGTGTCGCTCTTGTTCAGACTGGTTTCGAACTCTTGACCTTGAGCGATCCTCCTGTCTCGGCCTCCCAGAGTGCTAGGATTACAGGTGTGAGCCACTGTGCCCAGCCTCCAAGCCGATATTGTCATGTAGAATAATGTAGGCTTGTTCACACAAGAGGCACTGGGGGACATGGGAATGTGAAGGTATGTCATTCATAGACTCCTCCAGTAACTAGTGGGCACAAACCGTGGACAAGGCAGTCACTCTGCCAGAGAGCAGATATCACAATGAATTAAAAACAGCCTTGGCTCCAAGCTGTTCCCAGCCTAATTGTGGGCACTAAGGGGAATAAATACACTTAAGTACAGTGTGTTTAGAGCTGGAAGGAACAAGTGCTGTCCAGGTGAAAGAAGAGAGATGGAAAGCACCCACTGTGTTAATCCAGCACGTAGGGTCACGGGACATGGTGCAGGCAAGGGAGAAGAGGGCAGGGGCCAGGCAGGGAGGCTGGGATGGGGCCAGCTCCAGGGCCTTGCATGCCCGAGCCTGATCCTGCGTGCAGTGGGAGGCCAGGCCAGGTTGCCCCACCGAGGGTGAGGGGAACGGATCTGGCTCTAGGAAGGTGCATTGCAGAGGCTGGAGCTGGGTCCAGTTAGGAGCCGCAGTGGCAGTCTGGCGCGAGGATGGGTGCTGTGGACCCGAGTGGGCGGCGGTAGACAGACAGTGAGGACACACAGAGGGCACACCTGATGGCGCCCATGGCAGATGCGTGTGGAGGCTGAAGGGAGAGCGGAAACGATGGTGGTAGGTGGGGCCGCTAACTACGGTAGAAAAACCTAGACGGTGAGTCCGTGAGGACCTGGACAGACCCTGGGAGCACTGAGGCACAGACGCCACAGCAGAGCGCTCAAGAGAGCCACCCAGCCCAGAGACGCGGGCGTGGTCACATAGCTGCGGGTGCGGGTGGCGACGTAGACCCGCCCTGCTGTGGGCATTGGGCAGCGCCTTACCTTCAGGGTCAGCCTGGGCTTGCCCTGGAGGCAGCGGCTGGTGACCTGGCGCTGGATCTTCTCCAGGTGGAACTCCTGCGAGGTCTCGCCGCCCTGCTCCACCTGATACTGGCAGTTGGACAGAATCAGCGGGGTCAGGTCCCGCTCCGCCTCGTAATTGATGACGTGCAGGTCGGTGACCTCAGAGGCGTCCACAGAATAGCTGAGGGACACAGAGGCAGCGCTCAGTGTGCAGGCCGAGCGCGCGGGCGGACTCTCCAGCGTGCGGGGAGCAGTTCCTGTTTCGTGTCCTCACACTCTGAGCGCACCAAGCACACGCGAGGGTGGGACACCGGTGGGCGCGGCTGAGGAAGCGTCTGCTGGGGACGGAGCTAAGCTTGGCCTGCATCTGTCCCCGTGGGCTCAGGAACCCGGGTCGAGCTGGCACGGCTTCCTGTGGCCCCTGCACATACCTGTTGCATTCGTTGGAGAACTTTTCCACCGTGTAGACGATTTGATTGTGTAGGTTAATCAAGTAGCTAACCAAGGCGGTCGAACAGAGGCCGAGGCCGCGTCGACGCGGCAGGATGACCTCGAACTCGGCGTCCAGGTCCAGGTCCACACTGCAGTAGTCTGCAGGCAGCTTGATTTCACCTGTAAGTGACAGGGCTGCTCTTCAGCAAGGGGCTCAGCGCCAGGCTGCGTCAGTCCTCTCAGGTCACCCGGGAGCTGGGAGCAAGGTCTCCAGCTTCTGCCTCCAGTCTCTCGGATGCTGACGAGTTTCAGATGCTCTCAGCTCCGCTGTGACTCCATACTTACGGACTGGAAAGGACTCAGGGTTTGTTTTCCCTGACATGCTATTTCTCTTATCTGGCGCCACCATCAAGATGCGTAGACTCAGCACTGACAAGGTGCTAGAAAAGCTCTGGGAACGGGTCCTCCTGCAACGTCCAGCGTGAGGGGAACAGGACACTCACCATTGGTCTCAAGCGACCTCCTCAGCTTGTTCCATGTCGACAGAAAGAGGGTGATTCTCTCCTGAAATAACTGTCTCAACCCATCTGGTGAACAAAACACTTGGTAAGAGCCCCACGCTAGCGACCACCCTGCCAGTCCAGAGCAGCACAGTGACACCGTGGACGCAGCACAGTGACACCGTGGACGCAGCCCAGCTCTGCGTCTTTGCGCACTCACCAGTGCGTTCGGATCACTGTTTTAAGCACTAAGCAGAATCTGAGGAGCTGGAGAGAGGGAGCTGCTTCTCAGCTGCAGCAAAAGCCTCTGATTTGTTTTGGGGGATCTAGCACCCTTCCCTTCATGCTAAAAGCTTAGGGTGTAGAGCACCCATGAACCCTCAATGCCCCTGCCCCCACCCTGTGTCCTCACTGGAGTGGTCCTTTTAAAGCACCAAACTGGAGAATCCTAATCTCACTGGAGCAGAGTCATACCTGAATTTTGGCTGCTAATGAAACTTCTGATGGAGTTGTATTCAACTTGTGGAACATTCTGGAATTGCTTCACTAGACTCCTTTGCAAGGCCAAAATCTCAGGCAAGAACTTCACCAGTCCCAGTTCTGCTTCCTGTAGCAGGGAAGAGCACCCAACAATACTTTTATATTTACCTAAAAAATGTTACTGGGGCATCATCATAGCTCATGGCAACCTCAAACTCCTGGACTCAAGGGATCCTCCTGCCTCAGACTCCCAAGTAGCTGGGACTACAAATATGCACCACCATGGCCAGCTAATTTTTCTGTTTTTAATAGCGACAGTGTCTCACTCTTGCTCAAGGTGGTCTTGAACTCTTGGCTTCAAGCAATCCTCCCGCTTGGGCCTCAAAGAGTGCTAGGATTATAGGCATAAGCCATCATGCCTGGCCTTATATTGGCTATACATTCTTGACAGTTTTCTTTCTCAACAGACACTGGTTGATGACCAGTGTCTCCTGGCCTTGGGGGACGAAGATGCACAGACACAGCTGACAAGGATGTGTGTTCTTTTTTCTCTTGCTGAGTGATCCCGGAGGTCTTCTCCTGGCCTCAAGCTCTGTGTAGATTACTAGTAATCTTGTGTGTGTATGTCAGCTCTGACTTTATGCTTCAGGCTGTCGTACAGTTTGATGTGTATAAAAAATCTCTCAGAGTCTTCTGCTACAGACATTCTATTCAAAATCAAAGCACTGAAGTAGTCTGTTGAGAGGTTCAGTCCTTAGGAATGATTACACTAAACAAGAGCCCCGGGCCTTCAGGTCTACTGGGGAAGTCTGCCCAGCGAGGGGGAGGCAGTCCCAGGGAGTCAGACGTACCTTCTGCAGGAACTGCCAGAGGACGGGCACCGTTTCTTTGCCATTCTTCTGCTCCACAATGTGCTGCAGGTACTCGACTGTGATCCTTTTTCTGCAGCTCCAAATCTTTGAGCAGTGGACCTCACTTTTCCGGGGCAGGTGGGGCAAGAAGGTCATCGGGTCACCGTATATGATTTTGGCCACAGGGTTAGAGCTGATACGCTCATCTTTGCTGATTAGAGTGTTCACGGTCTGAAGGGTTTTATCTAGATGCTAAGGAAGAAAATGATACAGAATTCTGGACGTGAGGCGTAATCACAAACAGATTGGGCAACTAGTGACATTGCAAGTGGGCGTCTGCATCTTACTCTACTCTCCTCATCTGAGCTTGTGATCAGATACTCACTTTTATCATATATTATTATATTTAAGTTTTCCCTGTTTGAGGACCTGTAACTCCCCAAACACAATGGGACTCGGGGACCTGTATTTTGTTCCCATACTTTTATTTACTGACTTTTTTCTCTGATGGCTTAGTTACTCTCGGTAATATTCTTATCTAGCAGAGAGTAATCAATCTGTGATTGTGAGTGCATTTTCAGTGGGTCCCTACATGACAGTTTATTCTTTTCCCTCTGGCTGCACATCCCGCTGAGAAAGCAGTGGGGAGAAAGCTGCTGCCTGCCCCTTCTGGACTCACAGGCAGTGCGGAGGGACGGGTATCTGAGGACAACAGGAGGATGGTGGTGCCAGGGGGACAGCATCGAAGCCCAAGGCTCAGCGAGAGGTGTCTGAGGACACCCTCGCAAGGGACATCGGCAGGGGGTGCTCAGGAGATGCCTGGGACCCCATCCCCAGACGAAGTAGCTCTGTGGCTGTGACCACTTAGCACCCACCTGCAGTTCAGGTAACATAATAGCTTCAACTTGCTTTTCCCAGTTGTTTCTCATTTCTTTGGTTGACAGTTTTGCATCAAAATTTAAAAGCCCTATAAAGAAACCCGAACTGTATAGGTTACTAAAGGAATAAAAACATGGCAGTCTACATACAGCAAACACTAAATAAATGTTAAATAGAAATAATGCTCCTTTCGGGGTCACAACTTCCTAATTTAACCTAAGTATTCTAAAATAGCTCCCGCTGCTACCGCCAACCTTTTTTAAGATAGTCCAATCTCTTAAATTTCTCTAACCCACATGATTGTAATCTTAAAGCTATTTTTAGCAAAATTACTGAAAGGACAGAACTTAGATTTCAAAATCTAGGCGCAGTAGTTGGGCCAGGCCACCATCAGCCACCTCAGCCACCTGCCCAAGCCTGCGGCGCAGGACACAGAGTGCTGTGGGAACTGTCCCCATGCTCCTGGGATCTGCTGTTTTGTCCTGTGATATGGGGTGTGTGCACCTAGCTGAAATCACACCAGAATAGGAGGCTTAAAATAAAATCAGATTTTGCTAAATGGAAAGTAAGTACTGATGCTGGCGTCTGGCAAAGAAGCACCTGAAGTGGGAATAGATTTGTTTCCTCACAGGGCAGGGTTTTTTATTGCTATTATTATTATTTTAAATAACATTGTCCTCACAATGGTAATTGTGATCTTTGCCAACAAGCAAAAAGAAAATAAAAATCAGTCTCTGTTTTTGGTTGTGTTTGAGACAGAGTCTCACTCTGTTGTCCAGGCTAAAGTGCCGAGTCATCAGCCTAGCTCAGAGCAACCTCAAACTCCTGGGCTCAATCGATCCTTCTGCCTCAGCCTCCCGAGTAGCTGAGACTACAGGCATGTGCCACCATGCCTGGCTGATTTTTTCTATATGTATTTTTAGTTGTCCAGCTAATTTCTTTCTATTTTTTTAGTAGAGATGGGATCTCCCTCTTGCTCAGGCTGGTCTTGAACTCCTGAGCTGAAACAATCCGCCCACCTCAGCCTCCCACAGCACCTGGATTACATGCATGAGCAGCCGTGCCAGGCCAAAAATCACTCTTAATTCCACTACTCAGAGATAACATTTTTACTATGTTACCTTACAGACCTTTTCTTTCTGTATGAATTTAAAATTTTTAAATAGAAAATTAGCTCCGTGAATACAGTATATCGTGCCTGCTCTTTTTCCTGTAACAAGCCGGACGTGTAAACACACCAGGTCAGCATATGACTAGGATATTGTCAGGAAAGCAGACGCGGTGACGGTGACTGTCTCTCTGTCACACGTCACCTGTTGCAGACACCCTGCCCTCCCAGGGGGGGCTGGCGAGTCACCCACAGGCTGACTGGACTGCAACAGCTCCCCCACACACATACACTGAACACTGTGTGCGCGCGGGCCCGAGTGCGGCTCTTGGCCGGGCGGGGTGACTGGAAGGACACGGGGGCTCCGGCCGCCCTCCAGGCAGGCAAAGCGCCTCCTGCTCCCCACTCCCGGCCTCTGCACACCATCCTGTCTGCCACTCTGGAGCCACGGGGAGGGAGCCTGGTCTCTGCAGTTTTCTGCGTGGGCCCCTGCCTGGCCCGCCCTGGCCCTCTCTCCTTACTCTGGCCGCAGGGCAGGTGCTGCTCTTGGACGAGGCTGCGCAGGACGAGGTGGACGGCGTTGGTGGTCTCGTCGGCGCTCCTTCCCAGCATCCTGGTCAGCTGCTGCAGGTCCGCCTGGACGTGCTGCCGCAGGAAGCCGCTCGGATCCCGCACACGCGGCTTGATGATGTTCATCAGAGCCTGTGGGGCAACAGAACGAGCAGTCAGTGCGACCTGTTTGTAGAGGAGATGGCGGCCTGGGAGAAGCCAGCCGGAGTGAAAACCAGCACAAAGGAGAGGGTGGTTTCTAGGAAGTCCGTGCAGTGGTCCAGGCGTGATTGAAACAGCAGAGTGGAACAAACGGCTGCTGGCTTTGATGCTGTCACAGTGAAATGAAGAATGTTCAAACCTGCACTTTTTGCCATCTTGCTTAATACTGACTTGGAGGAAATGCAGTGTGCTCTTTCTGAACACGTTGGTAAAATCATTAGCCTCTCCACTCCCAGTCGTGGGCCGAAGACACAGAGTTGTTCATGTAAAGTGAGTTTTCTATCATGTGATGAGTGGTTCTCCCATACTGTCAAATGCCACAGTGGGAAAAATTAGGGAGTGTAAATTTTATATTGCTTTGTAGACTGGTTTTCAGTGATATTTTGAAAATCCATAGGTGGTGGCCAGGACTTTTTAGACAGAGGGCTCCCTGTAAAAACGCTACCGCAGGTTCTTCCTACACTAGGGAAACCCATGGTTCGCAGCGCCACGCTGTACCTGCGGGTCTCGGACGGCCCCCAGAAGCATGGCCAAGTGAGTGAGCAGGCGGGTGAGAAGGAAGACCGCCGGGGACAGCTCTCGGTCAGGCGCCACCGCCACACCTCTGCGACACGCGTCACCCAGCACGTGGCCAGTCTGGGTTCTGTCTGTGCTGTGTCTGGAAGCAGAGAGAGGACAAGGTGAGGACTGAGAAGGGTCATTTCTTCTGAGCTCTCTGACACCCTGCAGAGTCTTAGGACGTGGGGACCAGGTACACAGTTTTCAAGAAAACAACGTTCAAAGTACTTCTTCTCCTGAGCCCAGACTCCTTTCCCAAGAGTCTTTTCCATTACACATTCAGCTTCCTGGCTGCCCAGACGCACAGCATTCTAGGTGTGCAGTGGTTGCCCCTGCAGCTGCTGTGCTGGTCCCTGGGCAGGGGGTTAGGACGGACGCCCGACCTGCCTCTCCCACTGACATCTCTGCGGGCGGGGACAGCTGGAGTCTGAGTGGCAGCAGCAACGTGGCATGGTCCACACCTTCTTAATGTTTCTCAAATAAAACACTGGACCCAAGGTCTGGAGGAGGGTTTTGTATCACATTCAGACAGGAGATGCAGCATGACAGATACATGCAGTTGTGAAAGTATGAGAGATCTCAGGACATTCTCATAGTTTGTGGAGATAATAGGTAAGAATATTTTAGGCTGTGACTACACCAAAACAGAACGTATGATGACCACAGACAGGTCCCACCAACTCTCTGAAGGGAGCATTTATAACCACACTCATCTCAGCGTGGGACTCTGAGATCAGATTTTTATCTGGATTCTAAAATCTGGTTAAGATTGGATAAGACTGACTATGTCTCCTTCATTTTTCTCAAAACAAAAAAAAAATTAGAAAGCTAATATAGTCTACAAAGGAGATGGCATCTACTAACACAGAAACATGCCTGGTCCCAGTGGCCAGGTGAAGACAAGGTGAAGTCTTGCAGACTTCGATGTCCTCTGAATTAGGTCACCTGTTCATGTCAAGTATATTTCTACAAAGGTGCACCTGGGGCAAACTGGGAGACATCAGTATTAATAAGTATTAATGTTAGTGAGTGTTAACAAGTAGCCTGCTTTGTGTTTTGAGCCCAGTGGGCCCAGGACAGATCAATACCTCACTGCTGTATGACGGCCGGACGTTGGCATTGATGTCCAGTATGACACTGGCCCGAGTGTACTATAGCAACTAATGTTGTATTTATTATCACTTTAGCAGCTGGAATAAAACAGCCCCCAACCCATGGTTGACTACGCAGAAAGGAAGTGCAATCTTACATACTGGATAACAGAAAAGCCATCGTGGGGTCTGTGATTGGAACCACCAATTGGAGCGCCACAGTCCACACACAAGCTCTGTTCCATTGGCATGCCGCACTAGGGAGAAGAAAAATGTTACTCAGAATTGGTTTTGGAGCCAGTGTCATTTTATGCCCAGATGCCATCCTGCAAATGACGTCATCCTTACAGGAGGAGGTGAGCGCCACTCGGCTGGCGTGTTCTGGCGTGTGCTCATGGCACAGGAGGAGCCACGGGGCGCCGGGGGACACTCAGAGGAATTACATCCTACAGGGGCAAATTCGGACTTTTTAAAAAAATAGCTGAGACCATTTAAGTTTTATTCCCAAACGGAGTGACACTTCATAGACAAACATATAAAATTCAATCTTCCTTTCTCGTATTTATCACTTTTTTCTATTCTGACGCCTAACCCACCCACCGGACCTTAGTGCTTCCTCATCTAGCACCAGGAATACCGTGACAGCTTCCAAACCGATGGCCTTACATCCATGGGGACTTTCTTATTTAAAAACAAAATCCATCTGTAAGATTTACTACTTCCGAAGGAAGGCTCATTTTTGAACACCAGATAGTGTGCTATTCTGTACTGAGAATCACAGCGCGTGACAGACCAAACCAGCCTCGGATTTCAGAGCCGGGATCAGTCTTGGAAAGAATCTACTTCAGTCTCCTCCTTTCATGGACAAGGAAGTCAGTGAAGCTCAGACAGATACAGTGTATTTGTCAGTGTCCTCCCATGTCTCCTATTTACTGTATCACACAGCGTGTGTCAGCTCAGTCGACCGCCTCTCGCTCAGCAAGTGCAGACACACTGTGAGCAGGGCCTGGGCTAGGTGCTGGAGTGCAGAGATGGATACTGTACAGTTCTGTCCCTGTGGCTGCAATCCCAACTCCCTTCTTCTTATCCCTTGGTATCCACGCCGTACCTATCTCTGGGCTAGGCATCCAGCCTAGGGGCCAGGCGGCACTTTGCCATTCTGGAGGGACAAGTGTCCCTGGTCCTACACTGCAGTGGCTAAAGAAGGATTGGCAGTGGCAGTTCCCATCAGTAGCAGTTGTGTCTCCCAGGGGAGGGGCAATACCCATAGACGTTTCCGGCTGTCACCCCGCGAGAGAGGAGAGGAAGTGCTCCTGGCATCCAGTGAGCTGAGGTCAGGGACGCTGCTGGACACCCCACAACGCACAGGACAGGCCCACAGGAGAGAAGCACGTCCACAGTGCTGAGGTTAGAAGCCCTGGTTGGTCAGCTCAGACGCTCCATGGGGACACCCTGAATGCTCCAAAGTGAACCTGTGCTCTAGACAGCCACGACCCACGCTCTCCTCCTCCTCTGTCTGCCGCCTCTCTCCTGAGACCCAGAGCAATGCACCTGTTGCCCCCCAAACCCCATGTTAAATACCAAGACTCACCTCTCCCACAGAGCAGGGATGGCCGTTGGGACAAGCTGGTAAAAGAACAACAGGACACTCGTCAGCTAATGAGGTTCCGGCGCGTAACCTACGCTGCAGAGGGAAAGCTAACTTCCTACTCTCTGGCCCTGACCACAGCGTGACGTTTAGTGGCCGTCCGGAGTGCCTTCCCGGAAATCTCGAGCTGCTTTGTTAGTTCAGTTGTCTGACACATGCCTGGAGCTCAGTAATCATTGCTGGAGAAAAGCGTCTGAGTTGAGTTTTACAGAGCAGAGAGAAATTAGATTACAGGCTGTGCCGGGGGTTACTTTTGGAGGCAAGGTAGACAGTATTTTATACCCTTCTGTTCCCTTTGATTTTCTTTCTGGTGCCACGAGCTTATTTTATTATAACAACTTTAAAAACTGGTTTAAAAAGATTATTTACTGAAGGCAACAGCAAAATTTACATAAAGCCATGAATGATATCATTTTGTCTACCGTTTCTATACTTCAAAAGAGCTACTTTTGGGAGGGAAACTTTGCTGTATTGTAACTGGCCTTTGAGTGAGCCCTGACGTGGTCTCCAGTCCCCCCTTTCCTCAAATGGCACATTCCAGGGAACGGATGTG
This sequence comes from Microcebus murinus, assembly GCF_040939455.1. Classification (NCBI taxonomy): domain Eukaryota; kingdom Metazoa; phylum Chordata; class Mammalia; order Primates; family Cheirogaleidae; genus Microcebus; species Microcebus murinus. The sequence continues at coordinate 2,525,220 of NC_134121.1, forward strand.
CACCCCAAAAGGTCCTGTCCATCCCACTGAAAAGTGAAGGGATTTGGATCGTCTGGCCAGCAGGGTGCCATTCACACTCTGCAGCCGCCCACAGGCAGGAAAGGCAGGTGGCTTCGGACCTTTCGGTGTAAGCCACGTGGATCCCGAGTCTAACCCGATGCCTCACGTGGCAGTCGGGCGTGCCGCGAAGCGGAGAGGAGCGCGATTCCGCCCCAGACGCCAGCACTTACTGTACCAACGGACTCCTTCCAGACCCTTCCAGGTCCTGGCTTGAGCCAGCAAGTCCTCAGGCATTGTCGGAAGAAAGGCATTCTGAAAGAGCAAAGAGGCAGAGCCGGCTCTGGGTGAGTGAGCTCACTGCTGGGCTGCGATTGTCCAGCAAGAGGCCCAGGCTAAGAGAGGGAACTTTTTGTTTGCTTTCTTCCTGACCTCAAAAGCTGCCTGTGACGAAAATATAACTCTTCTCTGTGAAACTACAGAGGGCAAGGTGAGCTTTTCCCTACTGTTGTGGGCTAACGGATCAGGTGAGATAGAGGCAGGTGCAGAACGTCAGAGCTAAAGAGGTTCCCATTTCCCAGGGCCACAGGCTGGGTCTGGACGGTGACGAACCGCTGGAAGTGTTTGCTGGGAAGGCCGATGCAATCCCAGCCCAGTCTTACCACCATGGTGGCTGGGGAGAAAGCCAAGTTCTTTAGCGGCTCCAAGACTCGGTTTTGTCCACACAGGAGGATGGCTGCAGCGTGAATGGCCATTTCTGTCACTGTTCCTTCAAGGCCATTGTCACCGGGGCTCTTCCTCAGCAACGGTAGAGTGTTCTCCACAAGGGATGTCGCAAAATATCTGACAGCAGGAGAGAACACCTCGCACTCTTCGATGAACTTGTTCACAGCCTCGCGTTGCTAACGGGAAAAGGATATTTTTAAGATATAAATAGGCATACATTTTTATACCAAATACACATCAAATATCAAGGTAAATATGGATAAATTACCACCACGTGAGGGGAAATTCTTTACAGAAGAGAATTTGCATATATGAATACAGCAACCCCATACCTAAGCATTAATTTTTATTTTCTATTTTGGTAAACATTATCTTACATTCTTATGTATCTTTGTGTTATTTTTCATTGTAATTCTATAACCTTTGTGTTAAACAGAAAACAGTTCCTCTGCATAACAAGGTTGAAAACCTCCATCCTAGATAAAAAATTCTGGGCATGATTTTTGCTCATGACTTTTATTCTGTTCCAAAAGTCCCTCCACATAAATAAGGAGACTGTGGACACAAGCCCAGAATACGGGTACTCACCTCCCGCTTAGGATGGAGGTTCGTGTTACTGGATCTGTATAAAACAGCCACCTCTTTGAAAAGTGCCAACAGTAAGTGGACTGCCTGTTGGGCTTTGGGTTCCCTGCAGGCCTGCAAAAGCAAGGACATCCAGTGAGAATGTAGCAGTTATACAGCTCTGTCTGAGGGCCTGGGGCCTGGGTAGGTTCCATGTGAATATGGCACGTGCATGAGCCTTCAGCCCACCAAGGGGCGGGGGAGCCCTTCCCAGGCCCAGACACCTGGGATCATGCCGCCCGTGGGCCGTCTTCCGGTCAGCCACTCTCGGGCCACAAGGTTTATAAAATATTCTCTGAGTAAACTCCATGCATATTTATCAGACAGCTTATGACAGAATTAACAGAAATCACCATCTAGTCTTCTTCTGACTACTTCACTGGTCTTATAAGTTTTCCTGTACAGAGATGGGATTTTCTCTTTCCTCTTTGCCTGGCACAATGCCAAGGAAAACAATGACTCAAAAGGAGCAAGACCAGACCAATTTAAAGGTGAGATTTTAAACACACACACACAAGCAGATGTGTGAATATACAGACAGATGTGAATTTTGGTAGGCATGTTGGCCACCACCCGGCATCACCAGGCATGAATCAGAGAAGACACAGGCCCTGAGGGGTGCCGTTTGGTACCAGAGAGAAGCCGTGGGCCCGTCCTACCTTCATGGCAGTAACAATACTCAGGGGCTTGCACTCGAGGACAGCTTTGGCCGTGGCATCACGAAGAGCCTTGTACTCATCACCGTACACCAGGTATCGGTCTATCTGACCCAGGTGGTCCTTCTGCAGCACCAGGAAGACAGGGGTTAAACAGAGTGTGGACTGCAGGGGGAATGTTTTGCATAGAAGCCACTCAATAGGTAGAGGATCCAGGGAGTCATCAGAGGTTCAAAGGCGGCTGAGCCCGGATTCCCCAGTCCTGGGCAAGAGGTGACATCCCTTGCTGTCTTTGGAAAGAAAGTCCACCATGGTAGATGAAGGGGTGTAAGTGCATGAACAGCCTGGAGAGGGCGCAGTGCTGACCTGGGCGCTGCCTTCACTCCTCAAAGAGCAGCACCAAAGGCTGGGTGACTTACACTAGGTCAACTCTAAACCCCAGCTGGTAGTTTAAAAAAAAAGTCAGGGTTCTTAGTACTATTTTTGAAATCCCAAGACAATAGGATTTGTTAATTTCTGAGCACCTGGAAAAGACCCCTGAGAGCTGAACTTACTACTATTCTTCCATCCTCAGTTCTCATTCTCAACCTTTCCTGCCTGCCAGAGGCAAAAAGGACATATCCTGCAGGGTGAATCCCTTTTACTTTGCTGAAAGCAAAGGCCACAGAAACATTCTTTCACTTTCTGTGTGTCGAATTTGATTAGAAGTGATGTCTAAACAAGCTTTGCAGGTGGATGGCCAACCAGAGACCTGCAGGTGCATGCAAACTTGTCTCTCTGCCCTAGGCGGGTGGTCTAAGCGTCCTCACAAGCTGGGTCACATTAGCTGGAGAAGAGACAAGGGACCATGCAGACACGCGTGTGCCCCTTCCCGGCTCCGGGGAGGGTAACGGTGGGGCGGAATATGGGCCCCCAGGGGGAGTGCTAGCGGGGGGCACTGACAGCCCGCTCTCACCTGCTGCTCGATGACACCCTTGGGAAAGACCCACTGGCACGGGTGGCCCGGCTTGGAGAGGCCCTGCACGAACTCCATGCCCCACTGGCTGGCCAGCTTCCTCACCAGGTACACCCGGTACCAGTCGTTCTCCACGCAGGTGCAGAAGCGCTCAACTTGCCGCAGGTAGCTTCGCTTCTCCTCCGCCGTCTCTGCGGGTCCGGGGAGAAGGGGGGTGAGCAACGGGTGACCCACTGACTCGGGATATTTATCACAGGACACGAAGCTAGTCTAGGGGCATGGGGCTGCCTCTTTAGGGAGTCACAGTAAAACGCACCCAGGAGAGAGAGGAGGTAGTAAGGACCAGCATTATCCTAAGAACCAGTTTCCCATTCTTCCGCAACTTCTAAATAACCGGTCTTTAAGCTCAAAGTAGGAAGACTTGCCCGAGCCTCCCTGCAGCTCCGCGAGGAAGTCGGAAGCCCTGTCGAGGCAGAGGCGGACGGTGGCGATCTCTTGCAGGTATTCGACCGAAGCCTCGCGGGCAGCCTCTTGGCCACGGCTTGCCTGGGGATACGTCTCAAGGAAGTGCCTTTGCTCTCGTAGGTTCTTCAGTTCATCCTTTCTGGAGCAAGCACTGGTCTTCTCGTGCACTGAATCCTAAGGATCAAAGAGCAAAAACAAAAGGATACAAATATTTTTAATATACAACTCCCCGACCTTCTGGAATTGCCACAGTGTGACTCTATGGAGAATAATGGGAGAATTAATAGTATTGTTCTAAGTTTCAGTGTAAATGTTTTGAATTCTGGAAAGCGAACATTCTTTTCTATCTTTGGGGCAAGAAGGAGAGGAAAAGCAAACCTATGAGAAAACAATTTCATATCATCTAATTTCATTATTATACATTATAAAAACTTTTGGATGTTAAAATAGGAGGATAATAAAAAGTACTCATAGGTCACCATCTGGCGTGAGCACTGTCGGATTTGGTGCTGTGTTCCTCTAGCACATGAGTGCCAATGCATACAGTTGCTGAGGACAGGAGCAATGTCTTTGGAACCTGTCTGTTTTTCAGCATGGAACATGGCACCTGATAATTTTACTGACTAAAATTATAGTCTGTAAATTTTCGAAAATACTTTTTCATTGCATTAAACCATGTGGTTCAGATGGTTTGCAGAAGACATGCAGGGAAGTGAGAGCGTACCTCCAGGCAGTTGATAAAGAGCATGTACAGCTCAGTTTTGTCTTCAGTTATGAGAGCTTTAGTTTTCAACAGGGACAAGTAGTCCTGAATGTAATCTTTTACGTCATGGAAGCTGTGGAAACAGAAATATTCTTCATGGTTATTTCACATCTGGAGACCCATCTTACTCCCCAAAAAGGCTTCTGTCAGTCACCTGTCCGTCCATTTCTCTGTGTGTGTCTGTGTGTATAAACATACATATGGATATACAGTTTACATCATGATTTTATGGAACACATTTTAACACAAGATTGGAAGAATATAAAATTCCATAGTTTAGACCAGCTGTTCTCAAACTTTTTGGTTTTAGGATCCATTTAAAATCTTAAAAATTATTGAGACCCCCAAAGAACTTTTCCTTATCTGATTTATAGCTATCAATATTTATGATATTAAAAATTAAAACATTTTGAAAATAATAGCTCATTTAAATAGCAATAATCCATTATATGTTAAATAACATTTAAAATAATACACTATTTTCCAAGATTTGAAAATTAACTAGTGAGAAGAGTGGCTTTGTTTTACATCTCTGCAAATCTCTTTAATGCCTGGCTGAACAGAAGTCAGGTGACTTATTATATATATCTGCTTCTGCTTCTGATCAGTTGTGCTCTATGGAGTATATAAAGAAACTCGGGCCTCACACTTTATATAGTTGGAAAAGGGAGAAATGTTTTAATAGTTTTTGCAGGTAGTGGTGGATATTCTTCTTTGATACTATACCACAGCTTGACAAATTATCATTTCTATAGGTTAGTTGTAATGTGGAACGGGAAACCGTATCGATGCACTTTCCATAGTCAGTTACAATAAAATCCATGGGTATCCCTTGCGCTATTTTTAAATGGGTTATTTTTTCACTCACACATGACTTTGTGACATTAGGCATTGGCCGTTTGAAAAACATTGGTTCACTGAGCTGTATAGATCTTGCAAAAGTTGACATATTTACTCTATATTAATCTACATTCATTCATATCACCACGTATTGCCTCCAAAAGGCCTTAAGTATTAGAAAGCTAACAAGCTCATGGTGGAGAATACAAGTTTTCCAAAATGTTAATTTTTGCTCAAATGTTGAATCTTATCATTAGCAACAAACACTCTCCGTTGCTTTGATGTGACAGGCTCACTTTGCTTGTTTCCCCGACAGGGCCTGCCAGATGCCCAGGTCTGAACAACTGCAGCTGTCACTCATTCCTGCGAGGCAAGCGGCATTCCATGAGAAAGCGGCCCGTCCGTACAAGACTGCTGTGAGTGATCCTCTTTGAGATGACCTTTGCACTTTGGTATACAGCTAGAGTGTACTGTATGCACTGCCCATTTCCACAAAATATTTTAAAAGTCCATCCTCCGGGGCTGAGAGTCAGTAAAATTAATAAGTGAAACTTGCATTTTAAAAACCTACATTTGCATGGTAGTAAAGCAAACAATGGCTGCTACTACGGCTTTCTTCATGCGAAGATGCCAGTCCTACCTGCCACTGCTTTTGTAGCATTGGTGCAAATACCAACACGTTGCGAAGGCAGATTTGTCTTAGTATTATTTTGAAAATAGCTTTGACCTCAGGGACCTCCCCCACACCCACGGATCCACACCGACACTTTCAGAACCGTAATGCTAGATCAACATAAGGACCACAGGTGGCAATATTCTCACATGTTGTCAACATCCTTTCTAACCAAGGAAATATGCTGATAGAGCCCATGTTCAGGGGAACATAAACTTAGAGGACACCTAGGACATTGAGGGTGATAGAGATTCTAAGTTACCATCCTAAAAAATCACAAAACTGTGTAGCTCTGAACCAGGACTCAGAACTCACAAGTTCTGCTTGATTCGCAACACCATGGTCCCTTCCCGGCATTCTGTTTTCTTCTTGCTAAGTATGTGCTGTGGGTGGACCAAACTCCCGTGCCTATTTGTGAAAGTGTCGAAACACACAACCAAGACAGACAAGCCAGGTCATCCCTCACTGAAAACCCTCCCGTGATCATGAACTAGCTACTAGTCATGAGAAGAACATTTGGTAGCAAAGAAAAAGCCATGACAATGAAAAAAAGAAGTCAAGGCTTTCTAGAAGCACATCTCAAAGGTAAGGTAGGTGCTCTTACCTGTACTTCAGAAGCAGTTTCAGTACCACCGAGCGGATGACCGGAGTCTTGTCGACAACATCGTTAAACGGAGAGAGGGATTTTGTGTGTTCATGGTGTCCTTAAACCGGAAAGAGAAAGGTAGCTCACTGCATCTGACATATAAGAGTGAGATGAAGAACTGAATTTTTAGGTTTACAGGAAAAAAGCAACTTACCTTGGGGAGTGTCCTTTAAGAGTTCCTTGTGTACAAAGAGTAGCGACAGCAGGCTGTCAATCACTTCCTTCTGAGGCGGGGTGTTGTCTTTGAAGCACACGGTGGAGACCAGGTCTACAAAGAAACTGTTGCACATCTGCCGGAACTGGGCATGTTTTTCAATGGCTCTCCTTGGAAACAGTTGAAAAACACAGTCAAAAACCTTGTAGAATGTGTTCCAAAATCCCTCCGTACAGAATGATGTGGGATTATGGACAGCATTTCATTTTGAAAGATTCAAGTCACTCCTTACGTTGCTTACAGCTGGTCTTCAAAACTGCAATAACAGTATTTAGACTCATCTCTTTCCGGAAACGCTTCCATCACTGGGCCAGCTAATAGCCTCCAGTGTCTCAAAGTATGTCAAAGAGCCCACCCGCCAGGCAAGCCTGGTGCTCACGTGCAGGGCCACAGAAGGGAGGGAAGGGGAAGGAAAACCAACCACTTCCAGAGCAGGCCTGAGGCCTGCTGAGCCCAGAGAGCTTCAGCTCCTTTTATTTTCCTCTGCAAAGCTAAACAAGAGCCGGTTTTACCCTCAGGTCAGTGAGCATAAGTGACATTTGCACAATGACGAGGACAGACCAGTTGCATCTAAATTCCTTGAGCCTCTAGTGAGGGCTTTAATACTTTCTGATTTATTTGCTCTAAATTTGCTGTTTCCCAAGTCTATACGTGCATATCCTGGAGAGAGGATAATTCTGAGACAGTGGATGTTTACGAAGGTACGTTAGTGGTGGTCTCTCTTAGGATAATTCCCTGAAGTCGGGTTTTCTACCAAATGAAGGTTAATAGAGTTTATAATTTTGAATACTGTATCTGCAAACAAAAGGGGGGAAAAGGAGAAAGGATGTTTCACCTGTGTACTTGGGAAACGGTTGGAGAGAAGGTGCCTGGCAAGGCAGTTAAACAGTAGGGGCACATCATCTGTGCGGGGACAAGCCAGGTTTTGATGCAGCGCAGGCAGTACACGTGGTCACAGGGCAGACAGACAGGATCCTGTGCGTCTCCCAGGCAGATGGGGCACGGCTGAATCCCACCCCTAGAACCAAGAAGGGGGTTGGTTCTGAAGCAGAGAAGCTGGCCAGCAGAAGCTAAAACACCGAAGGTTCAGAAGTTGCTCCTTCATGGATCCCAAGCCAAAGGTCTCACCTGGTGAGGGTCCTGCTGGCTCTGTCCTTACATTCACAGAGGACTTTCATCACAGCCACAAAAGGCCTGTGGGTCTTGATGTCAGAGTTCTCCTGAAGACACTGCAGGAAGGTGAGATGAGAAGTCAGCAACAGTGGGGACGGCGGGGCCCGGCCTGACAGGCGCGCCTCCCGAGGCGACGGGGGTACAGTGCAGCACCCACTGCACCAGCTGGCTGGGCTGTGCAGTTGGGGGACAGCACAAGGCCTCGGGGTTCTCTGTTCACAGTTTCCTCAGCCGGGACGCCCTTTGTGATTATGCTGCTTTGAGGGAGAAGAACCACATTCCCAACTGCTGATCTTCCCCTTTCTCTCTTTCTCTTTTAAGGTCTATCTTCCTCTTGCTATTATGAGATTTCAAACCTCAAATAATAAAATGCAATTTACCCTCTGCGTTCCCCCACCAAGCTTTGGGAAATCTCAGCATTTTAGGGATATTTGATTTAGATCACTTTTTAAAGAGAGAAAACATTACAAGTACAGTTGGAACTCCATGTCCCTCTCTGATCACATGTCCCTCTCTCCCCTCCCCAGAGATAGCCGTATCCCTAAATTTCTGCTCTTAGGACATCTGTATGCACATAAACACTATGTTATTGTTTCAAATGTTTTAAAACTTTGTATCAATGATGTCACACCTTACATAGGCTTCTGCAGCTTACACTTTGCACTAACACATGGAGGTCTAGATCATTCTCACTACGTGCTATGTGGTATCCATTGATGAATGTACCAGTTACCTGTTTTCTGGTTAATGGGCATTTAGATTTTTCCAATTTTTCACAATTCACAACATCCTGTATTCAACATTCTTACATGTATCTGCTTGAGTGCAAATGGGAAGTTTCTCTATTATTATTATAAATGGGGCTGGGCACCATTTTTCAGGCTACAGTGAGCTGGGCTGACGCCAACCCACTCTACCTGGGATGATGGAGCGTAACTATGTCTCAAAAAGAAGAAAAAGTAAAGAAAGAAAAAAAGAAATGGAAGCCTTGGTTTCCAGGAAACATACGTCTTCAGGGATACATGATTAGTGAGTTTAATAGCTACGCGCATGGAATTTTGTGGTTAGGCGTGATATTTGTGTAGATGTTCTGATATGTAAAGCCTTGGGCATTCATGCTTAAGGAGAGTTCCCTTCTATTCTTAGTTTGCCAAGAGCCTTTTTCCCGAAATCATAAATTTTATCAAATGCTTTTTCTCCACCTTTTTTTTTTTTTTTTTTTTTTTTTTTTGAGACAGAGTCTCGCTTTGTTGCCCAGGCTAGAGTGAGTGCCGTGGCATCAGCCTAGCTCACAGCAACCTCAAACTCCTGGCTCAAGCAATCCTGCTGCCTCAGCCTCCCAAGTAGCTGGGACTACAGGCATTCGCCACCATGCCCGGCTAATTTTTTGTATATATATTAGTTGGCCAATTAATTTCTTTCTATTTATAGTAGAGACGGGGTCTCACTCTTGCTCAGGCTGGTTTCGAACTCCTGACCTCGAGCAATCTGCCCGCCTCAGCCTCCCAGAGAGCTAGGATTACAGGCGTGAGCCACCGCGCCCGGCCTCTCCACCTTTTGAAATGATCATTTAGAGTTTTCATTTTAATTTATGTAACTGATGACATTTACAAATTTTCTGATCTTGAGCCATCCTTGAACTCCCAGGATTAATCTTACTTGGAAATGATGTATGTGTTTTTAATACCTTGATAAATGTGATTTGTTAATCAAAAAGCCGATTCAAAAATGGGCTTGAATAGACGTTTCTCCAAAGAGATATTCAGAGGCCCAACAAGCACGTGAAAAGATGCTCAGTACCACTAGTCATTGGAGAAATGCACATTGAAACCACAGTGAGATACCACTTCACACCAATCAACATGGCCATTATCAAGAAAAGGGAAAATAACAGGTGTTGGCCAGGATATGGAGAAATCAGAACCTTGGTGCATTGCTGGTGGGAATGTAAAATGGCACAGCCACTGTGGAAAAGAACATGGTAATTCTTCAAATATTTAAACATAGAATTATATGATCCAGGAATTCCACTTCTAGGTATATATCCCAAAGAATTAAAAGTAGGGACCCAAACAGATACTTGTACACCCATGTTCACAGCAGCATTGTTTACAGTAGCCAAAAGGTGGACAGAAGCTAAATGTCCTTCGGCAGATGAATGGATAAACAAAAGGGGCCTATCCATACAGTGGAATATTATGCACCTTAAAAAGGAAGGAAATTCTGACACATGCTACAACACGGATGAACCCCGAAAACCACACACTAAGTGAAATAACCAGACACAAAAGAACAAGACCATGTGATTCCACTTACATGGGCCCCTGAATAGTCCAGTTCACGTGGACTGAAAGCTGAAGGTGGCTGCCAGGGGCTGGGGCGTGGGGATGGGAAGTCAGTGTTTAATGGAGAGAGGGTTTCAATTTGGGAAAATGAGATAGTGCTCAAGATGGACAGGGTGGTGACGATTGCACAACAATGTGAATGTAGTTATGTCACTGAATTGTACGCTTAAGAACAGTTACAACGATAAATTTTATGTTATGTGTATTTTACCGAAATAAAAAAAATATGGCAGTGGCCTAGTTGGGTGGATGATGGCAAAGGTGGGGATATGACAGACTGCAAAGCTGATGGTGCCTTTACGATCTGCAGCAGAACTTCTGGAAAGACTGTCACCTGTGACACGGTGAGAGGCAGAGCACGCACAGTGCGCATGTCCTGGGCTGTTCTCTTAAAGAGAATGGGCGTGCCTTCCGCTTCCCCTTCCTTCTGTCCCGTGGGCTGTGCCACCAGGAACAGCCTTCCGAGACCCCAGGATCGAGGCTGCACATTAGGGAAGGCGAAGGGACGAGACAGGAGTGCGGGTACCTGACTCTGGGGAGCTGGTCCCTTAGCCGGGGCTGCTTGTGCCCGTCCTGCTCTATGAGCGAGAAATAAGCGGAGGCTGCATTTAAGCCATGGACGTTTGGCCATGTCCGAGGAGACAGCACCTAGCTTCCAAGCCAGCCTTCCTCAGTGTGCCCTCCTGCACCCGCAGGCTGGACGGCTAACGCTGCCCTGCTTAGACGGCCTGACGGCAAGACCTCTGGACGTGGCCCTGTGCAGCCCATGGGGTGAGCCAGGCAGAGGCCGTGTTCTGCTGAGTAGCCATCGTTGCATGATCACAGAGATGGCTTTTTCTGCAGGGGTGCTGTCCTGTGCTGTCACTAGCTTTATAAAGGATGTTAAGGGGCAGAGGCGTGGTGGCTTCCTGTTGTCTGGGTCCCATCAACAGTACTCTGCTTCGAAATCCCAATCCCTATGGCATTCTGCGTCTTGTCTCCTTGCCGTGGCAATGGTGACAAGCGGCTCCCCGAGAGGGCCAGGTGATGTCTGCTCTGGGGTCACCCCCGAGGCCCCGTAATTCCTCGCAGAGTCTTCACAAGCTTGCTGCCTGCCTGAGTCCCTGTGTGCATGCGATTCCCACAGTAGTTCCTCTTTATGCGACAGAACCCTAAATGGTATGCCCCGACTTAGCAATCAGGAGAAGGTAAATAACGAAGCAATTAGACATTGAAAATTTACTGGCATGTTGATGAAATCGTGCTCCTTTACACCTCTAGATAAAATCTCAGAGAGCTGGAAGAGAGAGAACACAGTTTACACCTGCAGATAAGCGTCAGGTCACGTTTCAGTTATTCCTCACTTTGCAAAGAGGTGGCTCGGTACTCACTGCCGGGCCGAGCCCACACACTCACCTTGTCCAGCAGGAAAACATGGTCGGTCACCAGCTTACTTAACTCGGGGACCTGGCTCTCCGTCCCCAGGAGCACGTGCTCCACAAAGAGTGCAGTGGATAAAATCCGATTCCACTGGTGTCTGTCAAAAGAGGGGTGTCACTCACTCAGGGACAAAAGGACATGGGGAGAGGGGCAGGTGTGGAGACAGAGGACAGGGAGAGAAGAGAGGGCCCCGGGCACAGGCCAGCAGCACAGATTCCCCACGGACCCGTGATGCAGTGCCCGACCCGCCACCTGTGCCCGCTCTCAGAGGAGACTCAAGTGCCATATGCGATGCCTCGACGCGAGCCATGACTGCGACCTGCTCAGGCCCACCTGCCTCTAGAGCCCAGCGCAGGAACCGTCTCTCTGACGCTGATGGCCTGTCCCTCTCTGCACGCCCTGCCCAGCCCCGCCGTCCTTGCTAACGGCTCCTTCCCGCACAGCAGTTCCCGCGCGGCATCGTAGGCACCCGCTCGTGAACGCACGGCCTTCTCCCGAGTGCTGGGCGTCTGCAGCACCGATGACATGCCTGGCACTTAACAAGCGCCCAGCAAACGCAAAGTGAGCGAACGAGCAGAGCCCTTCCCGCAGCAGGAGTTTCTGCTGGTGCTTCCCACGACTCGCCCGGGACGCGGCAGGCTCCGGCGAGCACACGCAGCAGGGACGGGCTCCGGGCCTCACCGGACTTCCCCGACAGCTGCGGTCAGCCTTGTGCTGCCGCGCACGTGCCCGTCCGCACAGACGAGCTCGAGGGGCGTGGAGAGGTTCTTCACCAGCTGTACCCAGGCCTGGGGGCTGGGCCTCAGGGCGTCTCTCGTCAGCATTTCAACACAGGCCGTCGCTGCAGTCACGTCCAGCATCTGGGGACATGGGAACAGGTGCGTGCCTGAGCTGTGGCCCTCCTTCCCCACCTTCCCTCCTTAGGGGCTGCTCTAAACCCTCAGGCCAGACGCCTGGCTGTTCGCCCAGTGTGTTCTTGTGTTCCAGGCTTCTAAGCTAACCTTTTCTTGTCTTGAGATACAGGAAGCATTAGTTGGATGTCTTCCTAAATCTCTGAGTTATACCGACACGTACGCCCCGGGGAGGAGTCCCCCACTTAGAGCACAGCCCCGCAAGCTTTCCATTCGCAGGGGGGAGCTGGCAACACCCCAACACTCGCTCGGGCCTGTCCTCGGCCTGGGCCTTCCCCCAGAGGAGCCGTACCATCTCAGGGCCAGCCAGCTGGCGGTTCTGCGAGGCTTGCGCCAGGCTACATAGAACTTGGGGGTGGATCGTCAAGATTCTGGAGAGGTTCTGCAGCCGGCTCCTGAAGTGCAGGTAGGCAAGGTGCACCCAAGGTAAGGAAACCCCTTGCTCTGGCCTTCCCGACGCTGCTCTCAGCTCACTGATGCCGGACCACAGAGCCACCTCCAGGAGCTGGGGGTTGAAAAAGTTTTTAGCATATATTTTCAATTCATGAAAATGGCATGTTTCCCCCGTGGAAAATCGGGACAATGCAGACACTACGGGAACATACTGGAGGTCACGCTTAGTGTCAGCATCCCGTTTGCTGTCTGGTGTGGCTCCTTCTGGCCGGTTTTACGTCTGCCTCCCCTCCCTGTCCTTCCCAATTAGGGTCACGGCGTCGTCCTGATGTTTCCCGCTGCTCGTTGCGTTACGGACGCTTCTCTGTGTCAGTCTATTACTCTGCTCTCTGTTACTAAGCCTGCTTGAAAGCATCGTTTTTAATGGCTGCTTAATAACCCACTGAATGAATTGCTATATTTTAATTTGTCCATCTCTTATTTTTGAACAATGGTTTCTAATTTTTAATTTTTGAGACAAATTTGAAAAGAACATTCCCATGAATAAAATATCTGTGCATGTGTCCAGTAATTTTCTTAGGACAGAGTGAGACGTTCAGGCTCTGTGAGGTAGCGGCAGCGCCCCGCCGGGCGGGTCCAGAGCAGCCGCCGCCTTTCTCTGCAGCGCTCGCTGCCCTCCGCCTTCAAGCTCCGTGTTGCTGGCCAGGCGCGGCGGCTCATACCTGGATTCCTAGCTCTCTGGGGGGCCAAGGCAGGCGGATCGTTTGAGCTCAGGAGTTCGAGACCAGCCTGAGCAAGAGTAAGACCGTTTAGTCTCTACTAAAAATATATGAAGAAATTAGCTGGACAACTAAAAATAAATAAAAATAAAAAATTTAGCCTGGCATGATGGTGCATGCCTGTAGTCCCAGCTACTTGGGAGGCTGAGGCAGAAGGAATGCTTGAGCTTAGCAAATTGATATTGCTGTGAGCTTAGGCTGATGGCACTCACTCTAGCCTGGGCAACAGAGTAAGACTCTGTCTCAAAAACAAACAAAAAAAAACTCCGTGTTGCCAAATGAGTAGGTAAAAATAGTCTCAAAATTGTTTACACATTTCGTTGATTTACTAGTGAGGCTGAGCAATTTCAAGTGTTCTCTGCATGTTGATATTAATATGATTATTCTGTTAAAAGTGCTTCTATAACTATTACCCATTTTTAAAGTTAGGGTATTTTCTTATCCCTAAGAATACCTTCACCTCTAGTGATATGGCTTCTCAGGATGTTCTCCTCACACGTGTGAGTTTTTTTATAGAGAGAAGTTTACAATTTCTAGGTAGTCGAAAGTACTACTCTTTCCATTGAATTTCATTTCTTATTCTTACCCGATGGGGTTAGTTAGATATTGACCGTAATTATCTTGCAGAGGAACTCAACATTTAAAAAGAAGGCATGACAGGGAAATCGGAGGTCTCCCCAGGTTGACAGAAGGTTCCGTGTTTTAGGTGGCCTGGGCAGTGGGTGGAGGGTCAGCACTTTGCGAGGCCAGAAGGCCGAGCAGCGACCCACCTACCACCTCCCCGCAGACCCCAGCAGACCCCCGCAGACCCCAGCATTCCCCACAGTCAAGGACACGTGCCTGCTTCTGCGTCTGGCCCACGGTACGTAAGCTGCACACGTGGCCCAGTGTCAGTCTCTACCTTTAGTTCCTCCGGCGAGGACACACGCGTGGTCAGGAGGAGAAAGTCCGAGCAGTAGCGCTGCAGAAGCTCTTGCTGTTGTTCTTCACGGAGCTGGGCGAGAAACACGCCCAGCGGAGTCTGCCGGAAGATTTCCACTAACTTCTGTGACAGCCCTGCAGAGAGGGAACCAGAGAGTGGCTCGGAGTGCGACTCTAAACCCCGACACTCACCTCCCGTCCAGAAGAGCCCGGCCCCCATGCAGGAGCAGGGCCGTGGTGGGAGCCCAGATACGGCGCCCCAAATGCCCGATCTCATGGGGGATAAAAGGAATGGTCGCTGTCTAGTCGTATAAGGTATTTTCCAGTGGAATAAAGAAGGAAGTCAGAATCCATGGTAAATTTTGGCCACAGACAGGCAAGGCAGCGGCCAAAGGGTAAAAACTGTCCGGTGTCAGACACCAGAGTTGTGTGTTGCGCGTCTACAAGTCCTACCATGCTCGGGAACCCAGGGTCCGAGTAAATCAGGAGCGAGTGGGCTGCTCTTGAGAGGCTGGGGACCCAGAACCGTCAAACCAGAAAGACCTGGCTTCTAGTGGACGGGGAGCCGGCCCCGAGGTGCAGCTATCACAGGAAAGCAGGCTCGGTCAGAGCGCCGCCCTGAAAAAGGAAACGCTCTCTCCTCAGGAGAAAGACTACTTCAAGTTTGTCCAACAAAAGTGGCAGAATGCTAATCTCCAAAAATAAGCTCATCTGCGTGTTTTCCCCACTTTTGTAAAGAAACGGTGAATGAAAGATGACTTTTCAAAAAATGTTGTGTTATTCTTGGCGTTTCTGGAACAACTATGGCCACACTCCTCGGCATTCGGCAGCAGAGCGCAGCGCCACGCCTGGGCTTGTGTGACCCAGGAGGAACTGGCGGCTCAGTCTGGGGGAGGAGGATGCTCTAGCGGCTGGCGTCTTCTGTGAAAGGCCCAGCTGAAGGCACCTCCTGAGTTTCGTGCCCTAGCTTCCAGAAACCTCGGAGTGGGAATGCCCAACTGGTGGCAGGGAACAGTCCTCTTCTTGCCAGAACGCGCCCCATTCCGCTGCACCCCTGGCCACCATGGCACTGACACTCCTCTCAGGGTTCCCTTTGCCGTGGGACCGGAAGGCTCCTGAACCCTGCTGGGGACTCTCGCTCCTTCCGCAGAAACGTTACATGAAGGAATGACGTACGTTTGAGGCTGTTCCACAAACAGTGTTAAAACTGAAGCCTCCAAAATGAGCCTTGGCATAGACGGCCATCGTCTACTTGCTTATTGTCAGGCAACGTCTTTGTGAGTGACAGGCTGATCCGCCCGTGCCGGCCCTGCCCTGTCCCGAGGTGGCCTCACCTTCCGCATCTGTGATATACTGAGCCTGCGCCCAAAGCTCCTCCAGGTAGTCCTTGATTCTCCAGCTAAATGGGACGTCACTGGAAGCATTCTCTGGAAGGTTCATGTAGTTCTGCACCACGATGGAGGGCATCTCACTTTCAGCTCTGCAAGGAGGCAAAGGAGGACAGAATGTGCCTAATGAGAGGTCACTCAGAACACACGACAACAAGCAGTGTTGCAAGTTCCCTTCAGTCACAGGGTGCTGAGGGCTGCACAGACAGCTGCTGGTCCACTCTGCAGGTGCGGGTTCCCGCCATGAAGGAGCGAGGGGACTACCTCATGCAATCCCTTTGCTCTACAGACAAGACAAGAGCAAACCCAGGCTGGTGGGGAAGTTGCCCAAACGCTCTGGCAGAACAAGTCCTCTAGTGCCTGCACCTGCTCTTCTCTGATACCTCCTGATACAGAGCATGATTTGTCAGAGCGATTTTTTTTCTTTCTCAAACATCAGCGGCACCTTGTCTTCTAAGTAAGAGCTTCCTCTGGCAATTCGGAATTCCACTTATTTATATATTCCTCATTAACCCGTGTCCCAGAATCGGCACCCCCTGCAATGCAAAGAGGACGCTCTCGGGAGGCCAGCTGAGCTGAGCTCTGTAAGGTCAGGCCTGGGCTGGGCTGTGCAGCTCCTCGCGTGGGACGAGGGACAGGAAAAGGGAACAGGCACCACGGCTCTCGTGAGCGCAGCGTCCCCGTCACACCCCAGTCGCACCGGGCTATTTCAGCTAGAGTGGGCGCTGGGAAAGCGGGAAATGAGGTGGTGGCGAGGAACGAGGATTCCTCAGAACCTCAGTGAACTTCTTTTGCAACGCCTGATCCTCTACGCAGCAAGAGGAGCCCACAAATGTCATTCTAAAGGCAGTATCTGTGTTTTATCAAACACCTGGGAGAACATATTAAAAGTGCTACTATTTTATGATTTTTTCCCCTTAAAACAAAGTCTTCTATTCACCTTGCGTTATTCATCACAAGAGGAATGTTCAGAAGCTTAGTGTCACTGAAAATAAACATCCAAAGGTCTCTTGCCCAGGGCGGAGAATCTGGCCTGGCCAGGAGCTCGAGGTTTCCGTCTCTGTCGATGAACGATATCACTCGTGCCAGGAGAGGCGTGACAGCCCGCTGGACTCGCTTCCACAGGGTTTGCCTGCAGCCCAGGAGAGAGAGGGAGCCCGTCAAGGTGAACGTGACCACGGCGGAGTGCCTGCCACCCTTGGACAGTTCATTCCTTCTTGAGCGTTAACAAAGCATCTAGTCTACTACTTACTGCACTATAGCTATGGCTGTACACTGAAATTTTCATCATTTTTTAGTACTAGAAAAGAAACTCCCAAATGGAAATATCTATGATTAGAAGCAGAACTGGAATGGAGCTTAATTCTACATCTAATAAACTGTCAAGACCCCATGTCTACTATAAATAGGAAGAAATTAGCCAAACAACAAAAATAGAAAAAATTAGCCGGGCATGGTGGCACGTGCCTATTGTCCCAGCTACTCTGGAGGCTGAGGCAAGAGGATTGCTTGAGCCCAGAAGTTGGAGATTGCTGTGAGCTAGGCTGATGCCGTGGCACTCTAGTCTAGGCAACAGAGTGAGACTCTGTCTCAAAAAAATATATATATATATACTTTTTAAAGTATATAATACACAGGAACCTGAAGAGAATTTTAAAATGAGAAAACTAAGCCTGCGAATGAGCAAAGAGATCCCCTTGACAGAGGTTCACCAAACCAGGAGGAGGACACAGACTACAAAAGCCAAGGTCAGAGCCACCCACGGGAGCAGCTGCGCCTATTTGGCAGAACTGGGAGCTGGGACAGAAGGACTCCAAGGATTTGGGCTGTTTAACCCCAAGGGGGCAAACGACTTAAGTCCAGAGACTGTGGCAGTGGGGAACGGAGCTGGTCCCCAAGTCCAGGCACAGTCAACCGGCAGCTCCTGGAGCACCGCCCAGCTCTGGAACGGGTGGCGTGAACGGGCGCAGTTCCGACCCCATCTCAGCGGCCACGCAGGCGCTGCTGGTGCCGTGGGAGGGACAGAGCCAGTGGTCAGTGCCGCGGTCGCCGGCACACCGGGGCAAAGCAGAGGCCGGGCAGCGCTGCATGCCCGCACACGGAGGACGCCCTGCCACGTAGGGGTGGCCGGAGGGGGCTGGACGTGCGGATCTGGAGAAGTATTCATGAAACCCACAGCAAGAGCCGAGGGAAGTGAAAATATCTCCAGGTCCCTAACTGGTCTTATGAAATTCCTGCAGAAGGTGTAATGAGGAAAGAAACGAGAAGTGGAAGAAAAACCAGAGAAGCCCCTGCCGTGCCGAGCGCCAGCAAGCCCACCCTTTCAGTCAATGCCGTTCTGTCCCCAGAATGCAGCGGCGGCAGTGGAGGGCACTGAGGGCTGGACTCAACTTTCCTTTAGAGACGAGGAAACAGAGCAGAGAAGGCAGGCACCAGTCTACAGCCCTGCCAGCCAGGACGGCTGATCCTCTGTCTCGGAGACCTTCCTCCAAACACGGGGCCTCGGAGGTCATCACAGGTGAGTCCCGAGCAAAGGGTCAAGGACCACGGGCAGTAATGACACTCTTGGGTCCTGTTTTTGTGATTATCATTACTTTGAGCAGCAGGACTTGGAGAATCATTTCTGTTCCCTCCCGCATATCACCTTTCTAATTTAATTACCTAAAATAGCGTCCCTTCCTAAGGTTTACAACATGCTAGTAAGCGTTTTCCTCCTATAAGAACACAATCTAGTTTTTCAAGTTTTGTTATTACAAAAAAGTTTAGCCTGGTGCGGTGGCTCACGCCTGTCATCGCAGCACTCAGGGAGGCCAAGGAGAATCATTTGAGCTCAGGAGTTTGAAACCAGCCTGAGCAAGAGTGAGACCCTGCCTCTACTAAAAAAAAAATAGAAATAAATTAGCTGGAAAACTAAATATATATATGTATATGTATACATATATATATATATATATGAAATTAGCTGGGCACGGTGGTTCATGCCTGTAGTCCCAGCTACTCCAGAGGCTGAGTCAGGAGGATCACCTGAGCCCAGGAGTTTGAGGTTGCTGTGAGCTTGGCTAATACCATGGCACTCTAGCCCAGGCAACAGAGTGAGACTGTCTCCAAAAAAAAAAAAAAAAAAAAAAAATTGAACACACATAAAAAAAGAGAAAAGTCCAACAATCACCTATAGAACCACCGCCCAGATTGGTTCTGTGCTCCTGGAGGAAGAGCGACAGCTCTGCCTGGCTCAGAGGGTGGAAAGCCCGAGCGCGCTGGAGAGGGCTCCGCACAGGGGCCACGCCCCGCCGCGCACGGACGCCGTCCTGCGCGCTCCGTCTCCCGTCTGGTACCTGAACGTGCCCGCCTCCTGGAGGGCGTCCTGGTTCGAAGCCTCCCGAGACACCCACTGCTTCAGGCTGGGGAGGTGGCTCTCTTCTTGCTTCTTTAAAAGATCGTGGAGGCGCATCTTGGACACGCGCAGGAAAGACGCTGTCAAGGGCAGAGGGACGGACGCTGAGCGTATCCGCGGGCACCGCGCTGCGGGCCCCCGGCTTCCGCCCAACCCACGGATGGGCAGTCCTCCCGCCAGGCGACTCCAGAGCGCAATGTGAGAGGTGCTCTTAGAGCCCCACCGCGTGGGCCGCTTCTGCTGAGCCACAGAAACCCAGAAGGGCGCCCCCCACCCCCCGACACTGGGTGGGAAGATTCTCACTCCTGGGGAAGAGCCCACTCGGGTGGCCGAGGGGCGGGGACTCACCGCTGCGCTCGCTGTCTTCGCTGAGGAGGCTGAGCAGAAGCTCCACCCTCCGCATGTTGCGCCCGCAGCTCTCACTCTGGTCTCTGAGCACCCCCACGGCACTCTGCACGCAGCTCCTCAGCAGCCGCGTGGTGTCCAGGACCTGCGCCTGTGGGTGGGGACAGTCACGTCTTCTGTGTCTGCCAGTCCCTGGCGGGGACAAGCCAAACTACCGAACCACTGCCACGAGCCCCTCGGGGGTGTCCGAGCGGCACGCAGGCAGCATGGGGGGCGGGGGCGGCCTTCACAGACAAAGCTGACAGTGCCGAGCTACCACCTGCCGGCACAGGTGCCCTTGGCTGATTCCCTGATAACCAACCAGGACACGGTGACTCGTGTTGGGGACGAGAGACATCAGCCCAACCCCTGTACCGCTGCATGGACTCCTCTAACTACGAAGATGCAGCTCAGACCTGTCACCAGCAGCACATGGGGCCCCAAAACTGGAACTTACATCACGGCCTCCCGTCTGGGAGGTTTCATCTTCCGTCCCCCCAGAACTTTCTGTTTCCATGTCCCCGTCTGCCGTTTCCCCGGATCTGCTGCTCTCTGTTTCCATCGCCTCCTCTCCGTCATCTTCTGCCCCGCGTCCCATCGCCACTGCAATCGAAGCAAACGCCATCTGGTCACCACTCACAAGGTGGGGTGCGGAGTGCCGGTGGCAGCGTCTGGGGTCTGCATGCTCAGGCTCCAACTCCCGGGCGTCCCCAGCCCCCAGCTCTGTGGTGGGTCTCTGGACGGGAGGATGTCTCTCATGAGGTTCAGCCCCAAAGGGACCCACTCAGTGCGGCCCTCCGGCGGCAGCCCCGTCCCTCCAGCCTGGAACCGAGGCACACAGAGCTCACTCACTCCCAGGGCCGTCCCTACTCAGGAAGACTCACTTCTGCTCGAGGGAAGGCTACCAGCTGCGTGGCCCTGTGCTCTAGAGGAGTCACCAGTCACGCCAGGGCCGTGCTGAGCTCCTGCGGAGGTGACGGCGGCCCGGCCCCGCCTGCTGGAACCGCCCGCTGCCTGCAAGTCCGCCCCTCGCCACTCACGCTCCGGCTGCTCTCCCGGCTCGAACAGCTGGCTGACGGTGACGCTCTGCAGCCTCGTCACGTCCGAAACCATGACTGTGGATCTCCGGAGGTCGTCGATGTGCACAGACCGCCATAGCCCTGTGGGGAACAAAGCCACGAGGAACCTTCTCGTCACGCAGGAGCAGGGACTCGCTGCTCGTCCCGAGCGTCCACTGCACTGACGGTGAACGAATGGCCGGGAGGCCCAACCCTCGAGCGTACTTACACAGACGTCGCCCCACCGCTTCTCTTACGCGTCTCTCAACAACTCCAGCAGAAACTCAGTGTTAAGACCCGAAGTAACAGATTGGGAAGGATATCGGGATAAGGCCTGCGATTCTGTTATAAGGGTGTCCTTAGATTTGCTGTATCGTAATTAGTGAGACACCTGCTAGGCCTGCCTTCCGTTATCTGTGAATTCCCTGCTTCTAGAATACTGGCTGTCCTACGTCATAAGTAGTTGTTCACTGTTACTCAGAAAAACAGAGAGAATTGTGTGAAGATCCCATCCCCGGCCCTGAACACGATTCAACACGAGTGGGAATCTCTCCTCTGGTGTCCACCTAACCGCAGGAGGGGCCAGAGGGACTAATCAAGGCTTTATCTACAAGTAAATGAAGGAAATGCTCAGTGCTGTAGCATCAAGTCCCTAGGTCAGTGTTTTTTATGGTAATTACTGGTAAGAAATCTAATTGCATCGGAAAAGAAAATTGTTGCGATTAACATTAATGTTCTCATTTCAGACATGTACAGCATAGGACCAAATGACAAAAGCACAGTATTAGATAGATACATTCACTAAGATTATGGTCCTACCTCCATGGAATCCCACATAGGATGCTCCGCTTCCCATCCGGGACAGTTTTGTGATGAAATAGACTAAGACGCAGCCCTCGTTCCCTTGTATGTTGTTGATTTCGTTTACAGCAGAATACCTATTTCACAAACAGAGAAAAATCAAAACAGAACAGGCAAAGAAGCAAAGCAACGTCGTGCAGCTGCTCAAGGGCGTCCTCGGCGCTGCAGGGCTCAGTCTCACGGCCTCCCGTTTTGATTGGCTTTAAAGAAATGTCACACCCTGATGCCTGTGACTTATTCTGTTAGGACAGGATGGGAAGTCCTTCCTCAATAGGCTCGTCTTCTTCCCGTTGCCGGGTCCCTCTGCTTTGCAGGGGCATCCCTTCATTGTTCAGAAACCCTGCCGTGTGCCCCGCAGGGGGCTGGCCCCAACACACACAGGTGGGGCTGGCTGAACTCTCCCCTTCGAGGAGGAGCTCTGTGCACCCCCAGTTCTCCAAAGCCAGTTTCCCTCGGGATGTAACTCAGCCATGAACTGAAATACGCCATCCTGTGCTTTAACAGGGCCCAGAGGGCCGGGCGCGGTGGCTCACGCCTGTAATCCTAGCACTCTGGGAGGCCGAGGCAGGAGGATCGCTGGAGCTTAGGAATTTCAGAGCAGCCTGAGCAAGAGCGAGACCCCGTCTCTACTATAAATAGAAATTAGCCAAACAAGTAAAAATAGAAAAAATTAGCCGGGCACAGTGGCGGGTGCCTGAAGTCCCAGCTACCTGAGAAGCTGAGGCAGGAGGATCGCTTGAGCCCAGGAGTTTGAGGTTGCTGTGAGCTAGGCTGACGCCACGGCACTCTAGCCAGGGCAACAGAGTGAGACTCTGTCTCAACAAAAAAAGAGGGCCTAGAAATCATTTTTACTTTAACATTAAGTAATAAGAAAACACAGTTAATTCAGATTTCCCCTTCTGAACACGATAAAAACGTCCACTAAACATGAACGAAAGCATTTACATACCATTATTGCCCTTGAACCGGCAATAAGTAAAATATGTGTAATTCAAATTAACATTTACCAAAGCATTTCTGCACACATACGCTTCAAGGACATCCATTTATATCTTATTGTAATTTCCATTATCTACACTTCCTGCATTTCACTATTTGCTGTTCTTTTTAGCCTTTTCTTTTCGTCTCTCCAGTTTCTCTAGTCCACACGGCACAGTGAGCAGGGGGAGAGTTTTTCTTATTTCTATTTCCATGTTTATGATGATACGATACTGGAAGACGTTCTTTAGGAGCTCCTCAGTAAACTTTGGGTTTCTTGTGTAGTTTTCCGAGAAAAACACTAAAAACATACTTAGCCGAGGCAATGAGCTGAGCACTGTGAACTCCGTCTTCAAAATCTGTCTGAATAATGAGGATTTTGCATCCGGCTGCACAAGTTAAGCCGTTTCTGAAAGAAAAGGAAATTATTCCAATGAGTTCTCTGTCCTAAAAAGTGGATAACAGAATTCCGTAAAGTGATGGAAAATACGAAGGCTACGTGTAGAAAGAACCATTCAGGGGGATTTTTCTCCTATAAGACGAATAGACAATCTCGTGGAGAAATTTTCAAAACCCCACAAATGCTTCCCGGTGCGATATGAGGACAGCGGTTTCAGGGAACGCTGTCACGGAGGTGCTGGGCTGCAGGACATGAGCGTGAGGAGGACACCTGGGGACTCGGCATTGACGCTCTCCACAGCCACGCGTCCCCAGAGTTCGTGAACCAAGGCTGGCGCCAGAGCCGCAGGGCAGCAGCGGCCCTCGGTGGGCCGGGAGGGGAGGGCGGGCAGGGCGCCTCACCGGACCGCCTTGAGGAAGGACTGCTCCGTGTAGAAGTGCTGCAGCCACAGGACTGTGGGTTTCGCGGCCCTGCCTGCCAGCTCCGACGCCAGGGCTTCACAGTCGTGACTCGTCAGCAGTCTGGAGAAAGTGGTGACCTGCGAAGTTAGGAGACGCAAATTATTTGCCAGAATTCAAGTAGGATTAGGTGGCAGAAATTGAGGATGGTACGCCGACATCTATGGGCTCAGCGCTGGCACAGAGAGAAAAGAATCCAAACCCACAGATTTTTCAGAAACAAGGCGGTGCTGAGGCCAGCAGAGCCTACAGGGATCAAGAGGTACCGGAGAAAACACTCCACCCTGCCCCAAAGATGCAAAAGTCTCCTTCCTAGATGCCAGCGTCCCTTCCTATTTAGGTCACTACTTGGGATTCTCATGACCCTTTACGGCTCAGCACAGATGCCAATTCTTATCATGTGGCTTCCCGTCTCCTGAAGCAGTCAGCAGTTGGTGACACCTCCGTCCCCTGCTGTTAGCAATTCTCCACCGTGGATCACGCCCCACGGTGCAAACCCAAACGTTTCTTAAGACATGCTGCCGTCTTAGCGCCCGGATCCCATCTCCAGGCCTGGCCCTACCACCGAGCTTCAGATTGCTACCCCCGACTGCAGGACAGACAGCAAAACGTGTCCCAAATACACTTTGCCATTGGCCCCCAAAATCTGTCACTCATTCCTGGATTATCGATCACAATGAAGCAAACCCCCAGCCCTCTGGGGAGGAATCCAGGGAGTCACCCCTCCAGGACTCCACCTCCAGAGCCCCTCCTTGGGTGTCCCTAGCCCGCTGATTTGTGTCCAACTTCTCAGTTCCGTCCACGCCTCTCATCGTCCCTGTCCCAGCAGCCTCCCCACTGGTCTGTTCTACAATGGCCTTTCTTTCATCAGACTCTGTCTCCATCACCCCGGCAGAGGGACACATCCAAACACACACTCCTCCGTCACTCCCCTCTGCACAGCAAAGCCAGAGCTGGGCCACGCGGACTCATGGCCCCCCACGAATTCTCTCTGAGGGCACCTGCTCCCCGTCTCAGTGCTCACAGCCCTGAACTCTAAGCTCGGCCAAAGGCGCCCTGTGGCCTCCTACACAGAAGGGGCCGTGTCACACCATAACTTTCGCCCATGGAGGCCCTCTGCCCAGAATCCCTTTCCGGCCAGCTGGAGGGGCCTGTCCTAGAGAAAATCTCGTCTGCCCTTTTATCCTGATCTGCACTGCCCCTCTCTGCCCTGAACACGGCGTTCACTTACCATACACGATCCACGGCATCTGTGCCCGTGCCAGTCTTCCCACGTTACACGTGGACAACACCAAGGACAGGCCCTGGGCCCATTGATTCCACATCCCCAGCGCGCCTAGCTAGGCACCCGGCCGCGGGGCTGCATTGGTTGACGCTGATGCTGCTGTCGGCACGGAGCCCGCACAGCAGCAGACACTCAAACCGAGGCTAAATGGAACTCGCATGAGGACCTGGTCCTCCCCGCACTTACCACGGAGAGGACCCAAAGTCTTGGCATGTCCACTATGGTCCTGATACACCGACTTGAAAAGAACCTTGAACCCTGGCCCTAGGGATTCAGGACTTTTAGGCGAAAGAGGACAGAGCGAAATGGTAGAAAGGCACTCACCTCCGTGAAGACGGCATGGCTTTCCTGGCTTGTCGCTTCAAGGTGAGCCCACAGGAAATCCGAGAAGGAGTCGTGCTGCTGAGTGTGGTAGTATTCCCGGGACAGGGACTCAGCAGCGAATAAGCCCAGCGAGGAGGCGCTCAGCCGCACCACGGCGTCGGGGGTGGCGCAATCCAGCAGGGTCAGTTTGGCCTCCGTGGACACCTTCTGGTAAAGCTCCTCGGTCGGGCCCCTGGGGCCTTGCCTCTCTGTGACCTGCAGCACCACCGAGGCGCAGGTGTCCGAGTGGTAGCCGATGAAGACGTCAGAAGGGCTGTACTTGTGTCTGGCTTGCAACAGATCCGTCTTCACGTGGACGAATTTCGCCACCCACGTCTCGAGCTCGTCCACGATGCTCTTCTGCCATTTCTCCAGCACGGTGCTCAGGTCCAGATAGTGCTTCTCCAGCCGGTTGATGAGGGGGATGGGGAAGCGAGTGTACACAACCTCCTTCTCTTCGATGACTATCAGGCGGAAGTCTGGGTGAACCCGGCATTTGACACGATGGGTCCCCAAACCCAGGTCCACGTACTTCTGCCCCCCGAGGTAGACGTAGTACTGGTTGAGCGCGTCGTAGAGGCTCTCGTAGAGGTTCTGCAGGTTCAGCAGCACCACCATCTTGCCCGTTTCCATGCAGACCTTCACGCGGTTGATGTTTCTGCAGATCTGGGTGTACTCTTGGTCCTTGGGAAAGCTGGAACCAAAAATGATCTCCGGCTGCTGGCCCTCGCTGAAGAACGTCTGCTGCAGGATCTGCAGGGCCACGTAGTTTTTGGTGAGCACGAGTAAGTAGCGGGAGTCCACGTCGTCCAGCCCTCTGCCTGGCACCTTCTCCAGAGCCCCGTAGATGTTCTGCTTGATCAGCTGCACAGTGCTGACTTCTTCCGAGCACTTTGCCTCCGGCAAACTGGCTGTGAAGATGTCCAAAGCGTGGATGTCGTCTTTGCCGCTGAAGTTGCGCAGGACGGCCTGCGCGATGTCTTGTGGGGAAGGCTTTCTGTTGGAGGCTTTCGCCACGGCGAAGACCATCTTGATGAGGCTGTAGTAGTCGCGAAGCCCGAAGAACTCCTTGTCTTGGCTCTCGCACACCGTCTCGTAGGCTCTGGCAAAGGGTGCGAAGAAGCCCTGGATTCTGTCCTGAACGAGGCTGTCGGAAGAGCAGATGCCCCTGGCGCTCTCCGTGAGCTCCTGCTCGCTGGGGCTGCCGCGCGACACGAAGATGCCGCGGTTCATCTTGGCGGGGTCCAGGGCCCAGTTGGAGATGCCCACGAAGCCGACTTTCTTGTGGGGGGCGGGGTCGTCTTCGACGCAGCCGTCTTCCAGCAGCGGGTGCAGAGCCTTCAGGGGCATCTTGGGCGAGTCCTCCGCCAGTCCCACCTCGTCGAGCACCACCACGGACACGTACTGCCGCAGGTCCTTCCCCTGCTGGAAGCGGGCGCACTGCCTGAAGGTGCCTATGATGCCCTGTGGCGTGGAATGCGGGCTGCACTGGAAGGACACCAGGTGGACCTGCTTCAGGCTGCGGAAGAGATCCGAGTGAGCGGCCTGGCCTTGCATGGCGTCCGCCACGATGGTCTTGGCCAGAGACTTGGAGCTGCCAGGCTTCCCCACCAGGAAGAGAGGAATCTTGAGCTCGATGCAGATGACCATCATGAAGACGTTCTCCTTCAAAGCCAAGTTCTTGGCGATGGTTCTCCTCAGAGGGACGCCGTTCAGAAAGAGATCCTGTGTTCGAGTTATTTCCTCCAGAATAACCTTGCTGTCATCGTACGGTTCTGGAAAGAACCTGCAAATGTCTTTGCGATACGAGTCTTTATTTTCTAAAGAGGCGTGATAGCACACGCCGATGGCCAGCACCAGGGACCAGAGGATGGGGTCTCTCTGGACGTGACCCTTGCTGGTGTTGGACTCGCGGACCAACGAGTCCAGTTTTACTAAAAGCATCTCGCTGTGGTCGTAAAACCATTTGAAAACTTTCACGCAGCGCTCCACGTCCCGGAGGCTGACAAAGCTGCACTCGTCCTGTCTCTTCCTCATGAAACCCTGAGAGGCAGAAAGCACTTCTGTGATCACACGGGTCTCGGCCGGCTCCAGACGGACGGAGTCGACCAGTCTCTGGACGATCTGCTGGATGTAGAGCTTCTCAGCAGTGTCATCCAGCTGTCCAAAGTCCCACACCAGGGGAATCAGGCTCGGGGGCAGAGCGTGGACGCGGTACACCAGCTGTCTCAGGGGGATGGAGCCCAGCCTGTCCGCCGTCTCCTCCGCCCTGACCCGGTAGCCCAAACCGGCAGACTCCAGGCGACAGATGGCCTCCTCCGAGTGCTTCCGGTAAGGGTTGCAGGCAGCTATGACATGCAAGCCAGAGCGCTCTGCCAGGGGCTGGCCGTCCACCGTGCGGTCACACAGGACCTCTTTGATGGCGCTCACGGCTTCCGTTGTGTTGGCTTCGTCCAAGAACAAGATGGTGTCCAGCTGATGGTTGGCCGTATTGAGGACAGCGATGTCCTGAGCCTCCCTGACTTTGGAGTAGATCATGTCCGCCGTCGTTCCTCCGTGGACCTTGACCAGCTTTATCGTCTGAGCGTCGGCCCCGCCGCCCCGCAGGTCGCTCAGGAATTTGATGAGCCTGGTTTTCCCGCAGCCGGTTTCTCCCATGATGATCACCGGGATCCCGCATCGGAACCGCATCTCAACGGCAAGGATCTTGAGCATGTTGTCTGTAGTGAGCTCGTACGTTTCATCAGGGTCTATGGGCCACTGGATCCCTAAGACCAGGCAGAGCTTCTCGAGTTTCTCGTGCCTGGGCAGTTTATCAAAGTCGACGTTGAAGGGCACCCTCTGAAGCAGCAGCCCCCTGTACAGCTCTGCGGTCATGACATCCCTCTTGATCACGGTCCCAGTCAAGCGGTTGACGGCGTCCACACCGCCATTCTGGTTGGGCTGTAAATGGAAGCCTATGAACGTCATGGAGGTGTGGTCAGCGTTGAAGAAGACGTACGGGTGGGGCTCTGACTCCCACCGCTTCCGGAGGGAGAAAGGGGCCAAATCTTCTTCCTTAACCCCATCCATGGGGACCGTGTAACTCCCTGGGCTTTGGTCAGAGGTGTCAAGTGTCGGTGTAGAAAAGTCTCTTGCCATAAAGATCATGAACGTCACCACAAAGTTCTTGAAGCCCCTCAAGGTGTCTCCAATGACATCTGGATCGCAGAAGAGAGAGTCCTCACAGTCTCGCAGCTGGTAATTCAAGAACCTCGAGAAGTTCCGAAGCTCCGACCAAGACGGGTTTATCACCCCACAGTAAATCAGGAAATGTTGGAGGCATTCCTGTGGGTTGCCTTCAATGGAGCCTTCTTGGTACTGAAACCGGTCTAGGTTTTCGTTTCGATGGAATCGTCTTAAATATTGGTAAGGTCTTTGGAAAGTCTCGCTGCAGAACTCTACGAGATCCATCCCGGGCTCTCGGTCGCTCCTCTCAGGACTCAGCTCCATGTCCTGCACCTCTTTGGGAGGCCTGCAGGTGACTTTTGGGAAGATGTCCAGAAAACCGAACTGGGGGGCACGTGCACCCTGGAAAGGAGAGAGTTGGTAATGTGGTTATGACTAAGCCTCCTAACAAATGCTTTTCGTGTTTCGACCCTCCATGGGATCTTTATGGGACGAACCTAAAAAAAAAAAAAATTACTTAAAAATACGTAGGTTTCCGTAGACTCTTTTTACTGTTTACATTGGATGTGTTTTGCACATTAAGGTATTGTGGAGGCCGAATGGTGGGAGCCACACTCTTAGGAAGAGAGGGCGTTTTCTAGCCCAGCTTCCTGCAACAGGACTTCCCCATTAAGCACTGACGTATACACCTGTGTGAGCATAAAAATGTTTGCTAAGAAATTCCCGACAACAGTCTCCTTCCCATCAGAGCCTGCAGGAAAGATGCCTTCTCTCAGCAAACGAATTTACCATATTCAGAGCACAGCTGGGATTTAAACTGTGACATACGGCATTATGCCTGAATTGAACAGATTTAAGACACCGCTGATTAATGTAAGAGTATTTTTTTTGAGGCAGGGTCTTCTCTGTCACCTGGGCCAGACTACAATGGCGTCATATCTCACTGTAGTCTCAAACTCCTGGGCTCAAGCAATCTTCCTGGGTCAGCCTCCCAGAGTAGCTGGGACTACAGGCGCCACCACACCTGGCTTATTTTTATATTTTTTGTAAAGATAGGTTCTTGCTCTTGCTCAAACTGGCCTTGAACTCCCAGCCTCAAGCGATCCTCCTACCTCGGCCTCAAAAAGTGCAAGGATTATATTCGTGAGCCACCGCACCTGGCTAGAAGAGTATTTTTATTGCAGACATCATTTAAAAACAAGTTTAAAGATTAAACTTTCTTTACTAACAGTGCATTCAGCTGCTTCAGTAAGGCAAAAGCGTGGCATTGCCAGAACACGTTACCCCTGTGGTGGGCCCCGAAGGAAGTGGAGACCCTCCCACACCACGAGAAAATGCCCCACGAAACAGACCGGCGTCGAGGACCTCCTGGGCAGCACGGAATTCCCTTCCAGGATTTCAATGACATATAAATGGCACGGCTTCCGGAGCCACATCTTCCCATGTATGTCCATTAAGTACTGCAAAACGAGGAGTTTGAAAAGAAACACCGAAACTCCAGTCCGCACCTAAGGACGGAATGACATGGGTCTGTAAATACACAAAATGACGATGAGTTCTTGCAACCCTGAGCATCCTCTGAGTTTGTTCTTCGACAGAGCGATACTGATGGTTAACACGGGCCCGCGCCACCCATGCGCTGCCAACAGTGTTGCCGTGCGTGGACGGGTCACCTGTGCCACGGCGGTCCCCTACGACTACAGTGCTGTGTCTCTACCATGCTTTCCTACGTTTAGATGTGTTTAGGTGCACACAAGCCACCGTGTCTCGGTTTCCACAGTGTCCACGCAGTCGCGTGCCGTACAGCTTTGCAGCCTCGGGGCAACAGGCCCGGCCACGTCGCCTCGCCGTGCAGCGGGCCGGACCGCGCCGCTTGGCGGAGCACACTGACGTCCACACGGCCATGAAACGCCTAACGGTGCATTTGTCAGAACATACCCTCATTGTTAAGAGAGGCAGGACTGTCCACGCAGAAAGAAGAAATTCTTTCCACAGGGAGGAGGCAAAGTCACCATGTGGGATTATGTCTTGTCGATGTGTCCGTGCGGCTGAAATTCGAGGGCACTTACCGAAGAGGTCACGTCCACGTGGAATATCACGGGTCTGTCCTGATACCGTGCGGCCAGGAACGGCAGGAGGGAGCCCAGGACGCGGCCCTCGTCCACCTGAGGGTCGATGAGTCGAATGGTTTTCAGAGGCACTTCCCTGCTCTTTAACATCAGCTTCAGTCTGTCATGCAATCTCTTCACATAGAGAGACTTGCCTGCAACAGAGATGGAAATTAGTCCCGGGCTGTGGGCAGAGTCAGGATGCAGAAAGATTTATTACCAGTTACTTCCTTCTGCATAAAGCTTAAAACTGAGGCAACATAACACGAGATTAAAGAAGACACTTCTGAATCCTCACGTGTCCTAGCGATCACCTGCTCACTATCCTGGCCATTTCCCTGCTATGAATGACAGCAGTGGAAACACTGTCACACGTCCTTGGCGACGGGGATGCCTTCTGAGAAACGGAGAGCTTACACAAACCCAAGTGTAGCAGGTCTCGCCTACCACACGCCTGAGCCACCCGGCATAGCCGCTGCTCCTGGCTACACCTGCATGGCCCGGGCTGTCCCGAACACGGCCGGCAGCTGAGCCACCGTGCCAGTGTCTGTGGACCTCAGCACAGAAAGGCACAGGGACATGTGGTATTCTACTCTTAGGGGACCACCGCCACACACATGGTCCGCTGTCGGGGGAACGTCCTTAAGCTGTGCAAGACTGTGAGTGACAGTGACAGCAAAGACACGCTGGGGGGTGGGAGGAGGGAGAGCACCTTTGTCCTAACGGAGTGTAGTATTGTTGTGGGGCAAGACAATGGCAACCACCGTGTCTCTGCAGGGGACATGATCCTACTGACGCCAGGTCGAGGGCATCGGCCTCTCTGCAGGCAGAGCAGGCACACCCCCGCTCTGTCCACCAGCATCAACCCCAGAGAGACCCTGGAGTTTGAGGGGGAAAAGTAAACCGCAGAGATTTGCGTAGAGGAGGAAGGGCGTAGGGGGTCCAGGAAGTACCCGATTCGGGACACCAGGTGAGAAAGGGTGTCTCGCTCTGGTACAAGGAGTCCGGCCCTCCCCGAGACCAGCGTCTCCACCTGCAGAAGGGTGGAGAAGCTCCCTCAGAACCGGCCGCTGCTGGGGAGGCAGGGTCGTCGGTGGCCCCTGGAGACAGAGAGTTATTACCCCGCCCCCATGGTCATTACCGACACCCGCTCTCTCCGAGGCCACGATCCCAACACACATCCGGTCCTGGAACGCGGCCGCCGCCGACAGGCTCTGCTCTGGGACCCGGTAGTGACGTGCCAGGTAGTCCTGGATGGCCTCCAGGGGAGCCTGGGGCGTGACGAGGACCTTGTGCTGGCTGAAGGCCGAGGGCAGGTAGCAGTGCTCCCGGTCACAGTCGCACACCAGCACCAGCTGGTAGTCCTCCCGGTGGGGCTGAGTGCGCAGGCGCTGGAGCAGCTCCTCCGCCTGGCAGGCCACCTCGTAGCTCAGCTGGTCTGCGAACAGCAGGCTGTAGACCTTGCGCCCGCGGGAGCCCGGGAAGAGGCAGCGGCGCAGGAGCAGCGCCACCTCCTCGGACGTGGTCCCCGGGGTGCAGACCAGCACCTCGTCGTAGGTGGGGAGGGGCTGGTCCGGCGCCTGCATGTAGACGGCCAGGGCAGCCGGCAGCACCTCCGAGTGGCCGCAGACCACGAGGTTGGGCTGGCCGACGTGCAGGCCTCTGGGGAGGTCCCGCTCCGGGAGGGGCCCGCCCATCACCGCCAGGCGAGCCAGACAGCGGCCCAGCGCCTCCAGGTCCAGGCAGTCGGGCAGGAAGGCACTCAGGCAGCCCATGGACTTTTCCATGATGGCCTGCAGCTTGTCCTCCAGGCTGGACTTGGAGAGCACCCGCTGCACCTCCTTAACCACTCTGCGCACGCGGTACCTGGCGGCCTCCTCATCCTGCCCCGCGGAGGCCATTAAGACGTCCCTCGGGGTGCAGCGGCCTTTGATGAAGGACAGCATGGTTAGGGCAGCTTCGCTGGGTGCCTCCTTCTTGAGCTCCGTGCTCAGGTAAACCAGCTGCTCCGCCGTGTAGAAGTTGAGGTGAAAGTGCTCCGTGCGCTTCTCCGTCACGAACCTCTCCCAGCGTTCCAGGAAGTGCTCCATCTGCTTGCAGACGGCTTCCAGCAGCCCAGTGACGTCCCCGCTCCCCGTCAGCTGGTTCACCAGCCCCAGGCCGAAGTCCATGCGGACGGAGATGCCCCTCCGGGGCGAGCAGTGGATCTCGGCGGTCCAGCTCCTGAACAGCATGTTCCCGGCACGGTAGAGGTCCAGGAAGGCCTGGACGAGCCTCTGCACGCTGCAGAACACCTGGGGAACAGGACAGGAGGGGACACTGCAGAGCTGCCCTAGAGGACGACATGCAGGCTTGTCACTCAAGGACTCGGGTTGTTTCTTTGAGCTGGTTCCCTGTGTGACCCGGGCAGGCAGAAGGCCCGCCTTCCTCATCTGTGTGGCCGGCCTAATGGGAGGGGCTGTCTCTAGGAAGCAGTCGGGCGTAGGAATCAAGGTTATCATTTCCAGAATACAAATGAAATCTAACGAAAGAACCCACGATAAAATTGAGAGACTGTTACATAAACCGGTGCACTGTGTCAGCATGTTTCTGTTCGGAAGAAGGATGCCCGTGTAAACCTTACAGACTGGGATTCTGGCCGACTTGCAGACTGAGAACTACCCACTGGGTGGTTTCTGTAGAATGGTGGACCACCTGCCAGCTCGTGGCAGTTCAGTCTGTGGACCACAAGGAGAACTGCTACCCCAAGGGCCTGCCCCCCGCAGACCTCTCTCGGGGACCACGACCCGGGGCCACGTGCACCATGTGGGACTCGCGAACTCCGCTCTCCCTGGGCCTTGCAGCAGAGCCAGCCTCGCCATTCAGACCCCGCTCAGACCGTCCCCCCCTCTCAGGTGCCGCAGCTGTGACGGTGCCCAGCCCCCAGCGTGCGATGGCCATGGCCGCGTAGCACCCCACACGCTCGCGTCCTCACCTCAGAAAACCTGTCCACCTCAGTGTTGCTGTGATCCTTCTTGCCAGACATCAGCATCAGCTTGTTCAAGAGCTCCTTCAGCTCTTCCAAAGAGTAGTCCCGCGTCTCCTCGTGGCCACCGTGGCCCTCGGGGAGGATCAGGCGCAGAACCGCGTCCGGGGAAACCTGGGAAAGGCCATGTGTCAGAGGCGGTTTCGGGCGGCGGAAGCCCCTGGGCGCGCAGCAGCCTGCACGTGCCGCCCACAGCTGCGCCTGGGGACGGGTAGCTCACCTTTCGGCCACCTGTGGGTGCCTCGATCACATAGATGCCTCTGCTGTTGATCGCGGTGGCCAGGGACAGGGACGAGAGTTCTACAGACCCATGACTGTCCTTCACTGTTTTCAACCACTCCAAGTTCCTGGCAGAATCACTCTGTTGGGACAGGAGAGGTTTGGGCTACGGTCCCTGTGACTTCTTTCCTTCCCGTCCTCCTGTGCCTCCTCCCCCTCTGCTCCTGTCACTCCTCCCCAGGTGCAGGGCACCGCTGCCCGCCCAGTGCCCGTGGCAGGGTCAGGTGGCTCCTGTGTGCTCCTGCCTGTCCTCCTGAGGACCCGCCATGCCGGGTTTCCGTCTCTGTGTGCCGCTGCACCCACGTTTCCGCCAGCACCCGGCGCCCCA
Source organism: Microcebus murinus (assembly GCF_040939455.1). Taxonomy (NCBI): domain Eukaryota; kingdom Metazoa; phylum Chordata; class Mammalia; order Primates; family Cheirogaleidae; genus Microcebus; species Microcebus murinus. Next base: position 2,559,197 of record NC_134121.1, read on the forward strand.
AGGCCCATGACCTGGGACTCTGGATACACGGCTGAGGGTGAGCAGCCACGGGCGGCGCTCCACTCGAGGAGCCCTGCGGAGTGGCGCCAGCTGCAGCCGGGCCGTAGGGGCCTAAGTGCCCGATGTCCTACTGTGGTCCCTGAGTGTGATGGAGAGTTAAGGAAAGACGGCAGCGAGGCCCGTTCTGGTGTGGGCTTCCAGCAGAAGTGAGGACAGCTCTACCTGCTCGTGCCTGGTCACATCCTGCCCAGCCACCCGCAGAGCCGGCTGTCCTGAGCGCCCCGGGCGCGGGACCACTCGGGACTCCTGTAAGCCAACGCAGACCCTGGTCCGGGTAGTTCACTTACACCTAAACGTTCACCTTTCCTATACAACACTAATCTGCATCGACTGTGGAAACATGGAGAATATCCAGAAGTGACCGATTGAAATGACAATTACTACCTTTCAGAGAAAAACACAGGTGACATTTTAGCATATTTTCTTTTAATCTTTTCTCCACATGTTTTGTGCCATAGTTTACTATTGTTTGTAAGTAATTTTGTATCCTGCATTCTAACATAGCAAGATGGAGAAAGAATTTCCATTTGTGAGAAAACCTTTTTAAACATCATCTTAAATGGCTGCGTACAAGCCTCCGTCGTTTGCGTTTCCCTAACGTTGCCAGAGCAACGCTGCGTTCCACACGGCCTGCTCTGGAGCAGGAAGGAGACTCACCAGTTTATTGGGCAGGTGCTGGTCGTTGTCCAGAGCCTTCCACAGTTCTGCCAGGTGCTCCATGAACGCGCCGAACCCTGCCCTGGCGTCCAGCTTGTACAGCAGGGGGGCGTAGCCCTGCACGGCGTCGTGGAAACAGGCCACCCGGTCCACGTCTATGTCGTTCTCGCCCGCCGAGATGGAAGCCAGGTCCACGAACACCTTCAGCTCGTTGATGCCTCGGGAAGAGAGGAGAGGAGGTCAGCACAGGACTGCCCCACACGGGCACGGGGCTCTGTCCTGCACAGGACTCTTTAGCGACGCCATAAATGGATGTTTGATAAATTTTAAGGTTTTATCCACTTTCCGGTTTCATTAAGAATGCAGCTATGTGGTGGCGGCGCCTGCGGTGCCAGCTACTCAGGAGGCTGAGGCAGGAGGATGGCTTGGGCCCAGGAGCTGGAGGCTGCAGTGAGCTGTGATTGAGCTGCTGCGCCCCAGCCTGGGCGCCAGAGTGAGACCAAAAAGTCCACCGTTGGGAGCCGTGAAGCTCCTGATGGGCCTGGAGCCAGTGCAGCCTCTTAGCCCCGACCCCGCTGCACACCAGCGCGGCCCCCGCCCTCTGCCCTCTGCCCTCTGCCCTCCTGTCCCACCTTCTCCTCTTCCCTCTCAACTCGGGCAAAGGCATCTAAGCTACAGAACTGAAATTCCACCACGGAGTGCACCACACCGATGGGGGTGTTGGACAGCATCTCTCGTGGGCAAGAGCTTCCTTCTCCACCCAAAGAGAAGCTGAGGGGCGGAGACACAGAAAGGATCTGGGGCCGTTCCTGGCAGCGCCCACGGGGCAGAGCGCGGGGGAGGTGCGGCCAGCACGCGAGAGGGCCGTGCAGACGGGACTCCAGCAGCGGCCGGCGCACGGCCCGCCTTCCCAGGGCACGCAGGCACGCCCTTCCGCCCACCGCGCAGCATGACCAAGGGCAGAACTTCTCCACAGTCAGGAACACCACACGGAGAACCATCTGGAAGCCCTCTCCAGACTCCTGGCTCTTACCTCCCAGCGCCTCCCGCACCCAGCCGATGAACTCCTTCCTCCCGGACAGCGCCTGCAGACACCGGCACCGGGCCTCGCTCATGTCCTGCAGCATCTTCTTGGCCCGGATGAGCTGCGGGCTGATCTGGACCAGTTTCTCGTGGCGGAAGTCCTCAGAGTTATCAGTCTGCAAGACAAAGCTCTGCTGTGGACCGGACTCGTCACCTGCAACCCCAGAGTCTGTGAGCGGCAACGCCGGCCACCCCGACGGCCGTGCCCCGGCCCCGGACTCCAGGACTTGCCGCCGCGGTGACAGGCCGGCCAGGCTCTCACCCCGGAAGTGGACCACGTCACCTCCATGGCTGTCTCTGCCCAGTCAACGGTACCTGCTCTGGACTGACAGTCTGCCGAGCATCTTATGTGGATTCTAAAACCCATTCCTCACAATAACCCTGCCAGGTACGTGTTGCTTTTTCTGCTTTATCGGTAAAGAAACACAGGTCCAGAGCAGCTTCCCCAGGACATGCTACTGGGATTTGGGTTTACATGTGTCTGATTCTAACCTTGGGCTAATTTGAATCACTGTAACACTGCTCTGTACTATAACACAGGTACATATACCTTACAAATGTTCACCTAGAAAACAGAAAGCAAAAGACTCACTTCTTAACTCTAATAGAAACAACTTATCATTACCACTTCTTTTTTAAAATTTTTTAACTTTGTCACTATTATTTTATTTACTTATTTATTGAGATAGAGTCTTGCTCTGTCACCCTGAGTAGAGTACAGTGGCGTCTTCGTAGCTCACTGCAGCCTCCAACTCCTAGGCTCACGTGATTCTCCTGCTTCAGCCTCGAAGTAACGGGTACTACAGGTGCTACCACACCTGACTAATTTTTCTATTTTTAGTAGAGACAGGGTCTTACTCTTGCTCAGGCTGGTTTCGAACTCCTGACCTCAAGTGATACTCCTGCCTTGGCTTCCAAGAGTGCTGGGATAACTGGTTGACCCACTGAGCCTGAGACATTTACTGCTTCTTAATAAAATAGGGGATGCAACCGGACAGCCAACACAGTATTTTCTCTGTTTGCTTCTGTAACCTAAAGAGATCCAATTATTACTCTTTATAAATATATGATTACTAAAAGCATCGTTGCCCCTTCCTGAATCCTTGATCCTCACACTGACCCAAGAAAACTCTCATAGCAAAGGAGCAGTCACACTGTCTATAAACAAAGGTGCATGCTCAGGCTTCTACTACAACACAAACGAGAACCTTGAAGGAAGCTGCTAAATCGCCCTGTGCAGCTATTGCAGCCAGAAAGCCCGTGGCTCCCAAGGAGTCTCAGGCAGGACACCCTGCCCCCACCGCCACCCCCGGAGTCCCTAGTAGGTAACTTACAAAATGTAGTAAAGTGCAAAGAACACTGAAGTCGCCAGTCAGTCCCAGATCCTCTTTGACCTGCAAGATGACCTTGGCCGCGCTGACAGCCTGGTGCAGGTTATGGTACTCCCTGATCTGCCCAACCCGCTCCCGGATCCAGTCCCGTGGGCTCTGGCTGTCCACAGCACCCATGACCTGGAGCTCTGTCGTCAGTTCACTGTACTTATTCACAAAGTCCTTGAAGAAGACATTGATTTCCGCAAAGGTGACCTCTCCTGACTTCAGGTCCTGATAAAGTGCAAGGAACTTTTCGTAGCAAGGCTCATACAGATCATCATACACCTCTTCCAGCTGCAGTATTTGCCCTTCTGATTCTTCTGCAGGCTGACTCAACCACTCTGCAGCTTCCTTCCAGAAGATCTGGAAGATGTGGCTGTCTTTCAGCAAATCTACCTTTTCAGCCATTTCTCGGACCTGGGGGCTCAAGTGGTAGTGTGTTGTGATTGGCTGGTGGGAGGAGGCGGGCAGTCTCACTGTCACGGCGTCATCTAACCTTTTACTGCTCAGGTCCTCTGAGCGTCTTCTTGCAACCTCTCCAAAGTCCACTTTAGAAACAATAAGAACAAGAAAGAAGTCAGAGTTCTCATAACGACAGCATTTCATTCTACTCTCCCAGTGTGACTGTCCCCGCGTCTCTAAGGAAGCTCACACGGACACAGTTGCTCAGTAAGAACGCGCAGGACGCCCCTTCCCTGTGCCGAGTCGTCAGTAAACGACTGACGTGGTAAAGCAAGCATCGTGGTTCCCGGTAAAGACAGTCGGAAAGCACGCATCTATTTCGCTCTCTCCCAAATCCCACCCCAACGACAGTACACCAACAAGGATGGGAGGAGGAGCAACAGCAACAAAATTTTGCAAGTTGAAAACCAGCTGCACCAGCGGTAAATGACCTATTAGGCCAGAACACAGAATCCCAAGGCCGTAGTGGGGCAAGCCGAGGTCAAGCGGTTTCTATCTCAGGATTCCCTAAAAGCGCACACGCTGCTTGCACAGGTCCTTGGAAACTGGGAGGTGCTGACGAAATGAGGTGGCCGGGTTCAGAGTCTGTTCAAGATGGGGTGCAGGACAGCAGTTTTCACCCCCACCTGGTGACACAGCACGTGGGTCACCCCTCCTGCACCCCGACAGGCGATACAGGTGGTTTATTTTCTAGACAGGATAACGCGGAGGGTTCTCAATAGGAAGTCACAGACCCATGGTAAAAAAAGGCATTTCCAGACACGCGCCCTGTGTCGGGGAGCACACAGAGGACATGCACTGCAGTCCAGGAGGAGGGAACGGAGCTCGAGCGGGGTGGGCAAGGGGATAGAGGAGGGTGGGGCCCACTGAACACAGGGCTGCGGGAGTACGGCCCACAGGGCCAAGGCCTCGCCAGCCCTCTTCTCCCTCCTGGTTCCCAGAAACCTGGCACCGGCAGGAGACTGGAAATCTGACCGGCCCAAGAGAGGGGCCTCCAGACACAGCAGTTGAAAGGCCGAGCCTCGGGCCCTGGGGCGGCACAGAGTCCAGACGGCCGGCTCAGGCCCGCAGGGCCCAACCCACGTGTCAGGGCTGTCTATTCATAAAAACAGACAATTCCAGACATAAGTAGAAAGTCAAAACAAACCAATAGATTGAAACCACCCAGAGGAAATAGGAAACCATGCAAGGGAAAGAAAAAGAAAATCTCTAAAGCAAAACGCCAGTAATCTCAGATAGAGAAGCTATTGCAACCCTGAACAGGAGCAGCATAATGTTTAAAAAGGACAATTCAGAGGAAAAAAAAAGAATTCCTTTAAATTAAATATATACATGAGAGCTTAAATAAGAAATTGAATGGACAGCTTGGAAGACCAAGTTCTCAGGAAATCTCTCAGGAAGCAGAGCAAAAAGCAGAGGTGGGAAATAGCAGAGAAAAATGATGAATATTAGACGACCCTTCCGGGAGGTCCAATGTCCACTATGAATCTCAGCAAGAGAAAAAAATAAATAATTCAAGAGACTTTCCCAGAACTCAAGGACTTAGATTTCTACATTAGAAAGACCTACCTACTAATGCCCAGTAGAGTAGGTGAAAAATAGATCCATGCCAAGGAACGTAACGAAATTTGGGACTATTAGGGACAGAAAGGTCTCAGGAGCTTCCAGAGAGAGGAAGATATCTCACACACAAAGGGTCGGGGGTTAGTATCGCGTCAGACTCCCAGCAGCAACACTGCAGAGACAACAACGGACCGACACGCTCAAGTTCCGAAGGAGGATGATTTCTGATCTGCAGTCTACACACAGACAACTGACCTAGGATGAGGGCATCCTTAGGAACACAAGGACTCAGGAAGGTGACAGAGGACATGTTCTACCAAAACACAGCCAGCAGAGAGCAAGCAAAGGAGACAGGAAGAGGCTGAACCCCGGAGAGAGGCAGAGGGGATGCCGGAAAGTGAAGGAAGACGTCAGGACGGCATCTCCAGGCCAGCTCTCGCAGATTCCTTCTCAAAGACCAGACTGTCTTCACAGGAAATTCAGACAGTTGGTGGAGTTTGCGATTGAATTAGAAATAAATACAATGAACACAAAGCAAATGACAAGAAATATAATTGTATGGACAACAGTTTGTGCAAGAAATGCATTAATAAAAGGATCATTTCCATCTATTTCATGGCTCACTTGTGAACAGCATGTTTAGACAGTGAGGATGACTTAAACCCTAAATCTTGATCCAGCTTAAATCACAACATAGCAGGGAGTAAGGGGAGAGGCAAAGGCTACGTGTGCAGGGCAAAGACGGGACACGCAGAGATCTAAGCCCTCATCGTCCACACTGGGACGTTGATAAGATGCTGACACTGAAGAATCCAGAGAATCATGCATGTTATTGAGAGACGTGCAGGTAAGTACCAGAATAGGTGAAACTGATACCTCTGGCAAATGCACATGCAACTTTGTTAAAAATTTTTGTACGAAGCCTTCACCCCAAAATAAAGGTGCGCTATGGTGATTCCATGGTATTCTCCTCTAACCCTGTGCCCTTAGAGACCACCCGCTTTCGTTTACTTGGATTCTTAAGACTCCACCTGGCACCAGGTGCTTCACACTCTCGCACAGCTTCAGCAGGCCGTCAACGTAACTTTCCTCCTTCTTTAGAAAATCTAGTTCTTCCTTTCTCCAATCCAGCACTTTCTTCATATCAGCTAATTTCTCCTGGGGTGAATGACATTTTTCCTCTGGAAAACAACAACAACCAAGTAACCCAACAGACCGGATCAACACGGTTTCCAGGCGGGCGTGTCCGCGGCCTCCCGTGCCCGCGCGCCCCTCCGCGGGCAGCCGTCAGTGCGCCAGGCCGGCGCTCAGCGGCGTGGAAGAGACACAGCGTTGAGCTCTGAGCTGCCCATCGTTGCACCCCTTTCCCATGACCTCCCTGAGAATTACACTCCAGCCCCGATCAACCTGCTGGCAAGAGCTACTGGTTATAAGGCTCAAAAGTCCCCTCTTTGCAAAAACGCACAGGCAGACACGAACACTTCCTTTCCCTGTAGTTCCTCAGCAGCCTGAAGTGCATCCTCAAATTGGTACTCACTTAGTTGCCAGATGTCAAGAAACTGATTCTTGTGCTTCATAATCAACTCCAGCTGCCCGACAAGGACCGTCCCGTTTAGCAGGTCACCAGCAACTTTTGTCAACACAGAGTCAGCAGTGGCCATCAGCTTCTTGCCTTCGTCTGTGATATTTGCTAATATTTTCTCATCAGTTCCTGATCGGATGAAGAACACAGTCGGAACAGCGGGCTTCCCACCTCCCACCCCAAGGTTGTTGACGAGGGAACTCCCAATAAGCTCTCGCTGCTTTGCCCCAGCGTCTACACGACACAAGCGAGAGTCCGGCAGAACCTGCATGTGTGCTCCTCGCTTCCCAGATTCCCCTTCCACCCGTGAGGGTCGGGTCCTACCCAAACTCATCTCCTGAATGACCTCCTTGTTCACAGAGCTTCCCGATGGGAAGCAGCCAGGAGAACCACCTGTCTTGGGTTTTTTAAACCTGTGCCCCCTTCAGTACCCTGAATATGTTTCTTAGACTGCACATGACCTTTCAGACCCCCACTGTGAGCACAGCTGCAGCAGCAGGGCACGCTGCACCAGGATGCAGTCGCACCCGGCAAAGACCAACAAGCTGGTTTTCATAGCATTTATATAGCATTTTCATAGCATATATATAGAGAGAAAAACATCAGTATGACAATTTAACACTCTGCACATCTTAGCTGTCTTGCAAAGCTTGTAATGTGAAATTTAGGATCAATTTAGAGGGCAGAATATTTAAACATGTTTAAACACCAGAATATTTCTTTCCCAGTAATTAGAGTCATAAAGTATCAGGAGAAGACTAAGCTCATCTCTACTGTTAAAAACAAATATACAAGCTTTATTCTTAATTGCAAAAACTTGCAAGCAACTAAGATGTCCTTCAGTGGATGAGTTGATAAGCAAACTACTCGGGAGGCTGAGGCAGGAGGATCGCTTGAGCCCAGGAGTCTGAGGTTGCTGTGAGCTAGGCTGACGCCACCACACTCACTTTAGCCTGGGCAACAGAGTGAGACTGTGTCTCAAAAAAAAAAAACAGGCCGGGCACAGTGGCTCTCGTCTGTAATCCTACCACTCTGGGAGGCCAAGGCGGGCGCATTGCTCGAGGTCAGGAGTTCGAAACCAGCCTGAGCAAGAGTGAGACCCCATCTCTACTATAAATAGAAAAAAATGAACTGGCCAACTAATATATATAGAAAAAATTAGCCGGGCATGGTGGCGCATGCCTGTAGTCCCAGCTACTCGGGAGGCTGAGGCAGGAGGACAGCTTGAGCCCAGGAGTTTGAGGTTGCTGTGAGCTAGGTTGATGCCACGGCACTCACTATAGCCTGGGTAACAAAGCAAGACTCTGTCTCAAAACAAAACAAAACAAAACAACACAAATATAATCTTTTGAAGTAAGTAGCTTTCACTAATGTGTAGTGCTCTCCCACCTCAACCATCTTATAAATATTGTATCCCTACAACTACCTTAACATGTAAGGTGCTTAGGTTTTTTGTTTGTTTGTTTGTTTGGCTGTCCCAGTTATCTGATGGAACTGGGACTCACAATCATCTAACTTGGGAGTTTTAGTTCCAAACCCAGTGCTTTCCCACTAAAGGATCTGAATCTAATGTCTTACTCGTAAACTTGATTATAACACTTTCAGGCCGGTATGTCTCTCTCCCTCTGGGATCACAACATACTTGGAGCGAGGGGCAGGGTGAACGAATCAGACAGTGCAGCACTTCACTGTCTGTCCCGGTCATCAGTACTGGGCTGGACGTTCTTCACTCGTCTCCGCATAACAGAGAATGGCTTGAGAGCAAGACACACTTGGGGTTGGATGTTATAATATTAATAGTTCTAATATTTACAATCTTTGAGACCCTGGGTAACTCCCATTGCATTCTCCACTTCTGTTTCCTCCTCTCAAAATCGGGGGCCTTAAAAAGGCCATTTAGAAAGCACTAGCTCAAGGACACTGTGTCGGCACAGTTGTTGGTATACAGTAGGCATTCAGCAAGTGGTGGCTTTAGTACGAGCTATTCTTTACAGTGCAAGACATCGGAGCCTTCCTGGATCTCTGTCCAGTCTGCTCCCTTTATCAAACGTCAGCCCATCCCCGCTGAGTATCGGCTCAAATACTCTGCTCCCTGTTGCTCCCCAAGTTCCGGAGGACACCGGCTACACCGAGCTGACGTTCCCAGCACCCCTGTCGCCCACCAAAGCATACCACACAGTCTGAAAAGATGCTTCACATCCGGCCACGTGAGCAGGTGCTTAAAAATTTCATCCAGGTCATCCACGGCCTCCCCTCTGTCTCTAGGCCAGGACTTGGTGATCACGGCCGACACAAGGGTGCCGAATTTCTGCAAATCGTGGTAAGAGACTCCCTCAAGGATACTCGTCTGTGACTGTAAGAAAATAAGAGGGAAATTTAGAAGTTTTTTTATTGGTTTGATTATAGATGATAGAAGTAAATTGCCCTCCAGGAGCATTTCAGAAATGCATCATAACTGTATTCCAAGGCCTCAAAAAAGTACAGCAGTAAGATCCTTAACATTTCTTAGATACTTAAGATACTTAATGCTTCTTAAGATATTTAACATTTCTTAAGATATTTAATGTTTCTTCATTTCCCTGCGTACTGTCTCCTTGAGATCAGCATACACAAGCCCACACCAGTACAACCCACAAATCACATTCCTTCCTTCCAACACATATTTTCAACATTTCTGGCCAGTTGCTACATTTTTCCTGGAGTTTCATGTCATGAAAAATACCAAAAATGATTAAACCTTTAATACATCATATATTTTATATTCCTGAACTGTAATGCTTTTTAAAAACTGCCTACAAACAACATATACATTTTAATTCCCTTTCTAATTCTCCACCAAGAAAGAAAATGTTTTTCTCTTTTAGGTTCAAAGTTTGGCAAAGTTTCAGTAATTAGCCAAAAACACAGGGTGAATTTACAATAGATACTTCCTGACATTGAAAAGAATAAAGGAAAACCTTATCCAGAAACATATAAAAAAAGAATTATACACCATGACCGAGTAGAATTTATCCCAAGAACGGAAAGTTGATTTAACCTCAAATATCAGTTAATGTCAATAGAAGAAAATCACATGATCACTTCAATAGACACAGAAAAACCATTTGACAAAATCTAACTACCCTTTGTCATAAAAAACACTCAACAAACTAGGAATGGAAAGGAACTTCCTCAACCTGATAAGAGGCATCCCCGAACAAGCCCCAGATACATCATACATACCTAGTGGTGGAAGATAGAAAGCTGTCCCCCTAAATTCAGGAGCAAGACAAGGATGCCCAATTTTGCCACTTCTAATCAACATTGTACTGGAGGTTCTAACCAGGACAATTAGGCAAGAGAAATAAAAGGCATTCAGATTGGAATGGATGAAGCAAAACCCTCTCTATTAGTAGATGGCATGATCTCTGTCTCTCACATGCACACTATTAGAACTAGTGAATGAGCTCAGCAAAGTTACAGGATACGAGGTACAAGGAGTAGCTGTATTACTACACACTACCAATCAATAATCCAAAGATGAAATTATGAAAACAATTCTAGTTACAAGCACATCCAAAAAATAAAGTACTTAGATATAAATGTAACAATGGAAGTGAAAAATTTAAACTCTGAAAACTATAAAACACTGATGAAAGAAATTAAAAGATCTAAATAAATGAAAAAGTATCCCATGTTCATAGTTCCCAAGACAACACTGTTAAGATAGCAATGTTTCCCAATCCAACCTATACTTTCAGGGACCTCCCTATCAGAATCCCTGCTGACTGCCAGATAGAAATTGACAAGCTGATTCTAAAATTCTTACAGAATGGCAAGGGACCCAGGATAGCCAAAACAACCTTGAGAAAGAAAAACAAAGTAAGAGGACTCAACACTACATAATTTCAAAACTTATTAGAAAGCAACAGCAGTCAAAACAATAGGGTAGTGGCATAAGGACAGGCCTATAGATCAACAAACAGAATCAAGAGTCTAGAAATAAACCCACACATATGGTCAACAGCTTATGGACAAGAGTGGCAAGACCATTAGATGGAGAAAATATAGTTCCTTCAGCAATGGTGCCGGCACACCTGGATATCCACATGCAAAAGAATGAAATTTGACCCTTACTTTATATCATATACAAAAGTAACTCAAAACAGATCAAAGGCCTAAATGTAAGAGCTAAAACTATAAAACTTCATGACCTAGGATTTGGCAAAGGATTCCTTAATACCAAAAGTATGAGCAAAAAAAGAAAAATAGATATATTGGACTTCATCAGAATGAAAGATTTCTGTGCTTCCAAAGACACCTTCGAGAAAGTGAATAAACAACTCATAAAATGGGAGAAAAATGCTTGCAAATCATATATCTGACAAGGGACTTGTAGACGGAATATAAAAAGACACTTACAACTGAATAATAAAGACAAATAACCCAATTTTAAAAATGGGCAAAAAACCTGAATAGACAGACACTTCTCCAAAGAAGATACAATGAATCTTAAATTCAGCTGTTTAGAAGAAAAAAGAACAAAAAAGATACAGAAATATAGAATAAGCATGTGAAAAGATGCTTGATATTAGTCATCAGAGAAATGCAAATAAAAACTACGAGATACCACTTCACACCACTAGGAGGGCCAGAACCATAAAGTTAAAGAACACATGTTGGTGGGGATTGTGGAACCCTGGCGCACTGCTGGTGAGAACGCAAGTGGGCCGGCAGCTTTGGAACTCAGTCTGACAGTTGTTCAATCAACTACACGCGGACTTGCCATATGGTCAGCAATTGCACTCCTAGGTCTATACCCAAGAGAAACGAGCACATCTGTCCACTTATAAACTCGGACACTAACACTTACAGGAGCACAGTTGCGAGAGCCAAAAGGTAGAAACAACCCAGATGCGTTCACGAGTGGACAAATGGATAAACAAAATATGGTGTAGCCACACAGCGCAATATTACTCAGCCAGGAAAAGAAATGACATTCAGGTTGTGCATACCTACTCTGAAAATTGAAAATCCAAAATGCTCCATAATCCCAAACTATTTTTTTGGTTTTTTTTTTTTGGTTTTTTTTGAGACGAAGCCTCACTCTGTTGCCCTGGGTGCAGCGCCGTGGCGTCAGCCTCACTCGCAGCAACCTCTAACTCCCGGGCTCAAGTGAACTCCTGCCTCAGCCTCCCAGAGTGCTGAGATGACAGGTGTGAGCTACCATGCCCGGCCCAATCCCGAAATTTTTGAGCAATGACATGATGCTACAAGTGGAAAATGTCCACACATAAGTACTTAACACAAACTTTGTTTCTTGCCTCAATATCTGATTATGTATATGCAAATATTCCAAAATTGAAAAACATCCCAAATCCTAAACACTTCTGGTCCCAAGCGTTTTGCAGAAGGGATACTCAACCTGTACTGACACAGGCCACAGCAAGGACAGAGACAAAACGTCATGCTCAGGGAAATAACCCACACACGAAAGGCCAAGTACGCCGTGATTGCATTCATATGACGACCCACAGTAAAGAAAGCTACGGAGACAGGAAGTAGACTGGCGGCTGCGGAGGCCTGGGGCCGGGAGGGGTGGAGGGTGACAGCTAGAGAGGACGGGGTTTCTCTCTGAGGTGATGAAAACGTTCTGAAACTGTGGAGACAGCTGCACCTGCCTGCGAATACACCAGCACTGGTTGAATTGCACTTTTCGGTGGGGGGATTGTCTGGTATGTGCTGATATCTCAGTAAGTGTGTAGCAAAAAAGGAAAATTATTAGTCACCACAAGACAAGGACCTTACAATAACCTCACAGTGACCTTGACCCCTGCCCTGAGCCAGCGCGGGAGCGGAGCTCAAGGTGTCCAGTTAGGAGACTCGAGCGAAGCCGCGAGCCACGGGAGCCTCCGCCACGCGGGACCGCACGGGACACTGTGCCTTCCAGGCGGTGGGGCGGAATCTCTTCCCACTTTGCAGGAAAAAACTAAGTAAATTGATAGAAACGTTTCAGCTCCACACGTTTGCCTTCCATAAATGTTTGCTCGACCTTTGGAGCGTTTTACTGCGTATTTGCTAGGCAAGTGTTAGCAGACAATAACACAAACCAGTAGCCACGATACCAACAGGGACATTTCAGGAGTCCCCTGCAAGACCGTGTGACTCGATGTCACGTGAGAGTGGCCGTGACTGCGCACGGCACCCGACAGCCATCCAGCAGCGGAAGCTGAGTGGCGTTCCAGGGAGCGGGGAGACGGAGACGCGGGGTCTCGGCCCCTCTCCCAGGCGAGCGGAGGGCACGCCCACTCCCGTTCCCAGTCCCACCAGCGCAGGATGGCCGTGGACCCCGGTTCCCAGGAAGCAGACGCTGGTCACCTGGCAGGCTGAGCTCACGGCTTCAATGACACACTTCTCAAAGGTCTTGGCCACAGCGTCCTCGGAGCCCGCGGAGTCCCAGCGGGAGCTGCAGTAGGCCCGGATCTGCAAGAGGGGCCTCTCCTGCGCAAATGGGAGGCGGGTTAGCGCTTGCACGCCGCGCTCTGACACCCACGGGAAGCGCCGGGTGTTTTCGCTTTCCCGCCACTCTGCCAGTTCCCACGATTCCAACCTCCTGCCCCGCACCAAGCACGTCCCCCCACCTCCCGCCGTCGGACCAGCAAGGCTAAACTTAAAAGGAGAGTCTCTTTTCCAACTCCAGAGAAAAAGAACTCGGCACAGCAGCTCACAAAAACAGGCAGACTGTGAGAAATAACTCATTTTTCCTTAAAAGGATCCACTGAACAGTGAGACATAAAACTCTCCTGTAAAAACTCATTTCCTAGGGTCGCAGGCCTTAGCTCAAATGAAGGCCATGTCCGTGCTTTGTCCACTCGTCCCTGTGTTGGGAGGCTCCTGACAGCCACAGGCCACCGGAGCCGCTGCCTGTGGGCGGGCTGGACCCCGCGTGTGCCTGGGGGACCCATGATGGCCAGATGCTGTGCCCGCGTTACTCTCTGCAACGTCACAGCAGAGCTGTGCGACAGCCTTCTGGGTCAGAAACAGAGACTCGGAGTCGAGATCCATCCTGCGCCCTGCGCACGGAGAGGCCATGCGCTCAGACAGGCCGCTCCTGGCGCTGGTTGTCGCCAGTGGTCTGGTGGCTTCCACCCTTCCTTCCCTCCCTGAAAGGAACGTCCCCCAACTTTGGTACCTGTTTGAGCCGCCCTTCCAAGTCTCCCAGCAATGACTCCTTCCAACCGTGCTCCGCGGGGAAGTCTATTTCCACCAGCCGCCGCCAGACCTGCAAAACCCGCACACAAGTCACAGCCGCTGTGACGACTGAAGGCCACAGTGTGGGCCTTCACGGGCAACAAGAGAAAGACACACCATCGCGATGAGACAGCGAGCAGGGCTGCAGGGACACCCGGGCCCCACCTTGGCCACCAGCCAGCTGTGCTAGTGGCAAGTCCCAGTGGCGGCTCAGCTCGGCCTTCTAGAGCCGGGGCCCCGACGCACCCGTGCATGTCCCCGGCCTTCCTGCTGCGTCACTGCTTTTTATTCTGGAAGCGTTTGCTTCCAACATTTTATTTTGAAAAATTTCCAACTTTCAAAGGGGTTGTAAGAACAGCACAACGACACCCATATGGACCGCAGTCCCGAGTTGTGGCTGTAACACAGCGGCGCTCTTTCCCCTCTCTCCCCTTCGGTCCTCCTCACCAAGGGCATTTCCTCCAGGCTGAGAGCGCGCTCCCGGCCTAGCTCACAAGGTCACCGGCGACCAATTTCCAAATCCAGCAGCTTCTGCGTCCTCACTGCTACCCGCCTGTGCCCGAGATTCTGCCCGGCACGTCTCTCGGTGGAACCCTCACCACTCCCCACCAACTTGGCCGGATTCTCTTTTCCCCGGATTCAGACCCAGTCTTGCCGTATCCCCGCAAACTGCTCTTCCTGTCACCTTTCCTTCCACTTCCGAGGTCACAACCTGACCTATCACCTCGGTACTGAGGTGCGCCCAGGTGCTGCCCTGCACGCCACGGCCACGGAGCACCTTTCCCTACGCGGGGCGCCCTCGCCACCCCAGGGAGCACGGCCCAGCCCGGGTGCCGGGCGGCAGCATTCACACCTGATGTCTCCTGTCTGCCCAGGAAGGACCTGCCAGGAACAGCAGAGCCGCCACTTCACACGTGCAGGCTCACAGCGGGCGCCTGGCCGCCAGCCCGTGGCCACGACTCTCCACAAATTTGTGATGAACCACGTCCCTACCCAAAAGCCATCAGCAGGGCCTACCTGGATTTCCTTGGAATAAGTGAGTGAGACAGATGAATGTGTCTCCTGGAACATGTTCTTCTTAAGAATTCTGTGGAGCCAAGCTCTAGTAGTAGCCAGAGTCCCCTGGGAGAGTGTCGGAACCGAACTCTTCCCGGCTTCCTTCCCACATCCTCCTGAGTCCTGTCATCACACAAGAGAGGGGCTGAGTGTCCCGCCGCGCAGGGGCGCGGAGAGTCTCCTCGAGGCCCCACCCTGCTGCTCCCCTGGCGTTCTCGGTGGGTGCTGGGGGCGCAGCCACGCGCCAGGGGCACACGGGCCTGGCCCGATGCCTACCTTGCAAAAGCACATTCGTTTCCCCAGTGCTTGCTAGGTTCACCCCGACAGGGAGACACGGGAGAAAAGCAGGGGAGAAGGAATGGCGCTAACGTCCCCCGGCAAGGAGAGCCCAGGCGGACCCCCAGGCCTTGACCTTAGGGGGCAGAGCGGGTGAGCAAGAGCACCCCAGGGAAGCCCAGACAAGCTTGCGGGCAGACACCCTGGGCCCTGCTCCTCAGTGACGGGGACGGGGGCACAGAGGAGCAGGGTCCTCCTGGGGCCAGGGCCAGGCCTGGCGCGGGCGTGTGCCTGAGGACACACGGGTGGCCTTGTGTGCCAGGCTGCTGCATTCCAGTTATAACAAAAAGACGCACGCACGCGTGGGAAGGACCGTGCTTCCCGTGCGTGTCTGGGAAGAATGTGATCCCCATGGTCCACAGTGGACAACGCAGCCCAGGAAAGAGCAAGGTCGCCGTGCAGGCAAGGCCTGGCCTGAACAGCTCTTCCACCTCCGGGGGCCATCGGAGGGCCACACAGGAACTCCCTTCCTCCCTCCCTCTCGAGGGAGCGCAGGAGGCAGAGCGCACCCGAGACACCCTCAGCGCCCGGGACCGGGCCTGCGTCGCGTGGGTGCCCGACCCGTATTTCACTCTCGGTCCAGCCATGCGAGAACTGAGTCCGGTCCCTTTGTAATCGAGGCTGCTTAAATTCCACACCGACCCTGGGCAGGACGCGGGTGCGTCCACCCCACTCACCACGGCGGGCTGAAGAGCGACAACAGTGCGGACGATCTCGGCCGACAAGGCGGGAATCTCATAAAAGTCCACGGTATTGGTGACGCCGCAGACGGCCTCGTGCAGCTTCAGGCACACGGCCGGGTAGGACTGTGACAAGGTCTCCTCGGGAATGCTGCCCCGGAAGGAGTGGAGAGAAAGCACTGCAATCGTTGAGGAGAAACGAGAGGACGGTACCCAGTGTGGCAACCCAGTCCCTTCCCTTTAAGATAACTAACTGCGAGGCCTTTATTCAACCTCATCTCGGCTAGCACCCGGACAATTTTTCCATCGGTCTTTAAGAAGTGACTACGATAAAATGGAAACAAAGCCCTTTTGTTTTGCCTCTGTAGTCTCAACTGTTCTAACAAAAGCAAGTTAAAATATTTCTAAGTGCATTCCCTTATTTGAAAATAAGCAAGGGACACATATTACTAAATGTTAAAATACTACATAAATTGTTTAAAATGTTGATAAAGAAAACGGGAAAGGGGGAGACGGAAGGAAGTGGCAGGAGAGCACGCGGTGCGTGTGGCGTCCCCACCGACCCGACTCTGCGGACCGGGCCCGTGCTCCTGACTCCCGGGGCAGAGCTGGGAGGCGGCGGGTGGGTGAGAAGGCAGATTGGGGGCGCCATGAGAAAGGACTCGCTGGGTGACTCTGGGACACAGTGCTGGGGCCCTGCAGTCACAGGTGCTCGCCACGGATGGAGACACGGCGCTGCCGCCTGCCTCCTGATCACCCGGGAGCCCCGGTGAGCGAACGCTGGAAGTGCCCCGAGAGTCAGAACATGCGTCGCTCCCTGGGACGTTTCTGCTGTCCTGCATTCCGCACACTCGCGCCACAGGGCGTCAGAGCACACACACTTGCATACGCAAATGACTTCTGATAATTACGTGAAGCTACCTTGGGTGCTTATTTTCAGCTTTACGTGTTTTGCAAAAAACATCTAAAGGCTAAATGTTAAAGAAATGCAGCACACAAACACAAATATGATGATCGCTTAAAAATACGTGGATAAATGTAAAGGGGAAAAGGGCGGGTGGAAATAAACGGAAATCTTAGCAGCTGACATCTATCGCATCCCTTCAACCACTTCGGTACGAGCGTCAACTACAGTCGACAGCCACAGATGAATGCGCACAGCCGAACATGGACTGTAGCCAACAGCCGTGATATGAAGGCGCACAGCTGAGCGTCAACTTTTATTGAATTGACTTTTCTAATTTTTCATTTATCAAAATAAAATTGTGAACATTTAAAAATAGCGTAATGAAAACATACATGTCTATGTTACCTATTCTGATTTACATTGCAAGTAAAGCTGCCTGTAAAGTAAAACAAGCTTCCAGTGCTTTCAAGCTTTCCTCATCACACGAGAGCAAAGCGGATTCTATAAGTGCCGGCTGAACCGCTGAGCGCCGTACTGAAGTGCTGAAAGGACTCGGATGACCGTGCTGATGGCCTGAAGGGAGAAGCCGGCCAAGTGCTGTCACCTTCCCCATGGGTTCGCCAGCCGGGGCAGTGACAGGGAGAGCCTGGGGCCCGAGAGAGGCTGCGCTCTGCTTTCCTACTTACTTGTGGTGGTAAGCGCCCAGGAGGTGCAACAGCATCTTTAAAATGCTATCAACATCCTAGGGTGGTGAAGAAAAGAAAAACAGGAAAGAAGATTAATCACGACACCACTGTCATTGCTAAAAATGGAGCTGGAAAAAATCCAAAGTACATAAGATATAAATGCTTTCCTTCTTACAGATTTTACCATGCTCATATACTAATCTTGCATCTCTCACAAATAAAACTCAAGATTTAAAATGAGGAAATCAACCTTGAGCTCTAATAAATAATGACTTCTCTGGACTCTCTCATTTCTTGGTGCTTCACTGTGTCTGTTTTCCACAAAAGGAAAATCGAGAGCCTTCAATGCGTAGTTTTCAATCTGCTTTTGCTAAGTAAGGACTAAAGAGACAACAGACCTCCAGATTTTGGTAAGAGATTTTCGTAAGTCCTCCCAGCCGGTAGTAAGTCCCCAGAAGACAGTCCAGGACACCAGCAGGAAAATGGCCCAGGTATTCAACGAAGTTCTCCATATACTGAGCCAAGACACTCAGAGGCAGCAGGCTAAACCAGGATCGGAAGAGATATTCGTCTACCTTCAGCAAATGCCTCTTCCCTACCACATACTTAAGTGGTTCGCTCCTGTATAAGAGAAATAGGACGCAGTGAGAGCAGTAAAACAGAGTTAAGACAAATGAAAATAGTGCTGGGGCGTCTAAGAAGTCCAGATTTCAAAAATGATTTAAATGGGCTAGGTGCAGTGGCTCATGCTTATAATCCCAGCACTCTAGGAGGCCCAGGCCGGAGCATTGCCTGAGGCCAGGAGTTCCAGACCAGCCTGAGTAACAGTGAGACCCCACCACTACTGAAAATACAAAAATTAACCAGGCACGGGGACGCACACCTGTAGTCCCAGCTACTTGGGAGGCTGAGGCAGGAGGACTGTTTGAGCCCAGGAATTTGAGGCTACAGGGAGCTATGGTAACACCACTGCACTCTAGCTGAGGGAACAGAGTTGGACTCTGTCTAAAAAAAAAAAAAAGATTTAAATGCTTAATGGGAAACAAAAATCAGTAATGAATCGAATGGAAAGTAAGCAGCAGCATATTAAGAATTCACGGAAATGGATGAACCTCGGCAGCATTGTGCTGAGTGGCAAGGGCCAGGCACGGAAGGACAGATACTGCTGGTCCCACCCGTGCAAAGTCCCCAGAGAAGTCGAGCATTTGGAGACAGATGGTAAAAGGGAAGTGACCAGGGCTAGGGGGACAGGGAATGAGAGGCTAATGATTAATGGGGACAGAGTTTTGGTTTGGGAGGATGAGAAAGTTCTGGAGCGGGATGGTGGTGACACCCGCACAGCGATGTGGACGTCCTTAACGCAGGACGCTGTGCACGCAACAGTGGTCAACACGGAGAATTCTACGTCATGTCTGTTTCACCACAACACAAAAAAGGGTTCAGCAAGAATTAGGCCTTCTGATGAATTATTCATGAGTTTCCAGGATCGAACAATCCGGGTGAGCTCAGCGAAGGATCTTAGGTGACTCTGATTCTATGGAACTGTGCTGGGGCTCCAAAAGCTGGCAATTGGCGGGGCATGCTGGCTCGCGCCTGTAATCCTAGCACTCTGGGAGGCCGAGGCCAGCGAATCGCTCAAGGTCAGGAGGTTGAAACCATCCAGAGCAAGAGTGAGACCCCGTCTCTACCAAAAAATACAAAGAAATTAATTGGCCAACTAAAAATATATGGAAAAAATTAGCTGGGCATGGTGGCGCATGCCTGTAGTCCCAGCTACTTGGGAGGCTGAGGCAGGAGGATCGCTTGAGCCCAGGAGTTTGAGGTTGCTGTGAGCTAGGCTGACGCCATGGCACTCTAGCCCAGGCAACAGAGTGAGACTCTGTCTCAAAAAAAAATAAAAATAAAATAAAAGGGAGCAGTTTGTGGATCCATACCAATTTTAGGATTTTTTTTTTTCTGTTTCTACTAAGCCTGTCATTGGTACTTGGTTGGGAGTGCGACAGTGCAGTTTTTAATGGGACGTGCATGGCCCGCAGAGGATGGATTCACATCGTATCTCCAATTGGTCCAGGGCTTCTCCCCAATCATCCTGCAGACGGAGGAGTGACCTCTAACTCCAGCCTTTAAAAAGGTGCTCGTTATTTTCAATGTTGTTGGATAGACTATTACTGTTTGGATAAGACAATCACATTGACTTGAAACACCTCAACTGGCAAAGAGCTTGAAATTGGTGAAATGTCAGAGAAAAAATTATCTAAATCAATATATTATAATATAATTTAATAATGATTTATAACATGATTTTATTTTTTTTTATTTTTTTTTTGAGACAGAGTCTCACTTTGTTGCCTGGGCTAGAGTGAGTGCCGTGGCGTCAGCCTAGCTCACAGCAACCTCAAACTCCTGGGCTCAAGCGATCCTCCTGCCTCAGCCTCTCCAGTAGCTGGGACTACAGGCACTATGTAGTCCCACCATGCAGAATTTTTTCTATATATATTAGTTGGCCAATTAATTTGTTTCTATTTATAGTAGAGATGGGGTCTCACTCTTGCTCAGACGGGTTTCAAACTCCTGACTTCGAGCAATCCACCCGCCTCGGCCTCCCAGAGAGCTAGGATGACAGGCGTGAGCCACCGCGCCCGGCCTATAACATGATTTTAAATAAGTACGAGTCACTAAGTTAATTAAATATGCATCTAAGTTTCCCCTGAGACCTTTTCCAGTAGCATTTCCTTGTGATCAAGGTTGAGGTCCTCGAGCTGGGGTCGGGGACCGGGATTATAACAGGGCCATGGCTCCTCTCGGCGAGCAAAGGTGCGCGGCTGACAGCGCGCAAAGCCTTCGACCTAGCAGTGCTACCTGCGGGCGTTTATCTCGAGGGAATATTGAACAGCAAAAACGTATGGATGCTTGTTACATTATTACTAAACGAAGCTGCAGAAACAACCCAAATGCCCGAAAACAGAGAACCAGCTAAATGACAGTTGGCACGGACTTTAGATGGCGCCCTCAGCAGTCGCCATGGTAACGATGTAGGTGTGTGTGGACACGGAAAGGTCACAGAACATTAAGTGGCGGACACTTGACGGCACCTTCTCATCTTTCCAGCACATGAAGCCCCCGCAAGCCCACATCTGTGCTAAGCCCGGATGTCTATGCACAGTGAGAGCAACGGCGGTCACCTCTAGGGCTGCAGGTCAGCTTTGCGTCATTCTTTACAGTTTTAGGATTTAAAATGCTAAAAGAAGCGGATGTCACACGCGCCGTCAGGAGCGGGACGGAGGTCACCGTGGAGCCCACTGGGGCTCCGGGCAGCGCGGCACGGGCGTCAGTCCCAAATCTGCACCCGCCAGTGCCGCGCCGCGACTTACCGGCACGCCATTTTCTCCCGGAACTGCGAGAAGGAGAGTCCCTCGAGGGCTGCCCAGGTGTCCTCAGGCCGACTCCCGGTGTCCTTCCCTCCAGGGGACGGCTTCTCACAGTGGTGCAGCACGGGCAGCGTGCCCAGCCAGCGGAACAGCCGCTTGTCGACGCACGAGTGGCACAGGGCCACCAGGTACTGGCGCCAGCTAGAAGGGGAGCGGAGGCCCCACCGTGAGCCGAGGGTGGCCACTGGCTCCGCTGTCCCCAGGGAAAGGGCGCACCCCACACACACGCACGAGCACCTGCGCGCTCCACTGGGCCCCCACCCTGGTGCCTCGGGCCCTTCGTGGGCCCCTGGATCCCCACGGCAAAGCCCCGGTGGGCTATTGCCGCCCACGCGGGAGGCTGAGAAGTGGGGTGCGAGCTGCGTAACCGACTGCCGTGCGCCAGAGCTGGGAGCTGAGTCCAGGCCACCTGGTCGCGGTAAGTCCAAACACAGAGCAACTTTTTCAACGTGAGGGGTGAGCCCACGGACGAAGCCCGGTGCCTTTCCTCACGTCACGGAATGCGAGTACCTGTCAGCGCTGTGACACGTGAGGGCGGCTTTGCACGCCCCTCGCCACCTTCCTCCTCCTTTTCTAAGTGCACAGGGGGAGCCGGGTGTTGTAATCTGCCACACCAAGAGGCAGATGTCCTAATAAAACCTGCCTGATGTTACTCTCAGGTC
Source organism: Microcebus murinus (assembly GCF_040939455.1). Classification (NCBI taxonomy): domain Eukaryota; kingdom Metazoa; phylum Chordata; class Mammalia; order Primates; family Cheirogaleidae; genus Microcebus; species Microcebus murinus. Next base: position 2,580,962 of record NC_134121.1, read on the forward strand.
CAAGTGGCACAGCCACAGAAAACACTGTGAACAGCCCCTGCGACCATCAGGGCTCGGGGGGTCTGAGGAGGTCTCCCCACCAGGTCAAAGGCCACCGCCGGGTCTCCGGCAAACCTTCCAGGCAGAGGCTGCGGAGGACGCCCGCCACTCCTGCCCACGCCCTCGAGCCGGACGCCTGCGGCAAGCGTCGCGCCCCGACACCCCCAAATGCACGCACACGGAGGCTTCGCGTGAGACAGCACGGAGCTTCTGAAAAGCAGGTATTCAACAGCATGTGGAATCTAATAAAGTTTAAAATGATACATGTGCTAGGAAAAGGCTAGAGCAAGAAACACTGAAATGGCAACAGCGAGTGGTAAAATCCGGGGTGGTTTTGTTTCTTCCTCACTGGGCTTCCAGCCATTCTGTCCAGCACGTGTTTTGCAATCAGATAAAATCCCTACGAGTGGCCGTAAAACCTCTTGACAAAAAAATTAACAATACCTCTGAGCTGTCCTGAGGATGTGGCTGAGGTCGTCGTGAAGATCGTGCAGTGAGCTGGCGTCCGGGACAAGCATGCGACACAGCAAGTCCAGGTCATCTTCTGACATGGGCAAGCCGAACTTTTCCACCGAGAAAAGCACGACCAGGCCCATTCTCAGTCTGCTCCTCACCGGGCGGCCGTCAGGCAGAGAGTCCCCCGACCCGTCCAGAAATGGGTCCATTTGCTTTTTCAAATACTCCCACAAGTCCTTCTTCACCTGGTCCCAGGAGAAAAGGAAGAGGCGTGAACCACGGCGTTGACTCGGTCACAGGTGGTCAGAGCTGCCCGTCACTGCCGTGAGCTCCACAGCAGCGGCCAGGGGACCGAGGCCCCAAGGGGCAGGGAGGGCTCCACGGACGGCTCACACACCCCCACCGCCGGGGAGCCGCACCGCTGGGAGCCGCAGGAGTGCAGAGAGGCGCGGTCCAGAGTCCCCGGCCTGTAGGGGACTCTCAGGTGGGGACCTCGATGCTCACAGGGGTTCACTTGTCACCTGAGAAGTGGCTCCAGGGCTGCCTCAAGTCCACCCAGACCACGACCCCGCTGGGAGAAGCTGTTCCACCCTCTGTCCACTCTGCCCCAAGGCCATGGAGGACTCGGGGCCAAGGCGGGGGCTCAGATGTGCAGCGGGGGGGGAGGGGGACACAGGGAGGGCAGGGGGGATCAGGAGGTGGCACTAGGAGGGAAGGACAGAGAAGATGACCTGCCCCCACCTGCACCCTGACCCATGGGGTCACAGGGTCATCCAGACACTAGTAGGTCAGGTGACGCGGCTGGTGACACAGAGGAAGCCTGGTACCTCTTTCTCTCCATAGTGCAAATCGCTCCATGGCTGTGCCCGTCCTTCGTAGATCATAGGCGCTCGGACGACAGAGTAAAACTGCTGGAACTGGGTGAAGAAGCTGTTTAAGTTGATGGCATCCCAGGTCTGGAGGACGCTGAAGATGCTGTCCAGCATCACGGTGGCGGCCCGCTGCTTCCCTTTCACCAGCGACCTCCTCGTCATATCTGTTATGTGGTTCAGGACTCTCTGGAACGTCCCAGGAGGCCTCATACAAATTATGTCATCGTACTGATGCCACTCTAAGAGGGACAGAAAGAAAAGTATTGTACCCAAGATGGTGAACACCCTTGAGACCCAGACACTGCCCTAGAGGGCTGATGGTGACGGGCAGAACTGGGAGCGAGTGGGCCAGAGGAGGGGAAGGAAGGAGGAAAACCAAAGACCCGGCAAACTGACGCCGTCCACACGCCGCGCCGGGGTTGGCCCCTACCCGGTGCGGACAGACAGCCCAGACTCCCCACCGTGATGGGAGAGAAACCCGAGCTCACAGGATTCAGAGCACCTGAAAATATGACGACAGATCTAACCCCGTGGCTCAGCAAGCTTGGTAACTGAGTTCCTTAAACACGATCACCGGGAGGTCCCGCACGCTGTACTGCAACTGCGTCCCGCACTAGCAATGGGGCACCACCCTGCTAGGTTCCTCAGTTGGTGCCAGTGCTGTCGGCCCTTGGCGGGGAACCCGGCACAGGGGGGGGCCTGAATTCACAGCTGCGCTTAGGACCAGGTGCCCAGGGTATGCGTGTGGTCCTGCGGTACCAGATGAGGTCAAATGTAAAATAATTAGACAGCAAAAGAGGACGGAGAGATGGCCAGAGGCCGCATGAACACACACAGGTGAAAGTCAGTCAGCGTGCCCAGCGTCTGCACGGCCTCCCAAGGTCTCCTGGCCGGCTGCACCCCAGGGCGGGTTCCCCGGCAGGCCCGCCCGCCCCGCCCTGCCAGACTCGTGACTGTGTAGCCGTGGCTCAGTCCTCACCTCCCAGCAAGCTTCTCCTGACCTCCAGGCCAAATCCCCACCACGCGTCCCTTTCACTGGGGCATCCAGGTGGCGTTTATCACATTAGGAATTCCGTGTTTATTTAGGGGGTCATCAGACGAATGCCTATTTTCTCAAAGCTTAACTTCTCAGAGTGCACTGTCTAGCGGTCGAAACCACACTCGCAAGAAAAGAGAAAGGTGTACTGTGAAGAGTTACTGGGACTCTGTCTTTGTCCAAGGTAGAATAATAGGGACTAGATTTACACTCTTCTGTGTCTGCCCTAAACAACCGAACAAAACAAACAAGACATCTGTTTACAAGACACTGCACACCAGGCAACGAAGGTCAACGAAGGTCGCTGCGGGGCGGGAACAGGCGAGGGAGCCCTGAGTGTCCCCAGGACTCTGCGCGGGGCAGGGCTGGGAGTCAGGGTCGAGCAAGACAAGCAGAGTGTGCAGGCGGAGCACCGGGAGGGAGGACAGGAGTGAGGTGTGGGGACCCCAGAGGGCGCTGCTCCAGTGCTCCCCACCGGGAGGAGAAGCCCCCAAGTGGGCACCAGCAGGTGGACGGGTGAGCAAAAGGTGCGCAGGGCGACAGGCGGCAGGAGCCTGGGATGCGGCTTTGGAATGCCTGTGACCTGCTCACGTCCCTGCTGCCCCGTACCCGCACCCAGCCCTTCCGCCAGCTGCATTTTCTCCCCTCTCTCGTAATCAAAAATCCTTCCCCGTTTCCTCCTGCAAGTGAGCGGTGAGTCACGCTGCGCTAAAGGGAGAGCCAACGTGTCTCTGACTGACCAGAGACATGACCCAACCGTCATGGAACGCCGAGGGGCGGAGAGGACCTGCACGGACCGGGCGAGTCCGCGCTCTGCAGAGCGAGGCCGTCCCGCAGCCCTGGCACCCAACCAGCTGCGCGCTTACCTCCTGCGCCCAGGAGTGAAGATTTTATGCACAGGCAGCGGTTGACGTGCTCGCCCTTCTTCTGCGGGATCTTGTAGATGAACTCGTACTCCCCAGAGCCCTTGTCGTGCCCAACGACGTACTTGTAAGGGATGGGTGTGTCCAGGTGCCGCCTGGAAATGACGGCGCTGCCCTCGACCAGCCAGCCCTCCTCGGGCAGGTGCCTGTGAAGAACGGGGTTCAGCCAGTTACCCCAAAATCCTACGCCGGAAATCGCAGTCCTCAAACACAGCATGCAGTGCAGACCCAAAGGTGCAAACCGATGCTGACCACCAGGAGGCTTCTAGAACAAGACATGGTTAAAAAGGGCCACGAGGAAACATGTCACGGAAAGGCACGGCCAGGGAGATTTCGTCTTGCCCGCGGGGGGCTCACCTGGTGCAGTGCAGCTCGCAGACGCGCCTGCTCCATTGCGGCTGCCCAAGCTCCCCTCCCCCGCGGACAAACAACGTATGGCGGTCGGGGTTGAAATCAAAGTGTTTGGAGAGGATGGCGTGGAAGTACACCGTGACGCCTTCTCCGGGGCTCGGCGGGCTGCGGGAAGCCAAGGAGGAATCTGGTCGTAGCAGAATCCGCCCACCCATCCGAGTGCACACGCACCCTAGAATCCAGTGCACATCCCACCCTGCCCACCGCGTGGGTCCTCTCTCCTGTCCCTCTGAAACGGAGGAAGAGGAAGGCGGCACACAGTGGCCGACCCTGCCCCCCTCTGGAGTGCTGGGGGCAGCGCGGGAGGCACCAGTCAGGGTCTGGGTGGTGACAGCCCCCCAGCTCCCTAAGGCTCTGGGACTCCAGGGACTGTGGGCAGACAGCAGTTGGGACAGGTGCCCCTCCCCGCCCACCTCCTGCGCAGTCCCCTTTCCCACGGAGCTAAGCCCCCCGACCAGAGGGCACTGGCTCCTCAGGCTGCCACCTCCCCCGCCAGGGGCCACACCCAACCTGGCCGTGACTTCCTGCGGGATGGCGCTCTGGTGGCTCTGCTCCTTCTCGCTCTTCGCAGCCGCGGCACAGCCTCTGCTGTTCCCTTCTGGCTCCTTCGGGCCTCCCCCCTGCCCGCGCTCCTTCTCAGCAGCGTTCTCCCCAGTAACGGCCGCCTCGTCCTTGGTCTCGGCCTCCTGGAACGAGCACGCAGCCCCGACCGTCACGGCCAGCTTCCACGGTGGCCCCGACAGCGGACGCTTCTCACAGCAGCCAGAGTGGCCACTTCCCTTCCCTGCTCGGGGCCTTCCGTGCCTTTGGCCCACTGACCACGGCCACCAAGAGCGCCTGTCCCCAACCTCATCCATGGTCTCTCCTCCTGGGCGCGGCAGCTTCCTTGCTGCTCTGGGAACAGGCCCACCACACTCTACGCCAGGGCCTTTGCACACGCCATCCCCTTGGACTGGGACACCCCAGACGTCCCCATGGCTCGCCTCTCACTCCCTCCTCAGGGAGGCCTTGCCCATCCACGCCTGCGATGCGGGCACGTCCCCCTGTGCCTGCCCAGCACCTCCCCTCACCCTCCTTCTCTCATGGCACTTCTCACTGCCTGGCTTAGTTTTCTGTCTTTCTCTTTTCTAGACTGTGAGCTCCATGAGGGCAGGGGCCTGCTCTCATTCCCACTGTATCCCTAGCACCTAATAAATATTCCCGGAGTGATCCAAGGAAAGATGGGCAGCAAGAAGGCACCACAGGTGCAGCTAGGCAGGAAGGACAAGCTCACCTGGCATTCTCTTTTTGAAGCAGGCGTGGTTGCTGGTGGCTGTTTCGTCTTTGGAGCCTTGTCTTTCACTTCCTTCCTGTCTCCTTCAACCGGATCAGCTGGCTCAGCCGTAGCATCACTTGCCTGGAAGGAACACAGACCCCAAAGCATCAGAGCCAAGGTGACGAGATGGACCAGGGAGACTCGAACTCAATGGCTTATGGGTCTGCATCTGCCACGAGCGGAGCGGCACCCTGGGTGCAGAGGGAGTCCAGTCCGGTCCACGCCCCCACCCTGGGAGTAAGACCCCAAGGACACCCTCCCAGGGAGGGAAGCGGCGCCTGGGCTGCCCAGCACAGCAGAGGTGTCCAGGGCAGCCCTGGGCACCACTCCCTGACAACTCACCCCAGAGGCTGGGTCCCTCGCCTGCTGGCTGGAGGTCTGCTGCTCTGTCCCGGGCTCAGAGCTGCAGGCTTCTGACTCAGACAGCAGGAGCCCGGGGGCAGCATCTTGAGCCCCAGGGCGGCCTTCACAAGCGGTGGCGGTAGGGCTGGCCCCCTCCTGGGATCCCCCCACAGGGAGGCTGGGGTGCTGATCCTTCCCTTCTGATTGGCCCTGGGGTGACGGGCTGCCCTGAGCTGAGCCTCCCGTGGCTGCTCCTGGTCCTGCCGCAGCCTGACCCTGCGGGGGGCTGTCACCAACCTCCCCGTGGGCGTGTGCAGAGGGGCTGTCACCCTCCAGCGGCGTCTTGCCAGTCTCGCCGGTCTGACTACCCTGCCGAGTTTGGCCTTGGGGCCGGGCTGCATCCTGGGACCCAGGGTTTGAAGGCAAGTTCAGACTCTGGGGGCTGGAAGGAGACAGGGGCAAGGACTCAAGCCCCGCAGAAGCGGAAGTCTTCTGAGCATTCTTCCTTTTCTTCTTTTTGCTCTAAACAGAAAGGGAGATACTCGTTTTATTTCTTAGAGTTACTACGCTCCAGCCAATGTTTCCTCCAACTTTCTCTTCAACTCTTCAAGTCCATCTAGCTTAGCTCGACCAAACCACCTTGCATCTATCGAGTCTGCAAGTTCTTCACTGGAAAGAATGAAATTAAAAAAGGAAAGGGGCCGGACACAGTGGCTCACACCTATAATCCTAGCACTCTGGGAGGCCGAGGCCAGCGGATTGTTTGAGCTCAGGAGTTCGAGACCAGCCTGAGCAAAAGCGAGACCACGTCTCTACTAAAAATAGAAAGAAATTAATTGGCCAACTAAAAACATATAGAAAAAATTAGCCGGGCGTGGTGGTACATGCCTGTAGTCCCAGCTACTCGGGAGGCTGAGGCAGGAGGATCACTTGAGCCCAGGAGTTTGAGGTTGCTGTGAGCTAGGCTGATGCCACGGCTCTCCAGCCGGGCAACAGAGTGAGACTCTGTCTCAAAAAAAAAGAAAGGTAAGGAAAGGACCAGTGCCCACGCTGCGCAAGCCACACACTCGGACCCCAGGAGCAGCGCCGAGGGCCCCACTGGGCAGGATCCTTGCTGGGCGGGACCCTTGCTGGCCGGGTGCACGGCGGCTCTCCGTGCTGTGCTAGGCAAAGACTCTGTGCGCCACAACTCAAGGGGGGAGGGGAGGCCGCAAGGCGAACCGGAGTCTGAGTGGCTCCTCCCTGCACTCTGGGCAGGAGCGCCAGGGCCTGGGGCAGGAATCAGCAATGGAGCTTATGAGGGGGTGTGGGGACCCCAGACCCCAAGGGGGGCTGATGCTCCCGTTTCCCGGGGACGCTGCTCCGGAGCACGCATGGATCGTGTCACTACGTGCAAGTGACTCATAAAGGCCCTGAGACCCAGCTGCGCATGACGGGCCCCGCCACACTGGCTGGCAGCCGGGCGTGACCCTGCACCGTCCCACACCCCACGCCTGGGGTTTGATCGTCTGGGAAAGGGAAACGGCAGAACAGCACCCAGGGACAGGCGCCCCGGGGCCCATACGCCCTCTCTGCAGCAGCTGGCAGGGCAGGGACGAGGACACACCGCAGGGGCCCGTCACTGACACTCCAGGAGCCCCCAGCCAACAGCCAGCCCCTTGTGGCCCCTAGGAGGGGAACGCATGCCCACCAGGCTAGGGCATGAAGCTGGCCAGGGCTGAACTGGCCAGGTGGGCTGGGGAGGCCGGGCAGCGCATGCTCCGGGCCCAGGACCTCGGCGTTCCTGCGCGCTAAGCTCGGAGGCAACCAGCTCCCTGTGCACAGCCCCAGCTCAGCTCCAGCCGCCCTCGGCCTGTGTCCCTGCCCCCACACCCAGGCCACCCACCCCCACACGTCTGGGAGCACCCGTCCTGTCCCCTTAGACGGCACATTTCGTGCACGTTGGTGCAGAGGGGAGACTCGCCCGCCAGTGAAGGCAGATTCTAAATCAGGGGCTTCAAATGAGTTGGTGAAGCTGAAGTTTGGAAAAGCTGCTGAGGACACCAGGAGGGCCGGCCAACAAGGGGCCAGCTAGGGAGGCGAGTGGGCGGGGTCAGGGTTACAGACAGGATCGGGCTGGGTGGCTCTGACAGCCAGACAGCCTCAAGTCCAGACAGCCGGTGGCCCCAGTCCCGGCAGCATCTGGTGCCAACAAGACCCGAGGGGGCAGTTCTGACCCCGGGCGGCAAGTCCAGCAGAACACTGGCACTAGTGGGCTGAGGGAGGGTGATGGGCGTGGGGGTCTCGGGCTCAGGCTGCTACAGGGGTCCAGGCTGGGGCCGTAAAGAGGGTGCAGCAGACAGGTGGGAGGCCAAGGGTGGGGGACAACATGCAGAGGGCACCGGCCCCACACACAGTGCTGAAAGGGAAGAGGGAACATCCCTCAGCAGGTGGTCCAGGAATCCGGGCTGGGATGGGCCAGCCACACAGACAGGGCACATGGCAGAGCCCAGCACTGGTGAGGGCAGGCAGGGCCACAAGAGTCACAATGCCTGCAGAGGCCATGGTGGCAGCTGCTGCTAACCAGGGCTGGACGGACGCAGGGGGAGGCTGGGCCAAGAGCAGCGTCACCTTCCCCGGCATCTCACCAGCACCCCTTCTAGCGAGCTGGCACCCAGAGCCTGTTCTGGAACCGTCTCCTGGCAGAGCGTGCGGGCCCTGGCCTGGCTCACCCTGACGAACTCGTCTCCCTGTGCGTAAAGCTGAGACGACACAGGTTGCTGGCGTGCAGGTAAAGCCATTACCAACATGAACGTGGCGGCGAGGAAGCGCCCGGAGCAGAGTCTGGGACGGGCCCGGCGCCAGCCAGCGGTGAGGAGGAAGCCAGAGGCCCTCCGGAAACAGGCAGACGCTGCACGGGCTTCCGCTGCGGGTGCCGGCGACCTCGCCTCGAGAGGAGGCCCCAAGTCAGCTGAGCCTCCAAGAGGCGATCCTACCATTCCCGCCCTCCGGCTGCCTCGTGCCCTGCCGGACGGCAGGACCGAGGCAGGGGGCTGGTGCCGGAGGGCCTGCCTGAGTCCCCACCCAGCTCATGACACACCACACCAGCTGCGTGACCCCAGTGGATACTGAGCCACCCATGTGCCTCAGTTTCCCCACCTGCAAAACGGAGATAACCGGTGTCGCTATGTCACAGGGCCATCATGAGGGTGGCCAGAGGAGCAAAGCATGCCAAGAGCCTCCGAAAGCCACCCAGCACATGTAGGGGCCACCGCGAGCTGTGCCCACTGTCACCGCCACACAGCAGGTCTCGGGTTCACCTGGAGACAGCAAGCACAGCCCACCCAGGAAGCGGCCCCCGAATCTCCCGTCCTCAGCCACTTGGAGGGCAGATGGGCTTCTGTCACTCTCCTGTGCATTTTTCTTCTTTCTCACGATTTACAGCTCGGATAGACTCTAGTATCTCTTTTGTCAACTTCCATAAAAACAGAAGCTCTACTGCTTGGCTCATCGACTGTCCACGGAGCGCACGGCCCTGGGTGAGCACCGACGTCCTCGCGGCACGAAGCCCCCGGTTGCCCCCTCAGGAAAGCGCCTCTGCGGGGCTCTCGCACCCCCACACCAGGCCTTTGCCCGGCCCGCTGGTGCTGAAATCCCCGCTGCTACCGAGAACGGCCCCGTGCCCCACCGTGTTTCCTCCCTGGGCCAGCGCAGCCCCGTGTCGACCGCGGCCGGTTTCACCAAGTGCCACCTAGGCGAGCTCACGGCCGAGCGGGCCATAGAGAACACGCCTGGCTCTCGGGCCTTCCCCGACCCCTGGCGCCCAGCACCAGCAGGTAGCAGGTGCTCGTGACAAAGGACCGTCTTACTCAGGAAAGACGTCAGTGCCCAGCACCGCCTGTGAAAAGTGACAGACCTCCCGTGCGTGGCTCTTCAGTGACAGAGCTTCCTTGCGCCCCTCACAAGCAAAAGCGCTTTCACTGCACGCATTAGCGAGATTCGTCTTGGCATCGTCAGAGAGCCCTGCAATGCTGCTAAGTTCCACAGAGCAGGTCGGGCTCTCAACTCCCAGAAACCAGAGACTACATGGAGCCCGGCGCCCGCGACAGCCCAAGCGAGCGGAGCTCCACGCCGCCCGCCTGGCCCCAGCCTGCTGCCACCTGCCGTGACAAGGACCGCTGCGTTGCCCACTCGGCGGCAGCTGGGAGAGACGAGCCAGAGGCCAAAGGGGAGAGTTTCACGACAAATGACGTGATGGGTGGCAGGGAGTGGCAGGGAAGACATGCACAAGAGAGCTGACACGTGACATCGGCAGGACGTCCCGGGTCACAGACCAGTGCAGGTGTGACCGAGGACGTCTGTTCCCCAGCAGCCTCCCAGGGTAAGGGACTAGGGACGGCAGGTGCAGGGGCTCGGCCCACACCTTGCCCGGAGGCAGCGAGTCTGGCTATTTGTGCAGACTGCCTGCTCTGAGTCTGCAGAACACAGCTCGGTGACCTCGAACGGGGCTGCGTCCTTCTTTCTTTGTTTGCTGGGAACGGAATCAGCAGCGTCCAACTCACCAGAGGTGTCGTCCGCAGCATCTGCAAAAACCTCGGGCGCAACTCCCTGTTGAGACGCCGCCCCTCCAGACGGAGCAGGGCCGCCCAGGCCTGGCCATGGCAAAAGGTGCCGCCTCCTCTCAGGAAGGCGCAGGCAGGGCGCCCCCTCCTGGGGACCCAGCCACACTCAGCAGCCCCGGGAGTCGGGGCCCACAGGCAGGAGGCTGCAGGGGGACGCAGCAAGGGCTCCTGCAGGCAGAGCAAATCTGAATCCGAGTGGGAGAACTGCCCTGCACCCAGGTCGCCACCCACCAAGTAGGCTCCCCGCCCCCGTGCAGGCCAACTGGGCTCCCGGCTCCCTGGGGCCGCCGTCCCAACGCTGAGGCTAGTGCTCAGAAAAGATACACCCGAGAAGAGCAGGCCAGGCCTCCAGGACCCCCAGAGGCCGACACAGGCAGGCGGGGTCCTCGGCGGGCACGTCCCCCAGCACCTCCCGCCCCGCCAGGCAGCTCCAGAGGTCCAGCAGCCCAGAGGGAAGCCGAGGGAGGGAAGCTCCACCCTCGCTCCAGGCTCCAGCACAGTCTGCGCTGCCCTCGCCTCAGAGGCGCAAGCCCACGAGCCCCTCAAGAGGGGGCAAGAGTCAGCAAAGGGCTCCCGGTCGGCATCCGAGGGCCACCAGAGAAGAGGCCAGGTGGAGGACGGTCATCCCAGGTGACAGGAGGGGCGGGACCTCCCTACTGTCTGCACTTTCCACCCACTCCACGACTGCTGGGTGGGGACCTCCCCACTCCGCACCAGGTGACGAGCTGGCCACCAGCTCACTGCCTCAGCTGCAGGGACACCTCCCCTGGTCCCCTGGTGCCCTCACCCCCCACCCTCAGAACACGGCGTCTGTGCGGAGGAGCCTCGCTCTAGAACGCACGGGCCACCCCTGGACTGAGCTGCACAGGCTCGCCGAGCGGTTGGGAACACACGTAAAAGCCCCCATAAGCCAATCACCGGAGACAGCGCCATCGGCGGGCACTGCACACTTCCCTCCAGATGTCTTTCGTGTGTGCACACTTAGGCATTTTTGTACAAACCCCTGCCGTGACAATGGTACTGAGCACGGTTATACCAAGGTGACAATCACATACCGCAGAAGGAACCGCTTTGCAGTACACAGCTCAGTGGCAGTGAGCACATCACAGCATTGTGCAGCCACCAGCTCTTGTGGCTCCCGCTTTCGTCACCCCAGGAGGAAACCCCGTGCCCATGAGCCAGTGACTCCCTGTCCCCTCCTCCCAGCCCCTGGACACCACTGACTACCGCCTGTCCCCATGGTTTGTCCACTCTGCACGTCCACACAAACAGGATCCTACGGGACGAGGCCATCTGCAGCCACCTCCTTTCACTGAGCACCACGTCTGAGGTCCACGCACTGTGGCCTGTGTCACCCCACGCTCCCTTCTACGGCTGAATGATGCTCCGCCGTGTGTGCAGACCACGTTTTGTTTATCCACCCGTCTGCTGAGGGACACCTGGGTTGCTTCACCTTTTGGCTACTGTGAGTAATGCAGCTATGGACATTCATACACAAGCTATTTGTTCTTATTTTTCAAGAGCCAGGGTCTTGCTCTGTTGCCGAGGCTGGAGTGCGGTGGCATCATCATAGCTCACGGCAGCCTCCCACTCCTAGGCTCAAGGGAGCCTCCTGAGTAGCTGGGACTACAGGAGCCACCAGACCCAGCTAATTCTTTTTATTAAACTTTTTGTAGAGATGAGGTCTCACTATGTTGCCCAGGCTGCTCTTGAACTCCTGGCCCCAAGTGATCCTCCACTTGGCCTCCCAGAGTGCTGGGATTACAGGCATGAGCCGACAGGACTAGGAAAGGCTATTCTTTGCTGGATGTGGTCTCCACAGTCTCTGTTTCTTTAGTCTGTTTCTTTAGTTGCCAGTTAGTGGTGTGACAGAGATTTCCTTAAACACCAGGAGCCACAAAAGGGAAAACGGTACTCTCCCAGTCTGTGCAGAGGGACCCTGTGCTGGGGCCTCCTCCAGCCCCCCTGCCCCCGGCTGGGGCAGCTCTGCCTCAGCCTTCGCCTCTGGCCTGCACCGCCCCTGACGGTCCGGTGACGATGGCGTAGGTCCCTCAGGTCTCTTCTGAGAACACATCCCGCCTCGGGCATTTCTGCAGCCTCCCGTTGCACATGGGAACTTCCCAAAATCTTATCCTCCCAGGTAACCCTCTGCCCAGCTTTTCCTCCCGGGCCTTTGGCACGTTTACTGTTGGCCCCAGATGTGATCTGCTGCAGGTGGCGACAGCACATTCATTTGCCCTTCAGCATTTTCAAGAAACACCCTCCCCTTAGCCACGTTCCTGCCCTGAGAGCTCCCAGTTAGGTATAAAAAAGAGTTTACCCAAACTTTACCCCAGGTGGTCCAGGCTCGGGGCTGACCGTCCCCGCTCTGGAAGGGATGACTCTCCAAGGCAATGACTCAAGTGCACACGCACCCACGCGCACCCCCGGACAGCACTGCCCGAGGCATCACGGCTACCCCAGCCCCGCCACGGGGTACCACCCACAAGGAGCAACAGACAGAATGCCAGCCCCCACACGGAAGGAAAGGAAACTTCCACTGTCCAGTGCCCAGCAGGACACCAGGGAGCTGGACACAGCCAGCTGGGTCAGCACAGGGGTGAGCGTGAGCACCGCAGCCCTTCTCTTCTCATCACGCTCACTGAACACGTCCAGGACGCGCCCTGGAAGGCCTCCCTATTGCTCCCACCAGTTCCCGCCCTGGGGATGCATCCTCTAGGGGTCTGACTCATCTACGGGGCTGTCGGAGGCCGGAGGGAGACAGAAGAGGGCTCAGTCGCGCTCCCAGGAAGAGCATCCCACCAGCCAGCGCGTTTCCCGAGCACGCGCCCTGCACCCAGAGAGAGCTGTGGGGCACCTCTGGGCTTGCACCCTGGACAGGAACACACCCAGAGAACGGGGGGACACACGTGTGACTGAAGCTCAGCCCCGCCCCCAGCCACGGCTTCCGGGAAACGCACAGTGTCGGGGCCTGTGCAGGGACAGGGAAGGCGGGGACTCCAGAGGCTTGGAACCCAGAGACTCTGGCGACGGACTCATCAGGCCCAGAAGGGGCCGCTCTGCTCTGGCCAGAGGGCGGGGTTCAGCAGTGGCATTGCGGGGGCCAGCTGTGCAGCAAGGCTGCCCTGGAGAGGACACCGTGGGGACACAGGGGCCAGCAAGGGAGACGCAGCGCCCACCTTGCTCAGCCACGGATGAAACTGCACCAGGCGGCAGCTCCGTGCAGAGCGAGAACAGGGAACGGGGAGGCGGGGCGGCACACTCACCTGCTGGACAGTCCAAGGGGCTTCGGAACAGGGCTCGTCTGGGCTTTCTGGACAATCACCTGAGCCTGGGGTCAGGCAAGGGCTCCCTTCCTCCTTTGCCTCCTCCCCACACTCCAAGCCGCCCTCCGGGGCTGCTGCAGCATCACTGCGCCCGGGATCTGCAAGCAGACAAAGGAAGGGTCAGGCCTCGGCCAGGGAGCAGCACAGGGAACGGCCCTCCCCACTCGCGTGTGAGGGGCGAGCCTGCTCCTCCCTCCGAGGTCCTTCCTGCACCCCCTGACCTGAGCAGGCCCTGGTTTCTTCTTCAGGTGGGCAGAAAGGGGCCAGGCACCCCAGCCCCCCACAACGAGGGCAAATCAGACAGAGGCAGGGTGCAGGCCGAATGTCCAGCCCCTCCCTGACAACGTCCACATCAGCATATTCACCTGGACGCTGTCCAGGGACATGGGTGGCACCTCAGACTCTACGGCTCTCAAAGGGAGCCGGCCACGCCATCTTCCTCTACCAAAAAAATTCCTACCATTCTCTCCGGAGCAGGTGCCTCTCCCAGCGGCAACCCAGGGCTCTCCGGACACTTCTCTGTCCAGCACCGTCTGCCCAGGAGTCTGCCTCCAGAATCACGCACGTTCAGGGCCGACACCCAGCAGCACTGAGCACCTGATCCAGGAGCCCCCCAACCTCACCCTTGCTATGCGTTAGACATAGCCTGTCTGTTCCCACCATTCTCGTGCTGAAATCTGAGCTCCAAAGTGGCAGTGTTGGGAGGTGGGGCCTGGGGCAGACCCCCGTAGCCTGGGTTAGTTCCCTTGAGAGCGGGGGTTATAAAGCCAGGACACCGCTCAGGTTTTCCTCTTTGCATGTGTCCACTTCCCCTCTGACCTTCTCTGCCATGTTGTGAGTCTGCAAAGAAGCTCTTCCCAGGAGCCGGGGCCATGCACTTGAACTGCTCACCCTGCAGAACCGAGCTAAATAGACCTCCTTACAAATTCTCCAGTCTCAAGTATTCTTTTATAGCAACACAAAATGGACTTAGACACTCTTCAAGGGCTCCCTCTTTTCAAACCCTGGGTCTCAATGAGACCCCACCACTCTGACACATGCTCCCAGCGGTACCATTTCAAATCTGATTTTCCATATAGAAACTTCTCTCAGCCCCACCCACAGAGAGTCTTTTCCACGGCCCTATGCCTGCCCTGGCTAGTCCCCTGCCCTGCGTACTTGCTCCCCAAATCCCTGCCCTCCTCCCTCTCCTGTCACCCAGTTTCATCACTGCCTTTTTCCTCCCGTGAAAGTTCTGGAACACGCTGCCCTTATTTCTCTTTGAAGCCCAAGTGCCTGGGCATATAAGCGCTCAGGAATTAACGAAGTTTATTCACAGGGCTCAGAATTGACAATTAATCCTCTAAACTTCTACTTACATACATACACACAAACAAACAAAAAAAACATTACAGGTAAAAAATGAAAGCTGGAGAAGGTTGTAACACACAGCCACGGTTACTTCTCTGGGCAGCAGATATTTCATATCAACTGGGGATTCGAAGCTTGCTGCCTCCCACCACACCCAGCTGAGGGACAGCCCTGACAGGCCTAACCCAGTCAGAACCTGGTACTTCCCCTGGCTCCAGTGACTGGCTCAGGGACAGGGCCATTGGCAAGAAGGACAGAACAGTCTAGGGCTGGCTTACTGGAGTTCCTGGCGTAACTCCTCGCCCTGCCTACGGATACTCAGAAGTTGCCATCCCTTTCTGCCTCTTTATCTTTTTCACCAGTAGACCAGGCTTACAAGAAATTCTCAACAGAGGCTTATATCTGGAAATAGAAAGGTGATAACCACCATCATGAAAACATGAAAATGTATAAAACACACACTGGTAGAGCCAATACACAAAGGAGAATGAGAAAGAAATCAAACCTTACCACTATAGAAAACCACACAATTATAAAAATAAATAAGAGAGCAAGTAAGAAACAAAAAATATACAAAAAAATAAACCAGAAAACAACCAATAAAATGGCAGTCCTCACCTATCAGCCATAACCTTCAAGGTAAATGCATTAAACTCCCCCATTTAAAAGACATAGACTGGCTGAATAAATTTAAAAAATAAGACAAAATTACATGCTGCCTACAAGAAACTCACCTCACCTGTAAAGACACACACAGACTGAAAGTGAAGGGATGGAAAAAGATATTCCATGCAAATGCAAACCAAAAGTGAGTAGGAATAGCTATAAACATATAAACAAAAGAAACTTCAAAAACTGTAAAAAGAGACAAAGACATTACCTAATAATAAAGGGACCAATTCAGCAAGGGAATATAACAATTGCAAATATATACGCACCCAGCAGCAGAGCATCCAGATATATAAGGCAAATATATTAGATCTAAAGAGAGAGCTGGACCTCAGTATAATAATAGTCGGGGACTTCAACACCCTACTCTCAACATTGGGTAGATCATCTAGACAAAAAAATCAACAGAGAAATACCAGATTGAAACTGCACCATAGACCAAATGGACCTAACACAACATTACACCCAACAGCTGCAGAATACACTTTTTTTAAAAAATCAGCACATGGAACATTCTCCAGGATTGGTCATATGTGAGCACACAAAACAAGTCTCAAAAATTTTTTTTAATTTAAATCATATCAAGCATCTTATCTAACCACAATGGAATAAAACTAGACATCAATAACAAGAGGAACATTTGAAACTATACAAATATATGAAAATTTAAAAACATGCTCCTGAACAACCAATGTGTGAAGGAAGAACTTACAAACAAAAATTTAAAATTCCTTCAGACAAATTAAAATAGAAATACAACATACCAAAACCTATGGGATACAGAAAAAGCAGTGGTAACAGGCAAGTTATAGCAATAAGTGCCCACCTCAAAAAACTAGAAAGATTTCAAACAACTTAACAATGCACCTTAAGGAACTAGAAAGCAAGAACAAACCAAACCCAAATTTAGTAGGAGAAAAGAAGTAATATAGGTCACAGCAAAAATAAACAAAATTAAGACTAAAAAAATACGAAAGTTCAACAAAACAATACATTGGTTTTGTGCAAATATAAACTAAATCAATAAATCATCAGCTAGACTAAGAAACAAAGAGAGAAGACCCAAATAAACAGAATCAGAAATGGATACCACAGAAATACAAAGGACCATCAGAGACTACTACAAACAACTGTATACCAATACATTAAAACATCCAGAGGAAATAGATGAATTTTTGGACACATACAACCTACCAAGATTGAACCAAGAAGAAGTAGCCCATACTGGCCAATAACAAGTAATGAGATTGAGTCAGTAATAAACAGTCTTCCAACAAAGAAAAGTCCAGGACTGGATGGTTTCGCATTTGACCAAAACTTTAAAGAAGAATTAATATAAATTCTTCTCGAACAATTCAAAAAAATTGAAGTGGAAGGAATTCTTCTCAACTTATTCTACCAGCCCAGCATAACCCTGATACAAAAACTAGGCAAGGACAAAACAAAAAAGGAAAACAACAGGTCAGTATCCCTGATGAACACAGATGCAGAAATCCTCAACAAAAGACAAGCAAACCCAATCCAACAGCACAGAAGAAAGATAATACAGCACAATCCAGTGTGGTTTATCCCAGGAATGCAAGGATGGTTCGACATATGGAAATCAGTAAACATCATACATCACATCAGTAGAGTGAAGGACAAAAACCATATGAGCATCTCAATAGATGCAGAAAAAGCCTTTGATAAAATTCAACATTGCTTCATGATAAAAACTCTTTTTTTTTGAGACAGAGTCTCACTCTGTTTCTCGGGCTAGAGTGGCGTGGCATCAGCCTAGTTCACAGCAACCTCAAACTACTGGGCTCAAGGAATCCTTCTGCCTTAGCCTACCGAGTAGCTGGGCCTACAGGCATGCGCCACCATGCCCAGCTAATTTTTTCTATATATCATTAGTTGTCCAGCTAATTTGTTTCTATTTTTAGTAGGGACGGGATCTCACTCTTGCTCAGGCTAGTTTCGAACTCCTGACCTTGAGCAATCTGCCCGCCTACGCCTCCCAGAGTGCTAGGATTACAGGAGTGAGCCACCACCCCCAGCCTACATCATGATTAAAAACTCTTAATTAATTATGTATAGAAAGAAAGTACTTCAATGTAATAAAAGCTCTATATGTAAACCCACAACTATCATCTTACTGAACATGGAAAAGCTGAAAGGTTTTCCACAAAAAAATTGGAACAAGACAAGGATGTCCTCTCTCACCCCTTTAATCCACATAATGCTGGACGTCCTAGCCAGAGAAATTAGGCAAGAGAAAGAAATAAAAGGCATCCAAATTGGAAAGGAGGAAGTCAAATTGTCCCTGTTTGTAAAAAAAAAAAAAATGACCTTATATATAGAAAAATATAAAGACTCTACCAAAAAACTCAGAACGGATAAATTCAGTAAAGTTGCAGGATATAAAATCAACACACAAAAATCTGGCAATGCGCCGTGGCTCACAACTCTAACCCTAGCACCCTGGGAAGCCAAGGCAGAAGGATCACTTGAGGTCAGGAGTTTGAGACCAGCCTGAGCACGAGTGAGACCCCCCCCCCAATCTCTACAAAAAGAGAAAATGAGCAGGGCCTGGTGGTGCATGTCTGTAGTCCCAGCTACTTGGGAGGCCGAGGCGGGAGGATCACTTGAGCTCAGGAGTTTGAGACCAGCCTGAGCAAGAACGAGAGCCCGTCTCTACCAAAATTAGCAACAGTGACGCGGGATGGTGTCTGCCCATGTTGAGGGCAGATCTTCCCCACCTAGTCCCCTTAGACTCACGCGATAATCTCTGGAAACACGCTCACGGACACATCCTAACGTTATGCTTTACCAGTTCTCTAGGAACCCCTTAATCCAGGCACACTGACACCTAAGACACCCCCAGGACCAGGCAGCCAGGCGCCTCCGGGCAGAGGGCACAGTGGCCTCCACTGGCCCCACAGACCCCCGCCCTGCCGGCTCCCAGGGCTGGGCCTGCCTGCGCCCCTCTCCTGCCGCCCTCGAGCCCGAGTCTGGATGCCCGAGCCCAGGGCCACCTGGTGAACCTGCAAGTAAGTGGCTGAGGCAGGAGCGGCTGCCTCCCCAGCGGCCCCAGCCAGATCCCTGACACCTTGGCTTACATTTCCGTTCCTTCAAATAGAGTCAGGGCTGGGGCGTGAGGAGGACCCAGGCCACCCTGAATGGCCCGAGGGCACGGCTGCCCTGCTGCTGTCCCCGCCCGCCGGGATGGGCGCCCCAGGAAGGCTGCCGCTGGCTCTGGCTCAAGCATGAGAAGACTTATGGCATTCCGTAAAATGCCACACACCCACGTTCTCACACAGGCCTTCCCTTCTTCCCGCTCTGCCACACGCAGGCCTGTCACCCTCACGGCCCCTCCGAGCCCCTCGCATAAGATCGCAGGCGGGGAGAGGGAGAGGGGACCCTCCCAGAGCATGCAAGCGAGCCTGCTCGTGTTCCCAAACGGGTCAGAGCCAGACGCAGCCCCCCAGGGCTCTGTCTCTCCGGCACAGCCCTTCTTGGCCACAGTCGGGGTCCGCCCTGCTCCCCTGTGACAGCCGCTAACTCTGCTCCTGAGGCCCGGCCTCCGTTCCCGCTCCCCCCGCTGCACTCTGCCGAGGGGAGGGCTGGAGCTGCTCGGGACTGAGCCCAGGCGGGCAGCAGCCACCCCAGCGTCCACCTTCCCACGCTCCACAGGGGGCAGCAAATCCTCAGCTGCGCTCCAGCCAGGGCACTGGGCTCTGCGGGGTTCTATCCTGTCTCTGCCAGGCGCTGGCTGTGTGACTCGGGGCAAGTGACAGAACCTCTCTGCGCCTCACACTCAGCCATCTGTGAAAGGGAAGCTACGACAGCTCCTCCCTCCATACTTAGCGCAGTGCTGGGGACATCCCAGGTAAGCAGACTGGGTTTTGTATGTGTGTGTGTATGCACACGTGTGTGTATCTATATGTACGTATGTATGTGTGTGTGTGTATCTACATATGTATTTATTTTTGAAACAGGGTCTCGCTCTCTGTCCCAGGCTAGAGTTCAGTGGCCCAATCATAGCTCCCTGCAGCCTCCAACTCCTAGGCTCCAGTGATCCTCCTACTTCGGCTTCCTCAGTACCTGGGACTATAGGTGCCACCACACCTGGCTAAAGCAGACTGCTTTTGTTACTTTAATCTCTGGGACTCCAAAGACCCTCTGCTCCCAAGGCCCTCCACCCAGGCAGGCGTTCTGGTGACCCAAAGCTCAGCCATCCCATGATGGGTAACTCAACAGCAAGAAAGTGACAACGGGAGCAGCCACTGGGACACTTACCAGGTGTGCCTGCAGCTCTGCAACCCATCAAGTCCCGAGTATTCCAAAAGAAAAGATGAAACTCTTAAATCTGAGTGTCAGCCAAGTTCCTCCCCAAAGAGTCAGCAGCAAAAGAAAATCAGAGAGACAGCCGGCGGTGGCCACTCACACTCTCAGCCCCGTGAAGGCACCTGCATCGCGAGCACTTTGTGCAGACACGGAGAACCGGCGGCTCATACCCAGCCCCGTCACACACGCGCAGCGCCGGGGAGTCCCCAGCGGCAGGCAGCTCTGCCGCAGACACGCGTGCACCTCACACGCCCGCGCAGCACGTGTTTACAAACTACACGGGGTCCCGTGAACCTGCTTTGGTGCACGCAGCAAGTAAACGCCGGCACCTGCTGTGCGCCAGGCACCGCGTGAGGACCCTGGGACAAAGCAGTGCACGGAGGAGCAGAGGTCCCCTAGGAAGCCACGCTGGTGTGGCCCGAGGGCTCTGAGAGGAGAAGAGCCGGTGGGGTGCACCTGGCGCCTGGGGAGGGGCCGGCGGAAGCTTCCGATGGGCGGTCAGAGCGGCCTCCCCAGAGGGGCCGGCTGGGCAGAGGCCGAGGGAGGGAAGCGGCGGCTGTGCGGTCGCAGCACACCGAGTGTGTCCAGGAAGGGCAGGGAGCCGGCGGGCTCTGGGGCCGCGGGGAGCAGGGCAGCAGGACCGGTGGGCAGCGTCTAGGAGGCCCCTGTGGGCCCCTGTACGGACTCCAGCCTGCGCTCCGAGTTGAACTGGTAGCGGAGGGGTCGGGGAGGGTTCGTGGTTTGACTCTGCTGTGCGAGTGTCAGAGGCAGGGCAGGAAGGAAATCGGGGGCCAGCAGGGGCCACTGCCACCACCCCCGAGGACGGCAGATGTGGGCTGTGAAGGAAGGAGAGGGCCGGGGACAGGCTGGGGCTGGGCGGGGGCAGCGGGAAGGACCAGCCGGCCGGAGGGGAGCGGGCTCCGCACCTGGAAGGGCTGAAGGTTCACCCAGCGCCCAGGCCACGGGGCGGCGGCGTTCAGGCGCCAGGTTCAGGGTGGAAGGATGAACGGGGCTGCCAGTGCGTGGGTGGCAGTTAAAACCACAGAAGTGGATGAGCCACCGAGAGAGACAGGGAGAGCAGCCCAGAGGGGAACCACAGTCTGAGGTCGTGGAAGCCAACGAAACTGAGGACGGACCCGGCCAGTCAGCAGGTGGGCGCACCTGACACCCTGCTCCGCCCGTCTCTCCACGGGCCTCCCTCCCTGGCCCTCCCAAACACAGCCCCACCAACACCTCCGACTCCCCATGGCACCCGCTGGACCCTCTAAGACCCCTCAGCTCAGCCGGACACTCCTCCTTCCCGAGGGCAAGCAGAGCCCTGAGTTCTCACTAGGAAACGAAACCGAAAGTTTAACAAGCCACAGGCTCCTCCAGCAAAGGACCCAATAAAACTGTTCTTCTAAGGAAAGTGCTTCTCGGGGGAGTCTTAGCCACCTCGGACCCCGCCCTGCCTGGGCTGCCTGCTGGCCACGGCTCCCGTTTCCTGGAAAGGCGGCAGGACAGGCTGGCTGCCCACCTCCGGGGGTCCCCACTGCCCCACTGGGTCCCCATCTTCCCCGGGGCCTCACCTGCCACGGGGGCCACAGGAGGAGGCAGTCTGTGTCCGCACTGGCTGCAGAACTTGGGGGCTTCCTCTTTGCAGACATGCTGGCACGAAGGACACTCCATGCCTCCGGCGGGGGCTGCTGGAGGCCGTGTCTGCCCAGCTGCAGGTCTGGAAGCAAGAGCAGGAGTCTGAGGCGGCCCCTTATATATCTCGCCTGCTGTCATGTGACCAGGACCGGCTTCGGTTTCATTTTCTGGGAAAGTGAAATTGCAGTGGCCCAGAGGTCCCCTGGTCAATGGAAACCCAGCACATCCCCTATAGCCAGTAGCCCTGTCACTTCTCCATCCCAAGCTCCTCTCTCACCTGCCCGCCCACCCCCTGCAGCCCACACCCCGCCCCCAGCCCCGGAGCTCTGAGCCTCCCCAGCTCAGCAAGTCTGAGACCCGTCCCTGTCACTTCCCCGAAACAGCCTCCGAGAACTTGAAGGGAGGAGGGGGCTTGGAGGCAGGTAAGGCGTTGGAGGCGTGCCCAGAGCAAGGCGGTGGCCTCCTCGTCCCCCACCACAGGTGAGGATCAAGACGGGAACAGCTCTCACAGCTCACGGGGCCACCGGTGAAGCCCCCGTGCTTGGCGCTGCCCTCTGCCCTCAGAGCAGCCTCTGTGGGGGTGGCATCAAACCAGGGCGGGGGGCTCAGCTAAGCCGGGTCAAGGCCGGGACTCGGGCTGGGCACTCGGCCTCCAAGGCTCCTACTGTGTGCAGGCCAAGGGTGCAGACAACTCATGGCCACCGCCTCTCTGCACGGCAAGACTCCCAAGGGCCCTGCCCCACCCACCGCCCTGTCTGCTGGCCCGGGACCCACAACTGCCGGAGCAGCGGCCAGAGCCGGTGGTCTCAGCACACCGTGAGCTCCTGCCTGCAGATCCGGGACGGGACGAGGTGTGTGCGGCTGCCTGGCCTCACCGGCTCGGGAGACTAAGCCACGCCACCTGGAAGCACTTCTGTGGCTACAAAGGAACTCGATACTCGTGGACCGTGTTCCAGCAGAGGCCCCGCGCCTGCTCAGAGAGGGACCGCGGGACGGTCCTGCAGGCAGAGAGGAGAGGCCGGCCAGAGACGCCAGGGGCCCCAGCAGTTCTGCGGAGAGGGGCAGGAGATCCCCTGAGACTGCATCTGTGTGACAAGACACCTTCTACCCAGAGGCCACCCCCTCCCTAGGCCCCTGCCCGAGGCTGTGAAAACTGCCATCACCAGGCCCTTCCTGCGTCAGGCTCCCGTTTGCACACAATAAATTTGGAGGCCTCTACTCCTGACATCTGTCTACTGTCATTTTATTCCAGAGACTCAAGTTCTCTCTCCTTCAGAGAGTAGAGGGAGAGCTTAAAACTCCCTACACCTGCCCCAGCCAGGCCCCGGCCCCCATGCCGCCCCTCCCCCTCTCTACACATCCCCTGAAGCACCACCACTGCTGCCTGGGCACTCCCTCACTCCAACATCTTCCATGACTCCCCATTCCCAGGGCCTCTTTCTTTCCACCCAAAGTGTTTCCCTCTCCAATACTGCACTTCCTGGCAGACAAGGAAACTCAGAACAGGCTCAGGAATCCCCCCCCCCCAAGCATCTAGTTGCTCGGAACCTGCACAAGGAGCCTAGAGACAGAGGCGAGTGCCCCAGGCTCCCAACTCTTCCCCCAGCTGGCTGACACTTCCGGCTCTCTTCCCCGGGCACTGCTTCAAACCCCATCCCCCAACCCCCATGGAAGAGCGGGGGCGGGGAGGTCACTTTGCACTTGCTCCCTGCCCCTCCCCCGCCAGGCCTGGAGCTCCCCCCTGCCGCCTCCAGCGGGTGCCGCTCGCCGCTCGCTCGGGTGGGCGGTGCCTTCCTCTGAGAACTCACCGTGGGGAAAGACCCGTCTTTTGCAGCTGCGCTTTTCAGGCGCCGCAATCCCTGGAGTGAAGGTTCCGGGCGGAGCCGCGGGCGCGGGGTGCGGCCGTCCCTGTCCAGGACCGGGTCTAGGTCTGAGCCCGGGTACCCCCCCCACACACTCCTCCGCCCGCGCTGGGGCCGATCAGGCGCGCCCTGACCGGCCCCGGAGGGGAAACCGAAACTTGGAGCGGCCGGGAAGAGGCGGGAGGGCGGCGGCCGGACACTCGCGCATCCCGACGCAGGCGCCGCGCACCCGGCCCGCGGGACCCTGCACCCCGCCCTGCGGGACCCGGCAGCGGGAACCAGGCACGCGCACCCGGCCCGGGCCCCGGCCCTGGGGACTCACGCCCTGCGCCCCGCACCCCGCCCCGCGGGCCCCGTGCACGCACTGGATGAGGCATCGCGAACACAGCGGACCGCACCCTGCGGTCCCCACCGCCAGGACCCGTCCCCGCACCCCTGACCCCGGCCTGTACGGCCATGTCGCTCTCCGGGATCTCCTGAGCGCCCAGCACCTCGGACGGTGTCCAGGGCCGCGCACGCGAGGCGGGTCACTCGGCCCAGCTGGAGGCCACTGGGAGCGCGGCGGAGGTCACCAGCCCATCGCCCCGGGACTGTGCGGACCGGACCAAGTGGCTGCTGCACCCGAGGGCGGTGGACACTTCGCGCTGGGCGCTCAGACACCTGCCTTGGAGAGGCCACCTCCACCCGCACCCGCACCCCGTCCCCTCTGTGCCTCAGTTTCCTCATCTGTGAGGCTCACAGTGCTGCTTCCCAGAGCCCTTGGAGGGTTAATAATAAGGGAATGGCAGACGCCTCGGTGCTGACTGTCCCAGCCGACCCCACCCCTTTGCCACCCAGTGTTCTGACCCTCGCCTTCCCCACCCTCTCCACGTGCACTGTCCTTCCTTCTGGGCCGGGCGCCCCCAGCTCTGTCATTCTTGGGGTGCCCCTCTTGGGATGCCCCTCCTGCAGCGCCCACACCCTTGCTGGGCGGGCTTCTCTGGTGCTTGGTCTCCAGGCCTACATCTGAGCTCCGGGCAGTGCTTGGGGCACTTGGCTCAGGTCCCAAGTATTTTGTGTTTCCCACAAAGACCAACACGACCAGCCACCCCACGCCACCCCACGGCCACGGTTTCCCCCACTGGGGCTTACCCTGGGGTGATGCAGCCGTGCCCCACAAGACAGAGCTTCTCATGAGAGAAGGGGGCGCCAGGCGGGACCGGCTGGACCCCGTCACAAAGCCCAGCTGACAGAGGG
This sequence comes from Microcebus murinus, assembly GCF_040939455.1. NCBI lineage: Eukaryota > Metazoa > Chordata > Mammalia > Primates > Cheirogaleidae > Microcebus > Microcebus murinus. The sequence continues at coordinate 2,605,361 of NC_134121.1, forward strand.
CGGCCACAGGCTGCACTCCTGGTCCTGGTGGAAGAGGGTGTCACCAGGACCCGGGGAGACGGCTCCTGGACTGCACGCAGTGCCTGCCGGGACCCCTTACAGGAATGTCAGGAGGAAGGAGAAGGTGCCTCTGCCCTGTGCCACCCATGCCACCTGCCAGGCCTGGGGGACACCGGCAGAGTGCTGGCCAAGACCAGGACCCCCTTCCAGACCAGAGGCACAGCCAGCCCCAGGCCCAGTGGCCCCTCCTGGGTATGCCCTGAGGGGCACTGCAAGGTCCAGGGGAGGAGGCCTGGCAGCCTGGCCCCAAGTCACAGGCAGTCTGTGAAGGGCCAGTGGAGTCACCACCTCAGGGGCGGGGCCAGCAGGGTGTGCTGGGCCACCAGGGCACCACAGCCTGGTGGGGTCCAGGGGCACTGGCTCTACCAGATGGCCACCCTGGACAAGTCGCAGGCTGAGTCTGCTTCCTGATCAGCCCGAACTGCAAAACCCAACACAACCTCTAAGAATCAGAGTCCTCCCAGGGGGAGACCAGGCCCCACAAAGGAGGGTGGCTTCTGCATTTCTGAGGCCATTTTAACGCCCCCAGGGGGTGTCCCTTCAACCCCCTTCTCTCTATGCTTATCTACTCCTTAGAGGAATGGTGGGTGTTAGGTTTATTCCTGGTGGGAACCTGAAAAGTATGTGGTTAACGCAAAACCTGGGCTTTTGTTAAAACAACAGCTGCAGGAGTCTGGGGAGCCCCCACATTGTAGATCTAACAGAAGCTGCAGCCAGCACTCCTTCCCCCTCCCTCCCTGATGGAGGCCAAGGCCATCCCTGCCCAGCTCTCCTGATAAGGACCACGAGAAGGATGGATGTGACTGGGTCAAAGGGGCCGTAGGAGTTGGCCATTTGAAAAATAATTTACTACAAACCGCCGTTCTGCCCACCGTCCCGTGCTGCACGTAGCAGGAAGCGATTCTTCACCTGCCTGTTTGGCCCAGAAACAAAGAACTGAACAGGGCAGGTGGGAGGGGGTCGGCTGTCCCCTTTTATAAAAACCCTCAGTAAACCCCCTTCTGTGCTGACTTGCTTTTTGGACTCAGCACGCTACCCCCTCCCCGCACCCAGGTGAATAAACCATCCATGTGGCTCCCACACAGCCCGAGTGTGACATGTGTCCTTTGGATCATTCATTCACCCTTTCGGTGGGGTGGCAAAGAGATGTTTAAATCCAGCCTTAGGGAGTGAGCTGACAGCTCTGCATTCCCAGCTCCAGGGCGAAGCCCGTGCGTGCGTAGGACGAGTCATAGGGGAGTTGAGGGTCTTTTTTTTTTTATTTATTTTTTTTTTTTATTATTTTTTTTTAATGGAAAAAGTCATGACAAGATTTTTTTTTTTAATGGAAAAAGAGTTGAGGGTCTTTGAGGGTCCTTGCCTCCAACACTCGCCGTTGTGCCTCCTGACTCACTAAGGTGTCCTGCCCCGCTCAGGCCAGGCTGCAGTCCTGCAGGGCTGAGCCCAGCCCCGCCCACGCCACCGCAGAAACCCAACGTCCACCCTCTTCTCATCCTGTCCGGAGGATGCCCTGTCCTCTGAAACTTCCTTGGCCTTCTGGTTGCAGAACGTCGGGCCCCAAACACGCCCCACGCTGCACTTCTCTCCCGCCCTGCAGATCCCGATAAGCCCGCTGTGGCTGTCGGGCCCCACAGCAGGGCCGTCGCCGGAGTGGACTGCGCTGTCCTGCCAGCCAGGGCCGCGGCAGACAAGCACGCCTCGCAGGGAGCGGTGTGCGGGGAGGTTGCAGCCCTGGGCTTGCAGGAACAACCGGCCGTGGGGTCTCCTTGCAGCGGCGCACGAGAGCAGAGTAGGAGCTGGGACGGCGGGAGTCATGGCAGGACGAGCATTTAGAGAGTTTCTTTCCCTTTTTGACCTTTACCGGTTGAAAGGAGTGCAGCCGAAACTGTAACCAAAGGAGGCATTATGCTTCAGAAAAATCTCAAGGAAAAGTATCGCAAGCAACAGTAGTGGCTGTTGGATCGGGCTCCAAAGGAAAGGGTGGAGAGATTCAACCAGTTAGTGTGAAAGTTGGAGACAAAGTCCTCCCAGAATATGGAGGCACCAAAGTAGTTCTAGATGACAAGGATTATTTCTTATTTAGAGATGGGGACATTCTTGGAAAGTATGTGGACTGAAATAAATCACTATTGAAATGGCATTGGCGTGAAGCTCATTCCACTGAAGTTCTGAAATCTTTCATCATGTAAATAATTTCCACGTCTCTCTTTTTTTTTTTTTTGAGACAGTCTCGCTTTGTTGCCCAGGCTACAGTGAGTGCCGTGGCGTCAGCCTAGCTCACAGCAACCTCCAACTTCTGGGCTCAAGCGATCCTCCTGCCTCAGCCTCGCGAGTAGCTGGGACTACAGGCATGCGCCACCATGCCCGGCTAATTTTTTCTATATATTTTTAGTTGGCCAATTAATTTCTTTCCATTTATAGTAGAGACAGGGTCTCGCTCTTGCTCAGGCTGGTTTTGAACTCCTGAACTGGAGCAATCCCGCCTTGGCCTCCCAGAGTGCTAGGCCCACCTCAGCCTCCCAGAGTGCTAGGATTACAGGCGTGAGCCACCGCGCCCGGCCCATGTCTCTCTTTTATAATAAATTAATAATCACTAAAAAAAAAAAAAAAAAAAAGAACAACGGGCCTTGTGCAGGAAGGCCCTGGCCTGGAGCCACAGCTGTCCAGCTCTGAGTCCACAGCTCTGTGTCCCTGCTCCACAAGAGGTCACGGGGCTCGCGGCCTGAGTCACAGCAGGGCTTGTGGGCCGCGCAGGGATGAACAGAGCACCCCCAATTATTCCAGGACCGTGTGGATAAAAGCCGCAGGGCAGGAAGGGCCGGAGTCCCGGCGCTGGTGGCGGCTGCTGGCCAGTCGGCCCTCAGACCCCAACTGTGGCCAGGACGCCCCCACAGAAAAAAAAGAACACCACGACGCAGGGTGGAAAAGCCTCCGCACGGGCAGAGAGTAAGATGCAAAAGGAAAAACGTTCATTTTGTCCTTTTAGAAGAGACACAGGAGGGAGGGGGAGCCCCAAGGAGGGGAGGGAGAGGCCAGCAGGGAGGCCACCTGGCTGCTGCTTTTTTGGGGACAAAGAGAGAAGGAAAAAAGCAGTAATTGTTGTGTGAAGGTGTCTGTCTGTCTTGCTTTTTCTCTGTTCCCGGAGACTTTGTTATCTCTGAGCGGAAGTCAGGCTCATGCAGGGATGTGATTCCGCCCCTGAGACATGGTTTTGGGCAGGAAACTGAGGCTGGGGTTGGCCCCCTGCTGTCAGCCCCTAGCTCCTCAAGGAAGACCTCAAAGTCTTCACAAACAGATATAGAGGCTGGGAGCAGAGTGTAAAGAGAAAGATGTGCACTTCCTTGGGCTCTTTTCAGATGTTTGTGAAGACAGGGTGCCTGCTGGCTGGGGACAGACAGCCCAGAGCTCAGAGCATGGGTCTCTAGCTGGTATCTGACAGTTGCCACATTAGATATTTTCCTGTTATTAGTTTACGTGAGAGAGGCTAAATTTGGCTGGCAGGGGCCAGGAGCCGGTTATGTTTTGGGCCTGAATGCTCTTTTTTTTTTTATTTCGGCATATTATGGGGGTACAGATTTTAAGGTTTCAATAAATGCCCTTTCCCCCCTCCCCCCACAAGTCTGAGTCTCCGTCATGACCATCCCCCAGATGGTGCACATCTCACTCATTATGTATGTATATACCCGCCCCCTGCCCCCTCCCACCTGCCCAACACCCTATTACCGTAGTACCTATGTGTCCACTTAGGTGCTGTAAATGCTCTTGAATGGGGGTCATGCTCCTTTGACCCCACGAAGTAAAAAAAGAGTCCCAGAGTCAAATGTTGCCCAGGCTGATGCAGGGAGAGTCCTGCATCAGCTCTGAATGGTGTCCCCACCACAGGCTTCAGGCCGTAGAGACGGAAGAGCAAACTCTGGCTGGGATGGGTGGCCCTCGGGAGACCTCACATGGCCATCGCCAGGCCCCTGACCACCACTGAAGTCACCGCCCGTGACCCAGGTGGCTGCATTTTCCTGCTTTCTTCTGGCTTCGTTTGCCTGCAGTGTCCTGGGTGAGACTTGATTAGTTTCCCCACTCCTCCCCACCCCACAGTAAGAGGGAATGACCCGGAAAAGGGTGGGGGGGAGGGCTGGCAGAAAGATTTTTCTGTCTTTTTAAAACTCCCCCCACTCTTTTGGGCACTGCAGAGGCCTGCATCCCTGGGGCAGGTTAAGTCTTTAGTTAAAACTCACAGGTGGGCAGCGGCAGAGTTCACAAGCTCGCCTTTGGCTGAGATGGGATTAGAATAGTTAACCACAGTAACTGCCTGATGCTGAGAACCCTGCCTTTAAAAGCTCTGTATTTCTGCCCATGTGTAGGGAATTTGGGGTTTTGAGACGTGAAGGCCTACCCTATTTCCTCCTTTGCCAGCAAAGTGGGCTCTCCTTCCTTCCTCCTCACTCCTGTGATCAGGCCTCGTGGATGAGTGGCCAAGCTTTCAGTCACCGCGCCTTGCACTGAACCTTGGAAGGGAGCCTGGCTGAAGGTGGTGCCTGACTGACGCTGTCCTGTGTGGCTGGAAGGTGTGAACAGGCGCTCTGTAAACACTGCAGGCCTGTGTGAACTAAAGTCAAATTTTAAGCCTCACTCCCCACTGGCTGACTGAATGGAACCCCTCCCAGGCCAAAGGAACATCCTAAAACTAAATTGCCTGCCAGGAGGAGGAAGGTCAGAGCTGCCTCATCAAGCGCCCTCCTTTCTTGGGGACATCCTTTGTAACCCATCAACAAGGCCTAAGGCTATGCAAGACACGCCTGCAGGTCCTCAATGTACACAACAAATGTACGTCGGGTGGCTTGTCTCCCATGAACAGCTCCTTGTGTCAAAACATTCCAAGCCTGTAGACAAAGCTGCACGTCTTTAACCAATTACAAGTCAAAGAATCTTTAAACTCACCTATAACCTGTAAGCCCCCCACCTCCTTCGAGATGGCCCACCTTTTCAGGCCAAAGCAATGTACCTGTGCCTCTCACGTATTGATTCATGACTTTACCTGTAACGCCTGTCTCCCTGACATGTATAAAACCAAACTGTGACCCAGCCACAGCGAGTCCACTTGCTCAAGGCTTCTTGGGCTTGTCTCCGGGCCATGGTCCTCAAATTTGGCTCAGAGTAAATCCCTTTAAAATTATTTTAAGGAGTCTGGCTTTTTGTCTGTTAACGCGTGTATATGTGTATTTAATATACATTCAATACCTATATATTTTCTTCATATACAAACATGTTACCTGACAGTTTTACTTCTTCCTATCCATTTTAGATGCCTTTAAAACATCTAATTTCTCCTGCTAGGATCTCCGGCACGATACTGAATGGGAGTGTGGGAGCAGACATCCCGGTCTTGCCTGATCTCGGGAGGGCGCCACACATGCACACAGCTGTGCGCGCTCTTAGTTGTGGGCTCTGCACACATGCCCTGTTATCTGGGTGGGGAAGTTCTATTCTGAGTTTGTGAGAGTGGTTTTTTTGTTGTTGTTGTTGTTGTTGTTGTTTTGAGACAGAGTCTCACTTTGTTGCCTGGGCTAGAGTGAGTGCCGTGGCGTCAGCCTAGCTATCCCAGCAACCTCAAACTCCTGGGCGGTTTTCCCAGCCCCTCTGACACTGAATTCCAAACTCTATCCACACCTCTCTTTTATTTTTAAAATTAGTTTTGAATTAAAAAGTAATACATGTATATGCTGTTCTTTGGAAAATTAAACCACGCAGGTTGCGTTAAAATCAACCTAAGAGGTAATACCGAGGAGTAACTACTTCTATGAGTCTGATGTCTGTCTTTCTAGAACTTTTCTAGAAGGCTTGTAGCCCCTCCGTCCTAGAACGGTTCGGTTTGTGTTCAAAGTTCACAGAGAGGGGCGTCGGTCTTGTCAACGAAAAAAAAAGCCAAACTCTGCAAAATAATTTTAAAGAGATTTATTCTGAGCCAAGTTTGAGGACCATGACCCGGAGCCACTGCCAAGAGGACTTGGGCAAGTGGACTCGCCGTGGCTGGGTGACAGTTCAGTTTTATACATTTTCAGAGAGACAGGGGTTACAGGCAAAGTCACAAATCAATACATGAGAAGCAGACATTGGTTTGGCCCAAAAAGGTGGGACATCTCCAAGGGGGGGGGGCTTACAGGTTACAGGTGGGTTTAAAGATTCTTGGCTGGCAATTGGCTGAAAGAGTTAGACTTTATCTAGAAGACCAGAAAGGATATGCTTATTTTAAGATAAGGGTGTGAGCACTCTGGGGGAGGTCCAGACAGGAGGATGTTTTAAATTTACAATAGGCACCTGCTAGGATGCTTTAAGATATTTTAAATTTATGATAGGCATCTGCTAGGATGCTTGAGTTAAGACAGGGGCTTCTTATCTTTTAGGTGATGTTAATGCCATACCAGAATCAGGTTGGCGAGCTTAGAGCTTAGTGGGAATTTACCGTTTGTCAGCCTGACCCAGCTGGCCTCCTTAGGAAGGAGTTTTTAGCAAAAGAAAAAGATCAGAGTTTAGTCCTCAGTCTGCATCTTGTTCCGTCGTGCCCAGAGATGTGCAGGTTGCTTTCCACTTCTTTGAGTTTCTAACGGTGCTGTGACACACACCCCCCTGCCCCCACTGCTGCCCCGGGCTGCCGGAGCACCTCGGTCTGAGCTTCTGAGAAAGTAGCCACCGAGTCGAGGTGTGTGACTGCGATGAACCTGACCGGGTCAGGGGCTGGGGGGACAGAGGCCAGGGGGCTGAAGATAAGGAACCTGGAGACGATGAAGGCAGCCCAGTGGGGAGCCCAGAGCAGCACTGCCCACCAGTCAGAGGGGCCCTAGCCTGGCTGGACTGGCCGGCACTGGTCCGCCCCCTGGTCCCCATGGTGCTGGCCGATTTGGTTCAGACATTGGCCCTGTACCTGGGGGCTGCCAGCCTGTGGCTCTGCACAGTGGTCTTTATTTCTCTCTTTTTTTTGGAGACAGAGTCTCACTCTGTTGCCCAGGCTAGAGTGCCGTGGCGTCAGCCTAGCTCACAGCAGCCTCAGACTCCTGGGCTCAAGTGATCCTCCTGCCTCAGCCTCCCGAGTAGCTGGGACCACAGGCATGAGCCACCATACTCAACTAATTTTTTCTATATATTTTTAGTTGTCCAGCTAATTTCTTTCTATTTTTAGTAGAGATGGGGTCTCGCTCTTGCTCAGGCTGGTCTCAAACTCCTGACCTCAAGCAATCCGCCTGCTTCGTCCTCCCAGAGTGCTGGGATTACAGGCGTGAGCCACCGTGCCCGGCCAGTGAGGTCTTTCTTGAAGCATGTCCAGGGACAGCAGCCTACAGGCTACCATAGACCCCTAGGGATTACCCCTAGTGCGAGCAAGTAAAAATAATAACACGAGCAGTTTCAGGCTGCTGTGACAAAATACTCCAGACTGGGGGTGCTTAAAAAACAGAAACGAATTTTCTCACGATTCTGGGGGCTGGAAGTCCAGGATCACGGTGCTGGTCGATTTGGTTTCCGGTGAGGCCTCTGTTTATGGCTGGCTGCAGACTCGTTCTTGCTGTGTCCTATCGGGGCTTTCCTTGGTGTGATCTTGAGAGACCGGGCTCGCCAGCGTCCCTTCTAAGGACACTAACACTACCGGCTCAAGGCCCCACCCTGTGACCTCATTCAATCCTAATTCCCTCCTAAAGGCCCCATCTCCAGACAGGGTCTCACTGCAGGTGGGGCTCCAACTGCAGCGTTTGTGGGGCCACGGTTCAGTCCATAACCCGTGCACACGGGGACCGGAGGGCTCACTAAGTAGGGTGCACATACCGGACAAAATACGTAGACAGTGAGAATCACGCATTCTAACACTATTTATTATCACAATAAATACTTCACATCAAACGACTGCATGAGCAGAGCACCACGTATGAAATGATCCCATGTATGTAAAACTGTAAACGTTATGTCCACATGGTGACAGACGGATATGCATATTGGAGGCGTCTGGAGTGATCACCCAAGAGGGCTGGTGGGGGGGGGGGAGAAGGAGGAATGCTTTCCTGTATTATTTACAATAAGCATTTATGATTCTTACAAAAACCACCAAAGCTATTAACTTTTTCATTTAAAAAAAATCACAAAATCATTTTAAAATAGAGGCCGGGCGCAGTGGCTCACGCCTGTAATCCTAGCACTCTGGGAGGCCGAGGCGGGCGGATTGCTCGAGGTCAGGAGTTCGAAACCAGCCTGAGCAAGAGCGAGAACCCGTCTCTACTATAAATAGAAAGAAATTAATTGGCCAACTAATACATATAGAAAAAATTAGCCGGGCATGGTGGCGCATGCCTGTAGTCCCAGCTACTCAGGAGGCTGAGGCAGGAGGATTGCTTGAGCCCAGGAGATTGAGGTTGCTGTGAGCTAGGCTGACGCCACGGCACTCACTCTAGCCTGGGTGACAAAGCAAGACTCTGTCTCAAAAAAAAAAAAAAAAAAAATAGAGACTTTAAGTCACTTGGCACACCTTGGTTTTCTCTCCAAATGCTGCCACCAGGAGCAGACCGGTCTCCCAGATGCCCTTGCGCCCCGCCCCGCCCCGGCCGCTGCCCGGTGCAAAGGTGGAACCCACCCAGAACCTGGCAGGTGCTGGGGGCCGAGGACGCCACCCCGGCCCGGGCTGGAACCCTGCTCCTTCCTTTCTCACGTGCCTGTCGCCCCAGAAGGCTCTCTCCACACCGCTCTTCCAAAATCGTCCATGCCGGGGAACAGCAGGGAGGCACTTTTCCAACTGCCCCGCAGGGAGCCAGCGGGTCCCCCCTGTGGGTCCACACGGGGCTTCCTTCTCCTCCCCCAGGGTCACCTGCTCAGGTTGTTCTCAGCCTACCAGGCCGGCGTGTCTGTGTGCGGCCTCAGATCACAGTGAGGGGAACCTTCCGGGACACCTTCCTCTGCGCTCTGCACGCCCCCGGCGGCTCCGTTAGTCCTCCAACAGGGCGACCTTGTGCTCCAGCACGGAGTCCTTGCTGACGTTGTAGGGCTGTGTCCCTGGCTCCTGCCTCAGGTACTTCTCTGCAGGAAACACGAGTTGAGTTGTCGCAGCGCTAGGATGGTGGGGTGAGGACGGGCCCGCCCACGGAGAGGGGTGGGAGGCCCGAGTCTCAGGGCCCTGGCGCCAGCGCTGGAGGGTGGCGGGGCTCACGCAGGCTGGCATCCCCAACCGCGAAACGTCTCTCCCAGCAGTTGCTGCCGTCTAGGTGACCGCTAACCCCCTCGCTGCTCCAGGCACCTGGCGGCCAGGCCAGCCCCTCTGCCCCACTGAGCTGCGCCCGGCAACAGCGACAGGGAGCCCCGCTCTTTTTTTTTTTTTTCTGAGAAGTCTTGCTCTGTTGCCTGGGCTAGAGTGCCGTGGCGTCAGCCTAGCTCACAGCAACCTCAAACTCCTGGGCTCAAGCAATCCTCCTGCCTCAGCCTCCCGAGTAGCTGGGACTACAGACATGCGCCACCACGCCCGGCTAATTTTTTCTCTATATATCAGTTGGCCAATTAATTTCTTTCTATTTATAGTAGAGACGGGGTCTCGCTCTTGCTCAGGCTGGTTTCGAACTCCTGACCTCGAGCAATCCGCCCGCCTCGGCCTCCCAGAGTGCTAGGATTACAGGCGTGAGCCACTGCGCCCGGCCCGCAAGAGCAATCTTTATGAAGTTTTAGAACAGGCAAAACTAACCTACGGTGGCAGAAATCAGCATGGTGGTTCCTCCTGGCCGGGAGTGGGGGGGATGGGGGGCGGGGCGGCATGAGGGAACTTTCTAGAATGATCTCAGATTCTACCCATATGGATCCATCCGTCAGAACTCAAGCTGCAAACTTAAGCTCCTCTCTGCTTAATGTATTTAAACTTTACCTTGAACCCTCCGCCCCGTGCTAAAAAACACGTCCTAGAGAAGGAAGGGGCCTCCCCGACCTCGAGCCCCCCCGCCCCGCCCCCTCCGCCGGCCGTGGCTCTCGCTGCAGTTGAGACGTTCGCGGAAGACAGAGGCCCGGCAGCACCTGCTCTGCAAGCCTAGGGCACCTCTGGCCGCCTGCGGTCACGTCCTCTCCCTGTCCCAGAGCCACTGGTTCTGGAGTCACCGCCATGCTCCGGCCTGACCCCCCGGGGTGGGGGCGCGGCCGCCTGTCCCAGCTCCCCGTGGGGTGTCCGACCTCACCCACCTGCTTCCTCCACGGTGGAGAAGTACTGGAACCCCTTCAGGTCGGCGGACAGCAGGGCACGGAGAACGGGGACCTGGGGGACAGACAGACTTTAGCCCAGGGCAGGGACGCTCCCCTGTGACACACGGGGCAGGCGGCCTGCGTGGGCACCCCGTCTTAGCACCCCCGGAAAGGGGCGGCTTCACGTCCACACGGGGAGGTGGAGAGAACCCCTGCTCCCGGGGAGGCTGCCAGACGGGCACATTTGCAAAGGAATCGTCTCCAGAGACCAGGAGGACACAAGACGTGCACCGTGGACATGCCACGGGACGAAAGGTGAGGAGCAGAGCCTGCCACCCCCGCTGTGTGACCCCGGGCAGGTCACTCAGCCTCTCTGGGCCTCGGTGGCTGCGGCTGGACAGGGGGATGAGGCGGGTGTGGGCCTCGCAGGCTGGTTTGAGAGTGAACGAAACCCCGAGTGCTGGGCTCAAGTGGCGCCCGGTCTCACGGCTACTTCACAAACATCTCTGCAAACCTGGGGGACACGCCGACGTCCCCCACATGCCACCACGTAGGACGCGGCAGGGAGGACACCTAACTGCAGTGACAGCGACCCCTCCTGCTGCTGACCCCGGCCACTTCCCCGGGACGTCGGCCCCGCACCGCCCGGAACGCTCCCGGGCGAGGCTGTGCCCGTCCTGGTCTCACTCCGGCGGGAAGAAAAGCACCGCGGTGGAACGGCACGGCCCGGGCTTCCGAGAGCCGAGGAACCGACCCCGACGAGCCCCGCCCGGGACCTTCACCTGTGCCCTGCCAGGACAGTCGCCGCGGGAACCTGTCCCCTGCAGCCTTCTGAAGCCGCAACAACAGCTCTCTGCACACAGTTCTACACCGACGTGTGTCCCGCTTCCCAAACCACAGCTCCCGAGAGCAGGGACCAGCTGTCACTCACCCTGTGTCCCCAGCCCCGAGGACGGCATGGTTGAGGACGTAGATTGGCATTGACTGCCGGGGAGATGAGGCCACACACGTGACCCCTTGGAGGGCAGGGGGCTGCCGCTCCCCGGTTGACAGGGTCGGGGGGTGGAAGGCCGGGTGGGTGTGGGAGCCAGGCAGGTCCACCCTGGGCCGTCCACCCTCGGGCAGCGCCACGGCCCAGGCAGGCGGGGCTGGCGGGAAGGCCACACGGCGGCTGCTGACCCCCGGCTCACCCACCTGCAGGCCGGCGAAGACCATGCGGACGCCCCGCCGGTGGAAGTCCCGCAGCAGCTCGCCGAGCCCCAGCACCACGGTGTAGTCGACGCTGCAGACGTGGGTGCACTCCAGGACCACACAGCGCGGGGGCGACGCTGGGAGACAGGCCAGCCGGTCACGCCGGGCAAAGCAGCCCGTGCGCTGGCCAGGGGCAGAGTGAGGCCGGCAAGGGCTCCCTGGACCATGGCTGTTCGGGGACAGCAGCCCCCGCTGCCTTCCCAGGACCAGAGGTGCCTGGGCTCCCCAGGAAGGGGCCAACGGGGCAACGGGGGAGCAACGTGCGGGGAACCGCCACCCCGGCTGCAGCACCGAGCAGAGCAGGTGTCAGGCCAGGCGTCCGCAGGGGACGTCCTGTGCGCTGGGACACCCCGGATCCTCCCGGCTGGGGTGCAGAGGGCGGGGTGGGGAGCTGGGGCGACCTCAGCTCCGTCTGGGCCCGGCCCACGTACCTTCCAGGGCCCGGCTCAGGATGGCCTCCCGCAGGGCCTCCACCGCAGGGAAGTGCAGGCCGCTGGCCGGCTGCAGGACGATGACCGGCCCCTCGGACACCTGAGGGAAGCGAGTGGCTGCCGGACGCAGGCCCAACAGGGCGGCCTCCGCCAGGTGTGGCCCGTCCCGGGCAGGAAGCCCCGACCCAGGCAGGCCCAGCGCACTGGAGGGGACGGGGAGTGGGGGCTGGCGGGGGCCCCCCAAGGCCAGCCCACGGGCAGTGCGGTGAGCACTGCGGTTTGTAACCAGAGGGTGAGCCTGCGCGCCAGCGAGCAGCGGCGTCAGCAGCAGCCACGGTCACTCGGTGAGCTCACAACCCGAGAGAGAGTCGTGCTGAGGAGCGAGGCCTCCTGCCACGGGGTGCTCCCCCTCCCCCGGGGGCGGGCGGTACCTGGGTGTGGGGCCTGGCCACGGCGTGCAGGAGCATGAGCACGGACAACAGCGCCCCAGCCAGGATGCCGTACTGCACCTCCCAGAAGCACAGCAGGAACGTCACGCACAGGGGCAGCAGGTCCAGCCCTAGGGGAGGGGTGCGGCTGGCTGAGGGGCACGCCCTCCTCCCTGAGGCTCCGACTCGGCCCCGACACCCGGGAGGATGCTTCCTGGCCTCTCCCGCACTGAGTAGGGACACTCATGGACCCGGAGTGGCCCCCACAGGGACTCGCTCTCGGGATTTGAGGACGGCAGCTGCCAAAGAGGCCACGCCGTGGGGATGGGGGCTGCGGCCCAAGGTCAAATCCCCTCCCCGTCTTTGCTGAGCCAGGGTCAAGACCTGCCGGGACAGGAGGAGGAGGAGGACGGCAGGGGCTCGTCGGTGCCAAAGGAGGAGGGGCCGGGCACAGAGCCGGCCTGAGAGGTGGGGCTGAGGGTCACGTGAGCCCTGGGGACCCCTGGCCAAGGAGGAGGTGTCCTGGGGCAAAGTGCTGGGCTTGGGGGTCAGCCCCGGTGGAGTCCACCAGACACACGTGACTCGGACATCCCCACCCTCCCTGGACCTCGGTTTCCCTCGGTGGCATCTGCTATATTGCACGAGGGCGCGTTGATGCTTGGGGCTGATCTAAGGATCAGATGCAATACTATACAAAGGACCCTCCACGCGGCAACTTGCCGGGGCTGCCCCCAAAAATGCCAAACGAGCTACATAAATCCTTCCAGCGCTGCTTTGACACGCAAAAGAAAATGAAATTTGTTACACGAAAGGCACAGTCGGCTCAGGAAGCCCCGAGGCGCTGTGGCCAGTGGAGCAAGGTCAGCGGATACGCTGGACCCTGCCGGTCCCCCAGGAAGTCCCCCTCAGCTGGGCCACCCGTGGGGACGACGGGCAGGGCCGCTCCACGCCGGAGCTGCGCCAGGACCCCGCGGAGCGGTGCAGCAGCCTTTCGGGAAGGAGGAGCTGCAGCTGGCACGGCCTGCCAGCCACGGGCCACCTCTGCGGCCACCTCCTGGCCTTTCACCCCTCTGTCCTGGGACCGCCCAGCTTCCCAGCTCCAGCCCCCAGCTGCGGAGCACCGAGGACAACCCTGCGTTCGCAGGCGCCGCACCACAGCCTCCCCACGCCTGGGGCGGGACACACATACTCTTAACGCGCCAGAGCGTCCGGAAGATCTTGGCGTCGAACAGCGGGGCCACAGCCATGATGATGACGGCGGCCAGCGCGGCCTTGGGGATGTAGTAGAACTGGGAGGTCAGGTAGTTGAGGGACAGCAACACTAGCGCTCCTGTAGGGCACGGGGCGCCGGTCACCTGGGGGTCAGGGGCCCGCCCAGCAAGCAGCCCCCTGTGGGGAGGAGCCTCGCCTGGGACGAGGGGGTGGGGGCATGAGCAACACGGCCCCCAGCCCCCGGCGTGGCTCCAGGGGACGTGGCCCACCAGGCAGGGCCGTCTCTGGCTGTTGGCCCCCCCCACTTTCACCGCCACGGGCACCACGGGAGAAGTGGGGGGCTCACCTGTCACCAGCCCCCCCGCTGGGGTGCACACCCCCGACTGGGCGTTCACAGCCGTCCTGGAAGAAACGAGAGACTGAACCACCGGGGGCCGGGAGGGAAGGGGCAGCCTCTGGCCACGCGGCCACGGCTGGTCTCCCAGGGCCGGTGGCTCCGAGGGGCCGGTGGGAAGCAGGGGTGGGGGTGGGGGCGCCGAGGCCAGGAGACTTAGGGCACAGCCACAGGCAGCTGTGCTCAATCCGTCCTGCTGTTTTTAGGCGACACACATCATCTCTCACTGACCATAAGAACACAAACCAGAGAGAGCCAGGCCGTTGAGATTCCCACCCACTCTGTCTTCCTCCCCATCCGGGTGGGGCCAACCCAGCAGGGCCGGGGTCCTTGGCTCTGGGGACCAGGCCCTGCTGGATGACGCCTGCTCTTCTGCTTTAAGCCGAGGGTCATCCCCACCCTGCAGTCCTGACCCAGAGGGTCCCCATGGCGAGGGACAGCGGCCACTGAAGAGGGTCTGGATCTCTTCAGGGCAGAGCCACCGTCCTTCCTGTCCCAGGTCCCGTCAGGAATGAGCCTGGCACCGAGAACGAGTGGGGAACTCTCCAGGGCTGACCTGAGGTGCCGTCTGTTGGCGTGCAGGAGCCGGGGGACCCTGGAGGACAGTGGCCCCCAGCCCCGTCCCAGCCAGTCAACAGCGGACACAGGGATGACGGACACCCCCAACCAGGACAGGAGCAATACGCCGTCGCAGGTGGGCAAAGGGCCCTCCCCCAGGCGCAGAGGAGGGACGGGTCACTCACCGTCCAAAGCTGCCCGTGACCGGGTAGGACGAGACGAAGGAGCCCAGCACGTTGGTGAGGCCTGGGGGGGAAGCGGGGGTTAGTGAGGAGGGAAAAGAGACGGTGGCGGGGAGACGGAACCAGGAAGGAACAGGAGGGCAGAGGTGGAGGGACCCCCACGAGGGGCCCGAACCTGGGGCTCGTTCTTTTAGGGAAGGACCACCATGCCCCTGGCGCTTTGTCCTGAAAATCCGACCATCGCGACACTCCGCACAGCTCAGAGGGACGCAGGGGGCACGCCCGGGCCCCTGGAGTCTTACCGATGGCCAGCAGCTCCTGGTTGGCGTCCACGCGGTAGTTATTCTGAGACGCTGGAGAGAACGGATGGAAAAGACAGGTTGAATGGCATCTGCTAGCCCTCGCTCGTGAAGTGAGAACAGGTTATGGGTTTCTACACAGCGCTGAGTTTCACAAACACGCATGTGCACGTGCACAGAAGCGGGTCCATGGGCACCTCGGAGGGCGGAAAGAGGCGGAGCGAGGTGTTTGCCGCAGTTAACCGGGGGAGCGAAGGGCTCAGGGGTGACCTGTCCCTCCTTCACTCACCGCCGCACTTTCCACACTGTCTACAACAAATATACGCAGTTACTGCTTTTCTGATGAGAAAAACGTTTTTGTTTTTTTTTTGAGACAGAGCCTCGCTCTGTCGCCCGGGCTAGAGTGCCATGGCGTCAGCCTAGCTCACAGCAACCTCAATCTCTTGGGCTCAAGCGATCCTCCTGCCTCAGCCTCCCGAGTAGCTGGGACTACAGGCATGCGCCACCACGCCCGGCTGATTTTTTCTATATATTTTTAGTTGTCCAGCTAATTTCTTTCTATTTTTAGTAGAGACGGGGGTCTCGCTCTTGCTCAGCCTGGTCTCTGAACTCCTGAACTCAAACAATCCGCTCATCTCGGCCTCCCAGAGTGCTAGGATTACAGGTGTGAGCCACCGCGCCCGGCCAAGAAAAACGTTTTAAACTAAAAACCTTTCTGATTACAAGCTGAGATGACTAGAAGTCGAAGACGAGGCCGTCTCAGCGAGGAGCAAGGACGTCAGGGGAGGCCCAGCAGCAGGCATCTGAGACAGACGCCAGCGGACTTTTCCCACCAAGGACCAGACCGTGAGTATTTTAGGCCCCGTGGGCCCCAGGGCTCCGTCGTGGCCACAAAGCTCTGGCTGTTGTACCACAAAAGCAGCCACAGATGACACACTCCCCAATGAGAATGACGTGTTCCAACACATCTTATTTGTGAACACTGAGATTCGAACTTCATATACAATTCATGCATCACAAATTATTCTTCTTCTTTTGACTTTTTCCAACCATTTAAAAATGTGGGCCAGGCACGGTGGCTCACGCCTGTAACACTAGCACTCTGGGAGGCCGAGGCGGGCAGATTGCTCGAGGTCAGGAGTTCAAAACCAGCCTGAGCAAGAGCGAGGCCCCGTCTCTACTATAAATAGAAAGAAATTAATTGGCAAACTAATAATACAGAAAAAACCAGCCGGGCATGGTGGCGCATGCCTGTAGTCCCAGTTACTCGGGAGGCTGAGGCAGGAGGATCCCTTGAGCCCAGGAGTCTGAGGTTGCTGTGAGCTAGGCTGGCGCCACGGCACTCACTCTAGCCTGGGCAACAAAGCGAGGCTCTGTCTCAAAAAAAAAAAGATGTGGAAGTCGTTCTTAGGCCACTGGCCACACAAAGCAAGCAGCAGACAAAGTCTGTCAACCTCCGACAAGAGTGACCAGCTCTATAGATACGGCCAGGAGGTCGGGTGACTTCAGAAAAAAAGGGAATGTGTCTGTCTCAGCTACTCAGGAGGCCGAGGCAGGAGTTCAAGTCCAGCCTGGGCAACACATCAAGACTTTGTCTCACAAAAAGGACAAAAATAAAGTTTTCTAAGTAGCAGACAAGAAGAGTAAAAGCCGTAAGATGTACAATTGGAGGAAACACCTATATTTCTTCTTGCAACAGAAAGATATATACTCAGGAAAACAATGACTGAGCAAGACACAAGCCAAGTATGGAATGAACTGAACTGTGGTGTGATTTTGAGCAACTGGTGGAATCTGGAAAACCTTCTTGAATTGATATTAGTTAGGAGTCTCTGGCCGGGCGCAGCGGCTCTCGCCTGTAATCCTAGCACTCTGGGAGGCCGAGGCGGGAGAATCGCTCAAGGTCAGGAGTTCGAAACCAGCCTGAGCGAGAGTGAGACCCCTGTCTCTACTAAAAAAAATAGAAAGAAATTAGCTGGACAACTAAAAATATATGGAAAAAATTAGCTGGGCATGGTGGCAAATGCCTGTAGTCCCTATTCGGAAGGCTGAGGCAGGAGGATCGCTTGAGCCCAGGAGTTTGAGGTTGCCGTGAGCTAGGCTGACGCCACGGCACTCACTCTAGCCCGGGGAACAGAGTGAGACTCTGTCTCAAAAAAGGAAAAAAGAGTCTCCTTTGAATGGGGTGAAGGTTAGAGCCCTGGAATTCTGGAGAAGGAACTTATCCTGGTACAACCTGGGCTGGGCAGTAAACACCCTTATGGAGTCACGAGAATATTCACTGGGTTTTAACCTTTAGAATCTACATCTCGCTAAAGGCAAGGAGGACTGCATTACAGTTACAGGTTAGAATAACAGTGGTGTCCACACTGATGACCCCAAGCCGGGAGCACCTGGTCCCCAGTGGGAAGGAGCAGGGCAGGAGGGTTTAACAGCCTCGACTTAGGACGGAGGCATGGAGACTTGCTAAAGGAGATGCAGATATTTAAGTGGGTCGGTGCCCCCCGGCCTCCCGGGGGCTGAGCCAGAGGGAGAAAGCACGTTGTTACTGTTACACGTGTAGGAATTTTGTGGGCCTGTTATTAAACCCAGCCATTATTACCAATTAGATTAAAACTTTTAATTAAACAATGACGTCAGAAAAGAAGACAGTACTTGAATCTCGTCACTTCCTAACTTACCTGACGCCTCGCTGTAGCTGGTGAGGTTATCTGCACCCAGCGCACCCACAGGGCAAGGTGCCGCACGGCGGGCACGCGCACCCCACCCCAGCGTGGGCCACGTTCAGCTTCCGTGGGCCACGGTGGAAGCAGCTTTTGTTCCACAGAAACACAGGCTGTGCAAATCTTTAAATGTTTTCAACTACAACCCTCTCTGAATACAAGCTGAGATGACTAGAAGTCAAAGACAAGCACACGGGTTTTCATCGTAAATCCCTCTTTGCCTGTGTATACGTGTTCGTGTGTGTGTATGTGTGTTACACACGTATGAGCGTGTGCGACCTGGATAAAAATTCGCCTTTCTAAAATCAGAGTGATAGAAGCGAGCAGGAAAGCCAAGACGGGCAGGTGAGCCTGGAGTGGGGCTGCCGGGCGTCTTACCGAAGGCCTTGGCCACCGCGATGCTCTCCAGGAGGCCCATCAGGGGCACCACGGCCAGCCCCGCCCCCATGTCCTGAGAGGAGAGAGGGACGGTGAGCGGCCTGCCCAACCGGACAGGAGGGGACGGGGCTGACCGGCAGTGACCCGCCCTTCTCTACGTCTGCCAGGAGCCAGTGCGCCTGCAGGGCCGTGAGCTTACACGGGCAGGGACCACCTCCTCGTCGCAGAAGGACCAAGATGCCCAGAGGAACACGGCAAGCTCATCCTTGCCCGGTGTCCGAAGTGGGAGAAACAGCCCCGGGCTCGAGGCAGAAACACAAACGGGCTGTCCCTTGAGGCCACGTCCAGTCTGGGATCCTCTCGAAACTGAGCGCTCGGCAGTCCTCACTGAGCTCAGACCCCCCCCCCCCGTCCCTACGCAGACACGTCGTGGACGTGCCACCAGGCGGGGGGGTGGTGTCCTGGCGCCTGTCTCTGCCCACCTGCACCATCCGGGTGAAGGAGATCGTCCCGTTGGCAGTGGTCACCGAGAAGGGAGGGGTCCGGACGGGAGGGAGCCCCTCGGCCGTCTCCCCGGTGAGGACGAAAGGCTGGCATCCGGTCACCTCGAAGGAGTAGGCCATCAGGGCCGAGAAGGACACCACCAGGGCGTTGCGGGCTAGGAGAGACAGAGACGCTGTGGCGGAACACGCTCCCGGCCAGCGCACGGACGCACCTCTGCGCCCGGGTAGCTGGGGCAGAAGACGCCTGCCCCGGCCGCAACCCCAAACTCTGCACCCTGGAAACACAGCACAGACCCAAGGGTCCGTGTGGCAGGCGTGAGCAGGTGGCTCTGTGGAGCACGCATGACGTGGGGACCGGTGCACACGCCTCCTCCTGCATGTCCCCAGGGCAACGCACAGACCACATGCAGGGCGGCAAAGACACTCTGAAATCGGATGCCGGGCGCTTCCACTTTGAAGCAAGCCGGAGGAAGAGCCCAGAGCTACCCGCCTGCCTAAAGCTACCAAAAACTGGACAAAACAGGAAACAACGGTTTGCAAGGTGCTGGCCATCAGGCGTGACGGACACGGGAAACCATCAAGGTGAGTCTGTAATGGCCTCGGCAGAGTCCCCAGGGCCCCGTGTGTGGCGGGGGGACCCCTGGCAGTGCCCGGGGCTCTCCCCGGGCTCAGGGGTGAACGCCGGGGGTCCGAGGAGGCCAGGGCCTGGGCTGACAGGAGGTTCACGGGAGAGCTCCGGAGCCCTGCAAAGGGTGCCCAGGTGCGCAGACCAGGGCGAAGCTGTGCGGACACCTCCCAATCCACCCGGGAGGGGACGACCCCAGGGACTCACACCAGCCAGAGCGAGAAAACCGCAGAATTCACGGGGCAGCGGGATTCAGTGGAGTTTTGCAGTGGGTAAGGATTAGCCCTAGACCTGGGGCCGGTAATTTCTTTCCATAAAGGGCTTGATAGTAAACGCTTTTCGCTTTGCAGGCCATAATCTGTGTTGCAACTCATTGACTCTGCTGTTTCTGCACAAAAGCAGCACAGACGCCGTGAATAAACCGGAGCTCAGTGGAACTGTATTTGCAAAATCCAGTGGTGGGCCTGAGTGGGCCTGTCCTGGAATCACAGGTCTGGTCCAGCCCGTGAAGCTTAACGCAAGACCTGAACGGAACAAACTGCCTTAAGTAACTTAACCCTGACCCGAACAAGGCTCCAGAAGACTCTCGGAATGCAGAGATACCCCGCAAGCCAACGTCAAACTCACAAAGTCTGGCACCCACTCAAGCAGAAACTGCGAGGCGGGCAGAGACACAGGAAAATACCACCGGTAACACGGAGAAAAATCAATCAGGAAAGACCGACCCTAAAGTGACACAGTTAAAGATGACAGAATTAAAACAGTAATTGTCACGAAAGGCCACATATTTGAAAAGCTAGAGGAAAGAATAAGCCTGGTAAGCAGAGATGTGGGAGGTACGTTTAAAGAGAGCCAAACTCAACTTCTAGAGGTAAAAACACCCTGCGGGGCATGGTGGCCTCTCGCAGCAAAGAGCGGCCTGGTCCGAAGCGTCCAGCCCAGAACGTCAGCAGCGCTGAGCCAGGTCCGGAGAGAAAACACATTCCAGCAAGACCAGCCGGGTCTGTTTAACCGCACACTCGCCAGCAGTAGCCGAGCTGCGGCTTCAGGCGTGGCGGCTGCAGGCTGGGCCGCAGGTAACCACAGGGTCCCTGAGAAAGGCCATGGTGCAGACTACAAGGTGACAGGGGCAACGTGGCCATCGGTGTATCAAGAGGCCATCCCCGGGGAGGCAGCAGTCTGTCCTCAGTGCACCCAGGACAGGCCCGGGTCCCCGTAGCAGAGCAGCGATCCGTGACACCAGAAGAGGAAGGCACTGCAGACACTGGCCAGACGCTGCGAGAAGCCGGGCACCCCAGGGTGTCCCCAGCACCCCTGGCCTCTGCCCACTCTCGGCCAGGAAAGCCTCTCCCAGGAGCACCGACCAGTGTCTCCCAGAATCGCCAAGCGTTGCCGGGGGGGACAGAATAACCTCCGGCTGAGAGCTGCTGCTGCTGCAGACAGCAGTCTGAGCTCTGGATGCGATCAGGGCCGCCTACTGAGTCCTAAATACGCCAGTGTCCAAGTCATGCCCGCACGGGTCCAAGTGGGGCCCCTCACCTGTCGTGGCAACCCAAACCAGCCCGTGGCTGAGCCGCACGCCGGGGGGCGTCTCGGGGTGCAAGGGAGGCACGTGGTCCCGCATGAGCTTCAGCACCAGCAGCAGCACCATGCACACCAGCCCCAGCACGGCGTCACCCACCCTGCGGAGAGACAGAGGACCGTCACCACCCACCTCTGCCCAGGACTCACACTGACTCAAGCCTCCCGGCCTCCGGCTGCTGCTTCTGCTGGAAGCCTTTCTCCCTCAACTGTCTCTGTGTTTTCTCCTAAGCAATCTACTATCCCACTTCAAAACTGAGCCCCACAGTCAGCAAGTACACAGACCCGTGCAAGACTGGGAGTAAGAGGCCGGTCATGCTGGTGGCAGGACCACCCCTTCCTATTTCAGTCCTACAGCTCTCTGGGACTCAGGTGTGCAGAACAGGATGAGTGACCACAGGGAACGGGGACTACAGCCGACGTACTGCAGACGAGGGTCTGTTCTAGAAGGCTCTGGCCTATGCACTCGGTAAGACCCCTCTCACTTCTGTCCCCAGTGCCGCTGTCTGACTGGTCAGGCTCCACTCCCACTGGCCCCCTGGAGGCTGGAAGCCCCTGGCTTCCAGCTGGGTTCAGCTGCTGGAGAACCTCAGCGGCTGGTCAGAGAATAGAAGACAAGGGTCCAGGACCCTCCACCCCAGCCCCTGGCACCAGGCAGACATCTCTACAGCTCCCCGCAAACCATCTCTTCTCCTGTCCCTTCCAGGGTCCCTTCCAGGACCGGGAGAGCTATCCTGGCTGCCTCTGGGTTTGTCTCTTTATTGAAACCACCCAAGAGAAGCGCTGGCTTGGGACCCTCTCCCCAGCGCTGCCTGGATCTCTTTGTCTCCATCAGTACTCCAGCTGCCTTCCCTCATCCCTTCCCTTCGGCAGCTGCGTTCTGTTGGTGTCACCTTCCCCACGCCCTGTGTTCTCTTCGTGGATAAATTACAACCCCGTGAGGGGGAGAGGAAGAGAGAATGCCTGCATTTCTTTGCAGGGTCTCTCCTCCTTCCTGCCGCCCAACAAAGCTCTGTGGAGCATGCCACGCTGCCGGGCTCTCAGGCTCAAACCATGGGCTTCTCGTTAAAACGCTGACCGATGCAACAGGTCTGGGGCCTGGCCTGAGAGTCTGCATTTCTAACCAGCTCCCAGGTGCTGCTGCTGCTGCCCTGGGGACCCCTGTCAGCAGTAAGGCCCCCTCCCCCAGAGAAATAAATGACACCCAGGGTGGACGAGCAGGGGGAAGTGGGCCAGGGATGTGGGAGGAAGAGCTTGCCCAGTACCTGGTCTCTCCCAGGCTGAGGAAGGTGTGATACACTTGCAGGAAAAACTGCCTGGGGATGTTCTGCAGTCCCAGGAGGTTCTGTGCAAACAGAGAGCTGATCAGATCACTGGCCCCTGACCTAAGGCAATTTGCCCGCACCTCCCCTCGCTCCCTCCCACCACCTGGGCCTGGGCTGGGGCAGGACCCCCGACCCCCAGGGCCCTTCCTGGGGCACAGCTCAGGGCTCTCAGGGGACCACCTGGCCTCTCTCAAGCCCCCCATGGAAGGAGATCAAAGAGATGGCACTTCACAACCTTTGGGTCAATGACATGCTTCTCTAAGTTACTTCCCAGGCTAAGAAAAAAACACCCCGTGTGATCCCAAAGCTGGGAGACCGGTTCTACAACTCCCAGGCCCGGGTCCTGGGACCAGGCACCTGGACCGACCACTCCCCGCCTTGCCTCCATTGGCTCGTGGCCATGTCCATCACCCATCAGCCCGCCCCCATCACGTGGACCCTTGCTGCCATTGGCTCAAGACCGCGTCTGTCCCGGGACGCCCACACGGCTCCACCCCCTGCTGGAAAGAAACACTCTTTCCCCAAGCGCAGGGGCTGGGGATGCCTGGCCAAGGGGGTGGGGGGCTCCTCCTGGAGCTTTAAGCTCTTTCTGTCTCTCCGGAGCTGGTAGGGAGTATCAGGTGTAGGCAGGGAAGTCGAGGCCGGACTCCCAGGGTGACACATTGGGCTGCCAAGCGCGAATGCGTACAGGCGCGCTCTACTCTCACTAGGGCCCTACAGAAAAACATCCTTGGCACTGAAAACGAAAGCTGTTTCCAGAATAAAGGACGAACCACCCCGAGACAGCATCTTCCAAGCTTACCCAGGCGTGTGTGCACTTAGTACCCAAGTCACATTCACCCTCACCTAAGCTATTTCCTCTCTAAAATGACAATGACGACAGACCTGCCTCCCGGGGGTGCGGTGACAACAAAGCACATGGACTGTGTCACCCAGTGCCTGGTGCACAGAGTGCTAAGTACCTCCGCTGCTTTGTTTCCACAGTCTCCCGTGCTGGGTTTTCCACCGGGCCTCTCTGGGACGCTGTCACCAGCAGGGGGGTGGCCCCGAGTCTGCCATCTGGGGCCCCAGCCCCATGCATGGACATGCATGGAACTTAGCCCTATCCCATTCCACACACACCCAGCGAGCACTCCCTACTCCCCACCGGGCACGGCACCGGGCATGGCACTGGGCAGCCATGGGCGGAAGCACACGGTCCCTGCCCTGGAGGAACTCAGGGCCCAGAAAACAGACAATAAATTACATCATTAACTCAGGATCACTGACTTTAGTACATCTTATAGATGTTGTAAATAGAAACATAAAAAAAACATGGCATTTGAAAAATATTAAACAGATGTTGAAAAAAAGCATAAAACCAAAATCATCTAGCTAAACTACTATGGGGAAATAATTGCCTGTTGAAATCCCAGCAGTGTGCCCGTGGCCGGTGAGGCCTGGGGGGGGTGCGCAGACAGGCAGCTGCACGGAAGCCAGCCAGGCCCACGGGCACCAACACTGCACGGGCCGGCCGGTGGGCGAGGCTACCAGTTCCTCCAGTCACTCGCTGTAAAAACTGACCATCACTCAACACCTCCCCTGGGAGTGTCATTTTATTAATAAGGGACCCATGAGAGAACTGTGTGCTTCTTGACCCACTAAGAATACACAATCTCAAACAGCAAGACATCTGCTTGCCACAGATACCAGGACTGGCCTTGGTCCTGCTCCCAGGTGCCCCTGTGCCAACTAGCAGCGGCCAGAGGGCAGAGCTCTGGGTGGACACTGTGCCTACCTTGATCTGTCCGAAGCCAATAGTGACAGTAGCAGCAGAAGTGAAGCCTTTAATGACAGGGCAGGAAATGAAGTCCAGCAGGAACCCTGGCCGACCGGGAGAGAATGCTGAGCTGGTTCCAGATCCGTCTGGCCCCAGAGGACGAGGGTGGACATGTGGGCTGGGAGAGATGGCATGGGAGGGACCAGGGAGCTAAGGACTAACGAGTGACACGCCCTCTCTGGGCTATTTTTGGAGAGTAGGTCTAGGGTCTGAGGCCCTGGGTACTTCTCTAGTGTCCTGCCCTCCGAGCAGAATAGAGTAGGACCGGGGGCCTCACCCCCCTCAACACACACATTGCCCTTGGAACTCAAGCAAGGAAATGCTGATGTCAAGGGTACCCCAAGAGGTAGCTCCCTCAGTACCCCAGGAAAAGCAGAACCGGAGCCCGTCCTGCCCGCGGCAGGAAGGCAGAGTCTTACCCAAACGCAGGAACCCCATGACCAACTGGATACAGCCGGACAGGAAGGCCAGCAGGACAGCATAGGCGGGCTCGTGGAAGGTGTAGAAGGAGACCAGGAGGGACATGATGGCCGTGGGGCCCAGAGTCACATCCCGGGAGGTGCCCAGGAAGAAATACACGAAGCATCCCATGAAGGCAGAGTACAGGCCATACTGTCGGGAAGAGGTGGCCGTGAGCACCCAGGAGGCCTGAGGCCGGTCCACGCGTGTCCCTGGAGTGCATGTCCGGGCACCGGAGATCTGTGGGTGTCGACTCTGCGCTGGGCACACCTGCACACGCAGGCAGGGAGTGCCACCGCCCTCCGTTAGCCCCTGAGGACCTGCGGTGATTAGGGTTTAGCGGCAACCAGCTGTGGCCTCGGGGTGCTGATGGGCAGACAGAGTGGGGGGCTGGTGCTGCCTGCGGGGAGCACAGAGGCCTGTGTGCCGTCTGGGTCTGTGCGTGCTGCCGTGAGTCATCGCTCTGGACCAGCTGGGTGCCTGTCTGTGACATGCGGGCAGAGGAGTGCGTCGCAGGCTACAGACTGTAAACCAAAGGTTTCTTAGGCCTCCTGGGGTTGGAAACCCGGGAAGGCTGCAGTCTGGAATCGATACCACCTATTTCCACCCTGCTTCTGGACAGGTGCTAAGGCCCGAGTGGGGTCAGGCCGTGGGGAGAAGATGTGGCTAGCAGCAGGGACAGACACCTCACCTGGGGCGGGAGTCCAGCCACTTCAGCATAGGCCAGAGCCTGGGGGATGACCGTGAGCCCGACCGAGAGTCCAGCGATGACGTCCATCTTCAGCCACTGCACAGAGTAGCTGGGCAGCCACGCCAGGATGGGCAGCCGCCTCTGCACAGCCCCCCGGGAGCAGCAGCAGGTGTTCGGGGTCATGCCCGGGCTGGAGGACCTGGCCTGACCCAGAGCCTTCTCGGAGGTGGGCATCCTACGGAGGTGGGGCTGGGGGTGCGAGCAACAGACCAGCAGTCAGGGCCTGGGCTTTGAGGACCCAGTGATACTGGCCAGGCCCAGGGCATCAGGACAGGGACACTATCTTCTCCTTCTCAAGGGGTCTGAGCCAGAGGGATTAGATCCCCGGAGCCATGCTGGTCTGAGAGACGAAGGCAACATCCGTGCAGAGGGGGACTGGGCCACCCCGCCACCCACCATGCCCTCTCCCTGCACCCTCCTGCCCAACTCCGGGCGCATTCTCTCCCTCCAACAACTCTGGCAGATGAGAATCTAAACTATTTCTTAATGAGAAGCCTAAAGACTAATTAGACTCTCTTCCCTAAAGAATGTTTCCTTTTCTCTCCCCTCCCCAGGGAATGTGGGGTGCAGGGCAGAGAGAAGCAGGGTCCCCACGCACTCAGCGCCCGGCGGGAGGGTGCTGGTGGGGGCGGGGCCCAGAGGCCCTTGGGGGCTCCGAGGATTTCCAAGTGCGCAGCAATGCCCGCGCCACCCACCACCGGCGGACTGCAGTGCTGGGGGGAGGTCCCCCACCGAGGCCACGCCTAACTCAGCCCCCACCTGTGGCATTCACAGATCAGGGGTTCCAGTCGGTTCTGAGAAAACGTCAGAGGTGCCTGCGAGAATTCAAGGTGCGCAGCAGCATCCTCTGGGGTCTGGCGCCCCTGCCCCTGCCCCTGCCCCAGTTCCAGTCCCCTGTCCCGTCCCCTCCCCTGTCCCTGCCCCTGTCCCGGTCCCCGCCCCTGTCCCGGTCCCCGCCCCTGTCCCGGCCCCTATTCTTGTCCCTCCCTCTCCCCCTCCCCCCCGCCTCTGCCCCTCCCCCTGTCCTGGTCCCTGTCCCGGACCGGCTGCGCTGCTCTGGACAAAATCCATCTCCCCCCCCACTCCGCCTGCCCCATCCTGTGGTCCAGACACCCCGCCGGCTGACGGTCCACGGCCCGCGGGCTCTGAGCACCGCCGAGTTGGGGGGACCCCAGCGGGACGCGGTGGGGATCCCCGCAGCAGGCGCCCGCCCTCTCGGACCCTGCGCTGGCCCCGGCGACCCGGGCGTGTGCCGGCCGCCGCGGTCCCGGGCCCTGCTCGCCGGCCGCCGCGGTCCGCGGACTCACCCGCAGCGCGCCGCAGTCGGGGTCTCCGGGCTTCCCCGCGGCGGGGTCGGCAGAAATCGCACGGGCCGGAGCGGGAGCGGTGCCTGGGGAGCACGTGACCGAGGGGCGGGCCGCCCGGTCTGGCGGGGCGGGACCAAGCTCGGGTGGGCCGGGCCGAGCCGGAGCCGGAGCGGGAGCCGCCATGCGCCGCCCCGGGCCCGCCTGCTGCGCGCTGCTGCTCGTCCTGGGGCTCTGCCGGGCGCGGCCCCGGAACGTGCTGCTGATCCTCGGTGAGTGCAGCCTCCCGGGCGCGCCGTCCCGCGGCCACCTGCTGCTGTCCCCGGGGGCGGCCGCTCGCCCCTCCCCCAGCGGCAGTGCGGACCGGGTGTCCTGCCCCGGCGGCCCGGGCGGCCCCGCGGCCGTCCCTCGCGTCTCCCCCTGCTGCCCCGCACGTCCGTGTATCCCTCCGAGCGGCCGGTCCGAGCGGTCGTCCGCATTCAGCGCCGCACCCCTGCCCGCCGTGTCCCGAGCCTAGGGGCGGCTTCGCGGAGCCCGGGGCGCAGGTCCCAGAGGGGACGCCAGGCGAGGGGCTGCTGCCCAGGGCCCCAGAGACGCGGGCAGGGACCCTCTGGCTCTCCCCGCGCACCCCCTGTGCCCCAAAAGTTTGCCCCAGCCTTCTCAGACCTCAGAGCCGGGGGCTCAGCTCCCTTCTCCTGTCTGAAGGGCGCAGGCCCCCTGCCCACCCATCCTCTCCCCCAACCCCACCCCCTCTCCCGAGCCCAGGTCCCTCCAGCACGTGCTGTTCACAAGACTTCCTGTTTGGGTGCCAGGGCCCCTGACAAGCCATAAGGCCTCAGATTCTTTCCCCTTCTGAGGTCTGGCTCCCTGCCAGCCCCGCCGTCTCTGATTCACTCTGTGGTCTCTGGGCTGCAGATCTGCTCGTTGCAGCATAAACAGCCCTCCTGCCAATCCACCTCCCAGGGCCACTGGTGCAGGATGGGCTCTGTCGATCCAGGTCCTGCGAGGACCGGGGTCAGCGCTGGGTCCTTTGGGATCCCAGGCGATCCAGCCCCCCCCCCCTTAGGTCCTGTCTTAGCTCAGGTTGCCATAGCAAAGTACTACACAGAGGGGCTGGGCTCAGTGGCTCAGGCCTGTAATCCTAGCACTCTGGGAGGCCGTGCTGGGCAGATCACTCAAGGTCAGGAGTTCAAAACCAACCTGAGCAAGAGCGAGACCCCGTCTCTACTAAAAATAGAAAGAAATTAATTGGCCAACTAATAATATAGAAAAAATTAGCCGGGCATGGTGGCGCATGCCTGTAGTCCCAGCTACTTGAGAGGCTGAGGCAGGAGGATCGCTTGAGCCCAGGAGTTTGAGGTTGCTGTGAGCTAGGCTGATGCCACGGCACTCATTCTAGCCTGGGCAACAGAGTGAGACTGTCTCAAAAAAAAAAAAAGTACCAAAGAGCAGACATTGATTTCTCACGGCTCTGGAGGCTGGAGGTGAGAGATCAGAGTGCCAGCAGGGTGGGGTTGTGAGGAAGGCTCTCTACCTGGCTCACAGGTGGCCGCCTTCTCACTGTTCCTCATGTGGGTTGGGGGTCTCTCTTCCTCTTTTTAAGACCACAGCCCTATTAGCTTAGGGCCCCCTTATAATCTCACTTAACCTTAAAGACTCTATCAACAGATACAGTCACATTGGGGTTAGGGCTTCAACGCAGGAGTTTTGGGAAGACACAATTCAGTCCATAGCCAAGTTCAGAGACCATCTAAGTGGGTTTGGAGAAGGGCAGCTTCTGCGCCTGGCCTGCAGGCAGGATGCACTCCCAACGTCACACCCCAGCACCCCACGTCCCTCCGTCTGGCCAGTGGCTCACACCCAGTGGGTCCCACAGGGTGCAAGACAGTAGCCCAGCTGGAGGACAGCCACAGCTACCCCTCTGTGCAAGGACCGCAGTGCCTCTGAGGGAGCTGGGGAGGTGCTGCCCTGGGGGTTCCCACCAGCTTCTTCCAGGGTGCCCCTGGCGTGCTCTGCTCCATGTTGGAAGGAGGAGCTTGCTGTGGCTGTAGGAGCTCAAGGCCTGTCTGCTGCCCCGCCGTGTGGCCCCGGGTGCTGCACTGCACTTCTCTGGTTGCTTCACCCCTTTGGTGAAGGGGTTGACAATCGGCAGGGTCACTGGGCGGTTGGGGCTGGGTGCTGAGCACCAGTGAGAGGTGGTGGTGGGATGTGCGGGCACAGGTCCTCAGACGTGCACTGGGCATGGCGCTCCTGGCCCCTGCTGCTTCCACAGAGCCCAGGATTGCCCAGTGCGCTGTGTCTGTGCACTTAGCCACTGCCTGCCAACGTGGCCACGCGGGTCGCATGCCCACACGGGTAGCATGCCCACCTGGTAACATGCCCACCCGGTAACATGCCCACCTGGTAACATGCCCGTGTGGGTAGCATGCCTGCTGAATGTCAAGGTTATTTGGGGTATCATGCCTGCTGGGTGCCATGCCTGCCCAGGTATCACACCCACCTGATTATCATGCCCACCTGCTCACATGCCCTCTGGGTGTCATACCTGTCTGACATACCCACTCAGGTGTCAAGCCTGCTGGGGGCCAGAACCGTGCTTCCTGGGCACCATGCCCATCTGGGCATCTTGCCCTCCTGGCGTCCCCAGCCCGAGCCTGTGCCGCGCAACGACAGGCCCCCTCACTCGCTCGTGCTGTGCCTCCTGACGCCGGCCCACCATGTCCTCCCTGTCTCCCGCCTTCCCCAGCCGATGACGGAGGCTTTGAGAGTGGCGCCTACAACAACAGCGCCATCTCCACCCCTCACCTGGATGCCTTGGCCCGCCGCAGCCTCATCTTCCGAAACGCCTTCACCTCCGTCAGCAGCTGCTCTCCCAGCCGCGCCAGCCTGCTCACCGGCCTGCCCCAGGTGGGTTGGCAGGGGGGCGGGAGGAGGGGATGGAGGGGGGCGTGGGTTGCTTCCACCCCTGGCTGTTGTGAACGTGGGTGTGTGAGGGCGCTTCCCCTTGATGTGTGAGCCGATGATATTACCCCACTGTGAGCAAGTGCGAAAGCTCAGGGGGAGATGGTGTGCAGACATGCAGACGCCTCCCGGAAGGTTCTCCCAGGGACTGTAAGCCACCGGCGTCTGTGCATGGGCTGCAGCGGCCCAGGAGGCCCTTCCTTCTCACATACAGCAGCCGATGACTTTTTAACACACACGATGATTTCTTTTACGATGTCAAGTAGCTAGGTAACAAAAAGACGCCTGGCTGTGTCCATTTCTCTCCACAACGTGTGATCATAGTTAGAAAAGTTGGGAAGCACAGATGCACAAGATGAACGCCAGGGCCACCGTGCGGCTGGCTTGCGATCCTCCGCATCCTTTTCTTTTCTGCCCACGTCCTCCTTTCTCGGGAGGGTCCTGTGGGCCTTCGGGCTAGGAGTGGCGGTGGAGAAGGTCTCCATGGTGCGGCCGTAAGGAGGGGGAAATGGGGAACCCGGGAGGGCTGGGGCCGGGCCTCACTTGCCTTTGCCGCAGCACCAGAATGGGATGTACGGGCTGCACCAGGACGTGCACCACTTCAGCTCCTTCGACAAGGTGCGGAGCCTGCCGCAGCTGCTCAGCCAAGCCGGCGTGCGCACAGGTGAGGCGCTTGGAGCCCTTGGCAGGGTGCAGGGTGAGACGAGGGGTTGAGGCCGCGGTCTGGGAGGCCGGGTGCCTTGTCCTAAGGACTGGGCCTGGGATTCCTGGCCGGGCTGTGGGACCAGGTAGAGCCCAGGGCCTGGGCGCCTGGGGGGGCGGAGAAGGGCACAGAGAGAGTAGGGGGCCCAGGGGCTCTGGACAGGCGTGTACCTCGCGCAGGCATCATCGGGAAGAAGCACGTGGGGCCCGAGGCGGTGTACCCTTTCGACTTCGCCTACACGGAGGAGAACGGCTCCGTCCTCCAGGTGGGGCGGAACATCACTCGCATTAAGCTGCTAGTCCGGAAGTTCCTGCAGACCCAGGACGACAGGTACGCGCTGCCCCTCACTCACGGCCAGACCTCCCGGCCATTAGCCCGAGGTGCGTGTCCCAGAGTCTTCAGTTGGGATTCGCGGTGGGGGAGACAGACGGGCTGGGGGAGAAGGTTCCAGAATCCCAAGGAAGAAGGGATATGGGGAATCCGGCAGTGAGGGTCGCAGGGGGACTTTCAGATACAGGGGAGTGGGCAAAGCCGGGAGGGGTGTCTCTGCCTAAAGCCGGGTGGAGAGTCAAGGTGCTGCCCAGGTGTGTGTCGGCCCCCTGACGGGACATGAAGCCCCTCCCCCCACGTGCAGGCCCTTCTTCCTCTACGTCGCCTTCCACGACCCCCACCGCTGCGGGCACTCCCAGCCCCAGTACGGGGCCTTCTGTGAGAAGTTTGGCAATGGGGAGAGCGGCATGGGGCGCATCCCAGACTGGACCCCCCAGACCTACAGCCCCCAGGACGTGCTGGTAGGAGGGCCCTCGCCGTGTTTCCCAGGCGCCCACCAGCCGTCGCCCAGGGGGTGGGAGGTTAGCCTGCAAGGAGAGCCCCTCCGGCTGCATTGGGCCCAGGTCCCCATCCTCGGGGCCGCAGACAACCCCAGAGGTGTGGGGTGATGCGGCCAGCGGGAGTCGTTCTGGGCTCACCATTTGCAGGAAGAAGGTTCCGGGCCCTGGGGGGGGAAGGCTAGCATCTCCACCCCTCCCCCATCTCCCTGTTCCAAGCTCGCCTCTGCCTCCCAGGTGCCTTACTTCGTCCCTGACACCCCAGCGGCCCGAGCCGACCTGGCGGCTCAGTACACCACCATCGGCCGGATGGACCAAGGTGGGCTCACGGGCTGGGCGGTGGGGCGTGCCAAGGCTTCCGTCCCCCCTCCTGGGCCCGGCGCCTCTCAGCCGGTCAGGCTTGCCCCGGGGGGGTTCCCACTGGCAGCACAGTGTGACCAGGTCTCCCTGTGGAAGGCCCGGGGCTGGGCTGGGCAGAGATCACATTCAGAGAAGGGGCTGGGCGAGGGCTGGACTCGGCAGCCCCGTCCTGGGGGTGGTGTCGGGACTCACTCCCGGGCTGCCCTGATGCGGAACTGCTCCTGGGCCCATCCTTTGGGTGCCCAGAGGTTTGGCAAACACTCCACATACTTTTCCAGCAATGGGATTTGATCAGATTTGGGGTTTTGGAGTTCCCTAGGTTATGCAGTGTAGAACTTGGAGGGGGTTGTTAGTGTTATGTGGCTGCTGTGACAAAGAACCATAAACTGGGTAGTTTAGAACTACAGAAATTTGGGCCAGGTGCGGTAGCTCACGCCTGCATTCCTAGCTCTCTGGGAGGCTGAGTCAGGAGGATCACTTGAGGCCAGGAATTCAAGACCATCCTGAGTAAGAGGGAGAACCCATCTCTACTAAAAACAAAAATTAGCCGACATGGTGGGTGGTGCCTGTAGTCCCAGCTACTCAGGAGGCTGAGGCAGGAGGATCACTTGAGCCCAGGAGTTGGAGGTTGCAGTGAGCTGTGAAATCAAGGTGTCAGCAGGGCCGCCCCCCCAAAGGCCTAGGGAGGCTCCCACCTTCCCTCTTCTAGCTTCTGGGCAGTGGCGATGCTTTCCTCCCCTGGCTTGCGGCCACATGGCTCCTGTCTCTGCCTGAATGTGCAGGAGCCTTCCCATGCGTCCCCTTCCATCTCTGTCTCCTCTTAGCAGGGCCCCTGTCGTTGGATTAGGGTCCCCCGGGTACTTGAGGATGATCTCGGCCCAAGAGCCTTAATTATATCTGCAAAATCTCTTTATTTTTTATTTTATTTTATTTTATTTTTGAAACAGAGTCTCACTCTGTTGCCTGGGCTAGAGTGAGTGCCGTGGCGTCAGCCTAGCTCACAGCAGCCTCAAACTCCTGGCCTCAAGCGATCCTCCTGCCTCAGCCTCCCGAGTAGCTGGGACTACAGGCATGCGCCACCATGCCCGGCTAATTTTTTCCATATATTTTTAGTCGGCCAATTAATTTCTTTCTATTTTTAGTAGAGACAGGGTCTCGCTCTTGCTCAGGCTGGTTTCACACTCCTGACCTTGAGCGATCCCCCCGCCTCGGCTTCCCAGAGTGCTAGGATGACAGGCGTGAGCCACCGCGCCTGGCCGCAAAATCCCTTTATGCAACAACTCTTTTATGCAACACATCTTTTGGGGGAGTCTCATTTCTCCCCGCTATAGGAGGTCGGTGCCTTTGCTGTGTCCTTCTTGGTGCCACGACCTGGGAAGGGGGTGAGTTGCAGAGGAAAGCCTGTCTTCTGGCCCACGTCTGTTTCTCTTTGCTCCTTGGGACAGACATGAGATTCCAGAAAACACAGAAACCGGCGTAGGGCAGGAAGCAGCCGCGTGGAGGTGGCACAGCAGTGCCAAGGGGCGACCAGAGGCCGTGGCGGTCCACACGGGGCCGCTCTGGGTGGGTGCTGGGCGAGGGGCCCGGCTGGTGGGAGCACCTGCAGGGTGTTGCAGGGTCCAGCGGCCGCGTGCGGAGGTGGTGAGTCTGCGCGCGTTCCCGTGCCCCCCGTCGTGCCTGTGGCTGAGCCCTGCTGCCCACCCCCGCCCCTGCAGGGGTCGGACTCGTGCTCCAGGAGCTGCGTGGAGCGGGTGCCCTGAACGACACCCTGGTGATCTTCACGTCTGACAACGGAATCCCCTTCCCCAGCGGCAGGACCAACCTGTACTGGCCGGGCACCGCCGAGCCTCTGCTGGTGTCCTCCCCGGAGCACCCAGGACGCTGGGGCCAGGTCAGCGAGGCCTACGTGAGCCTGCTAGGTACGGCTCTGTCTTCTCAGGCGGGGGACCGGGCGGAGGTGAACCTTCGGCGGGGCCGCCTCGCAGCAGGCGTTGCCCTGCACCCGTTGCCGCGTGTGGTTCTCACACCCACCTGGGTGAGGGCGGGACAGACGCGCCCGTCCTACAGGTGGAAAGGATGAGGTTCAGAGGCGCAGTAAGCTGCCCGGGGTCACACAGGTGTCAGCAGCACCTGCTAGGATTCTAGCCCAGGTCTCGCAGTCTCGCTGCTGTCCACGCCGTGGCCTTTTCCAGTGGGCCACACGTGAGCACCAGTGCCCCCTGCGATGCTTGTCAGTGCCCTCGTGGCACCCCCAGACTGAGTCCGTGGGCCTGGGCTGGGGCTTGAGAATTTGCGTGTCTGACTCGTTCCCGGGTGACAGGATACTGTGGCCCCAGGGACCCTCTCTGAGAATCGCTGCTCCCTGTGGCACCTGCCCGGGGACCTGGGCACCTCGAGACCCTGCCCATGTCCACAGAGACCTGGGGATGCCCAGTCCCCCATCATAGACAAACCTGCAGGTGTGGGAAGACTGTGAGGGGCCTGGGGTGAGCCCCTTGGCCCAGGGTGGAAGCTGCCACCCCTGCCCACTGCCCAGCAGGGCCACCAGGCGAGGCCACCAGGCAGGGCCACCAGGCAGGGCAGGCTCAGGGCAGCAGTGCACTCAGGGCCCACATTTCTCTCTTCGGCCCCAAACCATGAGCCCAGAGTGCTGTGGCCACACCGCACAGCAGGCATAGACAAGGCTTCCTACATAGGGTGCTTCCTTTCTGGTCCACAGGGTTGTAGAAGGGTCCCCAATGTCACCAAGTCGGGGCCTCTTGCTATACGTTTAAAGGCATCGTGGCCCAGAGAGACAGTGTAACCGTGGGAGGTGCCAGAGCCACACCTCCCTGTTGGGGGTTTGATCTAGTGGCCACCAGCTTCCCAGAGTGGCTCAGGCTCCTGGGCCCTGGGGCCGCCGCACTGAGCCGCTGCTTGCTCTGCAGACCTCACACCCACGGTCTTGGATTGGTTCTCCATCCCCTACCCCAGCTACGCCATCTTTGGCTCGAAGACTGTCCAGCTCACTGGCCGGTCCCTCCTGCCGGCGCTGGAGGCCGAGCCCCCTTGGACCACCGTCTTCGGCAGCCAGAGCCACCACGAGGTCACCATGTCCTACCCCATGCGCTCCGTGCACCACCGGAACTTCCGCCTGGTGCACAACCTCAGCTTCCGGATGCCCTTCCCCATCGACCAGGACTTCTACGTCTCCCCCACCTTCCAGGACCTCCTGAACCGCACCACGGCCGGGCAGCCCACTGGCTGGTACAAGGACCTGCACCACTACTACTACCGGGCGCGCTGGGAGCTCTATGATCGGAGCCGGGACCCCCACGAGACCCAGAACCTGGCTGGCCACCCGCACTTCGCCCAGGTGCTGGAAATGCTTCAGGCGCAGCTGGCCAAGTGGCAGTGGGAGACCCAGGACCCGTGGGTGTGCGCCCCTGATGGAGTCCTGGAGGAGAAGCTCTCCCCCCAGTGCCGGCCCCTCCACAACGAGCTGTGACAGCCCCCGGAGGCACCTACCCTCCCCGTCTCAGACATGTTCCTGCCGCTGGCCACCTGGCCTTCTCGGCTGGGGATGGAGGAGACCAGCCCTGGGTCGGTGATGCTGGCCCTTCTGAGATGCTGGTGTCATTCCTGCCTCTGCCTGGAGGGGGACCAGGCGTGTGCCCCAGCCCTTCCCCCCAGGACAGCTGCCACCATAGTAGGGGACACCACCGTCCTTGTGTCTGAGTTGTGTCCTGGCACGGGAATTCTAGGGGGGCCCTGGGGACAGAGTGGGACACAACAAGGGAGTCTGTTTTCTGGGTTGGTTTGGGGACCTGCAGGTGGAGGGACTTGAAACCCTCTTCAGTCTTTGGAGCCCTTCCCCCGTGAGGAGGTGGGGGCCTCTGTGCCACAAGGGCATGGGTGGCCGGTGTGTCCAAACCATGCTCTACATGGCAGCCTGGCATCTGGCTCTTGCCAAGCCGTGGTCCAGAAGAAGCCTTGGAGCAACCTGGGGCTGGTTTCTGCTTCCTTTGCTTTGCCCCAAGGTCAGGCGCAGCCCAGGAGGGCGTCTGCTGACAGGCAGCTCCCTGCCCAGCCTGAGCCTGTCGTCTTTCTGGGCAAAATTGTCCTTTCCGAGCGTGTCCAAAGACGAAGGTGTGCAGTGCCCCGTCCTCTGTCTTGGGTTGGCTCTCCTTGGATGGCACCAGCATTCGGTGGAGAATGTGCCAGAACCTGCCCTGCCCCCACGCTCCACGGGAGCAGCATCTCGGCCTGGGACACCTGGCAGGCGGGGGTTCCCTCCTCTCCCCTGCCATCGACTCCATACTGGGGGTGGCGAGGAAGCCACAGAGTATTGTAAAAGCCTTTCGTTTAGTAAAATATACAGAAGTTCATTTTCTAAATGGTTTATGATAATACAAACCCAGATCCTAGAACAATGTGATTCCTGGACCCAGCTGTCAAAATGACACTCAGTCTAGGACAGTCCTGGGGGCAGGAGGCAAGGCCAGGAGGTGGGGGGACCCGCCTGAGCCGTGCCTGTATGGCTCCCCAGCCCTGGAGGTGGAGGGAAGATATTTGGCCCCAGGAAGGGTCTGGGGCACGATGCCAGGTGGGGGAGGCAGCTCACGGGCTCAGGAGGAGTCCAGGCCTGTCCGGAGGGGTCTGCACCAGGCTTCTCCAGGACGCCCCCTGGACCCCGGGGCTGGGGGGCTGGACACGGAGGCTGCCAGGCACAGACCCACTGAAAATGCTGTTTCTGTCACGTGGAAGCTTTATTTACAGGTGAACACGCTGGTGTCTCTGAACCGGAGTTACGGAGGCATC
Organism: Microcebus murinus; assembly: GCF_040939455.1. NCBI lineage: Eukaryota > Metazoa > Chordata > Mammalia > Primates > Cheirogaleidae > Microcebus > Microcebus murinus. The sequence continues at coordinate 2,641,483 of NC_134121.1, forward strand.
CCTTGGCATCAGACCCGAGAAGAGCGCGTGGGGGCTACGGCACACGGGGTCTGTGCCGCTGCTCTGCGCAGGGCAGCAGCGACCTTGGGGGTGGGGGCGACAGGCTCCCACCCTGCTGCCTCGGTGGGTTTGGAACCAGCCCTTGGACACCCGGAAACGTGAAGGTGCAGCCTCCCTGCGTTCAGGTGGGGCAGTCTGCAGACACGTGGTTTTCTGGAGCGGGCTGCGGCCTCCAGCTCTGGGGAGGGTGTGGGAAGACCCCCGCCCACTGCAGAAACGTTCCCAGAGTCACTGGTTCAGACCACGCCAAGCCCCAGGGAAGGGGGGAGATGCTTTCTACAGAAAGGTGAGCGAAGACAAGGGCCCCACTGTTCACAACCTGCACGTGGCGAGCGTTCAAGGCCAGGCCCTGGCCAGAGAGGGGAGAGCTGGCCTCGTGTGCTGGGCACCCCACAGCCGTGCCCGAGAGGCCCCGAGCTCAAAGAACAGGGCTGCGTTCTCAGGTGGGCGAAGGTCCCCGTGGCCCCAGGAGGGGCCACGAGGGTGTCAGGGGGGGCTGTGCTCTGCCCACACCACCTTCTTCTGCTCGTCCGCGATGGCCAGGCGCACGCAGCCGAGCAGGCTGTCCAGGTCGCTCCAGCCGTCGGCAGCCAGGCTGCTGTGCAGACAGGGCGCCCTGTCTAGCTCGGCCTCCTCCTGCCGGGCTGCCTCCAGGAGCTGCTCCTCCGAGGCGCCCAGCCGCTGCAGGCCCTTCCTGCGGGGGCCGGAGATGGGGGGCGGGCTCAGGGGAGCCATGCCACGGAACCTGCCCACATGCCCCGACCTCGTGAAGCAGACGGGACCTGGGCCCCGAGTGACACTGCACAGGCGGGGGCAGGTTGTCTGGAACACAACCTGCATTCTCGGACGGTAAAGGGGTCTGTCCCCTGCCACAGACCCAGTGATGGTTTCCAGCAGTTTGGGTCCTGGGCCAACATGGGCTGGATCGCATCAACTGCGGGAGCCCCAGTAGGTGCGCAGCCCCAGTGGGGCTGACGCAGGTGGCAGGTCCCCCCCCGCAACCCCGGGCGAGGGCAGCTGGACAGTGTTTGGAAACTGCCCGTCCGCACTCCCAGTTCCCGGGCGCCTGCAGGGTGCTCAGAGCCCCCCCCCACCCTGTGGGCTCTGGGGAGCTCAGGCCTGTGCAGACCCCTGCCCGGCCCAGCCTGCACCTACTTGAGTTTCTTCGCCGCCTTCTCGTTGATGGAGACGTGGACGACGATGGGGAAGATCTCCATCCTCTGCAGGGCACGGACACAGTCCAGCCGGATGTCCAGGAGGGCGTGGGTGTTCTTGGGGACGGGAGAAGTGAGTGAGGACCAGGGGCCTGGGAGGCAGCGAAAGGAGCCCCACCCGGGGCTGGAGCGCCCCTGGGGTTGGGGGCGGAGAGGACGGCCGGGCGGGACTGGGTCTTAGAGGAGACGGGGAGGAGGCTCTGCCGCTTCCCACGTGGGGGTGCTGGCTGCGCGGTCCTCAGGGTTTCCAGCCCTTAGATTTTCCAGGTGAAAATCTGGAAGAAGTTGCCGCTGCTGCACTGAGGCAGCCTTTGCACGGAGCCCCCCTGACCTCTGTGCGCAGGGGGTGGCCGGGCGGGGGTGGCCTGGCCCGTGTAGGGGGAAGCTCTCCGGTGCCCAGCGGGCGCCTCCCGACATGGAGAGTGTGGGTATCTGCGTGTTACGCGCTCGCTTCCAAATATCTATGAAACGTCTCCTGCTTGGGCAAGCTGCGGCTTAAGGAGTTTGAAGACTCAGACACGATCACGCGGATCCTACCCACTGGCCCAGGCAAGGTGTGGACCCCACTGAGCGTGATCGTGGCTGGGTGTCCCTCCCCCAGGCCTTGGGTCAGTTCTTCCCCGTCACCCTCCTGCGCACAGCGGCGTCCCCGAATCCTCCCTGGGCCCACAGCAGGAGCGGCCACCCCCAGGCCCCGCCCTTCACCTTTTCCATGAGGGACTCTATGGCACGGCGAGTCACCCAGCAGTGGCCACGGGACACCTCCCCCTCCTGGACGATGTCCCCTCTCTGGCTCCAGGCATCATACTCCTCTTGGCTCAAGTACTCTGAAGGTGACATCGGATGGGGGGGTCACATACCCAGCTGCATGGGGGTCCTGATGGGGCTCCCTGCTGAGCACCCCACCCCATGAGCCCCCTAGCTCTGGGAGAAGCTCTCACAGAGGTGTCCACTCCATAACCCTGAGCCCGCTCTTCCCACTCGGAGGGGTCTGTGCCCTGCACACCCACGTGGGGCCATCAGACGTGGCAGGCGCTCGGTCAGCATCAGGTGTGGATGGGGCAGTGAGGGGGCAGGATGGACGGATGGACAGACAGATGAGCGGATGGATGTGCGCAAGCAACACTCCCCCCCCACACTTCCTCAAGCTCCAAACTTGCATGTCTGACTTCTTACACCTAGAAATCTCGTGACCCCTTAAGTCGCTGTTTTTTTCCCAGGGACAGGTTTGTCCTCCAGGGGATACTTGGCGACGTCTGAGCCATTTTCAGTTGTCACGACCTTGGGGTGCTGTGACATCTAGTCGGTTGAGGCCAGGACACTCAACCCCTGGAGTGCTCAGGACAGCGTCTACAGCAGAGTGGCCCGGCCCGGGCCTGCCACGGTGCCGGGGCTGAGAGCCATGCTCCAAATAAACCGCTGAAGCCCCCACCCAGGGTGTTCTTCCTGAACATCCTCCCCCGTTCCCGGCCAGCCAGGCCCCACAGTCAGAACCGCTCGTGCCTGCGGGCCCGCTCCCCGCTCCTGAGACGGCCCCGTGACTCCAGCCTGCACATGCCGTCCTCCCGTGACTGCTCTGCCAGCGCCCGGTGACATCTCCCAGCCCCCAGCCGAGCCCTTCTCCGATCCGCCTTCCGTTCTGCTTTCAGGACGGGCGTCCAAAGATCAAGCCTGACCGTGTCTTCCCCTGGCTCTGAGAACCTCGCAGACTCTCCCTTGCGCGTCACACACGAGCGAGCGCACGTCCGGCCCGCTGCCTCCCCAGCCTCGCCCAGTCCCACGCGGCGTGGCCCCTGCTGCTGCCCGTGCCTGTGCCGTCAGCCCCGCCTGGCTCTGCTCACAAACTCCCCCCACGCCAGGGAATCCGCCAGCTCCTCTGAGTGCTGTACCCGCTTCCATGTTGGCCCATCGCACCCGCCTGCCCGTCCCAGGTGTCTGTCCCTGCAGCAGAATAGACCCTTGAGGGCCCTCGGCATCTCCAGCTCCCACATGGAGCCTGGCGCACAGTAGGTGCTTACTAGAGCTCCCACATGGAGCCTGGCGCACAGTAGGTGCTTACTAGAGCTCCCACGAGAGCCTGGCACACAGTAGGTGCTTACTAGAGCTCCCACATGGAGCCTGGCACACAGTAGGTGCTTACTAGAGCTCCTATGAGAGGCTGACACACACTAGTTGCTTACTAGAGCTCCCACATGCAGCCTGGTGCACAGTAGGTGCTTACTAGAGCCCCCACATGGAGCCTAGCGCACAGTAGGTGCTTACTAGAGCTCCCACATGCAGCCTGGTGCACAGTAGGTGCTTACTAGAGCTCCCACATGGAGCCTGGCGCACAGTAGGTGCTTACTAGAGAAGCCACGTGGACTGCACCTGCTTCCTTGTCTTCGCTGTGAACTTCAAGAGGGTAGCACAGGGCTCGTCACCCCCAGCTCGTGACCCAGCACCACTGGGCCAGTGGGGAGCTGCCTTGTCTGCTCAGTGGGGTGCTAGCTGCCTCCTGGGGGTCCAGGACACCGACTGAGCGGCTTTTAGCAGGGGATGGCGCCCCTGGGCCACACCGCCTGTCGGTAGGAGGCTGACTGCCAGCAGGAAGTGTGCTGGGTGGAACAGTGTCCACGCAGAGCCTCAGGATGGGACCATGTTTGGACATATGGTCCCTGCAGGTGTAATTAGTTAAGATGAGGTCACACTGGATCAGGGTGGCCCTAAATGCAATGGCAGGTGTCCTGGAGAGAAGGCAGAGAGAGCACGACCACAGAGGCTGAAGTCAGAGAAACACCAAGGTGGCCGTGGCTGCCAGGAGCTGCAAGAGGTGGGGTGGGACCCTGGGACCCTCCCCTGGAGCACGTCCCTGCCGGCGCCTTTCTGCCCTCCGGCACTGAAAGAATGACCCTGCTATTTCCACCCTCCCAGTTTGCGGTGATCTGTCATGGGATTCCTCAGAGACTCCTACAGCAACCTCCTTGCTGCTCCCTCGGCTCTGCCAGAGCCTTGCCCGCCTCCACGGCCAGGCGGGACCCCCGGGGGCGTACCTGCTCCGCACTTCTTAAACCCCTGGAGCAGGCTCAGCTTCTCGCTCAGCATCCTCCCAACCACCCTGGGCACGAAGAGCACGGGCCGCGGCCGCGCGGGCCGGTGGGGCTGCACCAGGCTGTAGGGCACCAGCGTGACGCAGCTCTCGGCCCAGAAGCACATGCCGGCGGGGGCTGCGGAGGAGAAGGGGGAGAGGCGCCGTGAGCAGCCGGCCCAGGCCCCACCGCCCCCGGGAGGGGCCGCCCTGCCCCACTCCCTGCGGCAGGCCGGGCACCCAGGCTGACCCATGGTGTGTGCTCGCTGTGACATTAACTACGAGCTCCTCAGCCGCTGGCAATTCAGTCCCCCGGGCAGGAGGGAGGGAGCCAGGGTTTCTTCCTGCCTCTACCCTCCTCCTTAGCCCGTCCCCCAGGGCACAGGTTCCCAACCATCCTTCTATCCTGGGCCATTGTCAAAAGCCCCTTTATACACCCAGGAAACTCCCACAAGACGACAAACTGAGCATGATTCGCTCAATCTGCGTCCACCCCTGCTTGTCCTCACGGTGCAGTGCAACCTGTCGGGGGTGGCCGTTCCCACCTCTGCCGTGACCTCCCGCACACGCTGTCACTCAGGGCCGTCCGGGGATCTACTGGTTTGTATAATGTTGGGCACTTGGGTAGTTTTCGAGATTTTACTATTCCAAAAAGACTGCTGTCAACACAGTTATACCAGGGCTTCTGGACTACTTTTTTGGGGGCAGATTACAGAAGGGAGGAGCATCGGTTTACAGGATGTTAAAGATGTGTAGCTCAAGTGTTCTTGGGAAGGACACAGGGACACCAATCGTGGTTCTTAAAAAACAGATCCTTAGCACTCTGGGAGGCCGAGGCGGGTAGATTGCTCGAGGTCAGCAGTTCGAAAACAGCCTAAGCAAGAGGGAGACCCCGTCTCTACTATAAGTAGAAAGAAATTAATTGGCCAACTAATATACAGAGAAAAAATTAGCCGGGCATGGTGGCGCATGCCTGTAGTCCCAGCTACCCGGGAGGTTGAGGCAGGAGGATCACTTGAGCCCAGGAGTTTGAGGTTGCTGTGAGCTAGGCTGACGCCAGGGCACTCACTCTAGCCTGGACAGCAAAGTGAGACTCTATCTCAAAAAAAAAAAAAAAAAAAAAAAAATCCTGGCTGAAATGAGTGGCATCCCCCAACTAAAACTAAGAGACCGACCAGCAGCCCCTTGCCTGCACACGCGGAGCCAGGCAGCCCCTGTGCCCGCCGCCCCAGCCTCACCTTCCACCCTGCTGGGGGCCGACTGGCCCTGGTCAGAGGACGGATGCAGAGGGCTGGCCTGGGCCTTGTCCACGCTGACGATGCGGACCAGCTTCTGTGGGCCCCCAGAAGACTGCTGGGGACAGAAGGGGCAAGGAAGAGCTGAAGCCATCAACACGGGGCCTGGCCCCCCCCCAGCACCCCCACCCTGCCCTGGTGCCCTGCCCATGAGCAAATCCAGCGTGGTCCCTGGACTGCCAGACTGTGCCCTCGAGCAGCCAGGGTGCCCAGGGGTGAGAGGCAGGAGAGGGTCCTCATGCAGGCAGCCCCCAAGCAGGGGGGAGCAGGGGTCCCCCTGAGCCTCGCCCTGCTGTGATCCAGGGGAGACCTGTCCCAGCAGGTTGCCTGGGGACAGGTGGGTGCTCAGCAACCTGCAGAGTGTTCTGCGTCTGGAGAGCACAAGGGGGCCCGACCCAGAGGGCTGGGAATTTGGGGGGATGAGCAGCAGCAGCAGGTGGCCTGGGTGTGGGAGCAGAGAGGAGCAGTGTGCCCGGGAGCCTGCAGGAAGGTTTGGAGGGGCCCTGTGGGAGTTGGGCAGGCCATCCCTCTGGGATCGCAGCCCACACTCTTCACATGCCACGCCCCCCGCCAGCACCCACCCCTCTTGCAGCCCACCCCAGGTGGGGCTCACCTTGCGGGTGGGGGCGCACTGCTGGGTCACGTCCTGGATGAGCGAGATGAGCCGCTGCTGAGCCCTGCACAGACGGAGGGACCCAACCCCGCTGCTGAGCCCTGCACAGACGGAGGGACCCAACCCCGCTGCTGAGCCCTGCACAGACGGAGGGACCCACCCCGCTGCTGAGCCCTGCACAGACGGAGGGACCCACCCCGCTGCTGAGCCCTGCACAGACGGAGGGACCCAACCCCGCTGCTGAGCCCTGCACAGACGGAGGGACCCACCCCGCTGCTGAGCCCTGCACAGACAGAGGGGCCGACCCAGCTGGAGCTGCGTCCTGCCCAGGGCTGCAGGCACCCCCAGGGCCGCAGGCACCCCCAGGGCTCTAAAAGGACTCCAGAGCCTCAGCCCATCCCTGAGATGCTGCGTCCGGATGGTGGGGGGGACACTAACAAGCAGCTTGGGTGGAGGCTGCTCCTATGCTGCGCTAGAACCTTCCGTGCACCATGGGTCCGTGCACGTGAACCTTAGAGGTCCCCATAGGTTGGTCTAGAACCCTGAAGGTTGGTTTTCAGCGGGGAGGGGCACTGCTGCTCCCCAGGGAGGGTGGCCAACTGTCCCAGTTTGCCCAGGACTGAGGGGTTTCCCAGGATAGGGGCTTTCAGTGCCAAAACCAAGAGTCCTGGGCAAACAGGCACAATCGGCCCCAACCCCAAGGGACCCTTGGTGATGGGCGGAGACGGTTTTGGTTGTCACAGCTGGGGGCTGGGAGTGCTCCTGGCACCCGTGGGTGGGGAGCAGGGGTTGCATGGCGCCCAGGACAGCGGGGGGATTTGGCCCCGGGTGTCAGTAGCACAGGGACCGAGAAACCCTGGTCTATCGTGTGCCGCCATGGCCTGAGGTCCACCCAAGTTCCAGAGACACGGCACAACTGTCCTCCTCAGTGACCTTGGGGAACCCTTCTGGGGCGTCTCATCACCCCACCCTCTATTCCTGGGCAGTGGGCTCTGCTGTCGGTGAAGGGAATCTTCCGGAAGGCCACTGCTTCCTCCTGGGCACAAGGGGTCCCTCCATGCCAAGCCAGGCCAGGCGGTGCCACCCCGTGGGCCTGTCGGGGACATGCCAAGGCAGGACCGATGCTCACCTTGCGTAGTTGGGGACGGTGCCGTGCACTGGGGTGTCCTTCATGGTGTAGGGGCTCACGCGGTGGGCGTGCCAGCAGCCGCCGCCCTGGAACATGGTGTCGGTGACGTGCAGGATGTCGTTGCAAGGCACCTGCAGCTCCCCCTCCGCTCTCCCCTCCATGGCCAGGTTGACCCGGATGTAGAACGAGTCCCCTGAAGTGGCCACTTTGGCCTCCAGGTCCTGGACCAGCCTCTTGTAACCTGATAAAGAGCACCAGATGAGCCAGGGCTGAGCACACACAGGAAGGTTCTAGAACATGAATGTGGGAGAGAAAGGAGGAGGACTCTCCCCCATCTCAGAGGCCACCCTGGAGCTGGGGTCAGCGGGTGGCAAGTTTCCAGCTGCCTTGGGGGGCCCCGGGGACTTGGGGTGCAGCCTGGATGAGGTGCAGCGGGGGAACCCAGGGTGATGGAGATGGGGCTGTGTCTGTACCCTCCATGTTGACCTTCACGGACAGGCAGCAGAAGCCGTCCACCCTGCTGAGAATCCCGACGGCCTGCTCCAGGGTGGTGTCCTCCAGGACGGCCTTGAACAGGGGCTCCGTGGCCTCGTAGTCAACCTGAGGGCGGGTCGAGGGTCAGCCTCTTTCAGCCAGGGCTCTGGATACAGGAGTGTTGTGGGGGCTCAGGGAGGGTGCAGGGCACCTACGGGACCGACGGGCCCTCCCCAGTCACCTGCACCCCTGAGCTCAAGCGATCCTCCTGCCTCAGCCTCCAGAGTAGCTGGGACTACAGGCATGTGCCACCGTGCCCAGCTAAATTTATATATATATATATATTTTTTTTTTTTTTTTTTGAGACAGAGTCTCACTTTGTTGCCCAGGCTAGAGTAAGTGCCGTGGCATCAGCCTAGCTCACAGCAACCTCAAACTCCTGGGCTCAAGCGATCCTCCAGCCTCAGCCTCCCGAGTAGCTGGGACTACAGGCATGCGCCACCATGCCTTGCTAATTTTTTCTATATATACATCAGTTGGCCAATTAATTTCTTTCTATTTATGGTAGAGACGGGGTCTTGCTCTTGCTCAGGCTGATCTCGAACTCCTGATCTTGAGCAATCCACCCGCCTTGGCCTCCCAGAGTGCTAGGATTACAGGCGTGAGCAACCGCGCCCGGCCTTTTTCTATATATATTTAGTTGGCCAATTAATTTCTTCCTATTTTTTTAGTAGAGACGGGGACTCACTCTTGCTCAGGCTGGTCTTGAACTCCTGAGCTCAAACCATCCTCCAGCCTCGGCCTCCCAGAGTGCTAGGGTTACAGGCGTGAGCCACCACCCCTGGCTAAAGCATGAAGTTTAATATTAACAATTCTGCTTGTGGGCCACATCAAAGTCACTTCCTGCCCACACATTCACTTTTTAGTAATTAGTTAGGGTGTACACTTATGTGCATTTGTCTTCCCAGCAGTTTCGTACGTTTTACAACAAAAAAAAGTTTCAGAGAATGCCCCCAAGGGTTAGAATAGTGAATTTTGTATCATGTGTGTATTTTAGTGCACAGCCCCCCAAATTGACAATAAGATCATCACGGTAAAGAAAAAAAAAAGCCCAGGCGGAGAGGGGACATGGGCAATATATATAACCTTAACATTTGTACCCCTATAATATGCTGAAATAAAAAAGTAAAAAAAATAAAGAAAAAAAAAAGCCCTGCACAGGAGACAGCCCCATCGGGGGGCCTGGTCCACCCTCCGGAGGGTGTGTCCCCTGCCCCGACGCCCTGCCAGCTTCCCAGCTCCCGGGCTGCAGAAGGCCAGGCCTGGGCGGGTGGCCGGGTCTCCCCCAGGACGTGGCTGCCTCCCAGAAATGAGCGGGAAGAGCCGGGCCAGAGCAGCTCTGTGGGGTCTGAAGGCCACCAGAGTCTCCTGCCGCCCTCTGCCGGCCCCCAGGGAGGGCCTAGCTCGCTCACCATCACGATCTGGGTGCCGGGGCGCAGGGCCATCTCGTCCGCCGCGGAGCCGGGGGCGACCCGGTGGATGAAGATGCCCGTGTGGTTCCCGCCGATGACGCTTATCTGCTCCAGCAGCCGGTCGCCCTGGAACGCCAGCACGGTGACCTGGCTCGGGATCCTGCGCGCGGGTCTCCGCCGCATGGGCACGCCGCTGCAGGCCGGGAGACGCCAGGCTCTCGCGCTGCCCAGAGCCGGACAGCGGCGGCGGGGCCGTCTCCCCGTGGCCTCCCTCTGGCCCCCGCGTTCCGGAATCCTCCTCCCCGCTCCCTGCTGCCCTCCGCTTGGAAAGGCTGTCACCTCCCAACACTGTCACACTCTGCCCGGCCACCTCCAGGCCCGGCTCCCCAGTCGCCCCTCACCTCTCCGAGTCCTGGAGGCTTGCGCAGGAGACCGGCTGCAGGCTGCTCCCCCACGGGAAGAGGTCTGGGAGGGAGCGGAGAGCTACAGGCCCCGTGCAGACCCGGCTTCCGCCAGCCCCTGCAATCCCGGCCCCCACTTCCCCCAGCCTCGGGCAGCTCCTGCCAGCTCTGCCCCTCTGCTGAGGCTGAACTTGCTGCTCCTCCTCCTCCCCTCCCTTGATGCCTCGGACCCTGACGTCATCTTCCTAGGATCAGAGTGACGGACCTCTACCTGTCGTCGTGTGGTATTTGAATGAGTTGCCAGTATTATTATTATTATTTTGAGACAGAGTCTCACTCTGTTGCCCAGGCTAGAGTGCCGTGGTGTCAGCCTAGCTCACAGCAACCTCAAACTCCTGGGCTCAAGCAATCCTCCTGCCTCAGCCTCCCGAGTAGCTAATTTTTTTCTATATGTTTTTAGTTGTCCAGCTCATTTCTTTCTATTTTTAATGTGTGTGTGTGTGGGGGGGGGGGTCTTGCTCTTGCCCAGGCTGGTCTCGAACTCCTGACCTTGAGCGATCTGCCCGCCTCGGCCTCCCAGAGTGCTAGGATTACAGGTGTGAGCCACCACCCCCAGCAGTAACACCAGAGTTGATGAGTTGCATTGTATTTTAAAAGACAAAAAGGCCAGGCAAGGTGGCTCACGCCTGTAATCCTAGCACTCCGGGTGGATTGCTCGAGGTCAGGAGTTTGAAACCAGCCTGAGCAAGAGCGAGACCCCGTCTCTACTATAAATAGAAAAAAAAATTAATTGGCCAACTGAAAATATATACAAAAAATTAGCCAGGCGTGGTGGCGCATGTCTGTAGTTCCAGCCACTTGGTAGGCTAAGGCAGAAGGATTGCTTGAGCCCAGGAGTTTGAGGTTGCTGTGAGCTAGGCTGAGGCCACGGCACTCGCTCTAGCGTGAGCCTGGGCTCGAGTGTCCAAGTGGCAGCAGTGCCGGTACCGACCAGTGGCTGCCTCCTGCTGCCCGGAAGGCGGTGGCAGGTCTCGAGCCGGCGGTCCTAGGACTAGAGGCTCCCGAGGCTTCCCCAGACTCTCGCATTTTCAGAGCAGCTCCCCATGGCCCTCGGCTGCGTTTCCTGTGAGCTGCGCTCAGGCACCTGCGCCAGCAGACCTGACAGTCGCCGCTACGGGTGGCCCGTGCCCGCTCACGGGCCAGAATCCTGTTCACGGCTACGTTCAAAGCCAAACGAAGTGAACCATGCACTCCGGGTGTATTTGAGCTCAAAGCCATTAAAAGCGTGCGAAGCTGGGGCACTCTGTAGAGTCTTAGCAGAAGGGAAACAGAGGAATAAGCCCTCCTGTTGATGGTCTCACGTCCAGTTTGGACGTGCCTTGGCGGGCTTCTCAGTTTACCACTGCTGTAAGTAAAAGCGCGTACGTGTCCGCAAGGGTCCCGGGACCCACAGAAAGCACAAAGGCAACGCCGTGGGGGACGGCACGGGGCACTCGCGCCCCTGGTGGTGGCGGGGTGCGTTCCACACTGGGAGCTGAGCGCCTGCTGTGTGCAGGCCCTGGGCAGGGAGCCAGGTGTGCAGGGAACGGTGAGGAGCCCGTGGACATGGAGGCAGTGAGGGCCCGTGCAACCACAAAGTGAGGGGAAGCCACAGGAGAGGGAGCCTCAGGGCCAGCGCCCAGGAGGAGCGGCGCTCGGCAGGTGGACATCACCCTGCACGGCGTCGGCGCAGCTGAGCACCTAAGCCTGCCGCCCTGATCCCACCGGGAAGCCTGAGCACCCCGGCCGGGGCTGGACGTGGATGCAGGTACCACCTCTTTCTTGGCTCTAAACAAAATACACCAGCAAACAGTGCAGCTGGGCTTTGGCTCGAGCTGCCTGGATTTCCCCAGAGGCCAAGGTCAAGGCCCTTGGTTTGCTACTATCCACCCGTCCCCTGGAGAGAGGCCGGGGCCATCTCAGTGCTTCCTGCTGTGCCGCCAGGTGAGGCGGTTGCCGTGGAGCTGGGCTGTGGGTCTCACCTGCCCCGTCCAGGATCTCATAGTCCAGGTCTGCGTCGCCCCCCTTATCTCCCGTGGGGGTTCCTGGGTCCACCTCCAGGATCTCCAGGCAGGTGCTGTGGAGCACAAGCAGCAGCCCGCTCAGCTGCATCCCTGCTCCGTCCACGGCCCGGCCCCCCAGCACCGGTCCAGCTCGGGGGTCTGGGGGGACAAGCTGCCATGTCCAGTGCCCAGATGGCCCCACGTCTGGGCCGGCGTCCCCAGCAAGCTGCCAGGAAGGCCCCTGACGCTGTGCCCGCCCTACCTTAGAGACCAGGAGTCTTCCCGGAAGTCCTCGGCCGTCCGCTTGTACAGGGACTGCTGGCTGGGGGGCACCGGGCTGCTGGAGCGGAAGCTGTCCCCCAGCTCTCGGCTGGACGTGGCGCTCAGGTCGGACATCAGCTGGGACTGGAGGAGGGCGGGTGGCGGTCGGCGGGGCGCGGGCGGGGACGGCCCTCCCTGCAGTCCCAGTGTGCAAGAGAGTGAGCCACGGCCGGGGTGGGAGGGAGGGCGCACAGTGTGGCCACGTCCACTGAGCACCTGCCGCGGGCCGGGCTGCCAGGTGCTCCCCACGTGCCCTGTGGCCTGGTTCTCACAGCAAACCTGCGAGGCGGGCGCGGCTGCCCACTTCGCACAGAAAGCGACCGAGGCCCAGAGGGGCTGTGACCGGCCGGGAGCGGGACTCCGGTCCTCCGGGGGAGGGGAGGCTGCGTTCCGAGGGTTCTGACCATCGCGACGTGCGGAACGCGGAGCGCAGCGCCGGGGCCACCAGCTGTGCAGTGCAGACCCGGATGAGGCCCCTTCCTTCTCCTAGCAGGTGTTCCTTGAGCACCTACTACGTGCCAGGCCCTTTGAGGATGGGGCGCACACCCGAGCAAGGAGCCATGCTTGGGCCGGGGTACCAACAGGAACCGGATCTCTGGGTTGCAGGGGTGGCTGCCAGGGTGTGGGCGACACGGGCAGGCAGGGAGGCCAGAGTGGGCTTCCTGGAGGAGGCGGGCGCGGGGTGGCCACGCCCCAGACAGAGGGAGCCAGAGCGAGGATCAGGCAGGCAGAGAGCAGGGAAGCAGGCTCGGGGTTCCCTGGAGTGGCTACAAGGCCCCGGGGAGGGGTGCGGCGGGGACAGCAGGCTGCGGGCAAGGAGGTTCCAGCCCTGCGCCCACGAGGCACGTTAACGGTGAGCCGTGTGCCCTGTAAGGAGAGCCGCGGGGGCCGGTCCCCAGCACCCGGGCCCCCTCCCCCGACACTGCCACAGGGAGGCTGGGCTGGACTCGTCCTGGGGGGTCACGGGGCACTGAAGGGCTTCGAACGGGGCAGAAGCGGGACCCGGTTCAGTCTGGGCTGCGGCTGGCGCTGGCCCACGGGGCCCTGGCACTGGTGCTGCATGTGACATGGTCCTTGCTCGGGCGTGCTCAGTGTTCTGGGGAAGACGCCCGGTTCCCTGGGAGGCCGGGCGGGAGCAGGTGAGCGGAGCCCGCTGCCCCAAGGGAAGCAGGACCGCGACGGCCGCTGCGGGATAGCCCAGGAAGGGAAGGCCCAGGCCGGCCCTGAGACAGCAGGTCCGGCGTCCTGGGAGCGTCCACGCCCGGTTGAACAGCGAATTCTCCCGAGAATTCACAACTGCCCGGAACCTGTGAACCTGGCTTGTTTGAAAATAGGGTCTTTGCGGACGTCATGAAGCTGAGACAAGGTGGGATGGGACCAAGGTGGGCGCTACATCCCGTAGGCCTGGCGTCCTTCTAAGAGGAGGACACTGGGCGGAGACACCCGCCGGGGAGAACTTCAGGTGACGACGGGGGCCACCGCGGAAGGGGTGCGGCCGCCAGCCCAGGAGCGCCCGGCATCCCTGCATCCCTGCAGCCACCGGAGCGGGAAGAGGCAAGCAAGGGTCCCCTTCTGAGAGCCTCCGGAAGGAGCCTGGCCCTGCCTGCCGGCGCCTTGATTTTGGACTTCGGGGCTCCAGAACCGTGAGAGCCACATTTCTGCCGTTTAAACTCTCAGAGCAGCATCAGCCTCTTGCTTGCCCACGGGGATAGGGTGGAAAGAGGCTGGCTTTGGTCTGGACGGGAGGCACCAGGTCTGACCCGCATGTCGTGCGGGGCCGGGGCTGGGGAGCGGCCCTACCTCGGTGGAGCTGAGCAGGCTGCCCTCGCCGCCGTCCTCCCGCGGGCAGATGGCACGCATGCGCACCAGCCGCTGCTTCCCCCGCGGCCCAGGTTCCCGGGCCCCGGCTTCCTGCTCGGGCTGCCAAAGACAGACCGGCCAGACAGGCAGTTAGCGCAGGGACGGTTCCCCCCGGATGCCCGCAGGCTTTCTGCCACCTCACTGCCACCCGTCCCCACCCTCCGAGCAAAACAGCGCGGACCCTGCGTCCCCCGGCCTGGGACCCCATTCCAGGAGCTGCCGGCCAAGCAGACGGGAGAACCCCGCTTGATGCCTGGCGCTCTTTCAGAGAACGCCCTGTTATTCACTGGTTCTCAAAAATCACGTACAGTACACGCACACGCACGCACGAACATGTACACACACGCACATACACGCGTGCACACACACACTCCACGTAGAAAATCGCAGGGGAAAACAGAACCAATTAGAGAAGAAAACAAAATTCACCATCAACCCCATACTCAGAATGAGCACGGTTTGCATTTGGGGGCCTGTCCCTCCCCGCCAGGGTTTTTTTCTACGTGTCCACACGTGTATTTTCACACGGTTGCTCTGGGGCAGCGGCTCGCGGAGGAAGGGCGGGGTGGACCCTGCGTGGGGCGGGGAGGGTCCGACTGGCCTCCCGCCCAGCTGGGGCTGTGCCCGCCCATAATTAGAGGCTTCCTGGTGATTTTGGCTTCGGGAACACAGCTCCCTCTGTTCCCTCCTTCAGCTCGGGGACATCTGACTTTCAAACATTTCAGGAACGCGTCATCTATGGAGACGGTTCCACACTGATCGCCACACTTGACCAGCTCCAGAACCTTCTGCCAGCCAAGCTCCCTCTTCTAGGACATGGGTGAAACTGTCATTGCAAACGCAGAAGCAGACTCAACTCGCCTAGCTGTGCATCTTCGAGGTTTCCCAGCACGGTCCGCTCACGGGAGCCGGTGTGCCGGCCGCCCAGCCAGGCCCAGTTAAGTCCAGCTGTCTCTGCAGGGAGCGTGTGGCCCAGCCTGGACACGGGCTCACCCCCGCCGCCCGGCCTCCCCGCCTCCCCTCCGGCCTAGCAGGGGGACACTCACCCCACCCGGAGGCTGCGCCTGCAGCCGGCACAGCTGAGTGCGAAGCTCGCAGACCTGGTCCGTCAGCTCGAACACCTTCCTGCGGAGGGAGTCCTTCTCACCCAGGCTCTGGGAAATCTCCCGCTGGGCGCTGTCCCTGGCAGCGTAGGCCTGTGGGCCGAGAGACAGGGCTGAGGGCGCCGCCAACGCGGCAGGGGGGTCTCGGCTGGAGAAAGGGGGCGCCCTGTTTCCTCTCTGAGTTCACCCGACACCGCTGAGCAGACTTGCACGATCTCACGGCTCATTTCATTCATGTCCGTGCGTGCAGTCAGTTTTAGTAAAACCCAGTATTTGGGGCGCAGACTTTCTCAGCGTCTTGTGCCAGGAATAAAAGCAGGGAGGATGACAGAGCATATGTGTCAGTGGATGGCAGTGGAACTAAGAAGCCTCGTGCGGACCCAGGAGTGAGGCCCTGAGATCTGGGCCCAGCTGTCATCCAGCTCACAGTCCAGACCAGAGACCGGGGCGGGCCGTGAGACAGTCCCCTGACCCAGCCCCGCGCTCTGCCACACCCAGACAGGCCAGTGTGGGGCGGCCGGGCAGTGGGGCTGGGGCTTCCCAGCTGTGACTCGGCGGGGGCCGGCATCCCCTCCCCCTGAGCCCCTCGGCCGGCCTCTCCGGCTACCTGGTCGCGCTCCTTCTGCAGCTCGGACACTTGGCCCCGCAGAGCGTTCATCTTGTCCTTGTAGAGCTGGCAGTCCACCTGGGTCTTCTGGAACTGCAGCATGGTCTGCTCCTTCTCCTCCCAGTACTGGACGGAGGGAAGCACAGCCTGAGAGGGTGGCAGGTGGGAGGGTCTGGGCTTCGGGGTTCGGGGAGCGAGGGGCAGAGGGAGGCGGTTCTAGGGTGAAATCAGGCTCATCTCTTGAGTGGGAGGTTTCGGGGTACATCCAGAGAACTGCTATGCTGATTATTTTTTAATTTAGTCATCTAAACATGCAGAGTGCTGCATGCATGGTTGTGTTTGGTTTATTCAACATCCCCAAATACAGAAATCCCTCCCCTGTTCTCTCCATCTCCTTTCCCCTGTTCTCTCCCAGACTGAATCCCTGGCTCTCACCCCGGTCACCTGTCGCCCAACCATGGTCTCCCGTCTGCACCGTGAGCTGCTGCTCAGGGCAGCTCTGACCAAGGGACAGCCTCGAGGATCAACAGATTAGTCAAGCAGAATTTTTTTTTTTGAGACAGAGTCTCAGTGTTTTGCCAGGTCTAGAGTGCCGTGGCGTCAGCCTAGCTCACAGCAACCTCAGACTCCTGGGCTCAAGCGATCCTCCTGCCTCAGCCTCCCGAGTAGCTGGGACTACAGGCATGCGCCACCATGCCCGGCTAATTTTTTTCTATATATATTAGTTGGTCAATTAATTCCTTTCTATTTATAGTAGAGACGGGGTCTCGCTCTTGCTCAGGCTGGCCTCAAACTCCTGAGCTCCAGCGATCCTCCCGCCTCGGCCTCCCAGAGTGCTAGCGTTACAGGCGCGAGCCCCGCGCCGGGCCCCCGAGCAGAATCGTTCAGGCTCCCTGTGGATCACAGGGTCTGCCTTCCCCAGGCACGCAGCCCCCGCCCCTGGGACAGCCCTGAGGGTCTCGGGGAAGGCGGGGCAGCCGGGCCACCTGCTTGCGCTGCCTCTCGGCGGCCACGGCGCGCTCACGCAGCGAGTGGATGCGGTCCACCAGCTCCTGCCGGCTCTCCAGCGCCTCGTCCAGGTGCTGCTCCAGGATGTCCTTCTCCGCCTGCAGCCAAGAGAGGCCTGCTCGGGGCGCTGGCCTGCCCAGAGCCCCCCGGGGGAGCAGAGTCCTCACCCCTGCTCACGGGGCGGGAAAGCAGCAGGGAAAAGCCGCGGTCGTCAGTGGGAAAAGAGGCACTCGGTTCTCGCGATACCAGCACGTGGGCAAGGAGACGGAGAGTCAGAAAGGCTGAAAACCTGAAAGGACGACGGTTCCTCCTCCCGGCCATTTATTTCCGCCTTCTCCTCCGGGAGACTCACGGGCAGCGTCCCCGAGAGAGGGAGAAGCCGCCAGTCACCCCGCCCACGCCCACTTCCCCGGAAGCCAGCCAGGCTGCAGGCCGGGCGGCGCCCGGCGCCCTGAGTGTCTGCCTGTGGAACGTCTCAGTCAGTGGGCAGAAGGGCAGGAGTTTCACAGGCAGAGAGGTTTCTTTTCCCCAATCCTTAAAGCAAAGCCCACATGACTTAGC
Organism: Microcebus murinus; assembly: GCF_040939455.1. Classification (NCBI taxonomy): domain Eukaryota; kingdom Metazoa; phylum Chordata; class Mammalia; order Primates; family Cheirogaleidae; genus Microcebus; species Microcebus murinus. The sequence goes on from NC_134121.1 coordinate 2,658,707, forward strand.
CCTTAGTGACTAGCCCAGGCCACCCCAAACGAGACGCCAGCAGGAAGCCAGCGCAGCGGGACACTCCAGGGCACACCCAGCAGCAGCTGCTCGTTCTGCCGAGGTCCGGGGGCTGGGGACGGGGGAGGAGGTAGCGAGAACGTGGCAGACGTGGGTCACTACATCGCCTCCCCCCGTGCTTAGCCTCCAGGAGACCTCCTGTCCCAAACCCCCCAGCCCGGGGCCAGCGGGTGGTGCTGGGGACAGGCCCGCCGAGCGCGCCGGGGCGGGAACCCACCAGGCTGAAGGTGAGCGAGCGCAGCTTCTCGTTCTCCTCCTTCAGGCGGGTCAGCTCCTCGTCCCCAGGCGCCAGGTCGCTGGCCATCTTCAGGGTCCGCTCTTGGAACTCCAGCTCGCAGGACGAGACCATGTTCACGCGCTGCAGCTCCTGCTTCGCCAGGTACAGCTGCCGGGGAGAGGGGACGGGAGGACACACGATGCCACCAGCGTCTGCCCCAGACCAGGAGCCGGTGGATTTCTCAACCTGCCTCTCAACCGTGACGCTCTCAAAGGGTTTCCTGCCCCGAGATTGCAAAGTCTGTTAGAGGGTTTCGCCTGGCGAATAGCCCCGGTTGCTCACAAGAGGAGAAAGCATTCGGCTCTTTTCTGGAAGAGGATGGCAGTTAAGCTGCCCGGCCGGGGTCTCCCCCGCCAGAACCTGGCAACCAGCTCCTCCCGCTCCGGTTAAACCGATAGTCATAACCATGGCCAGGGAGGAACAGCCAGCTGCTCTGCTCCTCCGTGTTCTGCTAAATACATCTGATAAAGGGAATTCAGGTTGATGAAAATCAGTAAGACGTAAGAAGGAGGGAAGTCGAGTCAGGTGGGGTGGAGATGCCTGGGCAGGTGGGACCCGGACGCTGAGACGGCACACAGCACCCACCCCGGGGGCGCAGTCTGCGGCCCTGGCCCTCTGGAAACTGCCCGGCCAGGTCCTGCCGGCCTCCTTCCTCTGGAAGGCGCCCGAGGGCAACAACGGCCCGGCCTCTCCTGCCGGGGCGTGGTGGCCCTGGGGAGAGGAGACGTCCCCCACAGGCCAGCCCGGGAAGTCTGGGCATCAGGGGGACCAGGGCGCTCACCCCTGGCTGTGGGCAGGCAGGGAAGGAAGAGGCTGCCCTCCCACGCCCAGCGAGCACTTTCCCAGTAAGCGAGGACCGAGCTCCCGCCACAGGCCAGCTGGGTTGGGTGTGTCATATTCTGCATGTCCGAAAAGAAGATTAAATGGTCAAGAACTGGAAGAGAGGGGGAAGCCTGAGACTGAAAGTGAACGGACACAAACGAGCCTGATTATGTCTCAAACAAGTTCAAAGACCTCCGTGCAGACGTGGGGGAGAGAGAGGGAGAGAGGCGGGGCCGCGGTAGCTCACGGACACAGTGCTCGCCACGCACTGGGTGGCGGAGGGAGGTGGCTCACAACCCCACATGTGTACCTGTGGGCTCATTCCCTGCACGGTGCAGGCAACGCGATTCGAAGCTATTTTAGTCGAACTGCAGGGTTGAGCCGGCGAGCGAGTGTGCAATGACGCTGGGAGGGGGTGTCCCGCCAGGAAGAAGCTCACTGCAGGTAAGAAAGAGCCACGGGACCGTGTGGAATTACAGGTAGGGTGTGGGCTTATGGTTTCCAAAATATGCACACGTATGTGTATGTGTGTGTGTGTACTTGCACACACTATATGCATACATAGATATTTATATATGTGTGTGCACGTGCATATACTATGTGTGTCTGTGTGTGCATGTACTTGCACACACTATATGTGTATGTGTGTATATTTATGTACATGTATGTATGTGCATATGAGTATGTGTATCTGTGTGTGTACTTGCACACACTCTACATGTACATAATTTATATGCATGTGTGTGCACGTGCATATGCGTATGTGTATCTGTGTATGTGCATGTACTTGCACATACCATGTGTATGTATATTTATGTGCGTGTGTGCACGTGCATATGGACGTGTATCTGTGTATGTGTGTACTTGCACACATTATATGCATGCATATATTTATATACATGTGTGTGCACGTGCACGTGCATGTGTGTATTGTGTATGTGCATGTACTTGCACACACTATATGTGTATGTATATTTACATGCATGTGTGTGCACGTTACCCAGCCTTGTCTCCTAAAAGGGCCGAGAAGCCAAGACACTAAGAGCGGCAGGCACGCCCAGTGCCCAGACCTTGCCCTCTGGAAGAAACCGGGGCCCTAGAGAAGCAGCTGACCCCAGAACATCTCGGGACGCGGAGGGGAAGTCGGTGCTCCACAGCGAGGGGGCATGTCACAGGACACGGAGTGTACAGTGTGTGTGTACAGTGTGTGTGTGTGTACAGTGTGTGTGTGTACAGTGTGTGTGTGTGTATAGTGTGTGGTGTGTACAGTGTGTGTGTGTACAGTGTGTGGTGTGTACAGTGTGTGTGTACAGTGTGTGTACAGTGTGTGTGTGTACAGTGTGTGTGGTATGTACAGTGTGTGTGGTGTGTATAGTGTGTGTGTGTACAGTGTGTGTGGTATGTACAGTGTGTGTGTGTACAGTGTGTGTGATATGTACGGTGTGTGTGTGTACAGTGTGTGTGTGTACAGTGTGTGTGTGTACAGTGTGTGTGTGTACAGTGTGTGTGTGTGTACAGTGTGTGTGGTGTGTATAGTGTGTGGTGTGTAGGTAGAGAGAGGCAGACAGGGAAATGCGGGGAGAAAAAAGTGCAAATGATAAAGAAAGGGTCTATGGATATTCTTTGTACCATTTTCGGGTGTTTTTTTAAAATTTTGAAATTTTATCTAAATAAAAAGTTAAAACTCAAAAATTAAAAGCAAACAACAAATAAAATGACAAAAAAACGAACACCCTCGATATTTAAAGACGGCTCACAGACCGGTGAATACATCCTCCCCAACCAAAGCAGGAGTGAAAGGCACTGGAGTGAGCTGGAGGCCGAGCCTGACAACTGTCCTCCCCATGCAGCCCTCTGAGGAGGACGAAGGAAGGCGCCAGAGACCGACCGGCCCACGTCGCTGCTGGGGCTGGGCCTGGCCGCAGGCGGGTCTGCCGATACGGGCCCCGCACCGCCAGGCCTGCTCCAGGCAGGTGTGCCATTCCAGCCAGGCCACCTCGCCGCCCTGCAGGCTACCAGGGGCCGGCTTCCAGGAGTGGCCGTGGCCAGGGCTCTGGGGCAGGGAGGTGCTGGACAAGGAAGAGGGGCGGGATCCCGGGAGACGGACCAGCGAGTGCAAAGGCCCCGGGGGACGGCAGCAGGGCCGCGGGGCAGGCCCGCCTACCTCCTCCTGCAGGCCGCGGCAGCGCGTGGCGGCCAGCTCCTTCTCCTGCAGCGCGTTGCTGTAGTGCAGCGACAGGCTGAGCATCTCGTCCTTCAGCCTCAGCACCTCGTGGAAGTGGGCGCTGACCTCGCGCTTCATGCGGCCGTGGTCGGCCTCCAGCTGGCGCAGGCCCTCGGCGCGGGCCTCGGCCAGGTCCAGACGCTCCTGCAGCAGCTGGCACCGCCGCAGCAGCGCCTCCTTCTGCCCCTTCTCCTGGCTCAGCTCCTCCTGCAGGCTGCCGATGGCCCCCGCCAGGCACTCGGTCAGCTTGGACGTCTCCATGAGGCCTGCGGCGGGGGGCAGAGGGGCAGGTGGGCAAGGGGCAAGTCGGCAGGTGGGCAGGTAGGCAGGTGAGCAGGAGTCAGGTGGGCAGGTCGGGAGGTGGGCAGGTAGGCAGGTGAGCAGGAGTCAGGTGGGTAGGTCGGGAGGTGGGCAGGTAGGCAGGTGAGCAGGAGTCAGGTGGGTAGGTCGGGAGGTGGGCAGGTAGGCAGGTGGGCAGGGGTAGATGGGCAGGTCGGGAGGTGGGCAGGTGTAGATGGACAGGTCGGGAGGTGGGCAGGTAGGCAGGTGGGCAGGTCAGAGGGTGGGCAGGTAGGCAGGTGGGCAGGTCAGGGGGTGGGCAGGTAGGCAGGTGGGCAGGGGTAGATGGGCAGGTCGGGAGGTGGGCAGGGGTAGATGGGCAGGTCGGGAGGTGGGCAGGGGATAGGTGGGCAGGTAGACAAGTGGGCAGGTGGATAGGGGCAGGTGGGCAGGTAGGCAGGGGGCAGGTGGATAGGGGCAGGTGGGCAGGTAGGCAGGGGGCAGGTGGGCAGGGGGCAGGTGGGCAGGGGGCAGGTGGGCAGGTAGGCAGGGGGCAGGTGGGTGAGTGGCCAAGAGGGAAGGTAGGCAGGGGGCAGGTGGGCAGGGGGTTAGAGGGGCAGGTGGGCGGGGGAGCAGGGGGGAGAGGGGTTGAGGCACAGCCCCGCCCTGCACCATTCCCCTTAGGAACTTCGTGTCCCTTGCCCAGGCTCCCCAGCAGGCCCCCAGCCCTGACCTGCTGTCCCCCTAAAAGCTTCTGGGCCTCACCCAGCCGTGGTAGTTTGGCTGCGTGACTCATAGCTTTGGCACAAGTATTACCCACTCCGCCTTCCCGTGAGACCCCACTGTTCAGACCCAGCGACCCTCCTTGCCAGCTGAGATGTTCTTAAAGCAAACTCATTTTAATGTCACCCAATTAAAACGTAGTGGCACATGTGACTCTGCCTAACAGAACTCTAGATAACATAAACGTACTGTTCAGCCAGACAGAAAGAACAGTTTATTATCCAGTTTTGAGTTACATGAGTCCTTCTGCTTTGAGCACCTAAATCTTTCAACAGCTCCTCCAGGAAGGCCCACAATGACTCAGTTAATGACAATGGCCTTATCTTCCACCCAGCAGGAGCGAGCCTGTGTGCTTAGACAGGTGCGCAAAGGCGAGGAAGGCTCTGCTTCCTTTCGCCCTCCGGCAGGGGCCCCTCGTCCCCTCCTGAGAGCTGGCGCTGGGCTGCCCGGCAAGGGAAGGGACATGCCAGGAGCTGTCCCAGGAGAGACTGGCTTCCCCTCTGCCTCCCTAATGCAGACCCTGCCCACAGGGGTCTCCTCTTGGAGCCCCTGCCCCAAGGCCCAGGGGCTCCTTGTCCTGCCCGCCCGCCACACATGGGGCACAGGGACAGGGACCCCAGCCTCGGGGGAGAACATCCTGCCCGGGGTTACCGGGAGCCCAGGGCTCCAGGAAGCTCCTGCCCACCCCCCAGTCAAAGGCGGAGCTCTCACCTCCGAAGTTGCTGAAGTCAAGGTCAGGCTGCAGCCCGGTGACCAGGGTGTAGACGTCAGGGTTGTGGAACTTCAGGCTCTCCAGGAAGGCGATGGCCCCGTTCTTCCCTCGGGTCTTCAGCAGATCGAGCAGGTGTCCTGGGGAGAGAGAGCCGTGTTCCAGCTGCCAAGCTGGCTTCCCCCGGGGACACCCTCGCACGCCTAGGGATCAGGAGGTGAGGTCAGCTTCCTGGGATCTGTGGGGCGGGATGAGCCCTCTCAGGTTCCCTTAACTCGCATGGCCTCACCCAGACTTGAGAAAGGCCAGCCTGGGACGGGGCCTCCGTGCTCTGCCTGGAGCTGGGGATGCGGGATGAGGAAGAGGAGCCCTGTTCGCAAGCACCTCCCAGGCAGGCTGGGGCTCAGTGCAGAGGCACAGTCGCTGTATGCGGGCAAAATGTCGCTGGAGGAAACAGCAGCTCCCCAGGGCCCGGGGGGATACATTCAGGGGCCTTCTGCTCCCAGGGCCCGGACCCCACCGCTCACAGCTGGAATTACCAGCTTGGGTTGATCTCTTCTGCATTTGAGGATTATAAGGCCAACATGCACAGACGTAATGTTTTGTTTTTTTTTGAGAGACAGAGTCTTGCTTTGTTCCCTAGGCTAGAGTGAGTGCTGTGGTGTCAGCCTAGCTCACAGCAACCTCAAACTCTTGGGCTCAAGCAATCCAATCCTGTCTCAGCCTCCCCAACAGTTGGGACTACAGGCATGCACCACCATGCCCAGCTAATTTTTTCTATATATATATATTAGTTGGCCAATTAATTTCTTTCTATTTATAGTAGAGATGGGGGTCTCGCTCTTGCTCAGGCTGGTTTCGAACTCCTGACCTCGAGCAATCCGCCTGCCTCGGCCTCCCAGAGTGCTAGGATTACAGGCGTGAGCCACCGCGCCCGGCCTAGCCATAATGTTAATAGCTAACACTGCCTGCTGTCTAGGGCGCAGACTTTGCCATGGGTATGCTATAAACAGCAGCTCATTTAGCTCTCCTAACAACCTTATATGGTAAAGCCATTAGCACCCCCACTTTTGAATGGATAAACCCAGCTAGTCAGACCAGCAGAACTGATTCCAAAGGCAACTCGTAGTGGTTTAATGGTGGGCCCCCCCCTCAAAAGACACATCCACCCAGAAGCTATCCCTGGGCCCTTCTTTGGGGAAAGGGTCTTTGCAGCTGTAATTAAGTGGGAGCCCTTGAGATAAGGGATAAAGATCATCGTGAACACCCGGTGCGCCCTAAATGCAACGACAAGTGCCCGTGCAAGAGACAGAAGGCACAGAGGAGACCCGGGTGAAGACAGGGGCAGAGGTGGGAGTGAGGCTGCCCAAGCCCAGGAGGGCCTGGGGGCCCAGGAGCTGGAAGAGGCAGGAAGGGCCCTCCCCTAGAGCCTGGAGGGAGCTGGGCCCTGCGGACACCTGGGTTCCCAACTTCCGGCCTCCGGAACCGCGGGAGAGCACATTGCTTTTGTTTTAAGCCCCCAGTTGTGGCATGTTGGGGCCGCCCTGGGAACTTGCACAGGGTCCCCAGCGTGCGGAACTCCAGCCCCTGCGGTGCCTGACGTCCCTCGACACCCCGGCGCTCACCCACTCTCATGGCGCTGTTGGTGAGCTGGGCGCTGTGCAGCACCTCCTCCTCGTCCAGCTGGCCCAGCACGCGCGCCTGGCGCAGGTAGGGCGTGAGGCGGCTGGGGCACACGCTGCGCACGATCCTGCAGCGGTGGCTCTCCATCATCTCCCACAGCGCCTCCTCGTCCAGCGCCGCCAGCGTGGAGTCCCTGCGGCCCAGTTCCGCCATGACGGCGCCCGGGGGGCCCTGGATGGGGCGGCAATGGGGTGGGGTCGATGAGACGGCTCCCGGGGCCCGAGGGGACCTTCCGTGCACACGGCCGGCCCCACGGTGCTGGGAGAGAAGGAGACGACCGACTCGGCTCGTCAGGAACGTCCTGTAACCTGCACCGGAGTTCCACCTGACCCCAGCCCTGGTGTCTCGCGGCCAGTGGGGTCGGGGTGGGGGACAGCCATCCTTAGGGGCAATGTCAGATCAATTCTCCCCGAGCAGAGCCAGAGGACACCGGCCGCATCTGGTTCGGGCAGACTGGGTTTGCCTTTATGTATTTATTTATTTATTTGAAACAGTCTCACTTTGTTGCCCAGGCTAGAGTGAGTGCCGTGGCGTCAGCCTAGCTCACAGCAACCTCCAACTCCTGGGCTCAAGTGATCCTCCTGCCTCAGCCTCCCGAGTAGCTGGGACTACACCCATGCCCGGCTAATTTTTTGTGTATATTTTTAGTTGGCCAGTTAATTTCTTTCTATTTTTTTAGTAGAGACAGGGTCTCACTCTTGCTCAGGCTGGTTTCGAACTCCTGACCTTGAGCAATCCTCCTGCCTCGGCCTCCTAGAGTGCTAGTGGCTCACACCCACCGCGCCCGGCCTGGGTTTGCCTTTAAAGCACAGGAAGCTCCTGGTGCCGGGAATCGATTCACCTGTGAAAGTGACATTAAAACCCAGCCCAGCTCTCTCACGGGTCTTGAAACCTGCATTCTCAACAGGGGTGCTAGACCCTCTCCTGGGGGGGCAAAAATTCTTATTTTTCTATGTGTAAAGCACAGACACACATAAACAGATACACGGTATAAGGGATATTCATATTTCATGGGAGGGCAATTAGGAAAAAGATTTCTCAACAGGCTCCTTAGGGAGTGATGATGAAAAAGTTTGGGAAACCGCCCTAGAACCGACCTGAGGGTTTGGACGGTGGGGCCACCAGCCCTGCAGTCGGAGGCAGTGCCCCGGCCTACACGGAAGGGGTGGTAGAGTCGGGCGGGAAGCGGGGCCGGCCCATGTGCCTTGGAACAGTGCCTGCATGGGGAGCACACGGCTTGCACTTGGTGTGAGGACACCTGCCGGTTTTCAGTGCAGAGGTGACTTGTGTGCCAAGGCGGGCAGACATTCCCTCTCCTATTTTCTGGTGGCGGTCACACCAAGTACCTACCTAGACGAGAGCACCATCTGGGGACCCCGAATCCTGGCTGTAGGGGCATCGGGGAGGGGGCTCAGGGGTGTGCGAGAGGAATTCCCCTTGGCTGACAATTCCTTTATTTTTTATTTTTAGCCTCAGTTTCTACATCTGTATGGGCTGACAATTCCTAACAAGGAGGCGACAGCGGGTTGAAGAGCTGCCACCCAACACTCACATCCACCCAGAACCTCAGAATGTGACTTTAGCTGTGAAGAGGGTCTTTGCAGGCGTACTCACTTATGCTGAGATCACCCCAAATCCAGTGGCCGGTGTCCTTTTAAGAGGAGGGCATGCATCAGACACGCAGAGGAGGCAGAGAGTGACACGGCTCAAGTCGGGGGACGCCTGGGCCCCCCCGAGCTGGAAGGGGCCAGGAAGGCTGCTCCCTGGACACTCTGGCGTGGGCTCTGGCTTCCAGAAGCGTGGGCGAATAAACCTCTGCTGTTTTAAGCCGCCCTGCGTGTGGCCCTTTGCACACTGACCCGGAGGACACACAGGGACATGTGTCAGGGCAGCGACTCTCAGCAAAAGCGTGTTGTAGAACCAGGCAAAACCACAGAACAAAGGACACTTCGGCACAGTAAAGGCTGGGACAGCTCGGCTGGGGGGGAGGGGGGGTGGGGGGTTAAGAGGGTAGAGAGACAGCAAACGGCAGGACAGCCTGGGGCAGACCGACCAGCCGGTGTCACAGGCCCCGGGTCTGTCTGGACAAAGCGCACGAAGCAACTCGAACACGAGCTTTCAGGGTGACACGCTGGCTGGTCTAGAACCTAGGACCTTATGATGTTGGGAGGACCTCGGCACTCACCTGCCCAGCCTCCCGGTCCCGGGAACTCGCCTGGGCGCCCAGCTCTGCAGAGGAGCTGTGTCCACCGCTGTGGCCGCACCTGAGTCCCTCCCTGCCCTCCTGGCACTGGCCCAAGGCTATCAGCCCACTAATCCGTATAAGTAATTTAAAAATGTTTTAAAACTGGGGACTGTTTCAGCCATATAAAAAATCCTGCAAATGATAGAACAAATACCCATGTACCTGCCATTCAACCACGGATGCATGTTCAACCATCCTAACACACTGCACTTTAGGTTTCTTTTCAAGGAAATGCATCATTAAAGAGACAGCTCTGCAGGGCGTGGCGGCTCACGCCTGTAACCCTAGCACTCTGGGAGGCCCAGGCGGGCGGATGGCTCGAGGTCAGGAGTTCGAAACCAGCCTGAGCAAGAGCGAGACCCCGTCTCTACTATAAATAGAAAGAAATTAATTGGCCAACTAATATATATAGAAAAAATTAGCCGGGCATGGTGGCTTGTGCCTGTAGTCCCAGCTACTCGGGAGGCTGAGGCAGGAGGATCGCTTGAGCCCAGGAGTTTGAGGTTGCTGTGAGCTAGGCTGACGCCACGGCACTCACTCTAGCCTGGGCAACAAAGCAAGACTCTGTCTCAAAAAAAAAAAAAAAAAAAAAAGAGAGAGAGACAGCTGATGCCTTTTTGTTCTCTCTGGTCCCTTTCCCCTGCCCTGTCTGCCCAGAGGTCACTGCTGGGCATATTTTAAAATCATTCCCTACACATGGAAGTGCCTACAAACCATGTGCAGTATTTTTGCGTGGTCCCTTACGCCAGACGGTAACTTTACATCCGTAGTGTCGTCACCGGCAACTCTACCTTTAGGTAGACAGTATTGCTCTGAGCAGGGGCTGCACTCTGCGTGTTTGACACATGTGGCTTGATGCACACGTGTTCCTTTTTAAACTGTGTACTGGATTCAGCTACACGAATAAACCACAGTTGATGTGTCGGTGCTTCTGTGGAAGGACATTGGTTTGTGTCTACTTGTTCTCCATCGCATGAAGCGCCGAAGCCACCAACCTGGTGAATCTCTTGGGCTCAGGTGGGGGTGTTCCTCTCAGACCTGTGGATTCCTGTGGCTTGGTTGTTTCATTTGGAATGACAGGTTGGACCAGCTGGGGCTGCGTGCCTCTCGCAAAAACCAGAGCAAACCAACTCTTGTGTAATACATAGAAAATAACGGCTGGAGATCCTGGTCTGCTCGGACAGCCCCACCCCCCAGCCTGGGAGCCGACCCCCAACCCCCCCACCGAGGACTCACCGAGAGGCTGGGACTCCGTTCTGCAGGAGCTCCTTGCAGCAGGAGGAGACCCTCTGCTCCCAAGTGCCTCCAGAGCCAGGTGTGGTGCCGGCTCCTGCAGGCTCCAGGTGAGATGAAATTAAAGCCACACTGGTGCCAAGATGACCCGACAGCGGTTTCACGCCAGGGGACTTGCTCTAAAACTCAAAGTTCCGTCACTAGACAGGGTGTGGCGGCTCACGCCTGTAATCCTAGCACTCTGGGAGGCCGAGGTGGGAGGATCATTTGAGCTCAGGAGCTCAAGACCAGCCTGAGCAAGAGCGAGACCCCGTCTCTACTAAAAATAGAAAGAAAATTAATTGGCAAACTAAAATACATAGAAAAAATCAGCCGGGCACGGTGGCGCATGCCTGTAGTCCTAGCTACTCGGGAGGCTGAGGCAGGAGGATGGCTTGAGCCCAGGAGTTTGAGGTTGCTGTGAGCTAGGCTGATGCCATGGCACTCACTCCAGCCCGGGCAACAGAGAGAGACTCTGTCTCAAAAAAAAAAAAAAAAAAAAAGTTCGGTCACTAAAGACAAACGCAAGGGGGAAAAGAGGACAAACGCTAATCCAGGAAATAACTCCTCGGACCTTTGGCCCCTGCGGTTGTCTCAGCAAGTGCAGACGCTTCCTTAGTACTTGGAAGAAGAACGGAACCAGTGTGAGCCTGGACTTTGAGCCCTATGACAGCAAGGAGAGCTGACAGGCACAACAGCCACCCAAAGTGTCCACGGGCCCGCGCGGGGCTCGCCACAGGGCCGGAGCCCACGAGCACTCTTCCCCTGAGCCGCTCACCCAGGGAGACGGCCTGGAGAGGGGTGCGGACGGCAAAGGGCCCAGAGGGGCCAGCGGGCGAGGGTGGGGGGAGGCAGCCCAGAGCAGCTGCCTGGCCGCCGTGCCGAACCCCATCCCGTTCCTTCTGGGGAACAGGTGATCGCTGCTCGTGAATCGAGGTGTTTGGAATTGTGTCCCCTCAAAAGACATGTTGAAGTCCTAACCCCTGGTCCCTGTGAGCACGGCCTTATTTGGGACTAGGTCTTTGCCGATATCACCAAGTTGAGGTCATCAGGGCGGGCCCCAGTCCAGGGACCGGCGTCCTACTTAGAAGAGGAGAAGGGACCCAGGTGCACAGGTAGAGCACTGGATGGCACAGGCAGAGGCTGGGAGATGTGACCGCAAGCCCAGGAGTGTCGAGGGCTGGTGGCAACGCCAGCCGCTCAGAGGAAGGCATGGAACAGACCCTCCCTCCGCGGTGAGCACGGCCCTGCTGACTTCCGGCCTCCGCAACTGTGAGTCAGTAAATTGCTGCCGTTTTGAGCCACCCAGTTCGTGGTGGTCTATCACGGCAGCCACAGGAATGCACGGGGCAAAGGGGACTTGGAAAGGGGCCCGAGTCCCGGAGTGCCCACCCATCCCCAGGGAGTGCCGTCCATGGGCAGACTTCACGGGAAGGCTTCCCCCCGGCAGACGCCGGCATCGCTGGGGTTCCGCCCTCGAACCCCACCGATCTCCTACCCTGCCTCAGGATCAGCTATGTAATATCTGTGGAGCTCGGTGCAAAATGGAAATACCGGGTATTTGTTTAAGAAAAAGTATTCGGAATTTCAAGGCAGCAAGAGCAGGACAATAAACCAAGCAGCAGGCCCTGGGCACGGTCGTACCCCACAAATCCAGCTGGCTCTGCGTAGCTGAGGGGTCCCCAGGGCCCCGTATCTATCAGGGTGCAGCTAAGGGTGCAGGATGGTTTCCTTCAGCGGGGAGGAAAATGCCCTGAACTTGACGGGGAGACGTTTGCACATATGTGCATACACGCACAGCCACTGCAAATGGGAAAATTGTACGGCTTGTGAATTATATAATATCTCAATGAAGTTGTTTAATAAAAAAAAAGATCTCAGAGCTGCCGCCAACCCATCCTGCCTTCCCCTCCGACCCCCTACCAGGAGGCAGAGGGGGAGAGGAGGTTCCTGGGGTGACCTGGCTGCCCTGAGGCCAGGGCTGGCCGTCCAGTGTCGGGGGCACCTGACCCCACCTTCCTCCCCTTCCCTTTTTAGCCTGGGCTGGGCCTCCATCGCAGCCGGGCCCTCACCATCCAGCGCCCACCCCCGGCCGCGTCCTCCTGCCCCGGCGGTGCCGAGCAGGGGCATGTGCTCCGGTGAGCCCCCCGGCCTCCTCCTCCCAGACCCCCTGTCCCCTGCAGCTGACCCCGTGGCACCCCAGGGATGCCTCTGGCTCGTGCAGAGGCATCTGGGGTTCCCTTCGCGCCTTCTGAGATGACAACCAGGAGCACAGCCGCCTCCACCACGCAAGCACAGAGACGCGGGGTCAGCCTCGGCACAGGGCATCAGCCCAGCCGGCAAAGGAGCCGAACTCGGCAGACTCACTCGATCTCCCTCCCCCAGTTCCTGGCAAAATGAACCCCAGATTACTTTTTTAATTTTTTTTTTTTTTTTTTGAGACAGAGTCTGGCTTTGTTGCCCAGGCTAGAGTGAGTGCCGTGGTGTCAGCCTAGCTCACAGCAACCTCAGACTCCTGGGCTCAAGCAATCCTTCTGCCTCAGCCTCCCGAGTAGCTGGGACTACAGGCATGCGCCACCATGCCCGGCTAATTTTTTCTATATATATTTTTAGTTGGTCAATTAATTTCTTTCTATTTTTGGGAGAGACGGGGTCTCACTCAGGCTGGTTTCGAACTCCTGACCTTGAGCAATCCACCTGCTTCAGCCTCCTAGAATGCTAGGATTACAGGTGTGAGCCACCACGCCCGGCCCTAATTTTTTTAAAAAAATAAAGGCATAGTCACAAAATGAGGAAAGGAAAACAACTTTCTGCCACAAACTTTGAAAGCTGAGGGACAAGCCCGGAGACCCATGGAGGGGTGCAAGGGCACAGCCCCCAGGGCAGGTTGTGGGGAGAGGGGCCTGGGGTCCCCCTGTTTGGGCATCTGAAGAGAAGCAACTCTGGGAAGGTCTGGGGAAGCCACAGAAAAGGCCCCAGAACTCGCCACAGCTTCCCCCAGCGGGTCCTGGGGACGGGAGGCCCGTGCTCAGTGGCGGGAGAAGCCCAGGCCACGAGACCTACAAGAGGCAGCGTGACCACTGAAGCCATTTATTATTATTTTTTTTGAGACAGAGTCTCTCTCTGTTGCCCAGGCTAGAGTGCCTTGGTGTCAGCCTAGCTCACAGCAACCTCAGACTCCTGGGCTCAAGCAATCCAATCCTGCCTCAGCCTCCCGAGTAGCTGGGACTACAGGCATGCGCCACCATGCCCGGCTAATTTTTTCTATATATTGTAGTTGGCCGATTAATTTTCTTTCTATTTTTAGTAGAGACGGGGTGTCATTCTTGCTCAGGCTGGTCTTGAACTCCTGACCTTGAGCGATCCTCCCACCTCGGCCTCCCAGAGTGCTAGGATTACAGGCATGAGCCACCACGCCCGGCCCCATTTCCTATTCTTGAGGCAGGATTTTTTTAACTTCCCACTTGTCGAAGGAGAGTGGAGCACCTTTGTCAAATCCTCACGTTCCCCCAAATCTCTCTGCAACGTCTACTTACACGGGCGCTGAGCCCGGGCCTGGCTTCGGAAGCGGGTGGGAAACATGGGCGTCACTAATTCGTGGCCTCAGAGACCTTTCTTTGACAGGTTATTGACCCTGTGAATACGTTGGCACCAAACAGCCAATGACCCAACAGCTGCCGCTCACAGAATCGTGACTTTCATTGTCAGCAAAGTCACTCTGGCATGCCCTCCGATATTTTATCACATGGAGACGCCAGGGGCCACCTCTCCAGCCCGTAGCCAAGACTCTGGGAGCTCCGGGGGCAGGTCTCTGAGGATGCCCCAGGACCAGCGCTGGTGGCAGGTGCTTCTGACGCCTTCCCTGGGCTGGGTCTAGGCGGCCACAGTCGGCTCCAGGGTTTCTTGTAGTCCAAGTCCCCCCGCACCCCCACTTACCCGAGACCCACAGGACCCCCGGGGGAGGTCCCCAGCACTGCCCTCGTGCTGACTCCACTCCCATCCACGGGAACTCAGGCAGCCAGGCCGGCTCAGGCCACAAGCTGCCTCCCCAGGGCAGCTACAGACAGGTTCTCCAGGACTTTCTAGACCCCAACCAACAGGTTTGAGGGATGCCCAAGAGCCCTCCTGGGGTTAGGGTATAAGAGGGTGTAGCCAAGTAGTAGTCACTTGAGTACATTCTTCGAGCAGCAGCGAAGCAGCTCATGTACCCAAGTGGCAATTAAAAACCGTGGGTGTCACGGGCTCACGTACACACACATACAAACACACGTACACACACACAGGCAGACACGCACTACACTCTGGAGTGTAGGATGCCAGCACCGGAGGGCACGCTTCAGGGAAAGGGTAGGGAAACTGAGGCCCACGGATGTGTGGACCCCACCAGCCTGGGGGGCGGGTGAAGCTCAAATCTCGCCCTGCGGTGCCTTGACCATCCAGCTGCACCCTCAGCGCCCAGAGCAGGTTGGTCTTGCTCACTTCACACCCAAACTGAAACCCCCTCCCCGCTCCCAGCCTGGGGCCGCAGCGAGGAGCCAGCACAGAGCAGGGATCCCTGGCTGGGTGGTTCGCTGCAGCTGAGACTGTTCCAGTAACTTGACTAAGCAAACAAGGACACGCCGATTTCCGCTCTCCAGCCCACAAGCCAGGCACCACCTCCACCCCCTCCCCCGCCCCCAGGAGGGAGCCGGCCCCTCTCACCCCGGGGCAGCTCTCGGACCCCCTGACCCGCCCGCCCTCCCTCCGTCTGCTGACCTGCTCCCTCCGACAGGCCGCCGCACTTACCTTCCTGTCCCTGGAGAAGTGAGGACCTGGCCCTGTCACCGACAGCAGCGGGCGAGCAGGTTTGACAGGCACGTCCCACAGTAGCAGCGCCTTATACGCCACCACGGAAGCGCAGTCGTCCCCACGGCCATGCGGGATCCCGGGAACCTTTGTCCGAGCCTCTGGCCGACCCCCAGCAGGTGGGGCCTGAGGGGATGGCTTCAGGTGTGTGTGGGGGGTCCTCGCTCCTTTGTGAACACTCAGCCCAGGTCACCGTCATTTCTACCCTGGGAAAGTCCTGGGAAGCTTGGGATACACTCTGGGCCCTTCTTGGTTCTCAAGACCGATTATGGGGAGTAGCTAAATAAGGCCCGGGGATGTGTCTAAAGTCAACATTTCACAGCTGTTATTCGGATTTAGACGGAAGTCTTGTTCTCCTATGTTGAGATAGGTCTAGAATCTGGTCACCCCTTTCCCCTGCGTGGGTCCTTGCAGTGGCCCCGACGTCCTCCGGTGCCCCCGTAGCTGCCTGCAGCAGGAGTCCACGCTCCAGTCCTCTGTCCGCGGCGCGGCCCACAGCGCCCCTTCACCTGCCCCAGGCCCTCGCCTTGCTGTTCCCTTGGCCTGGGACATTCTTTTCCTCACCTCCTCAGGACTCCACTCAAGCACCACCTGCCCAGAGAGGCCTTTCCAGCTCGTCCCGTGTGATGGGCTCGCAGACCTCCATCCTGCGCCCCCCCCACCCCGCCCCTGCCCTGGCTCGGCGTTCTTCCCTGGACTTTCTGCCCCGGTGCAGCGAGAGCCATTCCAGGCGGGGTTCTTGCCCACCTCCCAACTGTCAGCCTGTAACCCGCCCAAGACAAGAATTCATGTCCTGGCCTGTTCCTGGGTGGCGACGTCATTGATACTTCAGCGCGGCAATGGCAGATCCGCAGCCCGTGTCCGGCGGCCTCACGGACCAGGCTGCCCTCCGTTGCTGCTCCGGCTCAGACCCCAGCACGAAGGATTTTCTATTGCAGCAGACCATGCTGCAGATTAAGGATCCTAAGAAGTCACTGGATTTTTATACTAGAGTGAGTTCTTGGAATGACGCTTCTCCAAAAGTTAAGATTTTCCTATTATGAAATTTTCCCTCTATTTCTTGGCTTATGGGGATAAAAATGACATCCCCAAAGATAAAGATGAAAAAGTAGCATGGGTATTCTCCAGAAAAGCTACACGTGAACTGACACGCAATCGGGGCACTGAAGATGATGAAACCAGAGTGCCCACAGTGGCCATTCAGACCCTCGAGGGCCGGGTCACATTGGAATTGCTGTTCCTGATGTACACGGTGCTCGTAAAAGATTTGAAGAACTGGGAGGCAAATTTGTGAAGAAACCTGATGATGGTGAAAGAAGAAAGGCCTGGCATTTATTCAAGATCCTGGCGGCCACCGGATTGAAATTTTGAATCCTAACAGAATGGCGACTATTACTTAGTGCCATGAAAATGCTCCTTTTGAGATTTTGGTGAAGGCAGAGGTTAAAAAGGAAACAATAATGGGATTCAAGATATTCAGATAGCAGAAGCATCTAGGACTGGTGGATCACGGTTGCAATTCAAATTATTCTTGAATCCATTTCCCTTTCCTATGTCAGCCGGATTTTTTTTCACCTAACTGTTCAGTCATCACTCTGGTTTTAAAGTAATGCTTTACCTTATGTCCTTGAATATAGTTGTATAACTTTACTTTTTAGTTAATGATTAAAACAATTCCCTTTACTCTCTGGGAGGCCAAGGTGGGCGGACTGCTCGAGGTCAGGAGTTCAAAACCAGCCTGAGCAAGAGGGAGACCCCGTCTCTACTATAAATAGAAATTCATTGGCCAACTAATATATATAGAAAAAATTAGCCAGGCATGGTGGCACATGCCTGTAGTCCCAGCTACTGGGGAGGCTGAGGCAGGAGGATCGCTTGAGCCCAGGAGTTGGAGGTTGCTGTGAGCTAGGCTGACACCATGGCACTTGCTCTAGCCTGGGCAACAAAGCGAGACTCTGTCTCAAAAAAACCCAAAAAACCCCGAAAAAACAATTCCCTTTAGAAGCTAAAAAAGAAAAAAAGAATTCTTGTCCTTCTTGTTCCCTGTTGTGTCCACACCTCCAGGGCAGTGATACTTCCGTGAGGTCTAGAATCTGGCCGGGTGCCCGTTTCCCACCAGTGCAGACACTGCCCAGGAAAGACGGGAAACCGTGACTCTGTGGCCCCAGGAGGAAGCGCCTTAAGGATTATCACGCAGATGGACAGAGGTCATTTCCAGGGCCTCCACCCCAAGTCTCTTCCTCCTGGTGAGAGACATAGGTGAGGGCGCGGCCACTCGGGCAGAGCGAGCAAGAACATGGGCTCTCGGACGGGGTCTCGGCCCTGCCGGGTGCTAGCCGCCCCACCCAAGCCTTGACTTTCCGACATCTCTGGTGGTGCGGACAACGGAACCTTCTTCACAGTGGGAAAGCACACGCTGCTGTGCCTGGCACATAGAAAGTTCTAGATAGTTATAGAAAAACACAAAGAAATTCCAGCAGAGTGCCCTGAAGGTGAGAGGAACCTCACAATGTCTCTGCTTTTTTTTTGAGCCAGAGTCTCAGTCTGTCACCTGGGCTAGAGTGCCGTGGCATCAGCCCAGCTCACAGCAACCTCACACTCCTGGGCTCAAGCGATCCTCCTGCCTCAGCCTCCCGAGTAGCTGGGACTACAGGCACGCGCCACCATGCCCGGCTAATTTTTTATATATATTTCTAGTTGGCCAATTAATTTCTTTCTATTTTTAGTAGAGACGGGTGTAAGGTTTTTCGGCGGTGGCGAAAAGAAAAGAGACACAGAAAGAGAAAGAGTGGGGGGCCAAACCACGTGGCTTTATTATACACTCGTGGACGAGGTTCTGGGGCCCCAAGGGGGGGGGCCGGAAGTTGCCGCTGTTTGAAGGGGCTGAGGCCTTTTATATCCTTTGGGCCTGGCTAGGGACTTTTGGCGGGAAGAGCTGGGGATTTTAGGAGGGGTATTTGTGGAATCCAGGAGCCAAAACATTCTTATCTAGGTGGACATCTGGGTGTGGATCCTCTCAGCGGGGCCTGGCAGTTTTGTCCTTGGCGGGTCTGGTCTCCAGTCTTTTCTTTTTGATCCAGGGAAGGGAGGGGGCCGCCACCAGCCTTACAACAGGGTCTCTCTCTTGCTCAGGCTGGTCTCAACTCCTGAGGTCAAACCATCCTCCCGCCTCGGCCTCCCAGAGAGCTAGGATTATGGGCCTGAGCCACCGCGCCAGGTCAGAAAATGTTTTCTTCAGTCTCACTTACGAAATGCCTGTAGAGCTCATTGATTAAAGTAATTAGTTAAGGAATCCTCCCGAGGGACACGGCGTTTTCTGGGTTCCGGGGTGTGGCTCTGTGGCGTGCCTGGCCCCAGACCAAGCCGGCAACGTGGCCTCACACCCAGCTCCGGCCGCGCCAGTGCGGCACTGCGCCGGCGCGGAAGCGGGTAGAACCCGCCGTGCCTGTTGCTGTCCACCGCTGCCCACCGACAGCTCCGCCTGGCTGTCCGCGCGCCTCACACTTCACCGGCAACGTCAAAGCTAGGGATTTTTTCCCTTCTTTTTAGAAACTGAGGTGAAATTCACACAATATAATCATTTTTATGTTTACTTATTTATTATTGTTTTGGAGACAGAGTCTTGCTCTGTTGCCCGGGCCAGAGTGCCGTGGCGTCGGCCTAGCTCCCAGCAACCTCCAACGCCTGGGCTCAAGCAATCCTCCTGAGTAGCTAGGACTATAGGCATGCACCACCATGCCTGGCTAATTTTTTTCTATATATTTTTAGTTGGCCAAGTAATTTCTTTCTATTTATAGTAGAGACGGGGTCTCACTCTTGCTCAGGCTAGTCTCGAACTCCTGACCTCGAGCCATCCTCCCATGTCAACCTCCCAGAGTGCTGGGATGACAGGCGTGAGCCACCGCGCCCAGCCAACATAATCATTTTTAAAGTGAGCAATTTAGTGTCATTTGTTAATTTCACGATGCCATGTGACTACTACCACCTCTCTCTAGTTCCAAACTTTTTTGAGTCTGGGCTGGAGGGCAGTGGTGTGGTCACAGCTCACTGCAGCCTGGAACTCCTGGGCTCAAGGGATCCTCCCACGTCGCCTCCCAAGCATCGGGGACTATAGGCACAAGCTAGTGCGCCTGGCCAAAACATTTTTATCACCCCCAAAAGAAACCACACACCCACTAAGCAACCCCCACCACACTGCCATTCACTGGCAACCGCCCATCTGCCTTGCACCCCCGTGGATTCCCCATTCCACACATTTCACATGTTGCACCTGGCCTTCTGTGACTGGCTTTCCTCACTCAACAGGATGCCTTTGAGGGTCCTCCACATCGTGCCGTGTGTCAGTGCCCCACTCCCGCCCATGGCCACATAATATTCCACTGCATGGGTGCTCCGTTTTCTTTATTCATTCGTCTGTCGGTGGCCACTGGGCTCTTGTGGATGCTGCTGCTACGAACACGGGTGCACATGTGTTTGTTGGCTGTGTCGATTTTTTTTTCCAGAGACGGGGTCTTGCTCTGTCACCCAGGCTGGAGTGCAGTGGCCGATCACAGATCCCCAGCTCAAGCGATCCTCCTGCCTCAACCTCCCGAGTAGCTGGGACCACAGGTGTGGGCCAGCAGGCTTGTCGGTTTTGACGCCAAACCACCATGATGCCGCCCCCCAGCTTCCCCAGCTTGTGCCTGCGCCCCCAGAGGCTCACCCCAGACGCCCAGGTATTGATCTTCCTCCTCTCCAGCCTAACGACCCGCCCATCCCAGCCACCAGCCCTGCCAGCCTCACTCTGGAACATCTCCTAAGCCTTCCCACCACCACTCCCGCCACCCCTGCCCCTGGGCTCCCAGCCAGATCATCTTTCTTTTTTTTTTTTTTGAGACAGAGTCTCACTTTGTTGCCCAGGCTAGAGTGAGTGCCGTGGCGTCAGCCTAGCTCACAGCAACCTCAAACTCCTGGGCTCAGGCGATCCTCCTGTCTCAGCCTCCCAAGTAGCTGGGACTACAGGCATGCGCCACCATGCCCGGCTAATTTTTTGTATATATATTTTTAGTTGTCCAATTAATTTATTTCTATTTTTAGTAGAGACGGGGTCTTGCTCAGGCTGGTTTTGAACTCCTGACCTCGAGCAATCCACCCGCCTCGGCCTCCCAGAGTGCTAGGATTACAGGCGTGAGCCACCGCGCCCGGCCGGCAGATCATCTTTCTAAACCGTTTATCAGACATGCCCTCCCCCTAAAGACAGACCACCCTAAAGTGGTTCCTATGGCAACCAATGCACATTTAAACTCTACTTCACTGAGACCCTGTGTGATCTCTCCCCAGGGCTCACAGCTCCTCCCATCCCACCCCACCTGCATTCCCTGTGCTACCACCGCCCGGACCTTCTGTCCCTCAGTCGGTGCTGACCTCATGCCTGTGTCACTGTCTCTTCTTCTTGGAACACTCCACCCCTTGGGGTAACCGTGGCCACCCACTCTTGACTCAGCTCAGGTGGCACCTTCCTCCAGTCACCCAGGTTAATCAGCAACCCGTTAACTGTCTTCCACTTTACCTTACTACATTTGCAGCACAGCATTATAAAACCTGTAAGTAGCTTGCATACTTGTGTTTTGTCAGTTTTGTCCTCCTCTGGAACAAAAACTCTGGGGGCAGGTGCCACCACTACGCCCGCCCAGCAGCTGGACCAGAGAGTGCAGGGGAGGTGCTCCCTGCACATCTGCGGGACACCAGCCAGCAGGGGGGGGGGTCCCGGAGTTGGGACGGCAGTGAGGTGGGGTCAGGCAGTGTTTAGTATGGTGCCCCACCCCAGCTGCGTGGGCTTAGAGAGGCTGTGCCTGGAAAGGAACAGCATTTAATACCAGGTGATGGGTGGGGACGTCTGGCAGGAAGTCACTCTTCCGGACAGCCTCTCGCCCCTGCGATCAGATCCAGGTTCCTTCCGTCCGGGACATCACCTCCTGCAGTGATGACTCAGGTGGACCCAGCCCAGCCGAGCAGCGCTGCCTGCGACCTCCTCCGCTACTGCAGACGCCAGTCACGCCAACCTTCTCCACCCTGACTCCCGCAGCCAACGTGGGCAGAAGAAAAGGGACAGGTTGGGTTCTGTCTGAGAGGTGGCAACTTCTGGGCTACTCCCATCTGGCCTGCAGCAATTGCCAGAGCCCATGATGCTCCTAGCTGGGCAGGACTGTGCCCGGTGTCCCTCCCTCTTGCTCTGGACGTCCACACAGTGAGCTAGACAGCAACTATTTACTCGACACCCACTGTGGGTCAGGGAAACAGCAGGGACTAAACAGACACAGCCCCTGCCCTCCTGCAGATTAGACCCCCTCCCCAAAATAGAAGCAGTGTGGGAAGTGAGGTGCCAAGACAGCAAGCAGCCGAGACAGAGCTTAACCGGCCTGTGCACCTTCAAGACCACCGGGAGGCCTCTTCTCTTGACCGAGGGGCCCAGGGAGGAAGAGCCCAGGCTCTATAAAGTCACTGTTCAGGGAACTCAGAGCTGGGCCTCTTTCTAGGCCTTGCTGTAGGGCACTTGAACTTCTCAGACCGGACCTTAATTTTTCCCTCAGTAAAAGAGATAAGACAAGATACATGTCTGTACCCATGTCACCATTACTTGGAATGGTGATTGAGATTTCTGATAAGAATTGAAGCATTAACCTGGAAGTTTAAGCAGGGAACTTGTGTACGGATAGCTGAGCAGGTGGTCGATTCTTGCTTTTCAAGTAGATGCCATGCACAGCATAGCACAGCTACGCAGAACAAATATTTTATTAACAAATAGGTTACATAACTAAGGCATGTTCTCAACATACATAACTTGACTAGACTGTAACTGCCTACTACACAAAACAAAATGAGGGTCTTTGAATCATACTGACACTTTAATTCAGTGAGCATCACATAGACCTTGTAAAAGCACGAACCATATTTTAATAGGGAAAAATCTCTTCTACTGAGACTTCTTTTTCTTGTGCACTTACCCACGGTCCCCTCTCCTACATAATAAAAACACAGGTCTTCCACAATCTCCTGCACTCCCTTCTAGCTCTGAGTTCTCCAAAGAGAGGACTTACACTCCTTATTGTCCCAGGGCTCCCTGGTGTCTAAGAAAAGAGGCCTCCTGGCCAGAGGTGGACAGGGCCATTACGCTTCACCCAGCACCACTCAGTCTCTGGCACCTCACCTCCCACAGTTTATATTGGGGGGAGGTCATCTCACCCAGTTAATCTCAAGGAGGGAGGGACCACGTCTGTTTATGCCCCATACTTTCCCTAGAGCATCCTTCACCCAGTGATTGTGCCGAGTCCCAGCTCCTGTCATTTGCGTGAACTCAGGGCTAAAAAGCTATTGGCTCTTCAAAAAGGGAAGAGGCTTCTAACATGAGTATTCAGACGTGGCATAAACAACATCACCAAGAAAATGGTGGAAAATGTGTAAAATGTTAGATCATCTACTCACAAAAACGTGGAGGAAAACCACAAGTCTAGGCAGACCATGAATAAGATTAAAACACTTTGAACAAGTGCAAGAGAGGCAATGATCCTTTTTGCACTTAGTAGAAGAGTGTAATAATTTAACACTAGCATTCTTAAAGTCAGTAATCCTCACTTTACTTTCCTCTCCCTTCCACCAAGTGTTAAGTGCATAGAGCAAGCAGTCCAGTACTTGAGTTAAAATTTTTTACAGTAGCCACATTTAAAAGACATAAAAAGAAACAGATGTAACTAGTTTAAAAAGCACATTTTATTTAGCCCAGTCTATCCACAATATTACCATTTCAACAAGCAACGTGAAAATGATCGATGAGATCGTGAGACAAAGTAGCAAACCTTAGAAAGTCGCGTCTGTTCCTTCCTACTTGCCCAGCACAATTTCGCAACCCCTGACTGTGACAGCGTACAGCTCTCTGGAGGGATGGCTTAAAGGCAAAACAGAATGCAGCACGTGTCACTTGCCCGCGTCGCTGTATTCCTTAAAAGATAAATGACCCCCGTCCTTGCTTCGTCCTACCCATAACACGATAATGTCCGGTGGGGCTAGAGGCGGCGCGTCCGTGCTCTGTGACCACACGTGCTCTCCCGCCCGCACCTCCACGTGCTCCAGCGTCGCCTTCGCCGCCGGCATCTAGCAGTGGGCGGGGGCCTGTGCCCGGCGGCCCTCCCCGAGGCTGTTCCGGACGGTGGGCCTGGGTCCACAGTCCTCGGCCAGACGGCTGCACAAAACCAACTTTAACTCTTTAAAAGCTTCATGCTTTTCCTTTAGTCGACGCGACACTCGGCGTCCTTGTCTAGCGCCGCGTCCCTGGCGTCCGCGGGCCACCGAGGGCGGGTCAGCACCTGCACGTCCAGGTCCCGGGCAGGCGTTCGGCCCCGCAAACCCGAACACGCCGGCGGCGGCGGCAGCCCGCAGGCACGCTCGCCCGCAGGCCCATCCTCCGGGCCGCAACTCCTCGCGGCGCTCCGCCGGCGGCCGCGGTGGCGGAGCCTTGGGCCCGCGCGCTCACCGACGCGGCCCGCCTGAGGGACGACGGAGCGACGGACTCTGGCCGCGGAACCGCCGGGGACCCCACGCCGGGCAGAGGCACCGCGCCCGGCCGTCAGCCTGCTCCCCCAGCTCCGGTTCGACATCCCGCCCGGCAAACAGACCACCTCCATCCGGGCGGAAGCATAAGTCTCATCCCTCCTACCGCCTCTGCACTCTATTTATGAGGCGGTTGGGGACCGCCCCTCGCGAGACCCCGCGGGAGCTCCACATCGCGCGAGAGCAGCAACACCAATCCTTTCCCGGAAACAAACGCCCTTTCCCCTCTCACGTGACGAGAAGCGCCCCGCCCCTCCCCTGGCGCGACCCCGGCGCATGCGCGCACGGACGCACGTCCGACGCTCGCGCGCGCGGTGACGTCAACCCCTCTTGGCGCCGGCGCCGCGGCGGAAACCGGAAGTAGGTCCGCGGCGCGCGCTCTGCTCTCAGCGGGTCGGAATCATGGCGGCCACGGCCACGATGGCGACCTCGGGCTCGGCGCGGAAGCGGCTGCTCAAAGAGGAAGACATGACCAAAGTAGAATTCGAGACCAGCGAGGAGGTGGACGTGACCCCCACGTTCGACACTATGGGCCTGCGGGAGGACCTGCTGCGCGGCATCTACGCCTACGGTCGGTGGGCGCGGGCCGCGGGGTGGGCCGGAGGCGCGGGCCGGATCGCGGGGCCCGGCCGGGGGTCGCCGGGCCAGGTTACTTACTGGTCCCTCAGCAGGGCCAGGGCCGAGGTCGGGGCTCGATGACGTGCGACCCTCGCCCCCGGCACCCGGTCGCCCCCTGATTCGCGTGGGTTCGTTCGGTGCCTGCTCCTGGTACAGGGAGGGTGCCGAGCTGGGTCCAGCGGGGGCTGCAAAGTCTTCCCGGTGCTTCGGGATCATTCGCTCAGCAAATAACTTTTGTATCTATTATTGGCTGTGGGCATTGGGGGATTAGCGGTAAACCAGACAGGTTCGTGCCGTTACGGCACGGAACGTACGTGCCGTTACGTTCTCCCAATTTTCTTTGGGAGAAGAACAACATAAAACCAAGGTTGCTTCGGGCAGCGGTTGTTGCTATGGAGAACACAAGGCGGGGTGGTTGAGTAGAATAGGACTTCGGGGAGGAGAGCATTAGTGGAGCAGATAGGCGAGGGGGCTGCCAGGAGGGGATGACATTTTAGTCGAGATCTGGACTGGGAGCCTGTTATGAGCAGAGGGAGGAGCAGTCAGGGCAGAGGAAACAGCTGGTGCCAGGGCCTTGCAACCCTTAGCCGGGTGCATTCCAGGAACAGAAAGAAGCTCCCTGTGGTGGAATTTTGGAGGGATAGGCAGGAGCCCAATTTACTGAAGAAACACGGTGATGAAGACTTGAACTTCATTTCTGAGTGCAGTGTAAAGCCACTCACTGGAGGGTGTTAACATCAAAGCAACATGATCAGACTTACAGTTACAGAGGTTATTCTGGGTGTCTGGACTTGGGGTGAGGTGAGGAAGGAGAAGAAGCAGAGAGATGAGTTGAGAGCTTTTGCTCTAGTCTCTGGGAGAGGCAACGGTGTTGCGTTTGAGATGGAGTACATAGGGCTCATGGTCTTGGCTGATGGATTGAATATGAGCGGCAGAGGAGGGAGGACTGGAGTGTGAGTTCTTGGTGCTCTGAGTAACTAGGTGGGTGCTGTCTGCTTAGGCAGGCAGCATGCCAGGGAGGCAGAATTGGGAGCTCTGCCTTGGTCTGTCTGAGAGGTCTGTGATCCATCCTGTTGGAGATGTTCTGCGGGCAGGTAGCCTGGGGAAAAGGTCAGGTTGGGGACGCAGGTGGGAATTATCAGCATTGATTATGTTTAATGCCTGGGACTGAGACATCTTTTATCCAACAGTTCTTGATGCTCAGACAGTTTAGACAAAGTGAAATGTAGTTGCTGAGGTAATGGCAGATGACTAGGAAGCACCGCAGCCGGGCCTCACTGAGGGGGACAGCCCCACCTGCCTTCTTGGCACCCAGGGCGTCCCTGCTCTAAGATACCTTTGTTGGTTTCACATTCATATACTTCATGACTAGTTTAAGTCATCTCTTATATTTACTCTTGTGTTAAGGTGAGAAATTGTGCTACATTTCTAAAAAGAGTACCAAAACACTAAAAGAGAATTTTGTACATAAAGTTTTATTTGACTGCTTGAAAAATACTTTTTTTTTTTTGAAACAGAGTCTCACTCTGTTGCCTGGGCTAGAGTGCCGTAGTGTCAGCCTAGCTCACAGCAACCTCAAACTCCTGGGCACAAGCGATCCTCCTGCCTCAGCCTCCTGAGTAGCTGGGACTACAGGCACGTGCTACCATGCCCGGCTAATTTTATACATATATATTTTTAGTTATGCAGCTAATTTCTTTCTATTTTTTTTTTTTTTTAGTAGAGACAGGGTCTCACTCTTGCTCGGGCTGATCTCGAACTCCCGAGCTCAAAGGATCCACCCGCCTCGGCCTCCCAGAGTACTAGAAATACAGGCGTGAGCCACCGCCCGGCCGAAAAATACTTTTTGTCCTTCAAAATAGTCTCATCCCTTGGTAGTAACTGCTGTGCAAGAAAGATAATATTGTAGTTAATGTAGCTGCAACCACACAGAACAGCGCTGGACACCGCACAATATAACCCAGCAGATTAGGTACAGTTGTAGACCACATGAGCAATGCATAGACTTAATGCTAGCTAATAGGGAAGAGCAGTGACTACAGTGCTACTGGCCTTTTTTTTTAATTTAAAAAGTGATGAACAAAAAATGTAGGCTGTCTGTGATATCATCGAACAATACAGACATAATTAGAGTAAAAAGCGAGCTTCTCCCCACCCTGCTCTTCTGCTGTAACCACCAATGACATTTGATGCCCATACTTCCAGAACCTGCGAGCCCCAGGGATTTTTTTTAAAAACAAAACTGGTGTCTATATATTATACAGTTTGATGTTCCTTTTACAGATATTATATGTTTCCAAATAATATCCCATATTAGTATAAAAATCCACTTTAGCCCAATTCATTGAGCCCCCCTGCGCCTTGAGCGCTTACAATGACAAACATTGGATTAGGCTAGGGGACGGGTTAGTATGGGTTGGTGGTTGAAAAAACAAAAACCATGTCTGCCTTTGAGAAGTTTATGGTATGTATGTGGTTTTAATGCTGTCGTCATGGTGAGAGCTGAATTTTTCTGTCTTGTCTTGCAGGTTTTGAAAAACCATCAGCAATCCAGCAGCGAGCTATCAAGCAGATAATTAAAGGGAGAGACGTCATCGCACAGTAAGTTGCCCCCTGTGCAGAGGGCAGCTAGACCTGCGGTGGGGAAGCATAGCACGGCTCAATGCATTGCAGGGACAGCTTTGTCTCCTCAGTTTCTGTACATACGGGCCCAGCTATTTCCTTGACATCAGCCATAGGATTATTTTTTCATTTTTGTGTTCTGTAGTATAAAAGGTTTTTTTTTGAGACAGAGTCTCGCTTTGCTGCCCAGGCTAGAGTGAGTGCCGTGGCGTCAGCCTAGCTCACAGCAACCTCAAACTCCTGGGCTCAAGCGATCCTCCTGCCTCAGCCTCCCCAGTAGCTGGGACTACAGGCATGAGCCACCATGCCTGGCTCATTTTTTCTATATATATTAGTTGTCCAATTAATTTCTTTCTATTTATAGTAGAGACGGGGTCTTGCTCTTGCTCAGGCTGGGACTACAGGCACGTGCTACCACCTTGCACGTATGACACAAGGTCAGGAGATTGCTCAACTCCTGACCTTGAGCGATCCACCCGCCTTGGCCTCCCAGAGTGCTAGGATTACAGGCGTGAGCCACCACGCCCGGCAAGGTTTTGTTTTATTTATTTATTTTTTTAGCCAGCTTTGCTTAGCTATCAGTCAACATGTGGAATTGTATATAATGCTCTTTTAATAGCTTTATTCCTCATTTGCCTGCTTTCTAAAAAGCCTCTTATAAAATTTTTTTAGAGGACAGTATCAGTTCAAAAATCATAGAAAAGAGTTTTATTTGCCTAAAAGAGAGTCCCTCTTTTTCTGTCACCTATAAAACACCTCTTGAAGTTACAGATTGTACGGCTCTATCGCCCCCAATGCAAAAGCCACGTTTACTGTCCTCGTGGAGATTTAGAAGTTGTGATGCTGTGCCTGAGTCCTACCCCTTGCAGTTAAGATGTTGTTGGGATGGGAGGAGGCATCTGCTTGGGAGAAGCAGCCCCGGTGCCTCTGGAGCGAGGTGCAGAGGGAACAGTGGCACAGGTCCCCCCTCTAAATCCCACTTACCCTGTTTTCTCAAATAGGTCTCAGTCTGGCACAGGCAAAACGGCCACATTCAGTATTTCAGTCCTTCAGTGCTTGGATATTCAGGTAATTTGCCACTCTTAAACTGCTCTTTAATTCTAGGATACACTTGCTTTTTCTTCTGTAATTATAGTGTTCGAAAAGCACAATTTTAAAATTTTTTTTTTTTTTTTGAGACAGTCTCACTCTGTTGCCCCGGCTAGAGTGCCGTGGCATCAGCCTAGCTCACAGCAACCTCTAACTCCTGGGCTCAAGAGATCCTCCTGCCTCAGCCTCCCGAGTAGCTGGGACTACAGGCATGTGCCACCATGCCCGGCTAATTTTTTCTATATATTTTAGTTGGCCAATTAATGTGTTTCTATTTTTAGTAGAGATGGGTTCTCGCTCTTGCTCAGGCTGATTTCAAACTCCTGACCTTGAGTGATCCGCCCGCCCTCAGCCTCCCAGAGTGCTAGGATTCCAGGCGTGAGCCACCACGCCTGGCCTAAAATTCTTTAGTTGTACTAACTTAAATATGTTAAGAAGACCTTAATTGCACATTAATATCTGAGCCGGCTAATACCCTCTCATAACTTTTTTTGTTTAAACTGATAATTTTTAAAAAAACTAGAGGAAATTTTTGTTGGCAAGCAAAAATCCTGACTGACATGTCGTGATTTTTGCTGGATTTGCAGTGTAAATGACATTAAGATTTGCTTACCTCTGTCAGAAATCAAAGTATGGTTAATGTGAGATGATATTTAAAGTAGATCTGGGTGTGAGTTTCTGGGGTCTCACCCTTGACAACACTGAGGATTCTTTTGTTCTGATTGACTGTTCCACCAGGTTCGTGAAACCCAGGCTCTGATCTTGGCCCCCACACGAGAGCTGGCTGTGCAGATCCAGAAGGTGAGGGCATTAGAGATGGCGGGTCCTGCTTGCAAGTGTCCTTTTGTGATTTAGTGTAAAACACCAGTTGGTTCACTTAATCTAACCTCGCTTTTCAGTTTCCTCAAAATTTTTTCCCTGATTTCTTAACATTTTGCTGTAAATCATTGTATATTACTTCGTGAATTGCTGGTTTGTGTTAAGTCATTTTTAATGTAGCTTTCAGTTTTCAGGGTTTTGCAGCCTTAGGAATGTGCTTTTTTCAACAACAACAACAAAATTCCTTTTAGTCAAAACAATTCTAATTGTTTTATACTTAGATGTTATCAATATATATTTTGGAAGGATGTAAAGGTGTTAATGTTATTGCTTTGGTAGATAGGGTTATAAAGTTTATGTATTCTTTTCTGTATATTAATATGTATTGCTTTTGTAATGAGAAACCAGCAAAATTAACTTCATTTTGGCAGAGAGAAGACTAGGAGGAGAATTGTGTGGTTTCATGCTATAAATAATGACATTAATAACGAATGGCGATCATCTTAAATTGAAATAGAAATGATCTCCATTTTTGGAAGATTCAGGTGTCTCTGACTTTATAATGCTCTGGACATGAACCTGGGTTTTGATTCAGGGCCTGCTTGCTCTCGGCGACTACATGAACGTCCAGTGCCACGCCTGCATCGGGGGCACCAATGTGGGCGAGGACATCAGGAAGCTGGATTACGGACAGCACGTGGTCGCAGGCACACCAGGGCGAGTCTTTGGTAAGCGCTTTTGTCTATAAAAATTGTGCTGCAAGTGGTGATTGTAAGCAGTGCTTAAGTCATACAGGACCGTTTTCAGTTTGGTGTGCTGCGGCGGTGGGTTTTTGCATCCGGGTCACTGGTGGGAGGGAAGGGAAGGTCCCTGACATGCTGCAAGGCCAGCCGGGACGGCCAGCTCAACAATTACAGGTGTAATTGTTTCAAAATCTAATTTTATAGACATGATTCGTCGAAGAAGTTTAAGGACACGAGCTATCAAGATGTTGGTTTTGGATGAGGCTGATGAAATGTTGAATAAAGGTATGAGTAATAAAAGAATTTTCTGTTGGCATAATTCTTCTTAAATTTTCACAGGATGAAGTTGAAATGTGTAGCTAATGGGAAGCGTTCTGAGTATGAGTAGTATTTTGTTTATGGAAAACCAGTTGTGCCTTGGGGGGTGATTATGAACATAAACTCCCTGGTTTGCTTTTTTATGGTGTGGGTTTGTGAGACCAGTAACAGCCAGGACAGCGGCATCCTGGCCCAGACTGGTGGAGCACGGTGCGCTGGTGGGTGGGCACAGCCGCGTCAGGTGCAGGGTTGAGACGGAGCCCTCCGGGACACCTGGCCTCGATGGATGGACATGCGTGCCAGTGAGTTTGTTTGGAAGCATAGAGCTTTCCTCGTGCGCACACGTTTGTCCTGTGAGCAGCATGGCTCTTCCCCTTCCCAGGCTACAAAGGACAGAAATGCCTCTGCATGTAATTAATTTTTTAAAAATACATACACAAAAAGTGGGTTTCTAAAAAACATTTTTTATTTATTTACTTAAAGCTCATCAAGTGTGACTAAATAGCAGTTATACAGAATTTAGGTAATACAGAAAAGTATGCTTCCGCCCACCTAAGGAAGAAACACCCCAAACCCGCTACCTAGAAATAGTGTCATTAACGTTAGATGAACCTTGTTCTAGACAGGTATGTAGAGGTGTGTGTGGAAAGCAGGTATGTGTGTGTACACATACACGTAGACTTCCCTCTGCGAAAGACGAGGACGTGACCATCCTTGCGGTACCTGCCAGCGTGGCTGGGTATGTGACTCTTTATACGCAAGTCCACATCCCTTTGTCCGGGCCCAGCCTTGGGCACATCTGTGACCTCGAGCAAGTCCAACTTCTGCCTCCTATTGTTTGCCTTCCACTGTTCTCCTGCAGGGTTCTCTGAACTCTTCTTAAAAAGTGGAGAGGATCAGTTATTAGCCACACAGACTTGTTTGCTTTGCTCTCAAAATAAGAAACCAGGGAGCCCAGCACTTAAGCTTGAATACATTTCAGTTCTCTTCACAGTGTTTCTGTTTTAAGTCTTTGTAAAATAGGAACTGTTCTTAAAGGAGGATGGTGTAGAGGTGAAGCATTTTGTTGCTTCTGACATTAACTCGTGACCTCCGTAACGCTAGTCGAGGTGAGCTGCTTGGCCTCTTAGGGTCTGGTGGAAGAAGAGCTGAGTGTCTGCGCCAGGCAGCCCTCCTTTCCTAGCAGAGGGTGACGCTGGCTTCCGTGGCCCGAGAGTGCTGCAGGTGACCATCTCCGTGCTGGCTTTACTCCGGGGACTCCCAGATGACAGACCCAGACTTAATTTCCTTGAGGTTTTTTTTCCTTTCCTGTGCCACCTTCAGTGGCCCCCTTCCTAAGCCTGTGTGGTCACATTCCCTGTGTACATCTGACTTTTCCCCTTCAAATCCAGGGCTTTGTCCTGCTCACTGCTCTCCTTTTCCGTACTTTTGCCGTCTGTTGTATGTCTCGTTAGTGTTTACCCAGAGTAGGGGAGAGCCTGCCACATGCCAGGCATTGGGGCCGTGAATGTGATGATGAAAGAAAGGTTCAGTAGTTGACTCAGCAGATGGGGACCGTCACTGGCAGCCTGGTCCAGAGGGCTGGTTGTCACGGGAGTCAGAAATGGCCAGAGGGGAGTCTTGAGTTGATGGAGGACAAGACCAGAGGGAGCCCAGGCTTTTTACAAATGCCTTTTATATAAGCATTATATAAGCAAATGTCATTATATAAGCAAATATATATTCATTGTAATGACATAATTTTTAAAAATAAAAATCAGAAAATGTGTGTCTGTAGACTTTTTTGTACACAGCTGTAGTTAACAAACTTGGAATCATTTTGTGTGTACTGTTTCATAAACTGCTTTTTAGTAAACTTACCTGTCCGTGATAAGAAAAATGCAACATTTTTTTGTGGCATTCGGTATACTCTGTTGTAGGGATGTTCTCCAATTTATATGGCCAGTTCTGTTTTATTGGTTGTCTGGGCTGTTTTCACTCTTAAAGATAGGATTTAGATGTATACTTTTTAGGTCTTTCATGTTCTCCCTAAAGGAGGACAGATATGTGAGGACCTCTAGGTGACAGCAGTTCCCTCGAATAGTGACCGGGCAGTGTCACCAGAATGGAGCGTGAGGTGGCCGGGTTGTGAAGCGAGGATTTTGCTTCTGAGCAGCAACCAGCAGCACACGTGGAGAACCCCCTGGGGTCATTTTCCTCGGTCTCGGGTTCCTGAATAGCTTCTGAGGTGCCCAGAAGCTAGTGCTCGGGCTGCTTCTCATCCTGAGCTTGGAGACCCCTGCCCTGCCCCGTCCCATGCACCTGTCTGGGGCCCAATGTGAAGGTTCCGCTCCTCGGTCAAGTTAAAGGTTCAGTTCCCACAAAGCACTCAGTAGAGTCACTTTTGCATCTGAGGACGCCATTGGTAGTGAGTGGCTCTTGGGCTCCTGTCCCTTAGGGCGGAGGTTCTCCAACAGAGGTCTCCAGACCAGCGCATCTGTGTCCCCTGGGACTTGGTGGAGATGCGGATTTGGGCTCCATGGTTTCCAGGGTGGGAACCGAGTGTGGCAGATGCAGCCACACTGCGTGCAAATCCTCACAGGGCAGCAGCAGGTGGCACCAAGTCGCGCCTGCCCTGGGGGCTTCTGGGTTGTGGGTGACTTGGGGCTGGTGTTTCCATCGCTTTTGATATGTGGTATCCAGGACTCGGGGTGGGCCCATGGTCTCCACAGAACCTCAGATTAAGGACGTACCCAGGAGAAACCCAGTTCCCTCAACCAGCAAACTCCCGGTCGGTGGAGAGTGGGGTAGAGAGGGTGTGTGGATCTGCCTGCTTCTGCAGCACGGAGGGTCCTGTCAGCTGGGCCGGGCAGCTTCTGTTCCCTCGCGTGCAGCCGTAAACAGCCCCTGGTGTCTTGCTTCTCCTCCAGGTTTTAAAGAACAGATTTATGACGTGTACAGGTACCTGCCTCCGGCCACGCAGGTGGTCCTTATCAGTGCCACGCTGCCCCACGAAATCCTGGAGATGACCAACAAGTTCATGACGGACCCAATCCGCATCCTGGTAAAACGGTAAGAGTGCCCTCTTCTCAGGTGTTACTGAAATATTGGGTTGCATCTGTAAGAGGGTTTAAAACATGAAAATTCTTCCTAATTTCCTTTTTTGAAAAATAAGCGATTATAACACTCTTTCTCCTTTGACCAAGTAATTCCAAATTTAAAAATTAGCTTCCAGTATTTAGTTATCAGTGTGTTTTGTTTAGAGCCATACTCGAGGTGGTGCAAATTGTGAATAGGCAGGTCCAGAGCAGGGGCCTGTGTGGCGGCAGTAGGGACAGGACAGGACTGTGGCTGGGACAGGTAGGCGACCCGTGGCAAAGCTGTGGGCGATGGCGGCGTGGCCCTCCCCAGAGGGCCCTAGCTCGTCCTCGAGTCCCGGTCGGAAGGGTGCGAGTGTAACAGGCTGTGTCTTTGTCCGCCAGTGATGAGTTGACTTTGGAAGGCATCAAACAGTTTTTTGTGGCAGTGGAAAGAGAAGAGTGGAAGTTTGACACCCTGTGTGATCTCTACGACACACTGACCATCACGCAAGCGGTCATCTTCTGTAACACCAAGAGGAAGGTACGCTGCCTCTTCATTTGTCTGATGATGTTTTAGGGAAATGGAAGATTGAGTCTCTTAATGGCTTAGATCAAGTTTTTTCTGGGGAGGACCAATAATACATATTAGGCTCTCTGGGTGCAGTCTTTGTTGGAAAAGCGATCGTAGGCAGTAATCAAAGGAACGCGCATGGCTGTGTCCCTGTAAAGCTTGATTTACAAAAATATTGATGTTGATGTTGGTCCCATCCCTAAAGGTTCACGTTTGATTGGTGTAAGGTGGGCAGCCCCAGCAGTTTCAGCTCCCCAGGGGAGGCGCGACTGAGAACCTCCTGCCGCTTTCCTGGAAAGGGAAAAGGAGTTGGACTGTGTTCTCACGAGACTTAAATTTAAATGAGAATAATCAGACATGCCCTCCCCCACAAAAGAATTGCTATATGGAACAAATGAATTAATGGAGTTTTGTGAGTGAGCCCCAGTATTTGCTGGGCAAAGGTGAGTTTTCTGCACATGCAGTGAAGATTGGTCTGAGTTGGGAGAAGCTGCCTCAGGAGTGTTCATACTGCTTCTGCAAACCGAAATAAAGCCCTGAATACGCAGCGTCCAGTAGCATCTCTGATCCGATTTGTAGGTTGACTGGCTGACGGAGAAGATGAGAGAAGCCAATTTCACCGTGTCCTCGATGCACGGAGACATGCCGCAGAAGGAGCGCGAGTCCATCATGAAGGAGTTCCGGTCCGGCGCCAGGTCAGTCGGCTGCGCTCTGGCGCCGGTTCCGGGTGCGCACGTCCCGGGTGCCTCGCTGTGTTCAGCTCACGCGCACTGCCCCAGTCCCACTGCCCCAAAACCCTGGGGGACGCTGCTCCCTCCTCTCACGGCTGAGGCTCGGGGAGAGCAGGTGACCCTGTAGAAAGGGGAGAACCCCATGTTCCTGTGCGACATCAGGTCGGGGAGATGAGTGGCCTGAACCGGCTAGGTTGTGTGCCTCATCTAGAAGTGTATTTCACTTCCAAGTAAATGGGGGTTTTCTGTTCATCTTTTTGTGATTAGTTCTTAGTTTAATTCCACAGTGGTCAGAGAACGTGCTTTGTGAGCTTTGAACTTTATTCCAACTTGCTCTGTGGCCCAGCTAACGGCCGGCGGGGAAGGCGTGCGGGTGGGGAGGGCGCCCGGTGTGCTCACGCAGGACACACCCGTTAGGATTGGCTGCTGGTTGTGCTCTCAGTTCCTCTGCATTCTCACGGTTTTCTTCCCTGCATGGCCAGTGCTGAGAGTGGGTAGACAAGGTCATCCTCTGCGTGGTTCTGTTTTTGCTTTACTTAGTCCGAGACTACATGTAATTGTAGAATTATGGTATCTGAAGAATTTAGCTTATCGTTGAAGTGTCTTTATCTGTGGCAATCCTTTTTGTCCTAAAACCTGCTCATCTGCTGGAGCCACACAGCTTTGCTTTGGGTGGTGTTCACTTAGCACATGTGCTCATCTTTTTACGTTCCTTCCGTATCCTTACGTTTTAGGTGTATTTCTTGGAAACAGAGTTTTGCGTTTTTGTTTTGGTCTAATAATTATAATAGTTATCTTCTAATTGGAGCATTTATTCTTGTTTCATTTACTGTAAATACTGATTAACAGTGGTGTTGCACAACAGCATTTTGGTCGGTGGTGGACTGCATATGGGATCGTGGTCCCTAAGATCATATAATACTGTGTCTCCAGACCTTTTCTGTGTTTAGATGCACGGATACTTCCCGTCGGGTTTCTGTTGCTATGGTGATCAGCGCCGCAGCGCGGGAGCAGTGGGCTGTAGCGCACAGTCCACGCTGTGGTAGGCTCTGCCGTCGGGCTCGTGTCAGTACACCGTGTGATCACACGGCGTCAAAATCGCCTAACGGCACGTTTCTTACAACCCATCCCCATCGTTAACCGACCTGTGATTATTTGGTTTTAAATTGACCGTCTCATAAGTGCATTTGTTATACTTTTTCTGTGGTTCCTTTTTTCCCTATTCCTTTTCCCTCTTTCTTATTTTGGAAGATGTGTATGTTTTCATATTATGTAGTAGCTGCCCTATAGCTGTGACATATTGTCTCTGTTCTCTATCATTAATTGGTACTTTCACTGTCTTTCTAGACATGCAAGGACCTGGAAGCACTAACTTCATTTATCCCCCAAACTTAGTGTTGCCATGTATTTCGATTTATTTCTAAGCCCACAAGACATTTTCATTTGCAATAACAGCACTCATTTAGATCCATATTGGCCGTGTTGGTTACTCTCCTCTTTCCCTTCATCTCTGAACTTCCAGCTGGGATGAATTTCCTTCTGCCTGAAGAATATCTGTTATATTTATGTTGACTTGGGTCTGCTGGTGATAATCATCTGTTTTAATTTGTCTGAAAATGTCTACTCCACTCTGAAATATCTCCTTCAGGTGTCTTGAAGGGGGTGCTTGCTGAGAGAGAGTTCTGGGTTGGAGGTCGGTTCCATGGCGCAGTTCACTGGGCCTGGGCTGCCACTGCTGCTGTCGGGAGGTCAGCTGCCAGTCTAAGTGTTCCTTCAGAAACAATGTCTTTTTGTAGGATGGTTTGTTTTTCTTTGTGTTTTGTTTTCATCAGTGTTTACCCTGGTATGTCTAGTGTGGATTTAGTTTTCTGTCTCTTGTTGGCATTTGTAGGACTTCTGGATTCTCTCAGCCTTAGCATTTCAAATCCTCTCCAGCCCCGCTCTTTCTCTCCTGTCCCTCTGGGACTCTGGGTGTGTGTGGTGTGCTAGCAGGGACATCTCTCCCATGCTTTGAACTTCTGTCTCCTGTTCTCCTGTTCCTTAATACTCTAATGACTCTGGACTAGTGGTGTCCAATAGAATAGAAGTCAAGCTACATGTGTAATTTTAAAATTTCTAGTAGCCACATTAAAACAGGTAAAAAGAAACAGGTGAAGTTTATTTGTTTGTGTGTGTGTTTTAAGAGACAGGGTCTTGCTCTGTCACCCAGGCTGGAGTGCAGTGGCATGATCGTAACTCACTGCAGCCTCGAACTCCTGGGCTCAAGCAATCCTCCTGCCTCAGCCTCCTGAGTGCTGGGTCTACAGGCACCTGCCACTACACCCAGCTAAATTTTTTATTTTTTTGTAGAGATGGGGCCACTGTGTTGCCCAGGCTGGTCTTAAACTCCTGGGCTCAAGTGATCCTCCCAGCTGGGCCTCCCAATGTGCTGGGATTACAGGCGTGAGCCACCATGCCTGGCCTCTATTCTTAATAATGTATTTTATTAAGATATTATATAATTTCAGTGTAATTAGTATTAAAATATTTATGAGATTCTTTACATTCCTTTTCTGTACTAAGTCTTCAAAATCTAGTGTGTATTCTGCAGTTACGCAGATCTCACTTCAGACCAGCCACGTTGCAGGTTCTCAGTGGGCAAGTGGGGCCCTGACCTCCGTGGCAGACGGCACAGCTCTGCACTGTGTCAGACTCCAAGGTGAAGGGGAGTGGTCTGGGTCACATTTCAGATTTGAAAACAGTACAGCCACTGAACCAGAATCAGTGAGGTTACTCTTAATTGATATTTTGGTAGGCAAAAATAAAATATTTTTCCCAATTACTGGGACTGGTCTGGGAATGACTTTAAACAAATTAAATGTTGTATGGTAAAAGATACCTAATTTTTTTTATCTAGTGGAACACATGACCTAAGTAAATAGACTAGCTGGCCCTGAGCAGGTCTTTCTGGTGCTGCCCTAGCACTTTGCGTTTGCAGACGGGCTGCGTGAGGGGTGATCGCTGTGTTTTGGACGCATAGTCCAGGTTTGTTTACAATTAGTATTGGAAGCAGGTCCAGTCTGCTTTTAAGACAAAGGTGACTGACTCCGGTACCCCCTCCTGTTGCAGCCGAGTGCTCATCTCCACAGACGTCTGGGCCCGGGGCTTGGATGTCCCGCAGGTGTCCCTCATCATTAACTACGACCTGCCCAATAACAGAGAGCTGTACATACACAGGTAGGGCCGCAAGTTTTTCATTGGTTTCACTTTTGTTGATACATTTGCTAAGTCTTTTTTGCTATATTTACTAAAGTAATTTTGTTTTATTCCTGAAGAATTGGGAGATCAGGTCGATATGGTCGAAAGGGTGTGGCCATTAATTTTGTAAAGAACGATGACATCCGCATCCTCCGGGATATTGAGCAGTACTACTCCACTCAGATTGATGAAATGCCTATGAACGGTAAGAAATATCTTGTTCTTATTTGTTTTTGTTCATTTGAGAAGTCTAGTGTGCACCCTTAAATTTGCGAGCTTTCATTTTGTTTGTATTTTCTCTCAATCACTATCTTTTTTCACTTTCAGTTGCCGATCTGATCTGAAGAAACAGTCCCACTGCGCTGTAGATGTGTTGGAGGTGGCTCACGTATTTTGTAGTCCTGTTTGGAAACACTTAGGGTCAGCTTCCATTAAAGGGGTTTATGTGAAATCTCTTCTCAGAGCGCCCCCAGGAAAAGCTCCAGGCTGCTGCTGCTGACTTTTCTTATCCACATGTAAATAATGCATTGCTGCAAGTCTTTTTCATTAAACATTTAAAACTTTTGCCATGAACTCTAGTTTATATTTTTTAAGGTACATCCACCTTTTCTGGTGATTTGCCGTGTAGTCTTGGGCAGGTCATTTCATTCCATTTCTAATCTTTCAAATGGAAATGGTCAACTGCCTGGCTTCTCCCTTTCCCAGCTGGGTTGGGATAATCTCAGTTTCCAGGCTTGGGGGAGCTTAGAAATATTTTGAAGTTTATCAGGTGATTGCAGCATAAGGCACGTGGATGTGTAGTTTATGAACGGAACAGACTTTCCTCTGACCAGAGCCATGACTGGGTCCTTGCCGCTCAGTATGGCTGCAGCCCAGCCGCGCCACCAGGACTGGGTTGAAGTGCAGTGGCTCTGCCCTGCCCAGCTGGGGGACAGCTCGTGGTTAACAAGACCCGGTGAGGCCGTACCTGCCTGTGTGAGAGGCCCAGGTGGCTTCACGAGTTCCTGGCAAAGAGTGATTATGCAGGAACCAGGTACAGGTGTGTTGGGGGCAGTTACTCAGCAGCAGCAGCAATGACACCACCCACCACGGCCGGTGCCCGGCAGCAGTGCACGTGCGGGTTCCCTCGATGGGATTTGCATGGCCTCAGCGGGACCTGCTGTGAGACTCGCAGACGAGGAGCTGGCCGGTGTTCACGCGGCGCTCTGGCGGCGGGACAGCTAAGGAGAAGGCTGCCGCTGCCCGTGAGAATCATTCTGGATTGATAGTGTGCCGTGCAGGGCCGGTGACTTGGGGAGGGGGCGGCAGGAAACGGGATTGGGCTTTGCCTACCTCACACACTGGGAAAGGTGGTAATAAGGGAAAAAACCAAAACAACATTCATGACAGTGTTCAGCTGTGCAAGTGATGGGGCAATGGCAGGTGATTATCAAAGATGTAAACATCATCGATCCTAAGTGTTGACAGGCTGGAGTAGGTGTTCCTGTTGGTGGTTCCAGCAGGTGCAGACTTCTGAGGAGCGACCTGGCCCCTGGGCAGTCAGGGCGGTGGACGTGTTAGTTCCCTTTGAGGGAACGGCTCTGTGGGCCAGAAGGTCATGGTTGCTCCCGCTGGCACCAGGGGAGGGGTGTGGTAAGGGGAGCGATGGGACATGCGCCTTGACACGGGATGGGCTGGGGGGCTTGTGGAGGTTCTGGGGCGCAGTCGGGGCCACAAGCCTTGCAGAGGCCAGAGGGGCCAGCTGTCACCTGTGGCGGTTGAGCGTGGAGTTGGGGGTAGGTCTGGTGAGTCATGCGGGGAAATGGCTGTGGCGACCCTGAGGGCTTCGCCAGGTTCCTGGCAGCCAAGGCAAGAAGGAAAGCCCTGGGTTGTGTGACTTAGTTACCAAACCATAACCTCCCTGTAGAAAACAGAATGTATAGTTTTTTTAAGTTATCCTTAATCTTTCTTTCCAAAGATAATCACTTAACAATTTGATGCCCGTCCTCATGTTTGAACATGTTTAGGATAAGTAATCTTTAGAAGTGGTTTTTTGGATCAAGGCATATTTTCCAAATTACTTTCCAAAAACACTTTTGTGCCAATTTATACTCTTTTAGCAGTGTAAGCCTGTTCCCAGAACCCTGGCCCTTTAGTATGTGTCTTAGTACAGAGATAGAATGGTAATGTTTACACTGTTGGCAGATTTATAGTAAGATTTAAAGACTGCTTAAAACAAAAGTAACAACATATATAGAAGCGAAATATATGACAAAATAGCAGAAAGCCAGAGAAAGGCACGGGCGTATACTGTCAAGATTCTTTGCTTGAAGGCAGATTGTGATGAATTAAAGATGTGTGACATGTATAAAACTAAGTAATTTTTAGGTTTGGGCCCTAAAGCAGTCAAAAAAGTGAAACAGAAATAGCCAATGTGGGAGACAATAGAATCTGGAAGATGTGGTCAAAAGAGGCTGAGGAGGGGAAACGGGACTGGAGAGGTGGACGGAGAGGGGACAAAAGGCGAGACTAGCACGGGAACAGCGGCGTCCGTAACTCCAGTAAATGTGAACTGTCCGCCTGCGGTGACGAGAGCAAGCCAAGCCCAAGGCAAGGGGCAGGAGGGAAATGATAAAGGCGAGAGTAGGAATAAAGAAAGAATAGGAAACTAATGGAGACAATTAAAACCAAAAGTTGGTCCTCTGTAAAGATCAACAAAGTTGACAAGTCTTTAGTGAGACTGACCAAGAAAAGAAGGTTCAGGAAACTGAGGGATGAGGTGCTACTCTACAGCTGACCTTGCTGGATACGAAGGGTATAAGAATAGTATGAATTACGTGCCAACAAATAGGTAACCTTGATAAAAGGGACAAACTCCTGGAAAGAACAACCAGGACTGACTCGGTGAGAAATACAAAATCGGAACAGACCTCCCGGTAGGAAGACTGACCTGAGCATCCCCACAACCAAGCAAGGC
Organism: Microcebus murinus; assembly: GCF_040939455.1. Lineage (NCBI taxonomy): Eukaryota > Metazoa > Chordata > Mammalia > Primates > Cheirogaleidae > Microcebus > Microcebus murinus. The sequence goes on from NC_134121.1 coordinate 2,699,252, forward strand.
TCGGCGTGGAGTCCAAACCTTTAAACAGTTATCACCAACCCTTCATAAACCCTTTCTCAGAACACAGGGCGCAGCACTCCCAACTCATCCTGGGAGGCTGCGTTACCTGACACCAAGACAGGTGTCACAAGAAAGGAAAACTACAGCCGGTGCCCACTTGGACGGTCTGCTCTTGCCACTGCCCTGTTCCTGGTGACCCAGCTAGTCACTGTTGCGGCATCTGCTGGTTCCTGACGTCACACGCAGTAGTACAGGAGCCTGAGGGAGCAGTCGCAGGCAACACCGCAGCAGCTCTGTGAATTCTGCCTTTGAACTTGAGCAGCCTTTGGCTACCCCCAGCCCCAGGCCCCCTGCGGAGGGTCGACCTGTCCAGTTAGAGCCTCCTGCCTGGCTTTCTCTCTGGCCCCAGCCACCAGGTCTCCAAGGGCCGGGGAGACCTTCCAGCTCCTCTCTGGGCCTCCGAGGTCAGGAAGAACAGAGATGAGGCCCGTGAGGACCCGAGGTGGCCGCTAGAGGGCTTCTCTGCAGGTGACAGTCAATTATTGATGTCTTTGGTTTGCACCACGGAGGCTGCAAGCAGCTGAGACACACTCAGGGATGCCTGGGACCGCACCCCGACCCCTCCTGCGAATGGACAGGAGGGCGGGCGTCTTCAGAGCACCAAGGACCTGCCAGCCCCACACCAGGCCCCTGACTAGTGTCTGACACTCGATTCCCAGCTGGTTTCTAACATCAGCCGCAGGCTTCCTGATCACTCGCCACTGGTCAGGGAAAGAGCGTTCCCATTAATTTATACCAACGTATAAATGGGAGTAGAAACATCTCTCCACCCCAGGACAGGCTGCATAATTCGCAGGGCCCCTTGCTAAAAAGTTACTAAGAATTTCAAGATGAGGACAGCAGACCATTAAACCCCGCTGCGCCCTCTGAACCTGGGCCCTCCGGGCCTGTGTGGCTCACGCGTGAAGCTGACCCTGGCCACAGGCAGTAACTCACTGCCCGGAACTGGGGGCCCAGCTGGGAGGAGAGTGCGGGGGCTGGGGGCTGAGCTGTGAAACCCCAGGTGTCTTCCCCCAGGGCAGAGGCTGGGTGGCAGGGGCTCACCCCCAGGACTGTCCAGGGCTTGTCAGGGGCCGCCTGTTTCCTGGCCCTGGGATACACCCTCCCTGCCCTGAGTCCCAGCAGGGCTAGCAGAGGAGGATTCCAAATGCCCTTTTATTAAAAACAATTGCACTTAAAAGATTAAGGATTGCCCAGGCCTACGAATTCTCTGGCCTGGCAGGCGGCTGTCTGGGGGGCCTGTGGGGGCAGCAGAGCTCTGTCCTCTCACTGGGCCACAGCAGACTCGTGACAGGACCGCACTCCCCGTCCCAGCACCTTCTCTGGCGTCAGGGACAGAAAGCGGGGGCTCGGGGGGGGGGACACAGTCCTTTTAACACCGGATGGAGCAGCCCCAGAGTGCACAGGGCAGCTGTGCGGGATCAGGGAGAAACCTCAAAGCCCCGACCCAGGAGGTAGACACGACGGGCAACGTGAGCGTTCAGGAGGCGCCAGGCTCTGCCTCTCGGGGAAATCGGCCTCCCCCCGGAGGATCGCCCCGCTGCCGCTGGCTAAGACCAACTGATGAGAAACTGCTCCGCCACGGACAGCGAGACGGGGACGTCCAGAGTCTGGGAAAGAAAGGAAAAACTGAACCGAACGACCCCAACAAGAGCGAGACCGCCGGGGCTTGGCGGATGGGGGGTGTGGGCGCGGGTCTGTCGGGCCCTGGGGAGGCTGCCTGCCCTGTTCTTCCCGGCCCGCGTGGGGGACTGTGGCTCGTGGCACCAGCCACCTCCCTGTGCCCAGCTGGCGTCACCCTCGAAGGCAGTTGCGAGGAGAAGACAGGCACAGCTCGAGTGGCCCCGACCTGCCCCTGCTCCCCGAGGAGCACGGCCCTCTGCCCCTCAAGAGGCCCCAGTGCCCCGCCCTCACCCACCCTGGGAGGCAAAAGCCCTCTTGCCTTGGTGTCGGGGCTGTAGGTGAAGTTGGACACGGGGACGCCATTGGAGAGGACCTGCTGAGGGGCCGTGGCCACCCCCAGGACGGTCACCTTCCGCAGCTGCAGGCCGGCCCCCTCCCCGCTCACGCGCACCAGCTCGTTCGTGACCGTGTTCTGGCCGGAACAGAGAGAGGCGGAAAGACAAAGCGTGGAGGTGACAGCAGATGGCTGGGGACGGCGACGGCGTCGGGAAATGGCCACCCTCCGTGCAGACCAGGGGCAGAGCTACCCGGCCCGCCGGGCAGAGCGGCTCCCCTCACACAGCAGGGCGGTGACCCCGAGTCGGCCCCACCCCGACAGCCTGGCAGTCCCGGCTCTTACGTTCCTGGCCCGGAAGATGACCAGCGTGTAGTCCCCGCGCTCCAGCACTCCCAGGCTGTCCCCGTCGTCCCAGAACAGCTCCCCTCGCGCCTCCCCACTCTCGGTCAGGGCCACCGCCAGGCCCATGGGCTGCTTGCGGGACTCTGTGGTGGTGAGGCCGGGGCCCTGGACAAGGGGGTGGACGCGTGGTGTGGACACAGAGGCCTGGGGTGGGGGACGCTAGGCTGGGACAGCCCCGGGCTGCGGGAGACCAGGATCCACAGGACGCCCGCTGCTGAGGGGCTGCATGCTGTGGTGACCGCCTGGCTGATGCCACTCAGGTGGGCCGGAGACCCTCCCCACTTCAAGTGCCACCCACAGCCTCAGGACGCCAGGCCCTGGCGCAGTCTGTGACATGCAGAGTGACTGCCGGGCTGCGCTCTGCCCTTGTGGGCCACGGCCTCTCCCTGCGCTGGGCGACAGCGCCTTGGTCTCCTCCCACCTGGGGCGTGAGGCCTAGGTCTCCTCCCACTCCCCTCCCCAGCTGCCCGCGCCCCCCTGGGCAGCGCAGCGTCCACCCTGCGCCGCAGCGCCCGGCCCGGGTACCTGCAGGGGGATGACGTGCCCTGCCCGGAGGTGGACGTTGATGGTGTCCAGCGGGGCTGGCAGCGTCACCCACTGCCCCTGGCTGTGGACGGCTGGCCTGCGGGGTGCTGGAGGCGGCGGTGGGTGGCTGCCAAAAGCCTCTACTGGCACCTGGAAGGACACGTCCCCTGGAAAAGGGCCCCAGGCAGTGCCCAGCCCCCACACCATCCTTGGGAGCCACGTGCTCCTGCTTCCCAGCTCCGCGTGGAGGCCCAGGAGGCCGAGCACACACAAGCCGGGCTGTGACCTCAGGGGCAGATGGGGGCCCACGGCAGGGACCCTCCCAGCACTCCGTGGGGGCAGAGCCAGAGAGGTTACCTGCTGGGGCCTTAGTTTTCTCATCTGGAAAACGGGGATGCCGTGAGGCACTGACGGGAGGGTGTGCACAGAGCCCCCGGCGAGGGCCTGGCACGTGGCCAGGAGTCCACAGACGCCCCTTCCCACCACCCGGTCGTGGCCACAGCCGCAGCACAGGAGGGAGGGGCTGCCCTGGCCTCCCAGACCCCTGGCGCAGGGTCCCCAGGACTCACCGTCTGCAGGTCGTACCAGGTGCCCGAGGGGAAGTAGCCAGTCACCTCAGCCTTCCCGGCCTCCAGCACCGGAGTGATGAGAAGAGCCGCCCCCCACAGGAGCTGGCGGTCCACGGTCCAGGTGTGGGGGTCCTCGGGGAACCTTCAAACGGCAGGGACAGGCAGGTGGGCGTGGGGTCCGGGCTGGGACAGAGGTGGCCGTCTGTAGTCAGCACACAGACCCGCTGGGAGGCCCACAAAGAGCTGGACCCCCTCTCGGGGAGCTCGGGGGTCGGGGGACTCAGGTCACCAGGCGGGGCTGGCTGCAGCAGACGGAAGTCGGCACCAAGGCCGAGATGACCCTCTCGCCGCCCGCCACCGCGGGCAGCCCAGTGATGGCATCGGGGAGGGGCCGGCCCTGGGCTTCGCTCTGTTGCTCACTCACTCCCGGTTCATGGTCAGCCCCCTCCCCCTGGCACACGCAGACCACGCCACCCTCACCCGGGTCACTCACTCCAGGAAGAGGGGCCGTGCCACGGTCTCCCCGCCGACGTGGGCCATGTAGAACAGCGTGTAGAGGTGGGGCAGCAGCGCGTAGCGCAGGGCGAGGGCCTTCCGCATGGCCTGCTGGGCCGGCTCGCTGAACCTGTACGGCTCCTGAGGCTGCGGCCGGGCGGGAAAGGACACCCTGGGGCCGCAGGTCCCCTGGCGTCTCCACCCCGCAGGCCTGGGCACTCCCTGGCCACTGTGTGGGGACGGGGGTTGCCAGGGCAAGGTCTGGCTGGGTGGGACCCCCCAGCCCCACCTACCAGGCTGTGCAGGTCGTTGTGGTTCCGCATGAAGGGGTAGAAGGCGCCCAGCTGGGTCCAGCGCACGCACAGCTCCTCCGACGTGTTGCCCAGGAAGCCGCAGATGTCGGCGCCCACCAGGGGCACCCCCAGCAGGTTGAACAGCAGGATTTCTGGGAGGGCAGAGTCAGGCCGGGCCTCAGGCTGCCTGCAGCAGGGCCAGCGACCCCGGAGGGGCACAGTGCTCCCCGGGCAGCCCCTTCCCGGCGGTGCTCACCTGGCACGGAGTCGGAGAGCTGCTCCCAACTGCTCCACACGTCCCCGGTCCAGTGGCCGGCGTATCGGCCGTGGCCGGAGAAGGTTGAGCGGGAGATCACGAAGGGACGTGTCCCTCGAGCCTTCACCAGGGCCCTGGGCGGGCAGGGGACGCCGTGAGGGAGGAGCGAGTGGGGCTACCCAGGAACCCTGTCACCACCCGCCTGGGTGGAGCACCTGGTGGGACTGGGAGCCAGGAGCTGCGCGGGATGAGACAGAGGATGGAGGGGAGGACGGCGAGGTCCCTGCCACTGTCTGCTGGGCACAGCAGTGCTCCCTGGGCTGCCTGACTACACTTGCGGACGAGCCACGCCCCCCACCCTGCAGGGTCACTGGCCCCTGTTGGGGCAGACCGCCCCCCCCCCTGGTCTAGCAACACCCGGGTCCCTGCTCTGCAGGCACCAGGCAAGACGTGGGAGGGACAGCTCCAGCTCGGCCATACCAGGAGGGAGCGGGGGAGCAGTGGGCGCCATCTGGGCTTCCCCTTTCCCCATGCCCAGGGCCCTGCGGAGGCCGGGCCCCTCTTCGCAGCCCTGGCGTGGGGCCGGCTGCGAGGGCAGGGCCGAGCGGGCTGGGCAGGGCCTCACCTGTGGGAGGCAATGGCTTCGGTCAGGCCGTAGAGGTTGTGCAGGTTGTAGTGTGTGGAGAGGAACTGGCGGCTGGAGGCACAGATGGTGGCCGCCTGGAGGGTCCCGCCAACCACGCCTGGAAGACGGGGCTGGTTTCTGAGGAGCCCCCCTGCAGTGGGTCTAACCACAGCCCGCACCAACCCCTCCCCAGGTGCCTCCAGAACCTGCTCCCACCCCCCTGCCTGCCGGCGCTCCTCCGTGTACGGTGTCACCCTGGGACTTGGGACATGTCCCTGTGCAGTCTCCACCGTCCCCAAAGACAGGCTTGAGCTGGGCGCTGAGGGCTGGCCCCTGTGGACCCTGGACTTTTCAAGCACCGTCCCTGGACTCACAAGTGTCCCCTGCCCGTCTACCCAACCGTGCAACGCCCACCTCTGCGGGGTAACAGAGGTTCTCTGCTTCGCCACTTCTGTCTCAGGCTCCCAACCCTCCTCCTGGGCCCGCCTGTGCACGTCCTTGTAGAATCCGGTTTTAGCGAAGAACCCGCTGAGTCAGCTTAGCAGGAAGGCCCATCCTCAATATCTAACCACCCTCGGCCACCCCCAGGGGATGTCTGGTCGCCCTGGCCTGTCTCAGCAAGAGTCCTTTTGGGTTGGTTTGGCCAGAATCCCCCAACCCAACTTCCCTCCTGCTAACTTCCCACCCACCGACCCCACCTGCCCCTTGGCTGTAAATTCCACTGGCCCCTCGGTGTTTGGAGCTGAGCCCAGTCTCTCCGCCATGCCAGACCCCGTTGAGGGATCCCTGTACTTATCAAGGGGGTCCTGAGCGGAGTGTGCCCTGCCTGCCCCACTGCGTGTCACTAACACCATACCCTTCAGCAAGGCCGCGCCCCTGCCCGTCCGTGTCTGTGGCGCTTGGCTGGCGTCTCCTGGCCTGCACCCTCCTCCTGGGGTTCCCCTCTCACCGCCCCCCGGCTGGCGCTGCCCCTTGCTCCTCAGAAATGAGCGCTCTGAGCTCCCAGACCAGGGACAGGAAATGCCGCTTTGAGCCATGAGTCCCCACGAGGCGGCACCCGGGAGGCGGGAGGGCGAGCTCACCGGGCACGTAGGGCGGGTTCTCCAGCTCGTTGCTGGGGCAGCCGTCCTCGGAGCCCCGCACGAAGTTGGAAGGCTCGTTCATGTCCTGCAGGAGAAGCCCGGATGGTGGGTGGCCCTGCCCAGAGCAGAGACAGTGGGGCTGGTCCCCAGGGGCCACAGGGATGCCCAGGGCCGGGGGGGGGGGGGAGGCTCTTACAATCCACATGCCGTCAAAGGGCACCTGGGCGTGGAACTCGGCCACCATGTCCTGCCACCAGTCCAGAGCCTCGGGGTTGGTGAAGTCGGGGAAGGCGGTGGATCCGGGCCACACCTGAATGACAAGAGGCCAGAGTTGGGGGCCCGGCCCCTCCCAATAGCACGCACGGATGCCTTGCCATGTCCCGTTCTTCGTCAGTGCCCGAATCGGCAAACCCAGAGACCTGGGTCCTGGGGTCAATGAGCGGGTTTCTCCCCACAGGCACTGATGTAGGCAGGGGCCCGGCCCTGGGAGAACAGGGGCCACCCTGACACATCCACCGGGGTGGCTGGACTGCAGAACCGGAGACATCACAAGAAGGACCCTGTCCAAGCCTGGAACTGAGTCCCACACACTTGCACGCTGGGAGGAGGGTGCAACCCTGCAGAGCCACCCCCCTGGAAGGCCCCGGGGGCCAGGAGGACAAGGAGCACCCCAGGGCCTCACTGAGGGTCTGCGGAGCTCACGGCTGGCTGGGCCCACCGCCCATTAAGTCACAGAGCCGAGATGGAACACGGCAAGGTGGCACTCCTTGTCAGGAGCCGCCGTCACCCTGACTGTGACTTGGCCTTCCCTATCTGTCCCCCCAGACATGACAGTTTCTGAAATGCCACCCTCTTCCTGAGCAGCTGTCCTGTTCCCACTGCCCGGTGGCCTCTGCTTTCTGCCCTTTTGTCCCCGGACCCCACCTACCTTTCCGATCAGCGGCTGCCCAGTCTCATTGGTGATGAAAACCCCCCTCCGCAGCCCCTCGTCGTAGGGTCTGTAGCTCCCGGCTGGGCCCACGCTGCTGATGGCGGGATCCTGGGGGCAGGAGGAGCCAGTCAGGAGGGGAGGGACGTGGCCCAGGGCCTTGGCACCAGGCACCGGGACGCGGGGAAGGCCCTCAAGGCAGCGCTGGGCAGGGCAGGGCAGGTGATGGAGCCGTGCGTGGACACACACATCTGCCTGGGGCGGCCGGGAGGCCGAGGGGACAGACCAGGACATGAGCAACACCTTCCTTAAGCCTCCTAGAGTTTTACAAGGTTCTACAGCGATCACTGATTTCTTCCATAATAAAAGTGAAAAGAAAAGGTCTGTATTTACGCCCCCTGCTCTGAGCGGCCACCAAGCCTGCAGCTCTCAGAGCAACGACAGACACGGTGACATCGGCGTGATCCCACACCTCTCGGCAACTGACTCTCCTCTGCCGAAGGGGTCCCTGTGGCGGTGACCGCCAGCTCTTCCCAGCTCTCCTCACGCCCATCCTTCCTCCGGGCCGCAGGGCCCGGCACCAGACTCTGGCTGGACTGGCCCGGACCCGGGAAGGTTCTGTCTGCGTGCCAGGTGACCCGGGGGCCGCCCTGGGAAGCTGACGGAAGGGCCCTCCCACCCTCCTTTCCAGGGGACAGCGCTGCCCGGGGTCGAGGCAGGCCCAGGAGACACCTGGAGCCTCCACCGTCCCGGCTGCCCCCGCTTTCCAGGGCTGGGGACATCAGCTCATCGTGCCCCGCCTTTTGTTTGCAGGCAGCTCAAGCAACCTGCAAGTAAAGAGTCCTGAGAAACGGACGGGTGTTTCCAGGGACCTTGAACTGGGCCTCCGTGGACAGTAGGGGCCACGCCTACAAACCTGTCCACATTCCTTCCATACCAAAAGGACCCTCAGAAATTGTTGCCAGTGGCCACAGCAGGGAAGATGCCGCAGGGAGGGACGGGAGGAGCACTCACCACGATCATCACGTACCGCCGGCCGCCCTGGTGGAGCTCTTGCACCATGGCCGGGAAGTCCTTGAAGCCGTCGCTGTTGAAGGTGAAGTCCCTCCGGGAGTCCATGTAGTCTAGATCGTTCCACTGGACGTCCTGCGGCAGCACAGGAGCCGCTGCTGGGGCCTGGGCACCGCGCCCAGCAGCCCGCGCCGCCCCGCCCGCGCACTCACCAGCGGGAAGTGGGCCTGGGTCATGTTCTCCACCACCTGGCGGGTGATGGCGGTGGAGGAGTAGCCCCAGCGGCACAGGTGGAAGCCCAGGCCCCAGTATGGCGGCATGAACGGGTACCCTGCGGGCGGAGCCGGCTGGTGAAGGGCAGGGCGGGGGTGCGGGGCGGGGACGGGGCAGGGGCGGGGCGGGGGCAGGCCGTACCCACGACATCCAGGTACTGCCGCACCACACTCTTGGGATCCGGGCCCAGGAAGACGTAGACGTCCAGGATGCCCCCTGTCGACCTCCAGCTGAGAGCTGGGCTGGGCTGCAGGACCACGTCTGGGGGAGCAGCCCTGGGGCTCAGGGACAAACGCCCCACCCGGAGGGCCCTGCACCCCGAGGACGGGCCACCCACAAGCAAAGAAGCAGGCTCTCCCACGGGGAGCGGTGTGGCCAGGCGGGGTGGGGTGGGGTGGGGGCAGCCGTGCCAAGCCCAGCTTGTGCAGAACCAGCGTGTAACGTGAGGATACGGAGCAGCGGGGCCCGAGACTCCTTCTTGGCCTCTGCTCGCCTCCCGGGCGGGGGTCCCGGAACCCCCTTAGGGGCGCGGACGGGCAGACCTGGTAGAGGCCTGGGCCCACCAGGCGCATGCCTCAGATGAGAACGCAGGCCCGGCCCCTGCCCAGGGCGGTGGCTCACCCATGGCGTTGCTGTTCAGCAGGAACACCCCGTGGGCCGACCCACCGTCCTCCAGCGCCAGGTAGAAAGGGTGGGACCCGTAGAGGTTCGTGTTGGGCTGCGGTACACGGGGAACGGCGCCTCAGCCCGTGACCCCAGACCCCGCAACCCCCACCGCCCCGTGGCCGCCGCTCCTGTACCGTGGGGGCGACGTCCCGGTTCCAGAGGGTGACCCTGGCCCAGCTGGTGCTGAGCATCAGGGGCCCGAGGTGCTCGGCCAGGCCGGCAAGGTGCTGGGAGGGCAGGGAGGTGGAGAGCTGCAGAAACTGGTCGGCGAAGAACAGCGGCGCCACCGTGGTGTTCAGCCTGCGGGGTGGAGGCCAGGCTCCCTCACACGCTCCCAGAGACCGCCCGGCCTCGCGCCCAGGACGCTGGAGTGGCCCGGCCAGCTCGGACGTGCTGACCCGGGGACAGGCGGCCATGCCAGGTCCGACAAGCCCGGCACCCCGACCCGGGCGAGAAGTGCACCGAGGGCACGTTCAGAGAGGCGGGCTGCCCGGCCGGCCCGTGCCATCCCAGACGGCTGTCACAGCCACGGAGCCTGAGTCCGCGGCCAACCCCCAACCCCAGAACGCTTGGGCGCATCCAATACCCAGGCATGGCAAGGGCGAGACCCATGCATCTGCCCGTTGTCTCGACACGCCTGCCCGGGGCCCGCCGCGGGGCAACCCGGGCTGGCGGCTGCAGCCCGCAGTGAGGGAAGCGGAAGGACTCCTGAGAGCAGGGATCCAAACACGCGCCATCAGGGCAGGGACGCGAGCACAGAGAGGCCACCTCGCTGCTCGGTGCCTCGGTTTGGTGTCCCTGTCTGGGACGTGGGGATGGAAGTAGCCCCTACTTCTGAGTAGTCGTGGGGATCACATGAGTGAACGACTGCACGCCCAGTGTGTGGTAGGCGGCGTGTCAGTATTTGATAAATAATAAAACCGGGTGAGAGCACAAGGCCTGGGGCAGGGGCACCACCTCGGACTGGACGGGGGTGTCTCGGCCTCGGCACCGCTGACATCTTGGGCTGGGTCACCCTCTGTGGGGCCGTCCTGGGCACCCCCAGCCTCGGCCCACTGGATGCCAGTAGCACCCCTGAGCTGTGGCAGCAAAGAAACGTCTCCTGACGTCGCCAGAGTGTCCTGGGGAAAACCCACGCCAAGAACTGGGTGCCCAGGCGGAGGCCCTGGAGGTCAAGTGCTGGGCGGCCCCCATGGGGAGGGTGGACTGTGACGGGGTCAGGGGTCGGTGGCAGGCAGGGCGGCCCCACTGAGGCAGGGGCACGGGGACCAGGCACTCACAGCACCCGGCCGTCCAGCTTCCGGCGCACGACCACCCCAAAGGGCTCCTCCGAGAACTCCACGCTGTAGAGTGGGAAACGCGCCCGGCTGCGGACACGCGGGGCCTGCAGGGGCACCTCGTAGCGCCTGTTAGCGGGATCTTTGATCTAGAAGGAGAGAGGGGCGTGAGCCAGCGCCCCACCCCCACCCCGCCCCCCTCTAGGGCACAGCCTGCTCTGAGCGCTCAGGTGAGGCCCAGCACAGCCACGCACCAGCGTGTGAGCGCGGAGCGGTCGCTCCGCCTCCCTGGGCCTCCGTGTCCTCATCTACAGAGCCAGAAGGGCCCTCCCCTGGGTCGCCGGATAGAATACAGAGCACCCAGTAACTCTGGATTTCAGATCAATAACCAATAGTTTTTTGGCCTAAGTGTGTCTGAAATATCGCATCCTTACACCAAAAAAAAAAAAAAAATTCCTTGGTCACCTGGAGTTCAGGTTTACTGGGCGTCTGTACTTTTATTTGCTACGTCTGGCAGCAAATAAAACCTTATTCTCCCTGAGCTACCTTCTCACAAAGATGGAGCCCTGAGCCTGCCTTCTGAACACCTGTCACGGTGTCCCCACCTTCCCAGGGAGCCACTGCGTCTGCCCACCCCTCGGCTCCCACCAGGGGCTCCACACGCAGTAGGGCGACACGCACCCCTCGGGGAGTGCCTGTGTCTCCCTCCTGTCCCTGCCCGCGTGCGCCCTCCCTGTCCCCTGCCCAGGCCGGGTCCCTACCCACCGTGAAGTGCAGGCGGCTCTCCGTCTCCAGCAGCACATCCAGCCGCAGGGTCAGGACGTCCTTCGGGAAGAAGGTGGGGGTGGCGCGGGTCAGGGTGGCCGTGTAGCCCGTTTCCGAGGAGCTCAGGTTCTGCAGCTTGTAACTGGGGTAGCTGGGCGGGAAGAAGCACCAGGGCTGCCCCATCTGGGCGCCCGGCGGGTCACCCCCTGCTGGGACATAGCAGCAGCCACGGGCCTCACACTGCTCCTGGGTGATGGCCCTGTCTGGGGCACAGTCGAAGCGGCTGTTGGGGGGCACGTTGCACTGTGTGGGTGCCGCTGCGGTCCGACCAGGGTGCTCCTGGGCTCGCCGGGGCCCTGGCCCACTGGCTCCCTGCTGGGCAGCTCTGCGGGTCTCCTCCAGGACTGGGAAGAAGCCACCCAGCTCTTGGGGGACCACCAGGAAATCATGGAGCAGCATGTGCCCTAGGAGGGCAGCGGTGGCCAGGCAGATGAAGGTGCAGACCCCCAGCAGGGGACGGGTGCAGGGCGGCCACCTTGCATCCATGGTCGGGGCCTGCCTGCCCATGGCGGCTGCCGGGCAGCACAGACAGCTCCGGAGGCCTGCGGGCAGAAGGAGCGGGGAGTGGGAGCCGGCTCAACACCCACAGCAGCTCACCTGGCAGCACCCAGGAGGGGGCGTACACCCTCCCTCCCAGAGCTCAGGCGAGGAGGCCGAGGCAGGCTGGGGCAGCAATGTTTAGACTAGGGTTGGGGGGGGCAGGGAGAGAGAAAGCACCGACAGTGGAAGACCCCACTAAGAAGGCTTCCAAAACGTTACAAAAGGACCCAGTGCGATGGGTTGACAAGTGAAAGGACAAGTCACAGCAGCAGGCAGAGGGAGCCCCACTTCTGCATAGATGTCGTGACTGCAGTTACTAACTTTTGGCCGACCAGGTGTCAGTGGAAGTGATTCTGGCAACCCCTAAGCACTTGGGGGACCCACCACTTTCCCTCAGTCCCTTTCCTGCGGACCAGCACACGGTGGCAAAGCCACACAGCAGGACTTCGCAGACCAGAGCCCCTCCTGGCCCTGTGGCCCTGGGAGAAACGGGATCTCTGCCAGGGCAGCTGCACCTGGAGCCCCACAGGTGCCAATACAAGGATGTGAGGTCACATTAACAAGTGAATGTTATCTCGCTTTGCGTATCTGAACGCTCTAAATATTTTATAAAGAACATTGTAGGCCGGGCAGGCGCAATGGCTCACGCCTGTAATCCTAGCACTCTGGGAGGCCAAGGTGAGTGGATTGCTCAAGGTCAGGAGTTCAAGACCAGCTTGAGGAAGAGTGAGACCCCGTTTCTACTATAAATAGAAATAAATTGGTGGTGCATGTCTGTAGTCCCAGCTACTCAGGAGGCTGAGGCAGAAGGATCGCTTGAGCCCAGGAGTGAGTCTCTGTCTCAAAAAAAAAAAAAAAAAAAAGAACATCGTATTGTATTAGTCCAACTCCAAGAGCAGATGGACGCGCAAGGATTAAATCAAGGGAGCCCCTCTGATCTGAGAGAGAACGGCAGGGAGCCGAGGGCTGGAGGGGCCACCTCTGGATGCAAGTGTGACCCCAGGGAAGAAGAACGAAGGTTCCTAGTGGCAAGGCTGTGTGTGTGGGTGTCCACGGGGGCAGGGTCCTCAAACCAAAGTTGGACATCAGAGGGGTCTGGTCTCTGAGGAATGGGCCTCGGAGCAGCTGCAGGGATGATTTCAGAGCAAAGGACGTGGGCCTTGCCACGGAAGCTCCCTGCAGCAGGAGGCTGTGAGACACACAACACTGCCACCAACACTTAGGTCCTGGGAAAAAGTCACACGCCAGATGGGAACTTACGGCCCTAGGGAGTCTGATCTATCCTGGTCACAAAAGGGTGGGTGGGGAGTGTTCCGCCTGGCAGCAGAGCTTGGTGTCCCACCACGGGCCACTGCTAAATCAGGGCTCTTTGGGCTCCACTGTGGCACTCACACTTCCGACACCAAATATGTGGGGTTCTCTTCCTCACATGGGTCAACCCTCCACTCTCCAGTGTCAGCTGGGTGTCCTACGACTCAATTCGGTTCTGACACTACCTGCCTGGATTCAGCGCAAGTCCCACAAGACTGCCCCACTCAAATGCCAGCTCCAGGTCCAAGGTTGTCACTTGTACTTCCAGTGACTGGCTATAAATTCAAACTGGCTATAAATTCAGGAGTTCCCATGACCTCAGGAAAGCGCTTCTCTTTTTTTTTCTTTTTTTTTTTTGAGTCAGAGTCTCACTGTGTCGCCCGGGTTAGAGTGCCATGGCATCTGCCTAGCTCACAGCAACCTCAAACTCCTGGACTCAAGCGATCCTCCTGCCCCAGCCTCTCGAGTAGCTGGGACTACGGGCATGCACCACCATGCCCAGCTAATTTTTTTTCTGAATGTTTTTAGTTGGCCAATTAACTTCTTTCTATTTTTATTTATTTTTTTGAGACAGAGTCTCACTTTATTGCCCAGGCTAGAGTGAGTGCCGTGGCGGCAGCCTAGCTCACAGCAACCTCAAACTCCTGGGCTCAAGCAATCCTCCTGCAGCAGCCTCCCAAGTAGCTGGGACTACAGGCATGCGCCACCATGCCTGGCTAATTTTTTCTATATATATTAGTTGACCAATTAATTTCTTTCTACTTATAGTAGAGACGGGGTCTCGCTCTTGCTCAGGCTGGTCTCGAACTCCTGAGCTCAAATGATCCTCCCGTCTCAGCCTCCCAGAGTGCTAGGATTACAGGCGTGAGCCACCGTGCCCCGCCCAAGAAAGTGCTTTTCTTACATATGCTGGTTTGTTACAAAGGACACGGGACAGAATTCAGGAACAGCCAGAAGGAAGAGGTACCAAAGGCAAGGTTGGGGGACGGCAGCACCTCCGTGCCCTCTCCAGATGTGCCCCCTCCCTGCACCCGGAGTGTTCACCCACCTGGAATCTCTCCAAGCCCTGTGCTCGGGGGTTTTCAATGGGGCTCCCAGTAGGCAGGGTGGATTAGACATTGGCCACTGGTGATGACCTCAGTCTCCAGCCACTCACCCCTCTCTGGAGGTGGGCGTGAGGGAGGGAGTCCTAACCCTCTAATCAGGCCTTGGTCTTCCCGTCCCTGTCCTGAAACTTCCTAGGTGCCCCCAGCCAACAGCCATCCCGTGAACAAACACAGGCACGCTTACCACACAGTTTCCAAAGGGTTCAGGTGCCGTGTGCCAGGAATGAGGGACAAAGACCAAACACGGACAGAGGGAACTCAGAGCGGGTCCCCGGGGCCACACTCAGGATGTGGAGCTCCCTGACTCTAGGGGTTCAGACCCAAGATCGGGGGCAGGTCCAGGCACCTCTCAGGAACGGCAGGGGTGGCTGGGGTCACTGGGGTCACGGCCAGGACTAAGCACTGCGTCCCTCAAAGAGGGAAGACACCCTAGAAATGCGGAGCAGGCGCGTGCAGCCCGAGCCCCACGCGGGGCTGGCTCCGGCTGCGGCCACGCTTGGCAACCGGAGAGAAACGGGAGGGCTCAAGGTCAGGGGTTCCAGCTTCGTGCTCGGGGAGGGCGCCGGACCCGCCGCGGGTCCAAACCCGCTTCCCGGGTGTTGCCACTGGCAGCCCGGGCAGAAGTCAGGTGTCTCCCCGTCCCCGCGCCTCAGTTTCCCCTTCTCCCCGTGAGATGCGGCACGCACAGAGCCCTCCTCGCTGGGCCCTGGGCGGAGGGACGAGAATCTGGACGTGTCCGGGACCCCCGGGCCACTGGGGGGTCGCCACCCTACCGGGCCTCACCGGTGGGAGCCCGCCGCCGCGCGGCCTCGGCCACAGGCTCCTCAACTTCTCCAACCGGGAAGCCGCCGCAGCCCCAGCCACACAGGGCCCGACGCCGCAGGGCCGCCCGGTCCCGCCGCCCCGGCGCTCACCTCCGCGCACGCGCGCCCGGCCCGCGCGGGGACTCTGGGGTCGCGGCTGGGCGCGCGCCGGGGCGGGGCCTCGGGTCACGTGGCGCGGCCGCCCGCCCGCGCAGGCGCCCGAGGCGAGGGTGCGCGGCGCCCCCTGGCGGCGGCGGCGGCGGAGCAGGCGGGCCCTTCGGCGCGTCCCCGCGCCCTTCCGCGTCGGGCTCCGACTCGGGCCCCGGGGCCGCGCCCGGGTCCCCCGCTCCCCGGCTTCCGCGGGTCTCCCTGCCCCCATGCACAGGCACCCCGCTCCCAGCACGGGCCTCTGCCCGGCCGGGATGGCGTCCCGGGGGAGCGCGCACCTTGCCGGGAGAGGCCCGCCCGCGCCTGCAGGGTCGCGCCGTTGCTGGTTCTTTTGGGGTCAGAGGTGGGTCGTGGCACCTGCTGGCGCGGTCCCGGCCCGGTCCTCGGTTTCTTTGGGATAAGAGGTGGGTCATGACACCCGCTAGCCCGGTCCCGGCCCAGTCCCCGGTTCCTTTGGGGGTCAGAGGTGGGTCATGGCACCTGCTGGCCCAGTCCCGGCCTGGTCCCCGGTTCCTTTGGGGTCAGAAGTGGGTTGTGCCACCCGCTGGCCCGGTCCCGCCCGGTCCAGGTTCCTTTGGGGTCAGAGGTGGGTCGTGCCACCCGCGGCCCCGGTTCCTTTGGGGTCAGAAGTGGGTTGTGCCGCCCGCTGGCCCGGTCCTGCCCGGTCCAGGTTCCTTTGGGGTCAGAGGTGGGTCGTGCCACCCGCGGCCCCGGTTCCTTTGGGGTCAGAAGTGGGTTGTGCCGCCCGCTGGCCCGGTCCCGGCCCGGTCCAGGTTCCTTTGGGGTCAGAGGTGGGTCGTGCCACCCGCGGCCCCGGTTCCTTTGGGGTCAGAGGTGGGTTGTGGCACCTGCTGGCCCTGTCCCGGCCCAGTCCCTGTCCCTGCAGCTGTTAGCACTTCGTAAGCGCCGGCCAAGCTGCGGTCCTGCGAATCCAGCCGGCAGGACAGAGACCTCGACAGAGACCTCTCCAGAGACGCAAAGATGCTCAGGGTGGAGAGGCAAACAACAGCCATAATTGGGAAGCCCCTTAAATCCTGTGTGTAATTTACTTCTATTCTGTAAAGGAATAATCAAGACACGTGATAACCTATAAAACCGAACGTTTGTGAAAACGTTGACATAAGGAATTTTTGCATAAAATGGGAAAATGCTTACATTATGATGAGCACACTTTTAGAAGTGAGACACAGAAACTGAACGAAGTCTAATCTTAACTTGCCAGACAGAATGTGTGCTCGGAAACAGTCCCAGAGGGGAGTCGCCAACACACAGGCAGCATTAAGACCTCCCCCTGCACCAGGCTGTAGGGTCTGCATTTCTGCAATGTTTTAGAATAAATACACCTGACTCCCGTATTCAGAAAAAGATTTTTATAATTCTTCTGCTGAAACGTTTGAGGATGAAATTATTTTATAGAACATTTTTTCCTTTACACTGCAATGCAGCCACTAGGTGGTTAGTACTTGGAAATGCAGGGGTGTGGAGAGAGCACAGTGTTAATAATGAAGACTTGGGCCTGCCGGGTGGCGCTTGCCTGCAGTCCCAGCTGCTCGGGAGGCTGAGGCGGGAGGATCCCTTGAGCCCATGAGTTTGGGACTGCCTAGGGCAACAGCCAGACCCCCATCTCAAAATAGAAATAGTGACGAAGAGACAGGTGAGCAGACGGGGGGACGTGGTCTCTCAGTATTCACCCAAGCGGTGCTCTTACTAAAGTGGTCACCTGCTTCCGTAAATGACCTGTCTGGGGTCCCTGACCTTCTCCCGCAGGCTGCGAGTGTGAATTTAACTCGAACTGGACGTGAGGGGAGGAGAAGAGGCCTGAGTTTTCTGGGGGTGGTGATGGCAAACACCGGGGGGAAGTTGGTGGGGTTTCAGGTCTCCTGTTAGGAGGGGCGCTGAGGGATGAAGCAGCCTCTGAGGCCGCCGGCCAGGTGCACCTCGGCTCCCGCCCTTTGCTCACCACGGCGGGTGTTGCGAGGAGCCTCACCAGCGGAAGGGTTATCGGGGCGGCGAGGTGCAGCGTGGGTGGGGGGGTGTCTGCGCCCACCCCGGGCACGGCCTCGCCAGCCGAGGCTGGCTGGAAAGCGGCCGGTTGGGAAGTCAGGTTTTACTTGGTTAAACTGCCGAGTGGCTGCGCAGTGCCTGTGGTGGGCTGGCTTATCTATTTCTCCTAGGTGGGGTCGAGCGGAGGGCACAGGTGGTTTATAGGGACACAGGGTTGCAAGTCCCTCGCAACAAGCACATTTCTGGATCTGTTCCTGGGGGTTGGGGGTGGGGCAGCCGTGGATGGCGGCATCCCGGCTGCCCTCTACGATAGCCCCAGCGATTGGAGCTTGCTGGCCACCTTCTGGCTGATCTTCACCAGGTCCTTCTGGAACTGGGGGTACTCGTTCTGCACTTGGTGGAGGATGGTGGCGATGAGGGCCAGCCGGTCGTCCAGGCGCCTGCGCTCCACCTGCAGGGACTGCTTGGAGCGGAACAGGAACACGTACCTGTCCTCCTTCGCCGCCTGCAGGTGCTTGGCGCGCGTCTGCAGGGCTACGATCTCCGAGAGGTTCTGAGTGGGAAAGAGACCCTGCGTCAGGCTGTGCTTATCGGAAGGAGGACGCCCGGCGGCCCCCACGTAGTAAACTCGGGTGCGAGGAAATGCTGGCCAGGAGAGGAGACCGCCCCTGAGAGGGCGGACCTGTGAGGCCACCGCCCACTAGGTCAGAGCCTCTTGGTTGGCCCGCCATCTAGAAGACATTCCCGGCACCTGCTATGTGCACGGCCCCTCGCTCTCCCGCCTGCCTCAGTTGACCAGGCTGGGCCCTTGGAGTCACGCTCAGGCCCTTTCTCTGCCCAAGCCATGGCCCAGTCCAGTGGGAGATCCCGGCCGGGCGGCTTCTGGATTATGTATGTGCAGAATCCGGCAGCTTCTCACCAGCCACCTGGTCCCTGCATCCTGTCGTCCTGCAGCACCGTGGTGGCCTCAGACAGCCTCCCGTGTCCACCCTCGACCCCTCCCACCACACCCAACACCAGAGCCGGAGGACCCCGCTGGAGCCCCAGCTACTCCTCCCCGCAAAGCCCTGCCCCCAGAGAAAAGCCCAAAGTCAAGACCACGCGTCATCATCACAGTCCGGGCGGGGCCCTCTGCCCACACGCCCCAGGGCCTGCCTTTGCTGGGCTGTCCCCTCTGCCTGGGGTGGCCCCTACCTTGCATCCCACGGGTCTTGAGTGAATGCTGTCAGCTCTGCGTGACTTTCTCAGACCACCCAGCCCAAGGCCTCGGGCCCCCGGCCCACCCGATGCCCTGATGCTCCTTCTCTGTTTCCTTTCTCTCCAAAGCGTCATCACATCCGACACACCCTCTCTTTTTTCTTTATTCTGTTTATCATGTCTCCTGCCCCCAGAATGTAACCTCCAGGGGGGCAGGGGTTTTCGTCTGTTTTGTTCTGCTCTGGAGCCCCGGCCCCCAGAACCGGGCCTGGCCCGGGACAGGTACAGGGTCAGTGCTTGTCGAGTGAGCGAATCACAGAGCCGCAGACCGCGGCCACGTGCGGTGCCGTTTCAGGAACGCTTGACCGGGCCAGGACAGGCCTCGACCCTGGGAGACACAGGACTTCCTCTGAGAGTGGCACGCCCACGGCCGGGGGTGCCTTTAGCCCTGCTGACGCCCCGGGTCTCGTTTACCTGTATCTTGAGGGCCGAGAGCTGGCTGAGGTGGTCTTCCAGCGTGTCCAGGTCGGACTGCATCTTCGACAGCTGCTCCTGCTTCTCCACGAGGGCGCCGCTCGAGCTCCTCTGCGCTTGCTCCAGCTCCAGGAGGGTCTGGCTGCACTCCTCGGTGGCCTAGGAGGTAAACAGGTCCCTGCTGGGCCCCGGCATCCTGGGTCCTTGGCGGACAGACAGGGGTCGGGCCGTGAGGACCTGCCAGGTGCCTTCCGTGTCAGCCGCCAGGAGGATCCCCGAAGGGGAGTCAGAGTCTCCACCCTTTGGGGACCCGTTGCCCGGAGAGTGGGGAGCCCGCAAGGTGCCCACGGTGCAGACCGGTCCCCGAGGCAGGTGTGGCTCAGAGAGACCTGAGCGGGTCTGTCCGCTCGGACATGGGGACTGGGTTGTGCACCAAGAGCGGGGGCCACGGCCTCGGGGCGGAGGGGGCTGGGGAGCGTGGGACGGTGGGGGGGGGGAGGCCTCTGCAGAGTCCACGCAGGACACGGTCTTCAGGGGCGTCCCTGGCAGACGGGGAGGGGAGGAGGCCGGCACCGCCCGAGTAGCGTGGGTTCCATCCTCGGGGGAAGCAGCACAATTCGGAGAAAGGAAAACCCGGTGGCGTGTGGTGGCTGACGGGCCCAGGCGTGGGGAGGGGGAAGAGACGACGGTGACTCAGAGTTGGCCGGACTCGAAGGACGGGGCAGGACTGGGGGGTCCAGAGAAAGGACCGGTCTGTGTGTCAGTGGTGGTGGCTGTGTTGGGCGTGGCTCGGGGGCAGGGGGCCTTGGGCACTGTGTGCTGCAGATGTGGCGTGGGGGGCCGGTGTGGGGGTCCTGGCAGGGGACCGGGGAGGAGGCACCCAGGGCAGTGAGGACAGGCTGGGGGCCAGGACGGGAGGCCAAGGAGGGGTGGACATCAGGAGTGGTCAGCGTGGCCAACAAGGACTGAAAAAAGGCTTCCCTGCCACCTCTCTCCGGAAACTTCCAGTAACTTCCAAACGAGCAGGTCAAGGATGTCTGTCATTTTCCTCTAACTTTTCTCTGCACGAAACCTACCCCTACAGGGCCTATCTCACCACTATCCATGTAATTCTCTGGATGACCCTAAAAGGTGGGTACCCATTTTGCAGGTCAGTAAACCAAGGCGCTGAGAGGTCAGTCTGCCCAGCCACGAGTGGAACCCTGGGACTCTGGGGCCATGCCCTCAGCTGGCCTTAGTGCCACACAGCCAGGCAGAGGAGGTCTGAGCCCTGAGCCCTGGCCAGGCAATGGCTGGGGGTGGCCATGGGGCAGCCCTGGCTGGGCCCCTCCCGGCGGGGCAGGTCATGCCCCACATGCTTGGTCGATGCTGCCCTGGGACAGGGACGCGGGCTCTTGGTGAGTCCCGAGCTCCAGCTCCGGGCCTGGACGGATGGCTGTCCCTCCACACCCAGCCTCTCTGATGCCACTCGGTCAAGCAGAAACGGACGGAAACATGGCCGTGCGTGGCCCTGGGCAGCTCCCTCCAGGTGTGGGCGCTCCGCCCACAGGCCCCGGAACAGCGGCGGCATTCGCACTGCCCAGAACACCCGCTGGGCACGCAGCCCCTCTGATGGCCCTGGCGCCCACACCCCGGCCCAGCCGGGTCTCGGTCCCTGTTCCCCATTCACAGGGGGCATGGTCGAGGCCTGGGCGGTGCGGTGGCCCCACTGCCAGCACAGACCAGAGCAGGTGGGCTCACCCGGCTCCTGGCGGGGCTCCCCGGTCCCCACCGTGCCCAGTGGCACCTCTGTCACAGCCACGGCCGGGCAGCACCGACCGCAGCTCTCGGGAGGAAGGGCGGGGTGGGGGCGGGTCCGTGGGGAGGACAGCCCCGGCCAGACGGGTGGGGGCGGTGCTGCACACGGCCCCCTGCGAGGGACACCTGTGGACGCCAGAGAGCAACAGCCCGCCTCCAACAGTGGGCGTGGCGCCTGAGCAGGAACACCCTTCTGGAACGTTCCGGGGGCCACAGAGGGAGAAGGGGTTGTCCGGACCTCCTCGTTCACGGCAGCGAGCTGCTCCCCACCTTGTGCACGTCCCTGATTTTGCGGCGCAGCTCGGCCTGCCTGTGGTGGAAGTCGGTCCGGGTGAGCACCTTCGGGCCGGCCTTGTCCTGGTCGTCGGCCTGCGTCACGATGGTCTCCCTGCGGGCCACCACCAGCTCCATGTCGCGGATCATCTTCTCCTGCTGCTTCAGCAGCTGCGCGTGCTTGACCTGGGGCACAGGACAGAGGGGCTGGGCGGGGCCGGGGCGCTCGGAGCCCTCCACTCACAGGGTCTCCGTCCTGCGGGGGACCAGTGCGGGCCGCCCTGGGGGGGGGGGGAAGACACAGGTCTGCAAGTAGCGTCACGGGGAAGCCTGACTGGTACGGTAGCAAGGTTACTCTCCCGGCTGTGACAAACGCTCCGTGGCTTTATCAGACGGTGACGTCGGGAGTGGCTGGCGGAAGGTCTGAGGGCCCCAGGGCTGGGGCTTGGGCTGGGGGGACTTCCTGGAGCCACAGAAGTATTAAGGTGGCTGCGTGGACGTGTGCGCCTGTCACAGCCCATCAAACCGCGGTTTCAGACAAGCGCGCATTTTATGCTTTCTACGTTGTGTCTAGAGTTGATGTAAAAAAAACAAGACAACAAGCAGGAATCCCCAAGTTAAGAATGGTGGAGGGAGGCCGGGCGCGGTGGCTCTCGCCTGTAAGGAGTTTGAGACCGGCCTGAGCAAGAGCGAGACCCCGTCTCTACTAAAAATAGAAAGAAATTAGCAGGACAACTAAAAATATATAGAAAAAATTAGCCGGGCATGGTGGCGCATGCCTGTAGTCCCAGCTACTCGGGAGGCTGAGGCAGGAGGATCGCTTGAGCCCAGGAGTGTGAGGTTGCTGTGAGCTAGGCTGACGCCACGGCACTCACTCTAGCCTGGGCAACAAAGTGAGGCTCTGTCTCAAAAATAAATAAATAAATAAATAAAATTTAAAAATTCCAGAGGGATTTTTTATCGAGGACAGCACTGTCAAAGCGACGCCACGTTTATTTTTATCAACTGCTCTTGTTTCTGGCCTGAGGCCCTGAGCCGCTGGCTTGGTGCTCGCTTGAGAGTTCATGGCCAGCCTTGCTGAAGGCGACGGAATCTCGCCCAGTGTGACCCCCGGAGAGAGGCCGCGGCCACAAGGGGCGGGACGGGGCGTTCTGGGGACCTGCGCCGAGTGACACTCTCTTTGTCGCGCAGGGGGACACACCTCGTCAGCGGGTCGTGAAGTTCTTGGGTCACAGCCCATGCTCTGCAACAGCAGAGTGCCTGGACTGCCTGGCGTGCGGTGACACTCACGTGCTCCCGTGTGTCCCGTGAGGTTTCTGTGCGCGCAGAACAGAGGGGGCAGACCCTGCCTGGCGGGCAGGTCTCGGGCAGGCTGAGTGCAGGTCGCTGTGCTGGGCGGGGGGGGGGGGGGGGTGTCTCTCCCCAGAATCCCCCCATTGCCATGGCCAGGGTGGCCTGTGTGGCTCCCACGGGGGCTGGGGGAGCTGGGGACTCCGTGCCGACAGGTCCCCGGAGCCCGCGGGCGGCGCCACCTGGCCCTGCCCACGCCGCTGTCCTCCCACCTTCATCCTGTGGATCTCAGTCTTCATGGCCTGGGTCTCCGTCTGGCCCATCTCGGAGTCCACCGAGGTGCGCATCTCTTTGGCCAGCTGGATTTTTTTCTCCCAAAGCATAATCTGGTGCCTGCAGGGGTGGGACGGGCAGGGTAAGAGCAGGCGAGGTGCGGAGTTTTCTTCCGGACGCTCCGGCGAGCTCACCCTCTGCGGCCTCACCCAGCTCTCCAGCTACAACGGCCGCGTGGAGCCCTCACGAGCACGGAGACCCCGGGCTCACGAGGCCCGAGCCGTGCGCTGCGCCTGGCTCCTTACAGAGGTGTGTGCCGCCCTCTGTCACCCGGCTGCAGTGCAGTGGTGCCGTCCTGCCTCGGCCTCCAGAGCAGCTGGGACGGCAGGTGCGCACCCGCCACTACCTGCCGGCTAATTTTTCTGTATTTTGTAAAGACGGGGTCTCGCTCTTGCTCAGGCTGGTCTCAGACTCCTGACCTCAAGCGATCCTCCCGCCTCGGCCTCCCAGAGTGCTGGGGCTACAGTGTGAGCCACCGCACCCGGTCCAACCCCTGACATAGACAGACAGACCTGTGGCACAGGGGGGGAGAGGGAGGGAGAGAGATGGGGACACAGAGAGGGAGGAAGGGAGGGAGGGAGGGAGGGAGGGGGAGAACACGAATGTACAACTTTAGGAGCTGAGAAAGCAAACCGAATTGATAAAAGTTGACTTTAGAAGAAGAAAAGAGCCTGAACAGGCAGACCAATAGTCTAAAAACTATCGAGACCTCACCAAAGACACGCGCCCCCACGTGGCTTTACGCCCAGGCTCTACCAAACCACAAGGACCATGGTTCCTCTGCCGTCCGCTCCCTTCCGGAGCGGGGCAGACACCCCTCGGCGCCGCGGCGGTCGTCCCAGCTGGGGACGTGGAGCCCCATGCATGGGTGCCAAGAGATGGCCACAAAACCATAACACCGCGTCCAGGGGAAACATGCAGAACAAACGCAATCTCGCTGCAGCCAGAGCAAGATCAGAGAGAAGCTACCCTACGCGGTGGTTTGCAGGTGGAGAAAGAGGGGTGGGACGACCGTTTCCCTTGCTCCCCCACGCACGTCACTGGTTAAAATGCTTGGAGCTGGGTACGTGTGCCTTTAAAAATCAGAGGCATAAAATCAATGCATATTTTTGGCCGGGCGCGGTGGCTCACGCCTATAATCCCAGCACTCTGGGAGGCCGAGACGGGAGGATTGCTGGAGGTCAGGAGTTCAAGACCAGCCTTAGCAAGAGCAAGACCCCCGTCTCTACTATAAATAGAAAGAAATTAATTGGCCAACTAATATATACAGAAAAAATTAGCCTGGCATGGTGGTGCATGTCTGTAGTCCCAGCTACTGGGGAGGCTGAGGCAGGAGGATCGCTTGAGCCCAGGAGTTTGAGGTTGCTGTGAGCTAGGCTGACGCCATGGCACTCACTCTAGCCTGGGCAACAAAGTGAGACTCTGTCTCAAAAAAAAAAAAAGTAATGCGTATTTTTAAAGAAAGTTTATCCCAAAGACACGCACGCGTGATTTCCTGCGAGGACCGGTTGGGCCCGGGAGCTGCCCCCGAGCGTGGTGGGTCAGCTCCCTGCCCTGGCTTCCGCGGCTTCCGTGGCTCTTCCGGGATGCTCGGGGGTGGGTTCCAGAACCTCTCCCCAGGCGGTTTTCAACACAGGGCACACGGGCGCTGCAGGTGCAGGGACACGCATGACCGTGTGGGGCCGGCAGGACGGGGACTTACTCGGCCTCCAGCAGGTTGTTCAGCTGGGTCGTTTTCTCCTCGCTGAGCTGGCTCAGCTTGTCCTGCATCTCCAGGGTCTCCCGCTCTGCGGCCTGCGGCGGGGGCAGGGGACGGGCCAGCTGTGGGGGGACAGGGCGCCCTGGCCCTGGACAGTTGGGCCCAAGTCCCCTCACAGGCGGGGGCAGGGGACGGGCCAGCTGTGGGGGGGCAGGGCGCCCTGGCCCCTGGGCAGTCGGGCCCAAGTCCCCTCACAGGCGGGGGCAGGGGACAGGCCAGCTGTGGGGGGGCAGGGCGCCCTGGCCCCGGGCAGTCGGGCCCAAGTCCCCTCACAGGCGGGGGGCAGGGGACAGGCCAGCTCTCGGGGGGCAGGGCGCCCTGGCCCCGGGCAGTCGGGCCCCGTCCCCTCACAGGCGGGGGCAGGGGACGGGCCAGCTGTGGGGGGGCAGGGCGCCCTGGCCCCGGGCAGTCGGGCCCAAGTCCCCTCACAGGCGGGGGGCAGGGGACAGGCCAGCTCTCGGGGGGCAGGGCGCCCTGGCCCCGGGCAGTCGGGCCCCGTCCCCTCACAGGCGGGGGCAGGGGACGGGCCAGCTGGGGGGGGGCAGGGCACCCTGGCCCCGGGCAGTAGGGCCCAAGTCCCCTCACAGGCGGCAGGGACGCTGCGTCCCGGGGGAAGAACACCCGCATCAAGGACACGTGTGCTCAGGCGTGTGCCTGGGTGCGTTATCCTGAGCGCGGGGGCCAGCGGGACACGGGGGGCCGGGGGGAGGGGCTCGGGGGGCACCTGACCTTGAGCGCGCGCACGAACTCGCCCTCGGTGGCCAGGTTGTCCCGCTGCAGCTGCTCCGAGCTGCCGCGGCTCTTGCACACCAGCAAGCTGAGCCTCCTCAGGTCGTTGTCCAGGTCCCGCATGTGCCGCTCGATCTCCTTCTGCTCCTTCCTCTCCTGCTGGATCTTGCCTGCAGGGGACAGAGGCGTGGGGGGGACAGAGGCGTGGGCGGGGCCGCGGGAGGGCGGCAGTGCTGAGGGGGCCGCCGGGCATTGCTCCTGCCCCCTTGTCCTTGGCGTCCCGCCTGCCGCTGAGGTCCCCGAGCCTGGACTTTTGAGGCGGCTGGCAGGACCCCCCCCACCCCGTGCGGGGACAGCCAGGAGGTGTGGGAGTCGGGGCGGGAGCAGGCTCCCCCTGCCCCGAGGACACGAGCGGTTGCTTGGACAGTGGGGACACGGCTGGCGCCTGGACGCTGCGAGTCTCCGGGAAAGGGGGGCCCGTTTGCCCCCTGCACCCTGCCCCCGCCAGAGGGCAGAGCGTGGCAGACACTCTGGATGCTGAGACAGGAGGAGGACGGCACACGTGCACAGCTGGGTCACCTGGCCGCTCCCCCCAAGTACACCCCTGGCTCCTCCTGCTCGCCCGGCCACTGTCACCCCGCCTGCGCCCGGCTTGGACACCCGAGCCTGTCTCCCTGGCCTCGCCCCGTCTCCCGGCTTTGTGTCTCAGTCAGATCTCGCTTTGCGGCACCTCTGTTTGACCGACAGCGCCAGGAGGGTTTTCAGTGCTCTCTGCTCTCCGACGGACAGACAGGGTTGGGCGGCCCGAGGGCAGGGTGAGAGGACAGCAAGGCCTCTGAGAGGGGGTGGCTCCGATGCATCCGGGCAGCATTTCCCGTGGGGGCACCCATCGTGGCAGGCCTGACCCACATGGGCCCCGACCCAGGCCCAGGTGGGACGGAGATGTCTCAGCAGGTGGCCTCGTGGGGGGACGTGGCCCTGGAAGGACTCCTGCCTGCCCCATTGCGGGCACCCGGCCCCGTGCGGCAGGCCCTCGGGTCCTAGACACTGCCCGGGGCAAGCAGGGGCTGGGGGAGCCCCCGAGGGACAGTTTTCTAAGCCCCGCTGGAGCAGGCCGGCCGGCCCAGCAGGACCCTGGCTCCGCAGGGCAGCGTTTGCACCCGAGCCTCCTGGCGGTGGCAGGGAGGGTGGCCGCTAGGAGAGCCCCGAGTCTGTGACCTCGGACAAACTCAGTAAGTTTCCTCAGCCCTGCGGCTGCAAACCGGTGTCCAGGCGGGCAGTGGTCTGTATTTG
Source organism: Microcebus murinus (assembly GCF_040939455.1). NCBI lineage: Eukaryota > Metazoa > Chordata > Mammalia > Primates > Cheirogaleidae > Microcebus > Microcebus murinus. The sequence continues at coordinate 2,725,576 of NC_134121.1, forward strand.
CAGATGTATCGTGGCGTTTTGCTGTTTGCTGTGAGGCTGAGTGGGAGCCAAGCCATGTGCCCCCCACACACGGTGGGACGCCCGCCCAGAGGTGATCCCTCCCCTAGCCTCCCCCGGGGCCCCCCACAGACCCCGGCACGCCGGCACCTACTCTCCACTCGCAGCCTCTTCTGCTCCAAGATGTGTATCTCCTTCTTGACCCTGGCCATGGTCTGCAGCTGCTGCTCGTGCTCCTGCGTGGCCGCGACCAGCTCCTGCTGCAGGCGCAGCCAGGTCACCTGGGACTTGGTCACGATGGCGCTGTGCTCGTCCAGCAGCTTGGTCAGCTGTTTGATCTCCAGCTCCAGGGGCCCGACTTCTTCCCCCTGGAAGGGACGTCTGTCAAGCAGCAGAACGAGCCTCCCTGGGCTCACGGCTCGACTCTGAGGTCGTGAGGCTGCAGGACGGGGGGCCGGGTTGGCTCTCAGAAGGGCCAGGGCCCTAGGGCGTGTTCTCGGGTCCCGCAGACCCTCTGCGGGACGCACGGGTATCTCGGGCTCTGGTCAGCCCCCTGCTGGGGGCTCCCTGGGCCGCGGCCCTGTGGGTGCGCCAACGGGCCGGGCCCTGTCACCCGAAGGGGCTTTGACAGTGGTCCTCGGACAGCACCCGCCGGGGTTCAGGGAGTTGCTCCCTCAGCATCCACTGGGCCCTGCGGCTTTGGGAGCAGCGAGGGGGCTCTGGGGTGCTTGGAGTGCAGCTCAGCGCTCCCCGGCTGCCTGAGCTACTCGGGCACTGGAGGCCCGTGGTGGGGTCCTGAGGTTGCATGTACCAGGACAACGAGCCGGGCGTCAAGCCGCAAACTCGTGAGACCACTGCTCTTAGACATCGGTCGGGGCCAGCGGCCGCCTGTCGTACACGGGCTACACAAACAATCAAAAACAATATTTTGGCCGGGCGCTGTGGCTCACACCTGTCATCCTACCGCTCCGGGAGGCCGAGGCGGGAGGATCGCTCGAGGTCAGTTCAAAACTAGCCTGAGCAAGAGCGAACCCCTGTCTCTACTAAAAACAGAAAGAAATTAATCAGCCAATTAATATATATAGAAAAAATTAGCCAGGCATGGTGGCACATGCCTGTAGTCCCAGCTACTCAGGAGGCTGAGGCAGGAGGATCGCTTGAGCCCAGGAGTTGGAGGTTGCTGTGAGCTAGGCTGACGCCACAAAACTCACTCTAGCCTGGGCAACAGAGTCAGAGTCAAAAAAAAAAAAAGAAAGAAAAGAAAAAGAAAAAAAAGAATATTTCATGCCAGGCGAAAATGAGATGGAATTTAAATTTCAGTGGCCATAAGTAACGTCTCCCTGCCACGCCCCTTCCTTTGCGTCTTGCCGGGGCTCCTTCCTGGCTACGAAGGCAGAACCTTTACTGTCTGGCCTTGCAGAAAGCAGCGTGCTGGCCGCCCAGGCCATTCTGTTTGCAGAATGGGCAGGGGAAGGAGAGGCTTTGCCGCGTCCCCTGCGAGCTCGTTTCTGACCCCGGGCAGCTCTGAGAGGGCCGCGGCCCCGCCCTGGCGCCGGGGCGGCCGGGCCTCACCCCCAGCTCGGCCACCATCTGCTCCAGCTGCTTGTTGAGGAAGTTGATGAGGCTCTGCTTCCGCTCGATGAGGATGGTGCGCCGCGAGATCTCGCTCTCGCTGTTGGAGATGAGCTCGTTGAGGCCCCTCACTTCCTTGTCCATCTCGTCCAGCGTCCTCTGGTGCATCTCCAGCCGGCAGGTGGTGTTGGTGATGTTCAGCGTGGCCTGAGCAATGTCGCCGTCGATCTTGGACAGGTGCGTCACCTGGGTTGGTGAGAGGACACGCGCCGCGTGTGAGCGCGCTGTCTCCCCACGCGGGCTCGCGGGTCCGCCCTTTCCCCGGCTGCCGGGGCAGAACTTCCAAACGCGCGGCCGGGAGAGGGGGACGCTGGTTTCCTCCCCGTCCCGAGGAGCCCTCGAGGGACCTGCTTGTGGGAACCCAGACAGTGCCCTCGCAGGGAGCAGGGAGGAAACACCGTCGGCTTTTCTAGTCCAACAGCAGCGTGCACCGTGGGGGAAATGGGGAAACACAGGGCAGAGGCGTCGGCGGCGCGTTCAGCCACGAGGTCAACGCCGTCACCGCCCGGAGTCGAGAGCTTTCCTGCCAGTCTCCCCACCTAGACCCCCAGATAGAATCACACTCCTTTCTAGTTTGGTAAATTGTGTCTGATACTCCTACATCGCGTAGGTTTTTTGTTTGTTTTTTCGAGACAGTCTTGCTCTGTTGTCCAGGCTAGAGTGAGTGCCGTGGCGTCAGCCTAGCTCACAGCAACCTCAAACTCCTGGGCTCAAGCGATCCTCCTGCCTCAGCCTCCCGAGTCGCTGGGACTACAGGCATGCGCCACCACGCCCGGCTAATTTGTTCTATATATATATTTTTAGTTGTCCAGTTAATTTCTATTTTTAGTAGAGACGGGGTCTCGCTCTTGCTCAGGCTGGTTTTGAACTCCCAAGCTGGAGCAATCTGCGGCCTTGGCCTCCCAGAGTGCTAGGATGACAGGCGTGAGCCACCGCGCCCGGCCCCACGTCGCATAGGTTTTAATGGCCGCGCAGTACTCCATTGGGTTTGGGGCACGGTTCGTGAGTCCAGCCGGGACCGAGAGTCCTCCGTGCCTCGCAGAGCTCTGTAGACGCCGGCAGGTCTCCCAGCCGGTGCCGCCCCACCGCCTCTGTGGGCCCCTTGGGTGGCAGAAGACAGATTCACTCGGAAGCCTTCCTGCCACGGAGGGTTTGTTGTGAGGACACGTGTGAGGGTTAGAGGTGAGGCAGCCGTCACACACGGCCACAGCCAGGTGGCCGGAGTTGCTTGGAACACAACATGCTCTCGACACAGGGCAGGGTCCCCTTCCCTGGGATGTGGCCCTGTGGGTGGCCTGACCTCCTGCCCAGCCTCCCCAGGGCCACCTCGGCTTCTCTTCCGGTGACACCTGCGGGCTCCGGTGACTTCCCGGGGCGCCCACCTGGAGCAGGAGCATGAAGCGCCTGGAGTCCCGTGGCAACGTCAGCTCACTGCCTCCTCCTCCTCTGCCAGGGGGCCCCAGGCGTCTGGGGCCCGCAGGGGTCCCTGCCTCACTCTCGGCCCCAGCCTGGCCACCCCGTGGGGGCTGCAGTCCCCAAGTCCCTTCCAGCCCGTGCCACCGCCACCAGCCAGGCTGGCACGAGCACACCTGCCCTGCCCCCAGCTCCGCCCCTGGCTGTCTGTGCTCCTTTCGGAGGGCCCACCCCGGCCACCTCCCAGGACACCTGCTCCGTCCCAGACCCCTGCCCACTCTCCTCCTGGATCCCAGCCCCCTATTGATGGTCCCGTCCATCCGCACTCTGCCCGTCCTCCCAGATATGCCCCTCGCCTGCCTCCCACCAAGCCACGGGGCTTTCGAGAAGTTCAGAAAGTGTCCCCTGTTCAAGAGTTTGAGGGGCATCTGTTGGAAAATTGCCGTAATAGAGGCATTTGTGGGTCCGGCACTCTTTGCTGCCCTCTGCTGTACACTGGAGGTAGTACGTGTATGGCCTGAGGAGTGCCTGGGGCCTGGGGGCCTGGGGGCCTGGGGGCCTGGGGGCTGGTGGCTGAGGCTGGGGCCTGGGGGCTGGGGCCTGGGGGCTGGTGGCTGAGGCTGGGGCCTGGGGTGGGGGCTGAGGCTGGGGCCTGGGGGCCTGGGGGCCTGGGGCCTGGGGCTGAGGCTGGGGCTGGGGCCTGGGGGCTGGGGCCTGGGGCTGAGGCTGGGGGCTGGGGCCTGGGGGCCTGGGGGCTGGGGGCTGGGGCCTGGGGGCCTGGGGGCTGGGGGCTGAGGCTGGGGCCTGGGGGCTGGGGGCTGAGGCTGGGGTCTGGGGCCTGGGGGCTGGGGTTGGGGCCTGGCAGCTGGTGGCTGAGGCTGCGGACTGGGGCTGGGGCCTGGCGGCTGGTGGCTGAGGCTGTGGACTGGGGCTGGGGCCTGGGGGCCTGGCGGGTGGTGGCTGAAGCTGCGGACTGGGGCTGGGGCCTGGTGGCTGGGGCTGTGGCCTGGTCTGGGCTGTGCCACAGCAGGGCTGGGCAGGCTACTTCACACCCATCTTCTCCGGTGCACTCCAGGCTGCTGCTTTAGCTGCCTGGGGCCTTGCCTCTGCCTCCCAGGGAAAGGACAGATGGGAACTGCCCCAGCATGTCCAGAGACAGCCAGCGTGTGCATGTGGCTAGCTGGTGCCAGCCCTGTCACCCCTGCTCCTTGGCATGGTCGAGGTGCCAGGAGAGAGCTGCCATCCTCCCAGAGTGTCCGTGGGGGGGGGGGTGAAGCTGCTAGCCAGGACACGGGGCCCCACCCTCCAGGCCAGGTGAGACCCATCAGCTGGGCGTCGGCTTAGTCTTGGCTCAGCTGGGCCTACCCCTGACTGTCACCACCAAGCCAGGGGCCATGGCACCGTCTGGGCGGCAGCCTCTGGCCCTCCCCAGGCACCGTGCTCGAGTTCTCAGACGGTTACCTGTAATCATCTGACACCTGGACACCTGCCAGGTAAAACAGCTGGGCCCCCTGTGGCCCAGGGTCACACGGCAGTGGGGCTCACATTCCAGCCACTGAGGCACCTCGGCCTAAGGCCCGGAGGGGCCCTGCCTCCCTTCTGTCCACCTCCCAGAAGGGCCAAACCGGAAGAGCCGGGGTGGGAGCCCCAGGGGAACCCGAGTGGGAGCTGGAGAAGCGAGACACGCGTTCACAGCGGCTGCCGAGGAGCTGGCCCCGGCCGAGTGCTGCCTCCCTACGGCTGCAGGGGCCGTGGGCAGGCGCCTCTGCGGGACCTGCGTCTGGCCCGGCCCCCCAAGGCGGGGGCTCCAGTGGGAGTCACACCACGGAACAGGCGGGAGGGGACAATTCAGATGAGGGATTGTTTTCTGGGGACATGGGGCCCCCTGACCCCAGCTAAGGGGAAAGCAAGACCCCAGGGAAAGCAAGATGAGCTCACCGTTGGGCCTCCGCGCCCCCCTGCACCCGGCCATGGAGGCCAAAGTCACACTTTGGGGGCCCCAGGGCAAATCAGCCTTCGGTGGTGACGGGCCAGGCAGTGCTGTCCGGCCGCGCAGTGACCGCGCCCTGTGACCCAGGCTTTCTGCTCCAGCAGTTTGTCCTCAGAAACGTGGACAGAGACTCACGACCAGGATGTTCAGAGCCGACCTATTTACAACGTGTAAACCTAGAAACAGCCCGAAGCGTCTGCCGAGAGAACTGTCAGCAGACGAGGTGTCTACGTTCGTGGGGTGGAACGTTGTGCAGAAATGGAAATGTGGGCTTTCAAAGAACAGTTAACAGCCCGGGGAAATGTTACGTTGAATGTGGTCAACAGACTAAACGAAAAACTACACAAGTAGTGAAAAACGCATCATATCCTACTCTTTGTGCGGTCTTCTGTGTCATGGCTCAGTGAAATTAATTAAAAATGGATTACAACGGACCTCGAGGCTGACACACGATGAGTCGGTTGTTGTTTCAGGCGTGTCTGTCTGTGTGCGTGTTTGCGGGAGTGCACGTGTGTGAGTGCGTGTGTGCGTGTGTGTGCGCTTGCTGCTGTGTGCGTGGGTCACGTGCATATCCCTGCGTGTTTGCGTGTGCAAGTGTGTCTGCGTGTGTGTAGGAGTGTCAGTGTGTGAGCGTGTGCGTGTGTGCGTGTGCGCGCTTGCTGCTGTGTGCGTGGGTCACGTGCATATCCCTGCGTGTTTGCGTGTGCAAGTGTGTCTGTGTGTGTGTAGGAGTGTCAGTGTGTGAGCGTGTGCGTGTGTGCGTGTGCGCGCTTGCTGCTGTGTGCGTGGGTCACGTGCATATCCCTGCGTGTTTGCGTGTGCAAGTGTGTCTGTGTGTGTGTAGGAGTGTCAGTGTGTGAGCGTGTGCCTGTGTGCGTGTGCGCGCTTGCTGCTGTGTGCGTGGGGACATGTACATATCCGTGCGTGTTTGTGTGTGCAAGTGTGTCTGCGTAAGTGTGTGTGCAGGAGTGCGTGTGTGTTTCCGTGTGTGCACATGTACCTGTGCATGGAAACGTTTCCAGCAGGGCCTTCACCGAGCGCTTAGGAAGGCTGCCCCCGTGGTGGGAATGCCTCCGTCCTACTTTCTTTTTATGCCTTTCTGCGTTTTCAGGTTTCCTACAGCCAAACCCGGCCCCTTTACAACCAGGGGACGGTGAGCGACGGGCGGGCAGGGGAGGCCCCCCTGCTCACGCGGAGTCTCCCCCGGGTCCCCTCGGACCCGTCCCCCTCCTGCGCGCCCCGCTCGGGCGAGGGCGGGCCTACCATGTTGGTCTTCTCCTTCTGCAGCTTCTGGATGAGCTGGTTGAAGTACTTGGTCATCTTGTTGGAGGTCATGTGCTCCTGCAGCTTCTCCTGGATGGCGGCGTCCATGGACCTCTTCAGCTCCAGCTCCCCGCGGACGGCCTCCCGCAGGGCCTGCAGCTCGCTGGCCGCCACCGCGTGCTCCTGGAAGGCGGGGCCACGGGGTGGGCGTTGCCGGGAGGCCCGACGCGGGCCAGGCGCGGCCTGCGGGGCCAGGGGCGTGGCCGTACCTGGTAGCCCTTGCCCAGGGCGTCCTCCGAGTCCTGCAGGGCCAGCTTGTAGGTGTGGAACTCGGCCTGCAGGGCCTCCCGCTTGGCCACGCACTGGGCCGTCAGCTTCTGCATCAGGCTGGCCTCCGTCTCCGCGCGGTTCAGGAGGCGCGCCAGCTTCTCGTTCTTCTCCTCCTCCTGCGTGATCGACTTCTTGTAGGCCTCGATCTCGCCGTCCATGGACTTGGACTGGTGCCGGCACTGCCTGCGGAAACGGGGGAGCGAAGCCGCTCACGGGCCAGGCACCGGGGGACGGGACGGAGCATCCAGCCGTGCCCAGCTCGGGGAAGCTCACTGCGTGGAGGTGGAATTCCACCTGGAGAGAAATGCACTGGGAAGGCAACCCTTTTCATTGCAGGCACGTCTTTTAAGAATCTTTTTTAGTTTTAATTTTTAATTTTTTTTTTTGGAAGACAATGTCTGAAAGTTTTAATTTTTATAAAGACATAATAGTTGTGCATGTCTGTGGGGCACCTGTGATTGATTTTTTTTTTTTTTTTGAGACAGAGTCTCACTCTGTGGCCCAGGCTAGAGTGAGTGCCGTGGCGTCAGCCTCGCTCACAGCAACCTCAATCTTCTGGGCTCAAGTGACCCTCCTGCCTCAGCCTCCTGAGTAGCTGGGACTACAGGCATGCGCCACCGTGCCCGGCTAATTTTTTCTATATATTTTTAGTTGGCCAATTAATTTCTTTCTATTTTTAGTAGAGACGGGGTCTCTCTCTTGCTCAGGCTGGTTTTTGAACTCCTGACCTTGAGCGATCCTCCCGCCTCGGCCTCCCAGAGTGCTGGGATGACAGGCGTGAGCCACCGCGCCCTGTCCATAGGCACGTCTTTTAAGAATCGTTTTTAGTTTTAACTTTTACAGACACATAATAGTTGTGCATGTCTGTGGCGCGCGTGTGATACTGTGACGCAAGTGTGCAGTGCACGATGACCGGGTCTGGGTAACTGGGACACCCATCACCTCAAAGGTGCATCGTTTCTTTGTGTTGGGAACATTCCAAATCTCCTCCTCCAGCGACTTTGAAATATACAACAAATTACAGCCGTCCCGTTGAGCTAACGACACTAGAACTCACCCCTTCCCCCAGCCGCACCTGCGTACCCGCTCGCCGAATCTCGACCGTTATTTCCTAATGCATCACTAGAACTACTGCCCACTGAAAGCCCAAGTTTTAAAACTCTTTTACATTTAAACATAGATGCGTTTTATCTTTAAAACTGTTCCATGGCCTCCTGTAGTGCCGGGGCCCGCTCGCTGTCCGTGGCGAACGTACCTTGCTTTTTGCTCAGTGAGCTTTGCCTCTTGCTTGGGGACTCGAACCCTCCCTCTGCCCTAACAACACCTGGTGTCCCGGCTTGCCGCTGGGCGGCGGGCAGTGAGCCCGGCTGGGCGGCAAGACTCCCAGGGCCGCGGGGAGTCGGCGGGGGTTTAGGAAGCACCAAAACCCTGTCTAGCCTGGGGGCCACCCCGCCCCACACCCCCGTCCCCGGGGGTCTCCCGTCGCGGGCCGGGCCGTACCTGAGCGCCTCCAGGATGGCCCTGTGCGCCTCGTCACGGTGCTTCATGCTCACCAGGCTGGAGGACCACTGCTGCAGGATGCGCTTCTTCTCCATGGTGATGGCGTCTATCTCCGTGGACGCCTGCGGCCCAGAGGGAAGGGGACACCTGTCTCATTTCACCTGCATCGGGGCCCAGGAAGGATGCCAGAGCCTAAGTTTCCCGAGTTGTCCTCTTGTCCCTCACGCAGCTGTCCATGTGTCCACCGGGCGGGAGGACCCGGTTCTAAGGCGGCCCGGAGAGGGGCGGGAGCCGGACGCTGTCCTGCCCTGTGCCGACCCCTCCCGCCCTGGGCCGGGCGGTAGCGAGGTGCGGCCGACGGGGGAAGGTCACTCCCGAGAGCACATCCTCAAAGGCACCCCGGCTTCCTCCTTGCTCTCCTGCCTTGGACCAGATGCGCTGCGGGAAGCCTTTAGCCGTTTCCTTGGAATAAAGTCCAAGCAGTGATATGCGGGGGGTGGGAAGGAGGCAGTTTGCGCAATTTTTTTTTTTTTTTTTAGACAGAGTCTCCCTTTGTTGCCCAGGCTAGAGTGAGTGCCATGGTGTCAGCCTAGCTCACAGCAACCTCAAACTCCTGGGCTCCAGCAATCCTGCTGCCTCAGCCTCCCAAGTAGCTGGGACCACAGGCATGCACCACCATGCCCGGCTAATTTTTTCTATATATTTTTAGTTGGCCAATTAATTTATTTCTATTTTTAGTAGAGACGGGGGTCTCGCTCTTGCTCAGGCTGGTCTCCAACTCCTGACCTCGAACGATCCTCCCGCCTCGGCCTCGAAGAGTGCTAGGATTGCAGGCGTGAGCCACCCTGCCCGGCCTGCACAATATTGTCCTTGTGATGACCAACGACCTCCACACAGACTGAGCTGCGCTGTGCCCGCAGCGTGGGGCCGTTGTCGCTCTTCCCCTCTCTGCCGGCCGGGTCCCTTCCTTCGTGGATGGAGCGTCCGTTGGGCACTGCCACGAGTGAATTAAGACCGAGCGGGAGGCCGGGCTTCGGGGTGGGAGGGCACACCAGGACGGGGGTGTCTCCTGCTGATTTTCACGTCCCCTCACACCCCAAATTCACCAGTGCTAGTAAGTCCGTCTGCTGGCGTCCCCCTGGCTCTGCGCTCTGTGCGCGGTCTTGCTCTGCGACATCTCGCAGCCGGCCGGTGGCGCCATCCCCCGTGAGGCTTCTGCTCCTGGCGTCACGCGTCCTAGGGCCTCCCCGACCCGGGATTACGTAAACATTTTCATTTGTTTTCTTCTGCTGCGTTTTCCCCATTTAAACTTGATTCCATCTGGAATTTGTTTTAGTGTCTGATACGAGGAAAAGACTTTATTTTGTTTTATTTTCCCCAAATGATTAACCAAACGAACCAAATGCCTGCAGACCACTAGATGCATAATCCACGAGCTCTCTGCTAGCTTATAACCTCCTAGACTTTTGCACAGGCCTTGGCTTGTGTCTGGGCCGTCCTGCCGGCTCCCCTGCCCACGCTCCTCACGCACCGCTTTAGCCTGGGGGGCTTTACGGCACGTTTCGGTGCTGGGTGGGTGACCTGCCACCCAGGTTTGCCCAGCCTCCCAGGTTCAGCACGGGAATTGCCACATCCCAAGAACCCATCAGTCCCAGGCAGACGGGGACGGCCGGGCGCCCGGTGTCAATGGCCCCTTCCGGAACGGTTCTCGGCGAGCGCTCCCAACTTGCTTCCAGATAAACTCAAGAACCGCTTTTTTTTTTTTTTTTTTTTTGAGACAGAGTCTCGCTTTGTTGCCCAGGCTAGAGTGAGTGCCGTGGCGTCAGCCTAGCTCACAGCAGCCTCAAACTCCTGGGCTCAAGCAATCCTGCTGCCTCAGCCTCCCGAGTAGCTGGGACTACAGGCATGCACCACCATGCCTGGCTAAATTTTTCTATATGTATTAGTTGGCCAATTAATTTCTTTCTATTTTTAGTAGAGACGGGGTCTCGCTCTTGCTCAGGCTGGTTTCGAACTCCTGACCTGGAGCAATCCGCCCGCCTCGGCCTCCCAGAGTGCTAGGATTACAGGCGTGAGCCACCGCGCCCGGCCAGAACCGCTTTTTTGATTAAGAAGCTGCTTTCCACCTGGGGTTCCGGATCCTGGTTGCAGGTGGGGAGGACGGGCCGGCATGGGGCCCCTGTCCCTTCCCTCCACCCTAGGAACTGGGTGTGTCTGTCTGTCCCCGTCCTCCTCTCTCTGTCAATACAAGTTTCTGTTTCCTTCCCGTGGTTCCTGGGCACGGGAATGCAGAAGGCGACTCACAGACTTAAAAGAAAAAAAAAAGTCGCGGCAACTTTGACTTCCGGTGTTGGCCACGGAGGAGCAGAGTCCTGCACCCGCGGGGAGCAGCGTCCACACACTCAGTCACCACTGTCCCCTCACTCCACACGGAACGCCCACTGCCCCGGGGCTGAGAGTCCTTTGGGAAGAGGCCCCTGCAGGCTAAGGAGCTTGCAAAGGGCTCAGCCCCCCGGCCCCCGCAAGCTGGCATCAAAAGTGCAAGAAGACACTAGAACACCTGAATTCCTGCTAGACTTTATAGTCACCCACTGGCTATGAAATAGGAATAAAAAACCAGCCATCAATTGGTCAGTTTCTTTCTTTTTTTTTTGTGAGACAGACTCTCACTCTGTTGCCCGGGCTACAGTGAGTGCCGTGGCGTCAGCCTCGCTCACAGCAACCTCAGACTCCTAGGCTCAAGCGATCCTCCTGCCTCAGCCTCCCGAGTAGCTGGGACTACAGGCATGCGCCACCACGTCCGGCTAATTTTTTCTATATATTTTTAGTTGTCCTGCTAATTTCTTTCTATTTTTAGTAGAGACGGGGTCTCGCTCTTGCTCAGGCTGGTCTCTAACTCCTGCCCTTGAGCGATCCGCCTGCCTTGGCCTCCAGTCGGTCGGTTTCTACTGCTCCTCCGCCGTGGCTCGGAGGGTTAGATGTTCTTTTTTTTTTTTTTTAAATTTCATTTCAAAATATTAAGGGGGTACCAATGTTTTTGACACATGGCTTGAGTCCGGGCTATAAATGTGCCCGTCCCCCAGTTCACGGTACCCATTAGGTGGGCTTTTGGCCCGCCCCTCTTCCCCCAGATGTTGCTAGATGCTCACGGAGACCTGCAGGTGTGCCAGGCCCGGCTCTCAACCTCACGGGGCCTGTGGCTCGCTGGGGCCACAGCTGGCTGCAGCCGTCCACCCAACAGACAGGCAGGCACTGTCCCGGCAAGGCCACCAGCACCCCGGGGTGGGCCCCGAGCCGCGGGCGCCGCTCTTACCTCGCTCACGGCTTTCCTTAGAGTGCGGGTGTCCTCCGCTTGGGCGGTGCACTGGGCCTCGCACAGCGCGATGTCTTCCTCCAGCTGCTTGGCCTTGCTGGTGAGCTGGTCCACAAACAGGTCCTGGGAACGGCAAGGACACGTCCGCGCCGGAAAGGCAAATCCTGCCTAAGCCGACCCGGGGCAACGCCGCCCCCCGCCCGCAACGGCCGTGCCGAGCGCCCTTTTGGAAGCGCAGAGGTCCAGGGGTCGCTGAGGGTGCGCCGCCCCGTTGGCGTTCGCCCAGTACCTGCTTCTTCTTCTCGGTCTCCGCCCGCGCCCTGTCCACCTCGGCCTTCTTCACCACCTGCTTCATCACGAGGATGTCGTCCTGCACGTCCTGGTCGACGTTCTGCAGGTAGAAGAGGTTCAGGACCAAGGTCTCCAACTCCGTCTGCAGAGCCGCCACTGTGGGAGGAGGCACAGGCTGGTCCGGCGCCCACGCCGGGACCGGGGGCCCAGGGCACCCCCAGCCGTTCTGGGGGGCGGCAGCGGGGGAACTGCCTTGACACTACAAAGGCCCGGGCTTTGCCATGGAGGAGCTTGCAATCCCGCTGAAGAGATAAAAGCACGTGTAATCTACGTCCACAGATTGCGACAAGCTGTTCCGTGTCCCACCAGGTACCAGAGCTCCTCGCCCAGCGTGAGGACAAGCGGAAAGAGTGTGGGACGGCTTCACGTTTGATTTGCAGATTCCTTTTCTTTTCTTTTCTTTTCTTTCTTTCTTTTTTTTTGAGACAGTCTCACACTGTCGCCCGGGCTAGAGTGCCGTGGCGTCAGCCTAGCTCACAGCAACCTCAAACTCCTGGGCTCCAGCGATCCTCCTGCCTCAGCCTCCCGAGTAGCTGGGACTACAGGCACGCCCCACCATGCCCGGGTAATTTTTTCTATATATTTTTAGTTGGCCAATTAATTTCTTTCTACTTTCAGTAGAGTCCGGGTCTCGCTCTTGCTCAGGCTGACTTCAAACTCCTGACCTTGAGCGATCCTCCCACCTCGGCCTCCCGGGGTGCTAGGATGACTGGCGTCAGCCACCACGCCCGGCTGATGTGCAGATTTCTTACCACTGAAGGGTCTGTGGCCCTAGGCAGAGTCCTAAGTCCCCTAAGAGGAAACCAGAGCACAGAGGGCGGGCTGAGCACCACTGAAGTCCTCAGTATGTCAGGGGACATACTTCCCATGCGGCAGTGCTGGCCGGGAAGGGCAAAGGCTGTCCCCTTGGACTGGGGCTCCACCAGCAGCACTGCCCGCCCCGCTCAGACTCAGACAACAGGTTTGTGTCGGCCCTCTTAGACGAGACTAAGCCCCGAGGAATTGGTTCCTTTAACGAAACTCACATGAGATGGATTTTACAAAGCTAGAAGGCCCATTTATTTAGGGAGCTACACCTCAGTCAATACCGGTTTGCTCACTGGCACGGGGCATTCCTTCTTCCGGGAATGGATCCAGACTGAAAACGGAATTATAGGTCAAAGGCTGCTGGGTGAATACCATATTGGAGTCCAGTGTTCTCGAAAGAAATCGCTTACACTCGAAACGCAAATCTTTAAAATACAAGATCATTGTAAAACTTCTACCAAAAAGAGAGCAGCACGCTCTAGCTCTGCACGGCTAAGAGTCCCCGGCGGGGAGCGCAGCGGCAGCAGAGAGGCCTGGTGGGGGGTTGCGGGGAGAAGACGCAAGGCCGCGGACATGCTGGCTCCTCTGTGAACAGCGAGACCTCTTCCTGCAGCTCCTTTTATTTTATTTTTTATTTATTTTTTCAATTTTTTTGGAGACAGAGTCTCACTCTGTTGCCCAGGCTAGAGTACCGTGGCGTCAGCCTAGCTCACAGCAACCTCAAACTCCTGGGCTCAAGCGATCCTCCTGCCTCAGCCTCCCGAGTAGCTGGGACTACAGGCATGCGCCACCATGCCCGGCTAATTTTTTCTATATATATTTTAGTTGTCCAATTAACTTCTTTCTATTTATAGTAGAGACGGGGTCTCGCTCTTGCTCAGGCTGGTTTCAAACTCCTGACCTTGAGCAATCCACCCGCCTCGGCCTCCCAGAGTGCTAGGATTACAGGCGTGAGCCACCGCGCCCAGCGGAAAAACTGCATGCAGCTCCTTTTAAGAGCGTTTCTTCATTGCTGGTTTTGACCAATTTGATTACGGTGTGCCTGGCATAGCTCTTCATGGAGCTCGGGATTTGTTGAGCTTCTTGGATCTGTTGGTTCATGGTTTTCACCAAATTCAGAAATTAAAAATATATATATTTTTTTCAGAGACCAGGTCTCTCTCTGTCGCCCAGGCTGGGGTGCAGTTGCTTGATCATAGCTCACGGTAGCCTCCAGCTCCTGAGCTCCAGTGACCTTTTTGCCTCAGCCTCCCGAGTTGGTCTGCTGTGCCCAGCTAATTTAAAAAAATTTTTTTTTTGAGACGGAGTTTTGTTCTGTCACCCGGGCTAAAGGGCACTGGTATCATCGCAGCTCACTGCAACCTCAAACTCCTGGGCTCCTCCTGCCTTAATTGAAAAAAAAAAAAAAAAAAAAGTTTTTCTGTAGAGACATGGGATCTTGCTATGTTGCCCAGGCTGGTCTTGAACTCCTGGCCTCAAGCGATCCTCTTGCTTTGGCCTCCCAAAGCGCTGAGATTACAGGTGTGAGCCACCGCACCAGGCCCGAATTTGGAAATTTTTCATCCTTGATTTAAGTATTTTCGGTTCTTTCTCTTTTCCTTTTCTTGGCCTCTAATAAATGGAGATACGAGGGCACTTGGAGTTAGCTCACAGCTCACTGACCTTCTGCTCTTCTATCCTCTTCTTCGGTCTTCGCCCCTCGCTGTGGCTCCTTCTGGGCAGTTTCTACAGCAGTGACCTCCAGCCACTGCCCCCGTGTGCGTTTCTGCACATTTTAACTATCACTTATTCGGCTTAATTCCCTCACGTGAGAATGCTGGGGGGAGTGCAAGCACGCTTTGTCTGGGAGGAGGCACGGCCCAGCTGCCCTGGGAGAAGACTGCTGCGGTTCTTCCCTGTTGTGGGCTGAGCAGTGCCCCCCGCCCGGCCCGCCACCCATTTGTGGGAGCAGATCCTGCCTGTAGTTGGAGACAGGGTCTTTAAAGAGGTGGCTAAGTGAGGTCATCAGGCTGGGCCCTAACGCAGTAGGACCGGTGTCTTTGTAAGAAGAGGAGGTCAGGGCCGGGCGCGGTGGCTCACGCCTGTAATCCTAGCACTCTGGGAGGCCGAGGCGGGCGGATTGCTCGAGGTCAGCAGGAGTTTGAAACCAGCCTGAGCAAGAGCGAGACCCTGTCTCTACTATAAATAGAAAAGAAATCAATTGGCCAACTAATATATATAGAAAAAAAAATTAGCCGGGCATGGTGGCGCATGCCTGTAGTCCCAGCTACTCGGGAGGCTGAGGCAGAAGGATCACTCTAGCCCAGGAGTTTGCGGTCGGTGTGAGCTAAGCTGACGCCACAGCACTCACTCTAGCCTGGGCAACAAAGCGAGACTCTGTCTCAAAAAAAAAAAAAAAAGAAGAAGAAGAGGAGGTCAGGACACAGACGTGCACGGAGGCGTGTGTGATCACGTGAGGACACGGGCGAAGGTGGCGTCTGCGAGCCGCGGACAGAGGCCTCGGGAACTCTGGACTTGCAGTCTCTCCAACTGCCAGGGAACAAACGCCTGCCGTCTAAGCCCCCTGGTCTGGGGGCCGCGCCGTGCGGGGGTGCGGTCCGCGCTCCTCGAGAGCACCAAGGTCCACGCCTGTCTTCTTTGCTGGCCGAGCGAGTGACCAAAAGCTGGCGTCTCAACTATCCTTTGTACCTGTCCTTCCTTTAACCCCCGGGGAAGGCAAACCAACGCTCAGTTTGGTGGCCAGGGCTCTTCTTCCCCCTCTGGATTTCTTGCTCCCACCCTGGCCACTCTTCCGCTGGGACATACAACAAAACAGGGTGGGCGGAGCCTCCCAAAAGCCTCCCCGACCTTTGCCCCCTGGCGTTACTCCCCGGTTGTGCCACGTCCGGTGGCCGGAGGGAGATGGCCGGTGGGTCTGACCTCAGCGCGGAGCCCTTTCAAACCAGAGCGTTTTCTCCAGCTGGTGGCAAGGGGGGATCAGGCACATTCCAAGGGGGGCAGGGATCCCACCAGGGAGAAATCCTCCGTTGGTGGCTTGAAGATGGAGGGGTCCCCACGGCAGGGAACGGGGGTGGTCCCTGGGCACTGAGAGGCCCCCCCGGCTGCCAGCAGGAAGCTGGGACCTCAGGCCCAGCAGGCACCAGAGACGTGACTCTGCCGACCACGTGAACGAGCCTAGAAGAGGATTTTCCCCGGAGCGGCCCCGAGCGAACTCAGTCAGCCCACACCTGATTCCAGCCCTGGGACGTCCCGAGCAGAGAACCCGGACTCGCCCCACAGGACTTCTGCCCTGCAGAGCTGTGAGCTAACGGATCTCATATAATCGGCGGCTGGTTTTTTTTGTTTTTTGTTTTTTATTTTGAGACAGAGTCTCGCTCTGTTGCCCAGGCTAGAGTGAGTGCCGTGGCGTCAGCCTAGCTCACAGCAACCTCAGACTCCTGGGCTCAAGCGATCCTCCTGCCTCAGCCTCCCGAGCAGCTGGGACTACAGGCATGCCCCACCATGCCCAGCTGATTTTTTTTTTTTTTTTGGTATATGTATTTTTAGTTGGCCAATTAATTTCTTTCTATTTTTCGTAAAGACGGGGTCTCACTCAGGCTGGTTTCGAACTCCTGACCTCGAGCCATCCGCCCGCCTCGGCCTTCCAGAGTGCTAGGGTTACAGGCGTGAGCCGCCGCGCCCGGCCATCGGTGATGGTTTTAAGACCGTAAGTGTGTGGCAATTTGCTATGAAGCGACAGAAGACTAACACAGGAGATACGGGTGTCGCCAAGGGTATTTCGAACGTTTGTCCCGATTTTCATTTGTCTTTTAACTTTGTTGTGCTTTTCCAACAGGTACGTTTTTCTGTTTTTATATAACCAAGCCTGTCACTGTCCTCTTCCCCTGTCCTCCCGATGTTTAGGGAGAGCTTCCTCCCGCCACGGTGACAAGCGTGATCCTACGTGTTCTCCTGATGCCCCCGCAGTGTTCTTGGATCCTCATTGGACCTGACACTTAGTTGTCATAGAGTGACACAGGGCTCTCTGTATTTACTCTTCAGTTAGCCACATGATCCAAAAAGGTTTGGCGACTTAAAGACGCGGCTTTGTACATTTATGTAGCGTGCAAAGGCCGTTAATAAGTTCTGAAATCAATTTCCTCCAGGTTCTCTTGGAGAACTTGCCATCCTTGGATCTGCCGGTCTGTGTTCCTCCCAGTCTGACTTTGTCTTTACGATGATGGAGTTATACTGCGTTTTGGGGCCTCATACCAAAAACGTCCTTCGTTATCCTTTCCCTTTCAAAATCTCCTTGGCTATCCCTGTGCGCTTGGCCTTCCGTGTGAACTTTAAGATCAATCTGTTCGCAACAGAGGCCTTTTATGTGCTGACACAGAACAGTCTCCGGCACACATGGCTAAGCGACAAAAGGAAGGAACAGAGAGCAGTAGGTATAACATGCAGCTGTTTTAAGTTTTTAAAAAGAGAGAAAACAGATACACACACCCTTGTGACTCTGCTCATCCGTGCAAAAATATCTTTAAAAGATGCACAAGGATCGACAGTGCATTACTTTTTCAAAATCAGTAAATAATTATGCCACATAAATTTAAGTTCACCCAAAACACCCATCCCATCATGGACTCTAATTGGAATTTCGTGGAGAGAAATGACATTTTTACATTACTTGTCCCCCCATCTAGTGACGTGGCTGCTCCACTTATTTAAATTCGTTTTATGCCCTTCAAGTAAAATTTTATTGTCTTCCTCCAGATAGGCTCACTCCTTCCTTGCTAGACTCATTCCTAAGTACTTTGTAGCAGTGACGGCTATTATGAATGAAAATTTTTGAAAATTTTTGAAAACTGTAATCCCTAGCTGCGTGTTTCTGGTGGAGAGAGCCATAGCTCTGGCACCCAGCTGCGGCACCCATTCCTCACTGCTCCCATTGGTTTCACCAGTAGAGGATGAGAATTTCAAGCACCTCATTTCCAAAATCCGCATCTCATTTCTTTTCCCTGTTTTCTTGCATTGTCGGAACTCCCAAAACAGCGCTGGGTCACGTGACAGCGGACACGCTCATCTTGTTCCTGATTTTTAGCTGTGGTCTCCAGTGCCGCCTTCTACCTTCAGATAAGAACTTAGGAAGAACCTTCCTTCTATCCTAGTTTGGGAGGCATGGTGAGTTTTCTCAAACACCCGTTTGGCATCCACCCACAAAAACCTTTTTTTTTTTTTCCCCTCCTTTAGTTTATAAATACAATGTTTTAAATTAGTAGATTTCCTAATAGCAAATTATTCCTGAATTCCAGAAGTAAATGCTACTTGGCTGTGAAGTATTTTTCTTTTAATACCTTGCTGAATTTAATTTGCCAATTTATTTTAGGGTTTTCACACCTCCTAAGTGGGACAGCTCTGTAGCTTTCTGCTCTGTTTGTCAGCTTTTGCAGTGAGCGTGACACCGGGCATCCTAGACAAACCTGCAGAGAGTTTCCTGAACTTTCTCCTCCCTGGAGGGTTGACAACACTGGAAGTGTTTGATCCTTGTGTGTGTGGGTGTGTGGGGGGTGTTATTATGACTCTTCCATAGTATCTTCCAATACTCGGATTTTAGGGAAAACAGATTTTTTTTTTTTTTTTTTTTTTTTGAGACAGAGTGTCACTCTGTTGCCCGGGCTAGAGTCCCGTGGCGTCAGCCTAGCTCACAGCAACCTCAAAGTCCTGGGCTCAAGCCATCCTCCTGCCTCAGCCTCCCAGGTAGCTGGGACTACAGGCATGAACCACCATGCCTGGCTAATTTTTTCTATTTTTAGTTGTTTGACTAATTTTCTTTCTATTTATAGTAGAGACGACGGGGCCTCGCGCTTGCTCAGGCTGCTCTCAAACTCCTGAGCTCAAGCGATCCTCCCGCCTCGGCCTCCCAGAGTGCTAGGATTACAGGCGTGAGCCACCGCGCCTGGCCGAAAACAAGATTTTTGACACCATTTTTGATGAAACCGGTACAAGGCATGGCTTTCTCGAAATTAAAAAAAAGAACAAAAAAACTTCCCTGATTTGTCCTCACTCCCAACGTTGCTGCTCGTATTATCTCCCTTTTGTTCCTTGTCAGACATGCCAGAAGTTTACTGGTCATTTAAAAAAATAAGTAATTTGCCACGTCAATTTATTGCCCTTTTTTTTTTTTTTTACTTCACCAGCACCTGCTTGTGATTTTTATTAATTTCTTTTTCCTATTTCCTCTGCCTTATTTGCCCAGAAGCCCTCGCGTGCGTCTGCAACGGCAGTGTGGCCCTAGAACTCGGCAAGCGATGACACACTGCCACTTACATTTAAGATCTGTGATTCCCAGCCCTGACTGCACACTAGAATGATCTGGAAGGCTTTAAAAAAAAAAAAAAAAAAAAAAAAACAAGAAACAGACGCTGCCTGGTCCTTCCCAGAACAGATCCACCCGGAGTCTGGGCTGGGCTCCTCCAAGGGGCAGCCCAGGGTCTGTCCTCGACGGCCGTCCGGGTTTGTCCTGCCTGGACGCCTGCAGCATCCTCTTCCTCTATCTCTGGAATTCGAGCGTTCCGCTGGCTGTGTCTAGGCGCGTCTGTCTTTCCTCCCGGCTGCCGGCCCTCCGCGAGTTTGCACGTCTGAAGGTTTGTCTTTCCGGAAGTCGCGCAGCTGTTCCGCCGTCCCTGGCTGTTGCCTCCGGTCTCCTGAAAGGGGACACGGGTTTGCCCGTCTGCCCTGCACGTCCTTTATGCCCTTCTCACGGTGTCCGTCGTCCTGGGTGAGGCTCCATGCTCGGGGAAGATGTCCCGAATCGCGCCTTTAGTTCACAGATTCAGTTTTCGGCACCCTTCCTTTGTCTATTCCGTGCCTTTCTTGGCGACGCTGAATGCATGTTTTAGTTTCAGTTGTGCCTTTTCCTAACACGCAGTTCTCGCCGGCTGATGCGTGCCCTCTGAAACCTCACGCGGAATACCACCGGCGAGGGCCGCGCCGGCTGTCTTTGCAAAAATCAGGGCTGAAGGAGCCCTGTCTGGGGAGCCCTGTCCCCTCCTGTCTTTGGGGATCGCCCCGGTGACCCCCACTTTGATGTGAAGCTTCAGGCACCGGTGGGGGCTTCCCAGATGAGGCAGGTGGGGTGGGCCTTCTCCAGGGCCTGTGTCTCCCTTAAGGGACGGCGTGGTGGCAGCAGCCCTGGGGTCACCGAGCCGTGGGTGCAGGGCTGCTGCTGCTGCACTCTGCTGATCTCAGGGAAGCACCCAACGTCCTCAAGGGTGTTTGGATCTTTCTAGACGCCCATCTACTCTTTGCACCCAGCGGAGGGGCGCTGGCAGGCACTCTGCTCTGGCTCTGCTGGTGTGGAGGGGGCGGGGTGCGTGTCCTCCTTCCGGTCGGTGGAGATTCTACTGTATCTGGAGAATGCAGACTTGGTGTCAGTGTGGTTTCATGTTCTTCCTTTTTTGGAGTTTCCTGTTAATTCGGTGGTAGCTGGAGAGAGGTTTTTTTTTTTTTTTTTTTTTTTGAGACAGAGTCTCGCTTTGTTGCCCAGGCTAGAGTGAGTGCCGTGGCGTCAGCCTGGCTCACAGCAACCTCAAACTCCTGGGCTCAAGCGACCCTCCTGCCTCAGCCTCCCAAGTAGCTGAGACTACAGGCATGTGCCACCATGCCCGGCTAATTTTTTCTATATATATTAGTTGGCCAATTAGTTTTCTTTCTATTTATAGTAGAGACAGGGTCTCGCTCTTGCTCAGGCTGGTTTCCAACTCCTGACCTTGAGCGATCCTCCCGCTTCGGCCTCCCAGAGGGCTAGGACCACAGGCGTGAGCCACCGCGCCCGCCTGGACAGAGGTTCTTGATCAATGCCCACTCGCCCTAACTGCAAAGGTTCCAGAAACCTCTCCTGCACGTCTGGGGGTCCACAGTATTCTCTCCAGAGCGGTTGGGATATATATACATGTGACTGCGTTTCCTTCCAGATTCCTTGAGACCACTTCCCCACTAGGACAGCAATGGAGTCCGTCATGAAAGTTGGAAACATCAAAGGGTAAAAACCGAAGCCATCGGTAGCCGGGAGGAAGCCACCGTCGGCTGTCCGGCATCCTCGACTCCGTGGTCGCCACGTCGCGGGGAGCGTCTCACTCCAGAGCTGCCCGATTTCCCATCAGTCTGCTCTGGGACCCCGGCTGCCGGACTCCGGGCGGCCTCTGCGCTCTGGGAAGGGCTTCGCCTCCACCCTACCGCGCACGCCTGACTCGCCCTCCCTCTCCCCTCCCCCTTCCCCTCCGGGGAGTCTCTGTACCGACCGCGGGCGGGCGGTGTCAGCGTTTGCCTGTGCCCACTTCTGTGCCTTTTAAGATATGTACGCGCCTTCCCTGCCTACAAAGGGTGGGAGTCCCTGCGGGACGCACGCACCTTGCTTTTCTCGATGCCCCGCGATGGCACGTGGGGACACCTTGTGGGGACGCCCCTGGAGGTCTCTAAGGCACGTGGGGACCCCCCATGGGGACACCCCTCGGGGACTCGGTGGCGCGTGGGGGCACCCCGTGCCGGGACGCGGAGCTGCCTTACGCTTCTTGCGCTCCTGGTTGGCGGCCTCGGAGGTCTTGGCGTGGAGCGCGCGCACGCCCTGCAGCTCCTCCTCCTTCTGCCTCCTCTGGCACGCGGCCACCAAGTGGCGGTCGTGGCTCTTCTCCAGCTGCATCTGCAGGCGGGCCAGCTGCTGCTGGACCCCGTAGAGGTTCACCCCCAGCTCCTGCCGCTGCGTCCGGCTTTGCTTGTTGGCCACGCCCTGCGCGGGAGGGAGGAGCCGGGTCAAGGGACGCGGGCGCCCGCCCGCTGGGCCGGAGACTGGACAGGGACTCACCAGCTCTTGAAGTTCCAGCTTCAGCTTTTCTATCTGTCGGTTAAGGTAGCTCTTCAGGGTGGCCTGGAATCTGACCATCAGGGGCTGGAGGGGTGGAGAAGCACACCGGTTACGGTCCCGCCCGCCCGGCTGAGCACCCCTGCCCCGCCGCGCTCCTGCCTAGGGGTCTCAGTGGGGCAGCCGCAGCCCGAAGCCACCTCCGGGTCTCGCCCCAGGCACTGCGCAACTGAGTGCGGGTTTGGGCAGAACGCCGGGCGAGCCGCATGTCAGCCCAGGTCAGCCCCGTTACGCGGGGGTCCAGTGGGTGGGGACGGCCTGGCCTGCCCCATCCACTTGGCGCGCCGAGAACTTTCAGGGCCAAGCCTGCTCCTCCCTGCAGCTGCCCGAGCCACAGCTTCCCACTGCGTTCGCCTGTGCCGCGCGCCAGAGGGCTGGCAGGGGGACTCCAGCGGGGCTGGTACTCGGGCTGAGGCCTCAGCCGGGGAGGGGTGGGATTTTGCTCATATTCCCACCCCACCCCCCAAGGACTGGCAATGTCTGGAGACACTAGTGATTGTCGCCCTAAGGGAGGGGCGCTCCCCGTATCTAGGGGTCGGAGGCCTGGGATGCGGCTGAGCCTCCTACAGCGCCCAGGACAGCCCCCATCCCGGCCCCCCAAAGAGAGATGGGGCCCAGGTGTCAGCGGCGGGGGGGGGGGCGAGGCAGGCCGACTTCAGGTGTGCGCGCCTACGAGGGGAACCCAGAGCACGCGCCACAGCGGCGCAGGCGATGTGCAGGGACAGTGGAGACAGGGACGCGCATGCGGGAGCTCAGGGTCCGGCTGAGTCTTCCTTCGCGCGTGAGGGGCACAAGAAAGTCTCCTTACGTGGTCTGGGTCCAACACCACCAGCTGGGATGCTTCCTCCTCAGCCTCGTCGCTCCCCTCGGACTCCCTCCTGTCCTCCAGGAGCTGGCCGTCCGGGCTTAACTGCTGGAGGCGGTCCAGGAAGGCCGGGTGGGCCCCGTCCGTCAGCTGGTCGGGCTCTGCGGGGGGAGGGGCACTGCTGGGGGAGGGGCACTGCTGGGGGAGGGGCTCTGCTGGGGGAGGGGCTCTGCTGGGGGCGGGGCTCTGCTGGGGGAGGGGCACTGCTGGGGGAGGGGCACTGGTGAGGGAGGGGCACTGCTGGGGGAGGGGCACTGCTGGGGGAGGGGCAATGGTGAGGGAGGGACACTGCTGGGGGAGGGGCACTGCTGGGGGAGGGGCACTGCTGGGGGAGGGGCACTGGTGAGGGAGGGGCACTGCTGGGGGAGGGGCACTGCTGGGGGAGGGACACTGCTGGGGGAGGGGCACTGGTGAGGGAGGGGCACTGCTGGGAGAGGGACACTGCTGGGAGAGAGACACTGCTGGGGGAGGGGCACTGCTGGGGGAGGGGCACTGCTGGGGGAGGGGCACTGCTGGGGGCGGGGCACTGCTGGGGGTGGGGCACTGCTGGGGGAGGGGCTCTGCTGGGGGAGGGGCACAGCTGGGGGAGGGGCACTGCTGGGGGAGGGACACTGCTGGGGGAGGGGCTCTGCTGGGGGAGGGGCTCTGCTGGGGGAGGGGCACTGCTGGGGGAGGGGCACTGCTGGGGGAGGGGCTCTGCTGGGGGAGGGGCACTGCTGGGGGAGGGGCTCTGCTGGGGGAGGGGCTCTGCTGGGGGAGGGGCTCTGCTGGGGGAGGGACGGCAGACAGCGCTGGGCAGCTGGCAGAGGGCATGCTCAGCAGTCCCACTGGGGGCGTCACCCGCCTCAGGCAGCGGGACAGAGAGAGAGGCACCCCAGTGGCTCGGGTTCAGAAATGTCCCTCACAGCAACCTCTGTGGGTGGACGGACACACTCCACAGCGAGGGTTACATTTCAAAGAAGGAAACTTACTCTGTGGAGCCTTCTCTATACACAGAGTGAATGGAAAGGAGGTCGCTTACCCATGGACCAGGTTTGATTTTTTTTTTTTTTTTTTTTTAGGGGGAAACAGCCGATAATCAATGACATTATAACAAATGACACTCTCGTTGCAGCTTTTCTGTCGCTCCGAGTTGGAGAGATCCCCGTTCCGAAGCACGTGCTATTTTCACGTCACTTACGAACAACACGGGGTTTGGGCCGTCGGTGTGTGCACTGGTGCCGTCAGGGCATCGGGGCACCCCACGTGCCCGCCCATGCACAGAACTGGGGTACCCGAGCCGAGTGCAAAGACGGGGGTCCCAGGAGAGCCTTTGAAACCCAACCCAGCTGACAGAGGCGCTCTTAGCGGGTGCGCCCACACCCGCTCCTCTCTCTGGGACCAGAAGGCAGTGGGCCGTGGCCGTCCGTGGCGCCCACGGTGGGTGAAGGGCCTATGCTGGCATTTACTCGGGTAAGTCGCTTACTGCTGCTCTGAGCGTGCCTCTCTGTAAAACGGAGAATGGTTCCTACTTGGTCCGGTTAAAGATTGAACAAAACAAAACAGTAAATGCTCAATAAATGTTATCCATATCTGTTAATAATCTGTCCATATCCATACCTGTTAATAATATATATTATATATTATAATAATAATATAATATAATAATATACATATTATATATATATATATATTGTTTGTTTGCTTGCTTGTTTGTTTGTTTTGACTCAGAGTCTCACTCTGTTGCCCAGGCTAGAGTGCCATCTCGTCAGCCTAGCTCACAGCAACCTCAAACTCCTGGGCTCAAGCGATCCTCCTGCCTCAGCCTCCCGAGTCGCTGGGACTACAGGCATGCGCCACCATGCCCGGCTAATTTTTTCTATGTATTTTTAGTTGGCCAATTAATTTCTTTCTATTTTTTTAGTAGAGACGGGGGTCTCGCTCTTGCTCAGGCTGGTTTCGAACTCCTGACCTTGAGCCATCCGCCCGCCTCTGCCTCCTAGAAATGTTAGGTTTACAGGCGTGAGCCACCGCGCCTGGCCAACATACATATATTTTTTGAGACAGGGTCTCCCTCTGTCAGGCTGGACTGGAGTGGTGCCATCGTAACTTACTGCAACCTCAAACTCCTGGGCTCAAGTGATCCTCCTGCCTCAGCCTCCTAAGTAGCTGGGACTACAGGCATATACTACCAAGCTTGGCTACTTTTAAAATTTTTTTGTAGAGGTGGGGTCTTGCTGTGTTGCCCAGCTGGTCTAGAATTCCTGGGCTCAGGCGACCCTCCTGCCTTGGTCTCCCAAAGTGCCGGGATTACGGGCGTGCGCCACCGCACCCAGCTAAACGATGTTTCTATCTTCAGGCTCACAGCCATACACGAAACAAACGAGCGGCACGGCTTGCACAGCACAGCGCGCGCCGAGCGGCGTATCCCGTGGGGCAGGCCCGCCCCGCGGGTCTGGCGGTACCTGGCTCCTGCTCCTCCATGCCCAAGAAAGGCTCATCCATGTCTGAGGACACGTTGCTGCTCCCACGGCTCAGCCTCAAGCGGTGTCGCGACCCCATGGGAAAGACCTTCTGCTGCGACTTTTTTGGGGATTTTGCCTATGGCAAGAACAGCCGGGACGGAGCCAGTGAGGGTCTACTCACCGCTGAGAACTTACTCAGTTTCCAGTCCTTACATTTGTGAAAGTTTTCAGAATCCGAATGGAGTTATTCACATTAAAAAAAAAAAAAAAGAACCCCGAAAAACATAGCCAGGGAAGGCCACAGAGGGAGGGTTCTCATGACAAAAACTATCGCAAAAGACTCTGCAAAAACCACATCCTTCTGCAAAAGCCATCATAACCTTATACAAGAAATAACTTGTGCGAGGACGTCTGCCCAGCAACTGGCTCTCCAGCCTTGGCTGGCACCACCCTTGCAGCCAAGGATAGCTATCTCAAAACAATTGAGGAATCCTCCTCATTTTTCCTTTAAAAGCCTCCGTCTTCCTTCACCTCCTGCATGTGAACGTAGTTTACCATGGCACACGTCGTATTCCCGTTGCAGTGCCCCACCCCTGAATAAATGTCATTTTCTTTGAGAGAGACTCTTTTCTGTCTGTTATTTAGGTTGATAAATTGTTCAAGATTCAACGTAGGTGTTCAAGTCACAGAAAACCATTTGGATGTAAAGATTATTTGGCTTTTGCACATGGCCAAAATAGAAAATATCCCCGGCACGGAGTGGAGCCACCTGTGGCCCCTCCGGGTCCCCAAGTGTGTCCCCCCTGACCAAATCCAAACTTCACAGAAGAAAAGGATTTGTTCTGTAAAACTTGGATTCGGTCAAAAGGCCACATGTGGCCCCAAGGCTGCAGGTCCCCCGCCCTTCTAGCCCTCCCCCCGGGGAATCTAGGAGTGGCTTCTGCCTGTCCGGATCTGCAGCTAAGTGGACTACTGAGGCGCGGTGAGTGCTAGATACTGAATGCTGATCTAGAGGATGGGAAACAATGTCTCTGGGCATCTTATAGAAGCATGCTGGGGGCCGGGCATGGTGGCTTACGCCTGTAATCCTAGCACTCTGGGAGGCCGAGGCGGGAGGATCGCTCAAGGTCAGGAGTTCAAAACCAGCCTGAGCAAGAGCGAGGCCCCGTCTCTACTAAAAATAGAAAGAAATTCATTGGCCAACTAAAAATATATATAGAAAAAATTAGCCGGGCATGGTGGCGCATGCCTGTGGTCCCAGCTACTGGGGAGGCTGAGGCAGGAGGATCACTTGAGCCCAGGAGTTTGAGGTTGCTGTGAGCCAGGCTGACGCCACGGCACTCTAGCCTGGGCTACAAAGTGAGACTCTATCTCAAAAAAAAAAAAAAAAAAAAAAAGCATGCTGGAAAGCCTCAGCTCTGGGCAAGGCTCTCCCTAGAAGACTGTTTCTTCTTCTCTTCTTTCAAACCATCCCCCTTTAGGGAAATTTCAATAAGGAAATATAAAAACACCTGGCTCCATTTCAGCTTTGAAAGAGGCTCCTGCAGTCATTATTGTGGACGATAGTTATTGCTGAAGAAGAAGTGGTGACTGTTAGTAACAACAGACGGGACAGTGCCTCACTACTCACAAGGAGCCTTTACAACCATCATCCCGTGCTGCCCTCACCTCAGCCCCACAAGTGGGCTGTCAGTCATTCTGTCACCTGCAGGAGGAGCGGAAGAGCTTGCCCGGGTTTGCACAGTCAGCAGGGTAGGCTCGGTGCCAGGCTCCTCCACCTCCAGCCCATGCTCTTTCTAACTGTCCTTCCTCAGGTGATGGTGGCTCTAGAAATGACTTCTGAGGCATCCGGAATCATAATGACATTAACAGAGACCCGGAGCCAGAGCCCCACCCCCACCCCCAAGTGTCCAGGGCAGGCTTCTCCTGGTGAGGGGCTGGGGAGGTGTCCGCACACACGCCGGGCACGGTTCCCGCTCTCACCGTCCCCATCCCTTCGGAACACTGAGAGCCAGTGTTTGTCCCTGCCTCCTGGTTGATCGTGTTTGGAAACTGTTTCCTGGTGAATTTTCTAGAAACTGGACCCAAGAATTTAAATTGGGTTTACAGCTCAGCAAGTGACCTATACTTCACCTATACAAAGGTGAAGACACTGTTCAGGTTTTTGTTGTTCTTAAATCGTTTTTTTTTGTTGTTTTTTTTTTTCCTGAGGTAGAGCCTCACTCTGTTGCCCTGGTTAAAGTGCAGTGGTGTCAGCCTAGCTCACAGCAACCTCAAACTCCTGGGCTCACGCAATCCTCCTGCCTCAGCCTCCCGAGTAGCTGGGACTATAGGCATGCGCCACCATGCCCGGCTAATTTTTTCTATTTTTAATAGAGACAGGGTCTCGCTCTTGCTCAGGCTGATCTTGAACCTGGAGCTCAAGCGATCCTCCTGCCTTGGCCTTCCAGAGTGCTAGGATGATAGGCAAGAGCCACCGCGCCCCACCAAAAAAACCAAGAAACTTTTTTGAGACAGTGTCTGTGGTCTCACTGTATTACACAGGCTGGTCTTGAACTCCTGGGCTCAAGCGATCCTCCTGCCTCAGCGTCCCTAGTAGCTGGGACTACAGGTTCGTGCCACCACCCCCGGCTAAAACATTTTTTAAAATAAAAAATACATAAGAATTGTAACTACTGTCATTGTTACTATCTGGAACTGCACTGTCCCATATGGTGGCCACTAGCAACAGGTGGCCACTTAAGTGTAAATTCGTTAGGATCTTAAAAAACCGAAAGCGCAGCACCTCCGGCTCACTAGCCACCTGTCAAGTGCTCTGTCGTCACAAGTGACTGATGCACTGATGCTCCGTATCGGACCACACTGCCCCGGAAGACTGGAGGCCTGCATGCGGGAGCATGGAGGGTGGCTATGGAACGTCACCAACCTTGGGTTGGGGGACACCGAAGAGGAGTCTGGGATCTCTCGACATTTGATAGCGGACCCTGAGACCTGAGTTAGTGAAGAAACTCCTAACAGGGATTGCAATGTGCACTTCCAGTGTATCCCCCGGCTCCTCACACAGGGGACAAACCAGGTGGGCAGTGCGGCACCTGCACAAAATGGAAGTTGGGGCCACTCACCGATCTGCTCACTGAGGCTCCAGAAGCTTCCCGGCTTATTTGCTCAGGGGAGCCCGGGACTTCCTGGGGTGACCCTGATGGGCTGGGCGCCTCCCCTCCCTGCGGCTCCTGCGGGCTGCCTTGGGAATAGGCCAGATCCACGGAGCTGACCTGCACTTCAGGGGAGATGGTTTCTAACTCAAATTCATACTCTTCTATCACGAATTCCTCATATTCAGACTCCCCTTCATATTCAGACTCCTCTTCAAATTCGGGGTCCCCTGCAAGTGCAGCTTCTCCTTCAGTCGTGCCTTCCCTCTCAGGATGTTCTGCAGCTTCCCCCGAGGCTTGTCCACCTCCCTGGCCATGGTCCTTCTCTGACACCTGCAGTGGCGTGGCAGAGGAAAGAAAACCAGGACACAAAGTGAGAAGGGCCTTGTGGGGCGTTCTTCGTTCGGGGCTGATTATACTGGTGGGCAAGCTGCGTTTGCACGTGAGAGATCGTGTCGCATGCTTTCGTTTCTCTGTTCTCTCTGGTTTTCATAATCGTGTTGCACCCTGCGTTGCAAGACACGAGTTCTGAACGCTCAGGGCAACCCGGGAGTTGGATGTCTTTTCGGCGTTTCTGACTGATTGCTTGGGAGTGGGGTAGGAGGAAAATGAGTTTCTCCGCAACGTAATTGGGTTTGTTCCAGTGCAAGGGAACAGGGTCGTCATACGATTTATTTGACCAAGTCCTAATTCTCTTTACCTTCTAGCAAATGCAAGCCCCAGAACAACCCCCCAGCACCACCAGCTTTATATTACCCTGCCACCGTGGCCTTCCTCCTGGTTCTGCTGCTCCTCTCCGTCAGAGGCTGGCCCGCCTTTGGGGACAGACCTGGTCTCAGAGAAACAAGAGAACAGTTTCAGGTCATGGTTTTCTTTCTCTTGGCATTGGTCCCCTCCCCGATTCTGCACCCCAGTTTACATCCTGTTACTTCTCTGCCCCCCGCAGGCGTGGGCCATGCCTTTGTCCTGTTGGCCACTCACCATAGGACCAGGGGGCCCAGGTGCCACAAAAGAGGCGCTTCATGAACAAATGGAAAAGTCAGTTATTGAAACATTAAAAAAACATCAGGGGCCGGGCATGGTGGCTCACGCCTGTAATCCTAGAACTCTGGGAGGCCAAGGTGGGTGGATCGCTCGAGGTCAGGAGTTTGAAACCAGCCTGAGCAAGAGCGAGACCCCGTCTCTACTATAAATAAAAAGAAATTAATTGGCCAACTAATATATATAGAAAAAATTAGCCGGGCATGGTGGCGCATGCCTGTAGTCCTAGCTACTCGGGAGGCTGAGGCAGGAGGATCGCTTGAGTCCAGGAGTCTGGGGTTGCTGTGAGCTAGGCTGACGCCACGGCACTCTGGCCTGGGCAACAGAGTCAGACTCTGACTCAAAAAAAAAAAAAAAAAAAAAAAAGAAAGAAAGAAAGAAAAGAAAAAGAAAATAGAAAAAAATAAAGGAACAGCAGGAAGAGATCACCCCAGAAAATCCACCTCAACTATTCTTGGGTCTGGGACAAAACTGGGGAGAAGAAACAAAGTAGGAGAAGGTGCAGATCAGAACGAGTGCTCTAGAGACTTTGTGAGTTTCTCCGTGATTTATGTAGCACAAGACCTTGCTGAGTCACATTTTAAGAATATTTCTTAAAATTAAAAGTGCAAGCTAATTTTCTTTCTCAAACTAATGCAGATATGTGGACACAGACAGGGTAGTTCCCTGCAAGATCTTCCCTTTCTTTCCCAAGACAGCCGCTAGTAATAGTATGAGATTTGGGGCTACATTCTTTCCATTTTCTCTATGCATTTAAACACACACACACAAACCCTAAATTAGAGGTCATACTACACCTACTGTTTTACATTGAGTCTTTTCAATTGAGGCAACCTGGATGTCTGTCCATGTCAGCACATTCACATAGACCTACCTTTTTTTTTTTTTTTTTTAAAGAAAGTGTATGCAAATGTTTAAGGCGAAAAGGTCAACTTCTTTAAAACCGCTTCTGTCCTTTTAAACAAAGCATGAGCAGGCCAAGGCCTGGTGGCACCTGGTTAAGTGACCTTCACCTAACCATCCTCTGTGGCTGCAGGGACTTCCGTGGTCACCCCGAGGGAGGCGCGGGGCCGGGCCCTGCGGTCCCCAGCACAGGGGGGGATACCCGCCTAGAGGTTGCCATGGTTACCACAGGGCGGCGAGTCCCCGGTTTTAGAGGGAGTCGTGCGCTTGGAGTAGGGGAGGGGGTGACAGAGGACAAAGGGACAGGAGGGGAGAAGGGAGAGGGGCACGCACGGTGGCAGCGGGGGGAACCGGAGGATGGGAACGGCCCAGGAAGCGGGAAGGAAGGGACGGAGCGGGCGGGGAGGGCGTGGAGGCGAGGGGCGCAGAGAGGGGCTACGGAGGGCGACGCGGGCACCCGGCGCGTACGACCCAGGAGCGCGGCCCGGCCGCTGGATACGGCGTCTCTCGGCCCCGCTTACCCGCCCGCCTGGCCACCCGGCTCCGCCATCGCCGTTGCTAGGCGACGCCGTCAACTTCCGGCCGGGCTGGCGCGGGGCGGGCGGGCGCGGGCGGCGAGGCCATTGTGCCCCCTCTGCCAGCGTGTGCGCACAGACACAGGACATCCAGCTAGTAAACACGCTAAAGCACAAGTGTGCATTGTCCTCACCCTGCGCGTCCCGGCCCCGCCTCATTTCTGCAGCGACAGGTGTCACCGTGCGCCCCGCCAGCGACTCAGGCGTCCCGAGGAAGCCGCTGGCGCCTGGGGACGCGGATGCCATGAGCCGCGGGGCTGCGGGCGCCGGGACCCCGCGCTGGCGCCCGCCTCTCCCCGTCCCCGGGGTCGCGCGGGCGGCAGGCCCAGTGGCCTCACGGCGGGGGGGGCGCCCTCCTCGCCCCAGCCGTGGACACCAGGTGCCGAGGGTGGCTCGGAGAGGCCGGCGCACGCGGGGCCGTCCCAGGGGTCCAGCCTCCCCGGGGCGCGGAGCTCGGGTCAGGGGCAGAGCCCGGGGCCAGGGCGGGCGGCGGGGACCCGGCACTAGGCCCAGGGCCAGGACAGGGGCCGGGCCGGGCGCCCGGAGGCGGACGGGGCGGGCCAGGGGGCGGGCCGAGGGCGGGCCAGGGCCGGGCCTCCCGCGCGTCCCCGCCCCGCCGCGCCTCGCAGGCGGCTGCAGCGGCGGCAGCGGCGGTGGCAGCTCCCAGAACCGGCGCGAATCCGGCCCCCGCAGCGGGACCCGGGTAGGTGTCCGGGCCCGGCCGGGTGGCGGGAGCCGGGGCCGCGGGGCCGACCGGGGACTGGGCAGCGCCCCTCGGCGGAGCCGGGCTGGGGCGCGCGGGGCGCGTGGGCCTGCAGCCGCCGGGCCGGGGAGGGGCCGGGGCGGGGGGCCGAGTCCAGCCGCAGCCCAGGGATGCGGGGCGCTAGCAAGAGCCGGGTGTTGGGGGAGGACCCAGGATCACGCTAGGGGCAGCCGGGGACCCTCTCCGCGGCTAGTGGGGGCGCCCCGGGCCGGGACTGGGCCTAATTCGGGGAGCCTCCGTCCCGCCTGCTTGGAGCCGTGGACCGGGGACCTAGCGGTCTTTGTCTGGCTGGATCGTCGGAGCACGCGACTGGGACCTTGTGGGGTGCCGGCGCTCGCGGACGCAGCCCCCCCAAGTGTGCTTCCACTCCGGGGCGCGCGCGCCCCTCGCACCCCGGGGCCTGTGGGGCGGGTGGTCTGAGCTGTTTCGGACCCGCACCCTCCGCCTGCGCTCAGCGCCCTTGCTCTTTCATTAAAAAAAAAAAAAAAAGAAAGAAAGGAGAGAAAGAAAAAAGAATAGAAAGGACGAGAGGAAGAAAAAAAGAAAAGAAAAGGCAATTTAAGATTGCTAAAAATAACCTAAGGAATCTTGCCAGAAGCCGGTGAGTCTTGAAATCCTGTTATCCCCACACTCGGAAGTTGGTGTCATATGTTGGCCACAATCTAGTTAGATTTGATTCAGAAATAGAAAACGAATAGAAAGGGAGGCATAGTAAAAGTTGGTCTGTTTCGGGTGTAAACTTTGTCTCGCTGCCTCGTGGAGTTCCTGTGAGGAGCCGGGCTGGTTGGCTGCCCCTGTGATTGGATCCTAATGATCCGCTTTCTTTGCTACTTGAAGACGCCTCATTCTTTTATCTGGGAAGAAAAGGGAAGTGCTCCTCAGGTGTCGTGATGGGCTCACTGTCAGAGGGCGGGGGATTCCTTTCCAAATCCGTCAGGATAGATTAAAGTGCTTTAAAAGATCTGTGCATTAGTTCTAGAAATTCCTCATTGGAAATGTTGACATTAAGATTAATTAGTGACTATTAAACACTTTAAAGAGTCATGAAAACTTTTGCAAATAAAGGATTATTAAAGCGAGGAATACCTTTTAGTACTCATTATAGAGTTTGTTAATGGCTGGCTGTTGTCTGCTTTTTTCAAAGGCACGTTGTATGCTGAGTGTAGTTATTTTGTTTTCTGTAGCCCCATTTTTTTTGTATGTAGAGTGTTTACGGTGAGCAGAGTCTCGGAATATGGCTAAAGAAAGTTTTCATCAGTAGAACTATTTAATCTTCTAGCAGTTATGGTGGTTGTGCAAATAGCTCCTGATTGTCACAGATGAATTCACTTACCTAACAAAGCAAGCCCATGAAGTCGGGACTGCGGTCATCGCCCTTTTGCAGATGGGGACACTGAGGCTTCTAGGAGTGACTTCCCTGAGTTCATGCAGCTGGGAGTGACAGACCTCAGGCCCACGATGCCCCAGCTCCAGAAAGCCGTTGTGACACACTGCCTTCCCTCTCTTAATGGGTCCCCACCATTCTTATATACACTCTCTCCCAAGTGACTCTTAAAAGTGCAAGGAGGTGAGCTAATTCCGTGTCACCACTGGCTTCTCATACCAGTCTTGGGTGTAAAGGCATCTGAGAAAACAGCCGCTGATGTTGCAGCACCTACCTGCCATTGCTCTGGTCTCTCCGGCCCGTTTTGGTTTTGGACAGCCAGGTGCAGTGTTTAAGAACAAGAACGTGGCATGCGCAGATAGACTGTGGGGTTCAGATACCAGCCCTGGCACATAGTGCTTACTTAATTCCTCTGTGCCTCGGTTTCCCCGTCTGTGGAAGAGGAATAATCATACTGCCTGCACCGAGTGCCTGGCCTAGAGTAAGTGCTTGTTACCATTTATCGTGATTATCAGTGACCGTCATTTGCATTTTTCACATTCAGCTAGGTTGTAAAAACCATTTTGTTTTTGCCTTTTGGCTCCCTGTTTGTGTGGTCTGTGGGGTGGAAAGGGATCGCAGGCAGAAGTGGAATTCACCATTTGTGCACATTTCCACTCTTACCTTCAGAGCTTGGCCGGGCAGGGTCCCTGCAGGGCGTTCTGGGGAGTGAGCCGATCAGGTTGCCTGGCAACACCAACCTCCTGGGAACATTTCAGCTCCCCCATTCCCGTTCCCCGGCTGAGGGACCCCTAGATTTTCACAGGCCTGACTCCTTTCTTGTAAGATTAGCTACTTAGTTTCATGCAACATTACCCGGTGGGGGAGGATGGCTCTTGACGGGGAGGGTTTGCAGCGGCAGAGGTTGATCTTGCTGGTGCGTGGGGTGTGGGGCATCACTTGCGGATGTGCACGGAGAGGCCGGAGCACAGAGAGAAAGCGTAAGTCTGCGCTCTTCTCTTCCCCGACACGGGGCAGTGATGTAGGAAATCTCTGCGTGCGCTTCAGTGGTAGTTTCCATCCTATTGATCTTATTGGTGTTTTTAATCCCGTGTGTCCCTTGGGCCCCGGGCTTGCATCTCTAATAAATCTGCTTTTACCAGCGGTGAAATCTGATCTGAAATATGTTCTTTATCTTCGGAACTTATATAACCACCCTCAAAGGATGAGAGAAATCGGGCCGCTTGAAGACGGAGCTCGGTTCATGCTCGCAGTAGCTCCTGTCACGGCTAATACAGAGAAGGGAACAGAGAGTCCAAATGCATCGTCCAACTCTGGGAGGCCAAGGCTCAAGGATTGCTCGAGCTCAGGAGTTCGAGACCAGCCTGAGCAAGAGCGAGACCACGTCTCTACTAAAAATAGAGAGAAATTAATTGGCCAACTAATATATATAGAAAAAATTAGCTGGCCATGGTGGCAGGGCGAGACGGACACAGAGCCGTGAACCCCACTCTCCGCGAATGCGTCTGCATCCGACACGTTTACTTTGGAATGGTTCTGTCTGTGTCCGCTTGCCGATCGTGGCTGATGAGGCCCCGAGTGCCAGACGTCCCCAGCAGTTCCCGCCACGC
Organism: Microcebus murinus; assembly: GCF_040939455.1. Taxonomy (NCBI): domain Eukaryota; kingdom Metazoa; phylum Chordata; class Mammalia; order Primates; family Cheirogaleidae; genus Microcebus; species Microcebus murinus. The sequence continues at coordinate 2,759,805 of NC_134121.1, forward strand.
TGCGCCCAGCAGGAGGCCACCTCCCTCCAAGTCCCCCACGCCTTGTTTTGTTGACGGAGAGCGTGGCAATGCTGGCTCGGCAGCTGGCACCGAGAACACGCAGATGGAGCGAAGCCAAGATCCACAAGCGCGTCAGCTTGAGCGTACAGAGGGAAAAAAAAAAGGGCAATGATTTTAAAAGGTATGAAGTAAAAATGCCAGTGCTGGTTTCTCACCATCTGAGATGGTGAGATGGGGCATCTGAGATGGGCATGATTACCAGTTGGGTTCTCTTTTTTTTTTTTTGAGACACAGTCTCACTCTGTCACCCGGGCCAGAGTGCCGTGGCGTCAGCCTCGCTCACAGCAACCTCAAACTCCTGGGCTCAAGCGATCCTCCTGCCTCAGCCTCCCGAGTAGCTGGGACTACAGGCATGCGCCACCATGCCCGGCTAATTTTTTCTATATATATTAGTTGGCCAATTAATTTCTTTCTATTTTTATGATAGAGACGGGGTCTCGCTCTTGCTCAGGCTGGTTTTGAACTCCTGACCTTGAGCAATCCGCCCGCCTCGGCCTCCCAGAGTGCTGGGATTACAGGCGTGAGCCACCGCGCCCGGCCACTAGTTGGATTCTCTGATGCTCGAGGTCATCAGTGACCACGAGGTCAGGCCAGATTTTTGCAAAATAGGCTATTGTGTAACTCAAAAGGAAAGAACAACTTGGCCTCCCCTCAACAAAAACACACATGCTAATAAAACCAAAAGCTCTGCAGAAACCCTCCACCAAGAGTCATTCTTTCTCATCAACCTGCAACTCTTTAGATCAGGAGTCCTCAAACTACAGCCCGTGGGCCACAGGCAGGTGTTTTTGCCCATTTTTTTTTTTTCACTTCAAAATAAGATATGTGCAGTGTGCATAGGAATTTGTTCATAGTTGTTTTTTTAAAAAACTATAGTCCGGCCCTCCAACGGTCTGAGGGACAGTGGGCTGGCCCCCTGTTTAAAAAGTTTGAGGAGCCCTGCTTTCGAAGTCAGAGCACCTTTGAGAGCTGGGCTCTCAGCCTCGGACAGCTGGCAGGGCCAAGCTGCACTGGTGGAAAGGAACGGACAGCCACCCCCAGGAGGGGGGTTTTGAGGTAGCTGGAGTATGGGGAGCTGCCTTCAAGGGGGGGTGTAAGAACCACAGAAGCCACAGGGGCGGGAGACATGCCAGAGTGCGCTGGGAGGGGGTAGCACATTCTTCTTCTTTCTCACCCTGTTGGGAACTCGCCCAGCTGCTGGGCTGGAGCCTGGATAGATCTGGCCGCTGCCTGTCCCTTCCACCCTCCCTCTGGGAGCGGCCTGGCCACCAAAACTCGGCCCGGAGGCAACTGAAGCTCCTCTAACTCAGGGTGGTAGTGGTGGGGTGCGGTCTCCTCGTGGATATTTACAGAGGGTGAATTTAAAATATCTATTAACCAAAATTGATTGCCCAAGATTAGGTGCTTCATACCTGAGAAGAGAGAGCCCTCCCAGATGCAGAAAGAGGCGAAGTCACCAAAAAACCAGAAAGGAGTAAACACAGATTAAGAATGACACAATAGGCCGGGCGCGGTGGCTCACGCCTGTAATCCCAGCACTCTGGGAGGCCGAGGTGGGAGGATCGCTCAAGGTCAGGAGTTTGAGACCAGCCTGAGCAAGAGCGAGACCCCGTCTCTACTAAAAATAGAAAGAAATTAGCTGGACAACTAAAAATGAATATAGAAAAAATTAGCCGGGCATAGTGGCGCGTGCCTGTAGTCCCAGCTACTCGGGAGGCTGAGGCAGGAGGATCGCTTGAGCCCAGGAGTTTGAGGTTGCTGTGAGCTAGGATGATGCCGGGACACTCTAGCCCGGGGCAGACTCTGTCAACAACAACAACAAAAAAGAATGACACAATAGTCTCCCCACCGCTTCCTTAGAAAGCACTCCCATGCCATGCGTATGAGCCTCCTATCGCTGCGGTAACAAATCGCCACAAATGTAGCAGCTTGAAACAACACAGTGTATCACCTCGCAGTCCTGGAGTCAGGAGCCCAACTCGGTGTTACTGAGTTAAAATCAAAGTGTCACCAGGGCTGGTTCCTTCTGCAGGCTCCAGGGGACAATCTGTTTTCTTGTCCTTTCCAGCTTCTGGCGGCCGCCACGTTCCTTGGCTGTGGGCCCTTCCTCCGCCTCGAAGCCAGCAACGGCTGGTCGAGTCCTTCCCACGTGGGTCGCTCTGGCCCTGACTCCCCTGCCTCTCCCCTCCTCTCTTAAGGACGCTGTGACTAATTGTGCCCACTGGGTAACCCAGGATGACCTCCCATCTCAAGGGCGGCTGACTAGCAACCTCGATTCCACCTGCAACCTCAATCCTTGGCCACGTAACCTAGCGCGCCCACAAGTTCTCTGGATTAGGACATGGACAACTCCGGGGCCGTCCGTTCTCCTGCCAACCACACCACGCCAAGCACACTGCAGGGAGCTGACAAGTCTGACTCCCAGGGAGGCTTGTGATTGGCTCACCCACCGACCTGCCAAGTCCCCGCCAAGTGCAACTCCCCGTTAAGCAGTAGGATGAGGCCTAGAACCCGAGAGAGGAGTGCACCTGGCCCCAATGTCCCCGAGAGAGCACGGGAACGGGCACAGGAAAGCCACATGCTCCCAGACCAGTGCCGCCCTCGGAGGCACCTCCACCCGCAGCCTCGGTTTCCCGTCCTGGCGTAAAGGGCCCCGTCGGTTCCCACGCAGAGAAACGAGCAAGAGCAAAGGTGCAAAAGTCTCTTCCAGAAGAGACTCCCTACCAAGACCAAAGTAACAGGGCGGCCTGGGGCCACTAGGAGAGGGCACCGCACCAGCCTCCTCTCTTGGTCCTCTCGTGTCCGTCTTGGCCCGCTCTGGGCCAGGGCTGGGAGGCAGCGGTCAGCAGGACAGACATACCTGGCCCCGGCCCCTCACGGAGCTGGAAGTTCCCACCAAGCTGGGAGATGCAGCCCATGCCCGTTGGTGACAGCTGTTGGCTGCACCAGGGATGGGAGCAGGTAGGGCACGGGGGAGGGGGGCACTGGCCGCTGAGAAGCTGTCGGGAAACAAAGCCCACAGCTGACTATGCCCTTGGCCTTGCACTGTCAGACTGCTCAGACGCAAATTGCCCTGTGCTCCGGTTACCGCCATGTGGCCGCCGGAAACCGGTTCACCTGCTTTGCCCTGGAAGCCCGGGCAACAAAGCGCGGGGACAAGACGTGCCTTGTTAAACACCAGCCGGACACGGGGAAAACAGGGATCTTTTTCCTCCCACAAAACACGTCGCTGGCACGCTCGGCGAGGCCCCAGCTCCCAGCACCCTCCGGAACCAGGCAGGTTCGCCGCCTCTTTCTGGGGACCCCGGGCTTTGTGCATCAAAGGGGGAGATGAATCCTGCAGGCAGCCCGGCTCGGGACCCATCCTCGGGCCACACGGCTTGGGGATGTCCCCTCCGGTCTCGCCACTGGGATGAGCCCTTGTGGGGCTGACACGACTCCCCATTCTGTTGTACTTAACGTCAGGTTGCAGGATAACGCGGAAGAGAAACACACTTGCCTCACACATACATCACATTCGGGATTCACAAGTGACGAAAGGACCATCGACTTGCATTTAAAATGAAGGAACCAAGGTTTAGGGCATTAACTCAGTTACCTGCGAAGTCTGCATTGTGCCTGCACGAGGTGCTCACCGTCTGTGGTCAAGTAGCAGCGAACGCACCACAAGCCAAAATCCAAATGAGGGCTGGATGGTGGTATTGACAACACCCAAACAGCAACACAACTGACCCTGCTTAAAGAGAGCATTTTAGTTGCAGAGATCGAAAGGTGAAAGGCTGTCAAACGACACTGCCAAGTATGTCTCGTCCCTCCCTTCCAGAATGCTAGAGTGTGCAATGAGCAGCTATAGGAGACTACTGAATTCAGAGCCACTTAACGTGGGTGCAGCAGCCATAAGCCAGCACGTGTGTGAGCCAGCGTGGACACAGGCCCCGCGCCCACAGAGTGGCGCCTTCTACAACGGCCAGTCCAGAGGGACCAGGGAAGCAACGCTGCTACGTTTTGGCCTGTGCAGTCCGGTCAGATCCTTTGTTTCCTACATCAACTTAAACACCTGCACAGACTCACTGGCCACGGCTCGGCAAGAGGACAAGCCACTCCGATTGGATAATACTTTTTTTTTTTTTTGAGACAGAGTCTCACTCTGTTGCCCAGGCCAGAATGCTGTGGCGTCAGCCTAGCTCATAGCAACCTCAAACTCCTGGGCATTTGTTGGCAATTATGAGCACAGCGGCTATCAGGTTTATAGCACAGGTTTCTGTGTGGAGGACTAAGGAGTAGACGCCATGGCACTCTAGTCCGGGCAGACTCTGTCTCAAAAAAAAAAAAGAATGACACAATAGTCTCCCTGCCACTTCCTTTATTTTGTAGGGCAGTTTTAGGTTTGCGGAAAAACGAACAGAAAGTACAGAGTAAAAAATATATAATATAAAACACTCCGGGTTCGCCTATTCTTTTTATTTGTGCTAAATTATATGTAGCATAGAGGTTTCCACTTTAAGCATTTTGGAGTGTGTGGTCCAGCGGCATCAAGTGCGTGCGCAGTGCTGTGTGACTGTCCCCACCCTCCGTCCCCAGAACGTGCCCGCTGTCCCGGCCTCGGCCGCAGAGCGGCGTGGAGGCTTCCTGCAGCCCTGCGCGCCCGCCGTGGCGGCCACCCGTGGGCTCAGCGCAGGGCGGGCCCCGGTGACCTCGCCCTCCCGCCTTCATGGGCCTCTGAGGCCTCAGGACCGCTCCCTCCACCACGGCCTGTCGTCTCCTGCGTGGGGCTGCTAATGGAACCTTCCGGCACCATCCCTGCGTGGGCAGAGGCCGTGGCGTGCAGAGGAGCTAGGGGCGGGGGAGGTGCTGCCCGCCTGGCCTGCCCTGCGCCCCTGGCAGCTGGCGTGGGAACCGGGGTCCCCGCGTTAGCAGGTTGGGAGGAGGGGCGGGATGGATGGCGGGGCGGGTGCAGGAGGGGCCAGGTCTCCTTCTGGCCGGGACCCCCTCCCTCTCGGGCAGGCTGCTGATGCCCCCGCGTGCCACGGAGGCTGAGACTCGTGGGGGTCCCCTCCCCGCCCCGCAGCCTCCTGCCACCCAGGCTGCGGTTTGCTGGGCCTGCGAGAGGCGCCGACCAGGGAGACACGCCGACCAGGGAGACGCGGGAGGCTGAGGAGACGGGCCCTGGGGCGCAGCTTCCCTGTCGGATGCCCCACGGGAGGGCCGACCCTGTGCTCCATGAAGTGGGAGCCGTGTGACACCCACATTCCTCCTGCCCGGGGACACGTGGCCCTGGGACAGACCAGCGCGACCTGGGTGGGGAGGAGGCCCCTGTGCCTGGTATCCACGACGCCCGTCCCGTCATCGTCTGCTGTGACGTTGGCCGGAGGGACCAGCCCTGCAGCTGACGGCCACCCCAGTGCTGGCGGGGGAGGGGCACCTGGGGAGCGCGTCTGTGTGGGTGAGGGGTGAACTGTGTACGTGGCATGTGTGTGGTGTGTGGTGTGTATGTGATGAACGTGCAGTGCCTGTGGTATGCGTGTGTAGCGTGGGCAGTATGCAGTGTGTATATACAGTGTGTGTGGTGTGGGGGTGTATGTGTGTAATGTGTGTGTAGTGTCAGTGTGTGGTTATGTGTGCAGTGTGTCTAGTGTGCAGTGCACAAATAAAAAGAATAGGCAAACCCGGGGTGTTTTATATTATATATTTTTTTTATATTTTATTTTTTTATTTTTTTTAACATCAACAGAAATACAGAAATATATTATATATTTTTTACTCTGTACTTTCTGTTCATTCTTCTGCAAACCTAAAACTGCCCTACAAAATAAAGGAAGTGGCAGGGAGACTATTGTGTCATTCTTTTTTTTTTTTTTTTTTGAGACAGAGTCTGCCTGGACTAGAGTGCCATGGCGTCTACTTCCTTAGTCCTCCACACAGACCTGTGCACAGAGGTTTATAGCTGCTGTGCTCATAATTGCCAAAATTTGGGTGTAACCAAGACGCCCTTTAGTCCTGTCCGAGGTACACCCGGACAGCGGGAGTGGGTGTACAGAGGGCAGTGTAGACACGGGTGGGGGACTGCGGGCGCAGGGAGGCCGTCTCTGGGGGCCCGCGGCCCTCCCGGGGGAGCGGTGGCTGGAGCTGTGGCCCGAGGGCGCCGGCCGGCCGCGCACGCCCCCCAGCCTCCCGGGGCCGGCCTGGAGCCCGCGGGCCGAGCCGCCCGCCCAGCAGGGCGAGGAGCTGTTGCGTGGCTTCCCGCAGGGCAGTCCCGTGAGTTTCCGAGAACGTGTTTTATTAGCGGTGCCGTCAGCAGGCAGAGGCTGTTGTCACAGTCCCACCTCCCTCCTGCCCGCCGAGCTGTGCCTGCACTGCAGTTACTCCCCCGGGGGCGTGTTGGCGGCACGAGGACCGTGGGTCCTGCACACGTCCGTCCACCACCTGTGCAGGGAGGGAGGGGCCGAGGGTCGGGACCGGAATGTGGGCCAAACCCTACAGGTCTCACGGCACAGCCAAGGCCACACTCTTTGTAAGCTCTCTGTGAAGTTTTATTTATTTATTTATTTTGAGGCAGAGTCTCGCTCTGTCACCCGGGCCAGAGTGCCGTGGCGTCAGCCCAGGTCACAGCAACCTCCAACTCCTGGGCTCAAGCGATCCTCCTGCCTCAGCCTCCCGAGTAGCTGGGACTACAGGCATGCGCCACCATGCCCGGCTAAGTTTTTTTTTTTTCTATATAGATTTTTAGTTGTCTGGCTAATTTCTTTCTATTTTTTTTGTTTTAGTAGAGACGGGGTCTCACTCTTGCTCAGGCTGGTCTGGAACTCCTGACCTTGAGCGATCCTCCCACCTCGGCCTCCCAGAGTGCCAGGATTACAGGCATAAGTCACCATGCCCAGCCTCTGTGAAGTTTTATATAACAACCATCCCAGCTTTATTAAGCTATGACCAATTTCTCTGTTTTTATCAGGCATAATGGAGTGACAATAAGAACAAGAAATATTAAATAAAAACAACATGAACACTCATTCACTGAACGGGTTGATACTTGAACATTTGAGGCCTTTTCTGGTAAATGTGCACTTTGAATTAGGCTTTTTGAAATACCAAAGGTAGTTCATTAGACAGTGAAAGCTTAAGAAAATTATAGGAAAATATAAACCAAAGCTTAACAGATCTTTGGCTTGGGAAGGATTATATAAAGTACAAAAGTCATAAAAGAAATCACTAAGGAAAAGTTACTACAATTTGTCACGACAGTCTAAAACTTCTCTACTTAAAGATATATGATACAATTAAAAGGCAAACAAATTAGGAAAAACAAGCGTGCAGCACCTGTAGCAGGGAATTATGATCTTTGCTTTGTAAAGAGTTCTTACGCATCAAATAAGAATTCCAACAGCCCAGCAAATTGACAAAGCACACCGAGAGAAACACAAGTGTCTCATAAACAGGACAGTTGACTCAGGTGGGTGGATCATCAGAAAGCCATTTTCCTGTTCTGGAGGTCAGGGGTCCAAGGTCAGGGTGTCGGGAAGTTTGGTTCCTGCTGAGGCTGTGAGGGAGGGATCTGTCCCAGGTCTCTCTCCTGTGGATGCTGTCTTAAGGTCACGTGGCATTCTGGTATACTCGTGTCTGTCTCCAAACTTCCATTTTATGAGGACGCCAATGGCGTTGGATTAGGGCTCACCCTAATGACCTCATTTTGACTCAGTCACTTCCATAAAAACACCATCTTCGGCTGGGCGCAGTGGCTCACCCCTGTAATCCTAGCTCTCTGGGAGGCCTAGGTGGGAGGATCGCTCAAGGTCAAGAGTTCGAAACCAGCCTGAGCGAGAGTGAGACCCTGTCTCTACTAAAAAAAAAAAAATAGAAATAAATTAGCTTGACAGCTAAAAATATATAGAAAAAATTAGCCGGGCATGGTGGCGCATGCCTGTAGTCCCAGGTACTCGGGAGGCTGAGGCAGGAGGATTACTTGAGCCCAGGAGTTTGAGGTTGCTGTGAGCTAGGCTGACGCCAAGGCACTCTAGCCTGGGCAACAGAGTGAGACTGTCTCAAAAAAACAAAAAAGAGACACTATCTTCAAATAAGGTCATGTTCCGAGGTACTGGGGGTGAGGACTTCAACACGTGAACCGTAGGGGTACAGTTCGACCCACATCACCTAGTGAAATATATTTATGATGTCACTGAAAGCAAGATACGATAGCATTCCAGTGGGGGAGTTTTTTACATTTTTCATTTGTTTATTTTTAGATAGGACGTGGAAGATGGCAGAAAATACGCAAATATGTATTGGAAGATTTAAGGGATATGCACACTCAGTGAAGGGGTGTTCACTTCTACTTTGAGGGCTGCCAGAGGTTGGGGACCAGGTTTAACTTAGACGGAACAGGCTCTCGGAGGAGCAAGTAGATTTTAAAAGTAAGTCAGAATTGTCTTTTATTATTATTATTTTTTTTATTATTATTTTTTGAGACAGAGTCTCACTCTGTTGCCCAGGTAGAGTGAGTGCTGTGGCTTCAGCCTAGCTCACAGCAACCTCAATCTCCTGGGCTCAAGCGATCCTCCTGCCTCAGCCTCCCCAGTAGCTGGGACTACAGGCATGCGCCACCATGCCCGGCTAATTTTTTGTATATATGTTTTTAGATGGTCAATTAATTTCTTTCTATTTTTAGTAGAGACAGGGTCTCGCTCTCGCTCAGGCTGGTTTCGAACTCCTGACCTCAAGCGATCTGCCCGCCTTGGCCTCCCAGAGTGCTGGGATTGCAGGCGTGAGCCACCGTGCCCGGCCACGAATTGTCTAAAGAGAGCAAATAATCCTGGCTAATGTTTAACAGACATGCCCTGCTTTATCCAAAGGGGGCCTGGTCTTTCCAGCAGGATCCGGGAGGCGGAGGGAGGCCTGGCCCTGCGGCCCCAGCAGGATGGGGGAGGAGCCGGAACTTGCAGGTGGCGGACAAAGGTCTCCTGTTCCAAATGTTCTGGGTGCTGGCACCTGTTTTCCCATTTGCACACGAGTGCACACCTGGGACGTACCTCCTAGAGCCCACGCCAGGTGCCACGCGTGCTGGTAGGTGGGAAAACACCACATTCGGAGCACTTGTATTTTGGAATCTCCTTCAAAACCTCCAGCACATTCTTTTAATTATCCTCAGTGGTGGCAAAACATCTTCACTTTAAAGATGGTTTTGATTTCTGGAAGCAGCTGAGAGTTGTTTGCGGCCAACCCCGGCAGTTACACTCACACCATTTGCGGCCCCGAGGAGGGGAGGATCCAGCCCTGCCGTGGCCTCGTCCCCTGCGGATGCCACGGCCACGCCAGGTCACCAGCACGCAATACGTGGTTGGTCGGAACTTCAGCGTGCTTATGTGCAAAGTGTACACCAGACTTTGAAAACTTTAAGAATGTAAAATATTTCTTTAATGATTTTTTTCACGTGGATTACGTGCTGAAATGATAATATTTTGGATACAATGGGTTAGAAAGTATTAAAATTAATTTTACTTGTTTCTTTTTACTTTCTAAAATGTGTCTACCAGGAAAAAAAATTTTTTTTTTTTTTTTGAGACGGAGTCTTGCTCTGCCGCCCAGGCTGGAGTGCAGTGGCCCAATCATAGCTCACTGCAACCTTGAATTCCTGGGCTCAAATAATCCTCCTGCCTCAGCCTCCTGAGTAGCTGGGCGTGCACGTGCACCACTATGCCTGCTAATTTTTTTTTTTTTTTTAATTTTTGTTGAGGTGGGGTCTCACTATGTTGCCCAGGCTGGTCTTGAACTGCTAGTCTCAAACATCTCTTCCTGCCTGAGCCTCCCAAAGTGCTGGGATTACAGGTGTGAGCCACCGCGCCCAGCTGCTACCAGGAAATTTTAAATTGTATATGTGGTTCTTGTTATATTTCTATCGGGCATGGCTGGTCTAGACACAGGAGACTTGTTTTCTTATGTCACTCGTGAACTGGCCTTGTAATTCCTGAATTCTAAAAATATTCTGGACAACGGAAGCATTGTTAGAGTAAGGATACAGCTCTTCCAGGCGATTTATGTGGAAAGACAACGTAGTTTTTGATGTATAGGTTACCATGAGATTTTTAAAAAATGTTCACAACTTGGTTACCATATGTCATAATGTGAGATGAAGCCTTTAGACCGAGGGTGGCTGGAGGGCTTCCTGGAGGGGGTGGCAGGAGGTGATCGGACAGGTAGAGTGGAGTATTCGGATGCAGTTGGGTGGTCTATGCAGGGCTGCCCTCTGCAGCCCATGGATCAAATCCAGCCTCTGCCTGCTCTGCACAGCCCCAGAACTAAGGGTGATTTTTGAATTTTTAAAATGGTTGGTAAAGGTCCAAAGAAGATTTTTTCTTTTGGTGACACGTGAAAATGATATGAAATTCCAGCTTCCATGTCTCCCCGTAAATTTTCACTGGTCACACCCATTTGTTGTCTGCAGCTGTTCCCGACAAGGGCAGCATTGGGCGGTCACTCTCTGGCCGTTTGCAGAGCAGTTTGCTCACCTGTGCACCGAGGGGTCACCCCCAGTGGGTGTGTCCCCTAACCACCTTAAATTCCACCTGGAAGTGGAATTTCTGGGGTCGGCCCTGTGCCCTACGTGGCCACATCACTCCCTGGCCTTTGAGTGGACCAGAGCCCCTGAGAGCTCTCTCCCCAAATCCCCACCAACCTGCAGTATATTAAGACTTAAAATTGATTCTGCCAGTCTGTTGTGTGTTGGACATTTGTCTGAAACTGAGAATTTATGGTTATCAGTTCTTTGGTTTTCTTCCTGTGTGTATCTCTGGTCTTCCTGTTGGGATGGTGTTGCTCCTTTTCCAGTGAGTTTGTAGGAGTTCTTTATGTATCATGGATACTGATCCTTTTGTTTCTAGTGTCTTTTATAACAAATGAATTGCATGTAAAGGCAGGCTCTTCAGATGGTACTTGTGACACCTTGGGCATCAGGATGTGGGGACACACAGCGGGGACAGGGTGGGAGGTTCAGGGGGGCGGTGCCCACTTGTGGCAGTACCAGCAGAGAGACTAAGCCCTGGAGGTTGGCACATGTGTACTCTGGCCTAGTGGCTCTCCTTGGGGCAATGCGAGTGGCATCTGGGGGCCCAGCCCGGGGGGCTGCTCTGCATCCTGCACCCCACAGGCTGCTCCCCTATACAAAAGAATGACCCCCCACCCCGAGGCGGAGGCCCTGGCCTGCCCCGCACATGGCTGTGCACTAGCAGGACCCCTTCCTCTAGTTAACCAGCACCCGCTGGGTGCCCGCTGGTGTGACATAGCTCTAGGGATGGCCTGGCACAAGTCCTCGACCTTGACCTTGAAGCATCTCCTCTCTCTCCCCTGCCAGGCAGATCTTGACGAGCCCCGCCCGGGCCTAAGCGTGCGGAGGATGGAAACACTCGCCCGGCAATGTCTCTGGGCCGCCTCCTTCGCCGGGCCTCCTCCAAAGCCTCCGACCTCCTGACCCTCACCCCGGGCGGTGGCAGCGGGTCCCCCTCCGTCCTGGATGGTGAGATCATCTACTCCAAGAACAATGTCTGCGTGCACCCACCGGAGGGGCTGCAGGGGCTGGGGGAGCACCACCCAGGTGAGCCAGGGAGGGCCCCCAAGGGCACAGGCCTGGGGAGGGAGGACCCGGAGGTCACAGGCCTGGGGAGGGGGGACCCCGAGGTCACAGGCCTAGGGAACGGGGGACCCCGAGGTCACAGGTCTGGGAAACAGGGGACCCTGAGGTCACAGGCCTGGGGAGGGGGACCCTGAGGTCACAGGCCTGGGGAGGTGGGACCCCAAGGTCACAGGCCTAGGGAACGGGGGACCCCAAGGTCACAGGCCTGGGGAGGGCCCAGCTGATCTGCTGACCTCTCTCCAGTCACCGGCTCTGCCTGGCAGGCTGTGTCTCACTTCCTCCGGCCTCATGTCCCCAGCTGTGCGGGGCGTCAGTGACCTCTGACCCGTGCACACGGGGTGGGGCAGAATGGGTTAAGGAATTTACCACTGTGCTGACAAGTTCACTGAGGTCCCAGAAGGTGGGGGCTGGAGCCCCCTGCCCGCCAGGCGAGGGAGTGGGGCCCTCCCCTCTAGGACCCCGAGCTTGGCGTCAGGACCCCGTCCCTCAGGCCGAGGTGAGAACAGACAGCGTCAGGCAGGGCTGTGGTCGGGGGATGGGCCGGAACCCCCTAGGAATCCCTGCTCCTGGTCACCCTCTGCCCTGGAAAACAAACTGTTTCAAAAGTCGGGCAGAAGCTCTGGCCGGGCGCTCAGGGTGGACATGGACAAAGGGCCTCTCTGCCCCCCCACCCCGTGCTGGGCTCCCGTCACCTGCAGCCTTCCCTGGGACACCTGCAGGCCTGTTCCTGTGGTTCCTGGAGGGGGCAACTTCCTCCTGTGGGGACGGAGACGCTGTCCTCTTGGGCTGAGCCAAAGAGAAGGAGACTATGTGTTTTTGTTTTGTTTTGTTTTTGGCAGGGCCCAGGTTACATTTGAGCCAGGACATCCTAGGCCCCGGGCCATAGCTCGTAAGAGAGATGAGTGCATTTGGTGTATTTTTTCTAGAATGTGAAACTAACTGTGGCTGTCCTCCCAGAAGGGGGCTCTGGGGTGATAGGTCCAGCTCCGCCCTGGAGGCTGGCCCTCCTGTCCCCAAAGGTGGACCAAAAAGATGGGTTAGTGATACCCGAGGCCTACAAGGTCCCTTGTCGTTTGTGTGAGTGACTTGCAACAAATAGACGTATTGCTTTATACAGCTATTGCTTTACTGAGTTTGCACAACAGCCCCATGGGAGTGGGCAGGGCCTCGGTGGCGGGTGAGGCCCCCGCTGCTCAGAGAGCCTGCCTGGTGGGGGTGGGGATGGGGGTGAGGGTGGGGTCCTGAGCCTTCTTCCCTGGGCTGTCCTCGGTTCTCCCCGCCTGCCTCCAGGTAGTCCCGGGCTCCTGCAGTCCCCTGTGGCCCACAGGGACTTGTCCCCCCTCTGCTGCATGGGCCCAGGGCAAGAGGCACAGACAGGCCCCAGACCAGACCTCGACATATTTAAAAGTTATAAGTCACAGCGCGATCTGGGCACTCTGCCGTATGCAGGTTGTGTTTCAGTAGAGTTTTGAACACGTAAATTGCTAAACAAGACAAAAAGTTCAGCGGGGCCTGGTGGTGGGGCACCCTGGAGTCCAGCTACTCAGGGGGCCGAGGTGGGAGGACCCCTTGAGCCCTGGAGTTCAAGGCCAGCCTGGGCAGTATAGCAAAATCCTGTCTCAAAAAAAAAAAAACCCACAAAAAACCACACAGATTAAATCATGCTCATGGAATGTCTAAAGAGCGTGCTGTGTCCTCCTGCCTTGATAAGCGTATCTTCCTGTGACCCGGACGTCAGGTTCAGGGGCAGAATCCAGGGCCCGGAGCAGGAGAGCGGCCGCCAGCCCACTCCTCCTGCCCTGGACTCCCGGCCTCAGCCACGCGGGTGGGGGGTTCTGGGCCCGAGTCCCAGGCACTGTGCCCCTGGGGGAGGTGCAGGCCCCCGGTGGCACGGCCCCGTGGGAGGGGCGCGGAGGCTCTCGCACCAGGCCTTTGGACGGCTTCCCGTGGCGCTGGGAGGCAGAGGGGTATCAAGGCAGGGGCGGGGGCTCGGTTCCACCCAGTCCCGAAGAAGCTGCGTGACTGGCGGCTGGGGCCACGCTTACGCACAACCGAGGGACACCCCGACTTTCCCAGCCTCAGTCGGAAATGGGGCAGAGCTGAGCGGGCGCTGGGGGTCCCCGCCCTGGAGGCCTCCCAGCACAGAGGGGGCGGGACTGGCGCCAGGTATCCCGAAAGGGCTTGGTGCTGCGTGAGGAAATGCCACCTCCCCCAAACCCAGGCTCCCCCAAGCCCCCGCTGCTGCTGGCCTGGGAGAAATCGCACCTGTCCGTCCCCACCAGCACCCCGGTGTTTGCCGTCCTCGCTCGCCCAGCAGCTTCAGAGGTGGCCCTTTTGTCCAAAAAGCCACATAAAACAACAAAAAAAGGAATACCCTACAGCCACAGGTGACTGGAAGAGGCCCAGGCACCCCAGCCGGGATGTGTTCCTTCTGTGACATAAAGTCTCCATTCTCTACCGCCCCTGCCAGTGCTGTGCAGCCGGGCTTGCTCAGAAGCGGAGGCTGCCGCAGCCAGGAGAGCCCTGGGGCGGGGTGGGCGCTGGGACCCAGCACACCTCCTCCTGATTGCAAAAGCCCGGGACAGGCCGTAGCAGCTCGGGGACCAGGTCCCCCTGGCTCTGCTGGAAGTGTGTGTGAGCTTCCACCGAGCCCCCCTCGCGTGCTTTGCTTGGGGCCGGCTGCGCCCTGGTCTGCCCGGGGCGGGAGCTCTAGGAGGAGCAGGCCTGCGCAGCAGCGCCAGGGCCCCGCCCGCGGCTCCCGCCGCCGCCAACCCACCCGCCCTGCTGCCCCCACAGGTTACCTGTGCTTGTACATGGAGAAGGACGAGACGCTGGGCGCCACCCTCATCCTGGCGTGGGTCCCCAACTCTCGCATCCAGAGGCAGGACGAGGAGGCTCTGCGATACATCACCCCCGAGAGCTCGCCCGTCCGCAAGGCGCCCCGCCCTCGGGCCCGGCGCGCCCAGAGCTCGGGGGGCCTCCACCAGTCCTCCCCCACGGAGCCACGGCCCCCGCCCACCCCCAGAGACGAGGACATCCTGGGGGTGGCCCAGAGCGCCGGCGACGCCGCGCTCCCCAGCCCCTCGCTGGAGGACGGGGAGAAGCTGGCCAAGAGCCTGGGGGAGGACAGCCCCCTGCCGGCCCTGCAGCCGGCCCACAGCGACTCCGGAACCCTGTCCACCCTCAGCTCCCAGGACGGCACCGAGGAGGGGCCGGAGCCGCGGCCCGAGCCCGGAGAGAGGGACGGCTCCCTGGAGCTGTCGGCCGAGGGCGTGAGCAGGGACAGCTCCTTCGACTCGGACCTGGACGCCTTCTCCTCGCCCTTCTGCCTCTCGCCCGTGCGCGCGGCCCTGGCCGACAGCCACGGCTCTGTGTTTCTGGAAAGCGACAGCAGGTGAGTCCCTGGTCCCGGCCAAGGGGGATCTGGGGTGGCCCTGAGGCCCGACCTGGGCTGCGGGTACCAGCTGAGTCGTTGCCCGGGATGCTGACCTCTGGCGGCCCCTCCCCGAGGCCAGGGCTCTGCACGGTGTCCCTCTGTGTCCCTGGCCCGGTGGCTGGTGACTTTGTCCGTAGCATCCTCACCTGGGACCAAACAGTCCCTCCAGGCCGAGGGCCCCAGGAGTCCTGGTGCCGTCTGTTCCTCGCGGAGGGTAGTCCCCAGGCAGATGCCCAGAGGCCTGGGCGTCGTAAGGCGTATTACAGGGCCGGCTGCTCCACGTGGTCCCCAGCCAGCCCTCTCCGCACTGTGACCCTCCAGGCACGTGACCCGGCCCACTGGGACCCTGGGGAGCCTTAGCCTTTCTCCTCCTTGCATCTGCAAGGCCGGAGCACAGCCCTGGGGGAGTGTTGGTGGCTTTTACCCTCCTGGGCAGCTGCTGGGCACCCCGGGGGAGCTGGAGTGCCTAGAACGGGGGGACTCAGTGGCAGCTCTTCATGGGGCCAGGGGAGCAAGAGTTCAACCCATGCCCTGCGGCGGGTTCCCTCGGCCTTGGAGCCCAGGCTGAGGCTGGGGCTGGGGACCTGCGGCCTGGGGGCCACGTGTGGCCTTCTGGATCCTCCTGTGCAGCCGGTTAGCTGGATCCAAATGTACAGAACAAATGCTTTTAATGAGGGATTTGTCCTGTGAGGTTTGGGTTTGATTGAAGGGATCTGTGGAGGGCCACATACGGCCTTGAGGCCGCAGGTCCCTCACCCCTGGAAGGTGTCACGGGGGTCCTCGGGGCCACTCGGGGTGGGTGTGACAAGGAGGGTGAGCAGTGCGTGGGTTGCACAGGCCAGGTGGGGCTGCACCGCCTCCCGCAGCCCCTCCCCTTGCTCTGGCTGTGGCTGTGGTCCTTGCCCTGGTTAGGGTTCCAGGTGAATGATGGCGTTGACAGTGGACATTAGAAGAGCCGGCATTAGTCAGGGGGCACGTGATTAATTATTGAGCTCACGCCACGAGCCGGGCTCCTGCTACGGTCGGTGGCTGGAGCATTGCCTGGGACTGGACGCTGTGCTGTGGACTGTACGTTTTCTATGCTTTCAACAGCCCCAAACCCGGTCAGGGAGGGGGGTCCTAATATTACCTCCTTCGTGTGGAAGGGGAAAGGGAGGCTCGGACAGGGTGAGTGACCTGCTGGAGGGCACCCAGCCAGGACTTAAGCCGGGCCGGGGTTCGAACCCAGCTGCCTCTGCACCAGAGCTAGAGCACAAAAGGTCACAGCAGACCCAGGTAAGCCAGGGAGCACAGGGACAGGGCGTGAGGACCAAACGCTTTGCTGGCTGCGGCAGGAATTGGATTGAGATGATTATTTCCTGATTTCATCCCTTCAATAAGATTTGGTCCGTTGAAGCCCGAGGGTGAACTGGTGCCATTTATCCCAAGCACTCAGAGCGCAGATAAGAGCACGCAGTCAGGTGCAATCGCAGAGGCCAGTTCCCTGGCGAGGTCCGCTGAGCTGTGCAGCAGCCGAGTTTGGGGCCAGGGAGCCCCCCAGGCTGGGGCTAAGACTCCAGCCCTGGCCTGGCTCGGCCAGAGCGCCCCCTGGTGGTGCCACGCAGGCAGTGCGGCGGCACCTGCCGGCGTCTGTGCACCCCCAGCCCAGGTGCAGGGAGAGGTCTGTCTGTGCCGCCGAGCCCCAGAGGGGTGGCAGGCTGGGCCCACACTCTCGGGCCGAGGACCTCGCAGCAGAACCCGAGTCAGAACCTGGCCCGTGCAGCTCTCTGTCCAGCAGCCCCTCGTAAGGAGCTCGGAGCTGAGTCCTGGCACCACTGGCTGGTGTGAACCACGGAAAGTTCTTTATCTTCTGTGAGCCTCGGCTTCCCCGTTTGCAAGATGAGCACAGTCATATGCGTTTTCTGGGTTATGAAAACGCACTCTCGGCCCCGCATTCCCCAGGCCGCACGGGGCGCTGCCCCAGGGCAGCTTTTACACACCCAGTGCCCGGCGTCTCCGGGTTCTTCCAGAGCAAGGATTCTCACCGGGGCTGATTCTGTCCCCAGGGGACTAGTGGCAGTGTCAGGAGACATTTTTGTCACTGCCGAGGGGTCTGCAGGACTGTGGTGCTGAGTTGCCTCTGCCTGGGACCCGGCAGGGTGAAGCTTCGCCTCCTTGGCTGGGGCCCTGCCCTGCCCACCCCTCCATCCAGGCTCCTCCCGCCCAGCTGGTGTGCGTGAGGTTCAGCCCCCGTGGTGCCTCCGTGTTTGGTTTTTGGGGCCACCTCCTCCGTCCCCTGGCCAAGGAGGGTGCTACTGGTGGCTGGCCTCTCTGTTCTCCTGCTCGGCCCGCTGTTACCCCGCCCTGCATGGCCCACTCTTGGGAGGCAAGCGGTGGAGCGGTGGCCATGGTGGTGGGAACTTTCGAGCCCGACACATCTGCTTCCCATCCTGGCTTCACCGCCTAGTCGTGTGACCTTGAGAGTCACCCCCCGAGCCCGAATCTCGGCTGCCTCGGGGGTGAAATGGGGCCGAGAGCCCCCTCCCAGGGTTGGTCGGGGTGAGGTTGAGCGCCAGCCTGGGGCACGTGGTCGGCGAGCCGGGCCTGGGGGAACGTCCTCCATGGGAGGCTGGGGCTGGGGTGCTCACCTCCTCCCCGCCTACCCCCACGAGGGTGCAGAAAAGGCTTCATGCCCGCGTGGCTGGCGGCTCCGTCTGTGCCGCCCTTTCGTGGGCCGCTCTGCCACGGAGCCCCGGACGGGTCCTCGTGGCCCTTCAGACCTGTATCGGTCCAACTCAGCTGCGGCTGGCTGAGCACGGTTACGGTGAGGGGACGAGGTGGACATGCATGGGACCCTGCCTGCCTCCCGGGAGCGAGGGCCTCAGCTCGGGGAGGATGTGGAGAAGGCCTGTCTCCAGGGCGGAAGTAACAGGTGTGACTCGGAGTCACCGTGGCTGCAACCACAGCCAGCCCGTGGCCAGAGACAGACCGTTGGGAGCTTAGAAAAAAGCAGATGTGGATCCGGAAGGGGCTGGAATCTGCGTCTCCCAGCATTCCCTGCTTCTTTGCTCTTGCCGTCCCGGGTGCGGCCTCGGCCCCCACCGCGTCGTGGGCCCCGGAAGCGCAGCTGCCGCTCCTCGACCCTCCCCCTCCCCTGCAGTGCGTGGACCGGTGGGCGTGGACTCGGTGGAGCTGGTGTCCCCAGCCGGCTGCCCACGAGGACCCCGGGGCAGCTTTTCGCAATCCCGATGCCCAGGCCGCATCCAGACCAATGGGACCCGCGTCGCGGGGTGGGCCAGCGTGAGCTCCCCAGGGGGCTCCAACAGGGGCTCCCCAGGGTGCAGCCAGAGATGAGAACCCCCCTCCCGGTGAAGGGGACCAAAGGGACAGAGGTTGTGCCCTGGGGCAGGGAGCGGCGTCAGGGCCGAGGTCCCCAGAGCACCGGCCACCCCGTGTGTGTGGAGTGGCTCTGAGGACCTCGTGCACCTGTCGCGGCTCCTGGGGCAAAGGTTCCAGTTGACTGGGAAGAGGCCCCAGGAGGGCAGAGCTGCAGGCTGGCTCGCGGGGCCCCTCTAGTGGCGGACCTGGAGAACTGCGCTGGCACGCTGCGTCTGCCTGGGCCGGCCCCCTGGGATCTCGGAGGAGCCGGTCACGGAAGGGCCGAGTGGTTAGACATGGCAGTGTCCCACGGTGTGCCACCTGTGGGCCACAGCTGGGCAGGGCCTGCTTCCTGCAAGGCGGGCGCGCCTGCCCAGCCCCCAGCACACTGACGGCCTGGACGTCCTTGACCAGATCAGCATTCGGTGCCGACCTGGGGGACGGGTTGACGGGGACAGCTGTTGCCCCCGACTCGTTGTCACGGCTGCGCTGAGAGCCTGAGCTTTCCCGAGCAGGCCCGGGCTCTGGGCTGTCTCGTCCTGTGCCCGCCAGTGCCAGAAACCAAGTGCTAGGCTGTGATGGGGAGGGTGGCCACCAGGCAAGGCCAGGGGCAGCCTGTCATTGGCTTCTGTGCCGAAAGGCGCCCGGTGCAGTGTAAGGAGCCCGTGGGCGAGCGCGTGACATCACAGAACCCTGCGGGGCCGGCGCGGTGTCGGCGGTCCTGCCCGGGTATGTGCGTGGCTGACCCGGGTGAGACCCAAAGCACGGTCTCTGCTCCCCAAGTCACAGGGCCTCTTCGGGACCCATCCTGGGAAACAACCCGAATTGCAGCAAGAGAGGAAGAACCCACGTGCGTGAGGATGTTCATCACCGTGTTCTTTATAGCCGGAAACAAAGAAAAGAACCTAAATACCCAACAGCAGAGGAGGGGGTACATCAAAGTTGGTTCATCTGTGGGATCCAGGAGTTTCCACTGAGGCCCAGGGGCACCCCGCTTTGTGTGCATGCTCGGGGGGCACATGCTTAAGAGGAGGGGACCCCGCGACTTCCCCAAGAGTCTGTGACCCCCAAGAGGTTCAGCACGTCGGTGCGACCAGGCGGAAGCATACGCAGCGTTGGTCAGGGCCGTGCTGCAGCGTGGATGCAGTGTGCGGAAAGCGGGGGGACAGGCGGGGCTCCCGCTGTGGCTGTGCCCTGAACGGCCTGAGGCGTGAGGGGCAGCTCAGAGCAGCGCTGCCCGCGCGACTTCCGCCAGGACCGGGGCTGTGCACACCGTC
Source organism: Microcebus murinus (assembly GCF_040939455.1). Classification (NCBI taxonomy): domain Eukaryota; kingdom Metazoa; phylum Chordata; class Mammalia; order Primates; family Cheirogaleidae; genus Microcebus; species Microcebus murinus. Next base: position 2,779,552 of record NC_134121.1, read on the forward strand.
CCTCTCGGCAGCTGCCACCTTTACGTGGCTCCTGTGTCCGGTGCAACTGAGCAGCCAAATTTTCAACGTTACGTTCTGTCCACATAAACGTCAACAGCAGGCGTGGCCAGTGGCCACCAGGGTGGACGGCAACGCGTCAGCACGGTGATTAGCACATTACTTCCCCTTTCCCAATTTTCAGAAATGTCATTCTGTGATGATGTTGATCTGAGCATGGAACCCACGTTTTGCTGACAGACAGGTGGGGGCCCGCACCCTCAGGCCCGGCCCGGCCCGGCCGCCCGCCACCCTGCACGGGGCTTGCCCTGCACCTGGGCACTGGGCTCCTCGACCCGCACCTGCTAGCCTCTCCCCGGGGAAATGGCACCCTCTTGTCGTTCCTGCCAAGGGTCCTCTGGGTGGCCAGCCCAGGTAAATGGTGGTATGTGGGGCTATGGAACGGGCCGGGTGGTGTCCTTGCAGGGTTTGGTTGTCATGTGCTGGAAATGTGGCGGGTACAACCGAGCGACTGGATTTTTAAATCTTATTTATCTTCGGTGACTTTACATTTTAATGGCCACCTGTGACAGGGGCTTCCGGGTTGGCCGGCGCAGGTCTAGAGGAGACGTTCTTGGCAGCCTCCCTCCCAGCGCAGAGTAGGCCCTCGGGAGTCTGCTGGAGCGAAGGGGGCGAGGGCAGGAGGGCCCAACAGCTGCCCCCTCCGACCCTGCCTTCGGGAGGGGCCGTGGCGGCAGGAGGGCTCAGGTTGCTGAAGCCACAGGAGGAGACTGGAGCCGGCCAGGGCTGGTGACAGGGGCCGCGTGGGTTACTGCCCCACCTCTGGGTCCACCCGGCAGGTGCCGGCTCCCCCCACCCCCGCAGGGCGCACGAGGCCGAAATAAAAGGCATCCTAAGTGCTTTTGCCTTTAGGAGGAGAAGGCGCTCTGACAACAGGGTATCGCAGTTAATAGCGGCTGAATTATTGATGGCACTATGACTCGGTGTAATGGCCCGTCCTCCCACGGAGGACAGGAATGAGGCTCTCGGGGAAGAATCCCAGGCTCTAAGAAAGATCCAGAATAACTGAGCTCGGTGGACTGAGACCCAGCGCCCCTGCAGCGTCCACCCAGGCCCCCCAGAGCCCACCCAGGTCCTTCCTGCCGGCGGTGGCTTTCCTAGACAGCCTTGCCGGTCCTTTTCTTCCTGGCCACCGCGGCCTGGTGCAGATGGCGCATCTCAGGGGCCGCCCCAGCAGTGGCGAGGACCGGGGACGAGTGTGGCGGGGAGAGCAGGTGCGGGGAGCTGGTCCAGGGGCTGCTGCCACCACCCAGGCGAGAGGCGAGGGGGCCCAGAGCAACCTCGGAAGTGGGGTGGCTGGGAGCGGGGTGAGGGGGGCTGCGCCCCCTGATCCTCCCGGATTTCAGGACCAGACCCCCAGCGTCAGCTCCGTCGTGGGCCAACAGCGCTGGCACACGGGCGCGCCCGCGGGCACCCGCCGTCCCCCGAGGATGCTCCGGGGACAGCCCCACCCCAGCCCCCAGCAGCAGCCTGGCAGCCGGGAAGCTGGCAGCTTCCGAGGATCTGTTGTTTGGGTTTGTTTGCGCTTCTGTAACCGGGAGCTGAGATTTATTTCTTTAAAACATCCCATCGCCCGACACCCTGCAATCTGTTCTGCGCTTCGTGGGGACTAATCTTGTCTTGTGTTTCTGCAGCACTTGGCAGGCTCTGCGCGGCGTCTCTCCCTCCCCCTGCCTCCCCCTCCCCCAGTCGAGGTGGCCGGCACTAGTCACTAGCTGCTCCCCCAGTGCCCGGAGGGTGGCGGTCACTGGGCGTCCGAGGGAAGCTGCTACAGGAAGGGCAGCTGGCGGGTCCGAGCCTGGGGGCTGGCCCGCGGCCACGGTCGGTCTAGGAATGGCTGCGGGACGGTCGCACCCTGGGAGTCTCGCTGCCAGGCCAGGAAGCCAGGCGGACGCCCGGCCCTCCTCCCTGGCTGCCCTCCGCTCTGGGAGCTCCCAGCAGAAGGCAGCTGCCGCCAGCTCCGGGAGCTTGCAGGGGCTGCCAAGGAATTCGCGCCGGGTCTGCACGGTGCCTGGCGGCTCCGGAGCGTCCGTCTGGCCCGCACTCGGTGTCTGGGGAGGGGGCAGGGCTGGCCGGCTGGGTCCAGAGAGGCCCCGGGGCAAGCTTGGGGTCAGACGCCCAGTTGTGAGTCCAGACGCCACCTGACATCCCGAGGGTGTGGCCTTGGCCTCTCTGGGCCTCGGTGACCTCATCTGAGAAATGGGACCCTCGTGAGGACCAGGCAAGGCAATGCGAGTAAAGCACAGGATAGGTGGGTGGCAACCGTTACCGCGATGGTAACAATCGCAGGTGGCACTTTTCTGACACTTAGCAGTTTTGTTTTTGTTTTGTTTTTTTTTGAGACAGAGTCTCGCTTTGTTGCCCAGGCTAGAGTGAGTGCCGTGGCGCCAGCCTAGCTCACAGCAACCTCTAACTCCTGGGCTCAAGCAATCCTCCTGCCTCAGCCTCCCGAGTAGCTGGGACTACAGGCATGCGCCACCATGCCCGGCTGATTTTTTCTATATATATTAGTTGGCCAATTAATTTCTTTCTATTTTATAGTAGAGACGGGGTCTCGCTCTTGCTCAGGCTGGTTTTGAACTCCTGACCTTGAGCAATCCGCCCGCCTCGGCCTCCCAGAGTGCCGGGTTTACAGGCGTGAGCCACCGCGCCGGCCTGACACTTAGCAGTTTGCTGGAGGTTCTCAGTGTCGTCTTAGTGTCCTGTGGCTGCTGTCAGACAGTGCCACAAAGTGGGCTGCCTGAAGCAAGAGAGACGAGTCCCTCACGATTCTGGAGGCCGGAAGTCCAACGTCACGGCAGCTGCGGGGCTGGGCTCCGGGGGAGGCTCCTTCCTAGTCCCTTCCAGCTTCTGGTGGCCCCAGGTGTTCCTTGGCCTGTGGCAGCCTCACCCCAGCCTCTGCCTCTGTCTTCACGTGGCCTCCTCTGGGCGTCTCTGCGTCCAGACTTCCCTCTTCTCGGGAGGACACCAGCCGTCAGATTAGGGCCACCCCACTCCAGTGTGACCTCATCCTAATCTGGCCACATCTGCAAAGGTCCCGTCCCCAGATAAATTCACGTTTGGAGTTTCCGGGTGGGCATGAGTTTTGGGGGGCACTAGTCTCCCCAGCACAGGCTCTGTGGGTGCTCACTGTAATCCTGGACTCAACGCCCCAGGCCCAGGTTGTCCTCACCTCGTTTTAGGAAAGGCTGAGAGGCAGAGCTCAAGTCACCTGCACGGAGCCGCGGCACATGAGTTCTTGGCCGAGACAGTGACTCTGGAGTTTAAGACAAGAAGCAAAAAAGACCAAAACGGAATCAGGCCCTTGTGAAGCCCTCGTCTCTGTCATGCCTCAGTTTCCCAGGCGTGGCCCAGCCCGTCGGCCCCCGGGGCTGAGCAGATCCCCAGAGAGGTTGGTGGGGCCCGAGCAGAGAAGCCGTAGAAACTGCTGTAACGGTGACAAACGTGATCCGTGTACATTTTAGAAAGGGGGTGAACGTAACACGGCTTTGACCCCACCAACACTGCCGCTAAGCATTTTGGTTCCTTTCCTCCTGGCCTTTCAGAGTTGGGGAGCATAATTGTTTGTCCCTGCGGTGGGCGGGGAGGCCGGATAGTAGGTATTTTCTGTTTGGGGGCCACGTGGTCTTTGCTGCAGCTTCTTAACCCTTGTAGCAAGAAAGCCGCGCTCTACAACATACGTGCGTGGGCGTGGCTGTGTGCCGTGAAAACTTTTAGCATGGATACTGAAATTTGCATTTCATATAATTTTCATGCGTCATGACATGAAATATTCTCCTTTTGATTTTTTTTCAGCATTTTTAAATGTTCAAAACCATCTTTCACACACACACACAAAACCATGCACACAAATGTTTCTAACAGCTTCATTCATAAACGCCCCACGTGGGAACAGCCAGGAGGTCCCCGAGTGGGCAGAGGGGGACGCAGACCCCGGTGCGTCCGTGCAGGGAACGCTGTCTGTCGCTAAGGAGAGGTCTGCATGCTTCCCAGCCCCGGAGCGCTGGCGGGCGCTGCAGTGCACGGCGCCCCGGGCAGGAGGCCGGTCTGAGAAGGGTGCATGCCGCCTGCTCCCAGCCGTAGAACGTTCTGGAAAAGGCAGAACTATGGCAGCAGTGAGAAGATCGGCATCTGCCGGGTGTTCCCGGTGAAGGGGGGAAAGGAGGAATCGGCGGGTGTGGAGGGTTTTGGGGGCGTGAAGCTGGCCCCTCCGATACGTGACGCCGTGCGTCTGTCCAAACCCGCAGCCTGCAGGGCGCTGAGGGGGAGCCCTGGCGTCGACCGGGGGCCTTGGTCATTACTGACGGGCGATCAATACGGGTTCGTCAGCGGTGGCCGATGTGCCACAGGAGTGCAAGGTGTTGACAGAGGGACACTGCGTGTCCCCCCGGGGAGGCACACGGGAACACCGTAAGCTGGTTAATTTTGCTTTGAACCTAAAACTGCTCTAAAAAATAAAGTCTATTCATTAAAAAAAAAAAAAAAGAGTCTTAGTTGACAGGCTGTGCAAAGACAACGGCAGCCTCGGTTTAGCCCTCAGGCCACCGTTTGCTGACCCCTGGTCTAGACAAGCATGGTCCAGCAAAATGCCACGTGAGCCACATCTGTGATTTGAAATAGTCTCTTAGTCACTTTTTTAAAAAGTTTTATTTTGAAATAACTGTAGAATCCCAGGAAGTTGCAAATAAATGTACAGGGTGGTCCTAGGTACCCTTCCCCACCTTCCCTGAGTAGTGACATCCCGGTAAAACCAGTCCAGTCTCCACACCGGGAAACAGAGGTTGCACAGAAACCTGCAGCTCTCAAGCTGGCGTGTAGAGTCCCATGCAACTGTGTCACATGACATCTAGAATCCCGTGCAGATCACCTGGTGTATAGAGCCCCGTGCAGCCTTATCACATGGGCGTACAGTCCCGTGCAACCATATCACGTGGGTATAGAGCCCCGTGCAGCCGTATCACGTGGCGTGTAGAGCCCCGTGCAGCCGTATCACGTGGGTGTAGAGCCCCGTGCAGCCGTATCACATGGGCGTACAGTCCCGTGCAACCATATCACGTGGGTATAGAGCCCCGTGCAGCCATATCACGAGGCGTGTAGAGCCCCGTGCAGCCGTATCATGTGGGTAGAGAGCCCCGTGCAGCCATATCACGAGGCGTGTAGAGCCCCGTGCAGCCGTATCACGTGGGTAGAGAGCCCCGTGCAGCCGTATCACGTGGGTAGAGAGCCCCGTGCAGCCGTATCACCTGGCGTGTAGAGCTCCGTGCAGCCGTATCACGTGGGTAGAGAGCCCCGTGCAGCCGTATCACGTGGGTAGAGAGCCCCGTGCAGCCGTATCACATGGCGTGTAGAGCCCCGTGCAGCCGTATCACGTGGGTATAGAGCCCCGTGCAGCCGTAACACGTGGTGTGTAGAGCCCCGTGCAGCCGTATCACGTGGGTATAGAGCCCCGTGCAGCCGTATCACGTGGGTGTAGAGCCCCGTGCAGCCGTATCACGTGGGTAGAGAGCCCCGAGCAGCCGTATCATGTGGCGTGTAGAGCTCCGTGCAGCCGTATCACGTGGGTAGAGAGCCCCGTGCAGCCGTATCACGTGGGTGTAGAGCCCCGTGCAGCCGTATCACGTGGGTATAGAGCCCCGTGCAGCCGTATCACGTGGGTGTAGAGCCCCGTGCAGCCGTATCACGTGGGTGTAGAGCCCCGTGCAGCCGTATCGCGTGGGTGTAGAGCCCGGTGCAGCCGTATCACGTGGGTGTAGAGCCCCGTGCAGCCATATCACGTGGGTGTAGAGCCCCGTGCAGCCGTATCACGTGGCGTGTAGAGCCCCGTGCAGCCGTATCACGTGGTGTGTAGAGCCCCGTGCAGCCGTATCATGTGGGTATAGAGCCCCGTGCAGCCGTATCACGTGGTGTGTAGATCCCCGTGCAGCCGTATCACGTGGTGTGTAGAGCCCCGTGCAGCCGTATCACGTGGTGTGTAGAGCCCCGTGCAGCCGTATCACGTGGGTGTAGAGCCCCGTGCAGCCGTATCATGTGGGTATAGAGCCCTGTGCAGCCGTATCACGTGGCGTGTAGAGCCCTGTGCAGCCGTATCACGTGAGTGTAGAGCCCCGTGCAGCCGTATCACGTGGGTGTAGAGCCCTGTGCAGCCGTATCACGTGGGTGTAGAGCCCCGTGCAGCCGTATCACGTGGGTGTAGAGCCCCGTGCAGCCGTATCACGTGGGTGTAGAGCCCCGTGCAGCCGTATCACGTGGGTGTAGAGCCCTGTGCAGCCGTATCACGTGGGTAGAGAGCCCCGAGCAACTGTATCATGTGGCGTGTAGGGCCCTGTGCAGCTGTATCACGTGTAGCTTCGTGTCGCCACCGTCACGACCAAGACGCAGAATGGGTCCCTCCCACAGGGCTCCCTCCCACAGGGCTCCCTCCTGCCACCCTGGTGTGGTTGCCCCAGCCCTGAGCCTGGCAGCCACCTCTGTCTATGAGAATTTTATGTAAATAGAGTCTGACAGGATGTGGCCTTTGTTCATCCAGCATGGTCCCCGTAAGTGCCATCGAGGTGGCATGTATCAAGAATTTGCTCCTTTTTATTACTGAGTAGCAAGGGTGTGGGTGCCTTGCAGTGTGTTTAGCCACCCACCCACGCAGGGACATTAACGGCTGTTTCCACCTGGGCCCGTCCCGAGGGAAGCCGCTGTGGACGTCCCCGTGTGGGATTCGTCTGCACTTGCGCCTTCATTTCCCTGGGATGGATTCCCAGGAATGCGAGGGCTGGTCGCGCAGAGACCGATTGTACGTTTAGGTTTAGAAGACATCGCTAAAATGTTCCCAGAGTGGCTGTACCATTTTATATTCCCACCAGCAATTTATGAGTACCTAGGTTTTCTACATCTTAACCAGTATTTGGTGGTGTCACTATTTTTTTTCTTTTTTAGCCATTCTGACGGGCGTGTAGCGGCAGCTCGCCGTGGTTTAGCTCACGTTTCCCCGACGGCTGGTGACGTGGGCACCCTCCGTGTGTTTATTGCCGTCTGCACGTCCTCTTTGGCGAAATGTTTCTTCAAGCCAAAGTGCCCATGTTCTACTGCAGGTTTTCCTATTGAGTTTTGAGAGTTCTTTACACATTCTGGAAACAGTCCTCTGTGGGTGTGGGATTCACACGCTCCTGCAAGTCTGCATTTTTTTTTTTTTCATACAACAGGATCTTTCACAAAGCAAGAAGACTTTAATGTTGACGAATCCAGTTTATCAAATTCTCCTTTTATGGATCACGCTTCTGATGTCAAGTGTGAGAGCTCCTGGCCTAGTTCTTGATCCTGACGATTTTCTCCTGTGATTTCCCTAAACATTTTATTTAGGCCAAGGTTCAGTTTCGGTGTCCAGATGTCCAACGCTGTTTGTCACAAGGGCTATTCTTCCTCCATTGACGTGTTTTTGCCCTTTTGTCCAAAATCAGTTGGGCATATTTATGTGGGTCTGATAGCTACACTTTATTTTATTTTTAGTTTTTGAGACAGAGTCTCACTGTGTTGCCCAGGCTAGAGTGAGTGCCGTGGCGTCAGCCTAGCTCACAGCAACCTCAAACTCCTGGGCTCAAGCGATCCTCCTGCCTCAGCCTCCCAAGTAGCTGGGACTACAGGAAAGCGCCACCATGCCCGGCTAATTTTTTCTATATATTTTTAGTTGTCCAGCTAATTTCTTTCTATTTTTAGTAGAGATGGGGTCTCGCTCCTGCTCAGGCTGGTTTCAAACTCCTGACCTTGAGCGATCCTCCGGCCTCAGCCTCCTGAGTAGCTAGGACTACAGGCATGCACCAACATGCCCGGCTCATTTTTTTCTATATATTTTTAGTTGGTCAATTAATTTCTTTCTATTTTTAGTAGAGACGGGGCCTTGCTCTTGCTCAGGCTGGTTTTGAACTCCTGAGCTCAAACGATCCTCCCGCCTCGGCCTCCCAGAGTGCTGGGATTACAGGCGGGAGCCACGGCGCCCGGCCTGATAGCTACACTTTTTAACCACTTGGGCGCGGCGCTCACTGGCCTCGAAACCCTGCCCGCAGCGGCGCCCACGGTCCGCACGGCGGCCTGCGCTGCGCATCGACGGCGGGTCCGCTTTGCTCTCGTGCGATGAGGAAAGCTTGAAAGCACCGGAAGCTTGTTTTACTTTACAGGCAGCTTTACTTGTCATGTAAAGATCAGAAAAGGCAACATGTACATATATGTTTTCATTGCGTTATTTTCGAATGTTCACAATTTTATTTTGATAAATGAAAAATCGGAAAAGTCATATACCCCGGCTGCCGGCTAGAGTCGCTGTGCGCGTTCATCTGTGGCTGGCGACTGTAGGCAACGCTGGTACTGAAGTGGTTAAAGTCAAGAAAAAGGTAAAATTAATTTTTGAATTTACTCAGTATATTCAAAATGGCGTGGTTTCAATGCGTGACCAGTACAAACCGCTGTCGGTGAGAGAGATTTTGCATGCTGTCTTTTTGCCAAGTCTTGGTGATCCCGTGCGCACTTTATACCGAGAACACAGCTCAGGTCGGGCTTGCCACACTTCGAGTGCCGATGCCACGTGCAGCTTGAGGTCACCGGACTGGCCAGCATGGGTCTGTACAGATTGGTGACCTGCTTTTAAAAAACAAAAAACAAAAAGACATTCTCCGGCCAGTCCTTTCTCATAGACTCCTGTTCCCGCGTCCTTAGTGGAGAGCGGTGCAGGCGGTCGGGAAGGGATCTGTCGCCCTTGTAGGGAGGGCGGCAGCCCTGAGCCTGGCTCTGGGCTGGGATTCCGGAAGCCACCAGCCAAGCGTGTCACCCAGGGGAGCTGCTGCCCGGTGGCGCCCTTGCACCTGGTGGCTCATCGTGAGCCCAGGCTATTGCCGGCCGCCTTCCGGAGCGCAGACAGCCTGCACAAAGCTGGCCTCTTTCTGTTGGAGCTGTCGGGCCAGGGAGGAAGTAGGGCATCAGCCCTCCCGCACCAGGAAGGAGGAAGTCCGGGCTCCTGCAGAGGCAGCTCCCCCGGGACTGGCGCTCCCGGTGTCACCAGGGAAATGAGACCCGTCAGTGACAGACAGCCGCGCTGGGAGGGCTTGATGCAACCTGGCTGACTGGTTGCACCGGGACTCGTGGACGCTCTCCGGGCCCTTGGGGGCAGGAAGCCAGAGGCCCCCAGAGCCCACCCCCACTCTTGCATCAGCAGCCCCGGCAGGGCCCCGGAGGCCCACCTGGGTTTCCAGAGATCTGAGGTCACAGAGGCAGTGACGTGGCAGCACCCCCCGGGGGCAGTCGGGGAGCTCGTGCGGGGCCTTTGGGACTCCGTGCCTGGCTGTTGTAACGTGACCCAGCCGCTGACGAAATCCTCCCAAAAAGTCAGGGAGGGGGCAGGCAAACGACCTTTCGACTGGCAGTGGAAATACTCTGGTACCCGCGTCTGTTTGCCCTCCCGGCCTCCCCTGCAAAGCAAACAGAAAGGGCATTTTTCACGTGGATTTTCCTTTCAGTCCGGCCAGTCCAGCCCTTAAGCACCTGCACTGCAGGGGCAGGGGACAAAGGGCGCCTGGTGGCCGCCACCCCCACGCACAGACAGAACGTGCTTCCTTGCGGTGGGGAATCTGCTTCAGGAACCTGAAAATAGGGTTTCCCTGATGACCGAGGGCAGCCGGACACCCGGCCACACTTGTGCACCTCCCGCCCCTTGGAAGGGACCGGCTGGTAGAAGCATGTGGCCTCGGTCGAGCCCCTCCTTCCTTGGCCCTAGGCGGTGACGCAGGGGGTCTCCAAGTGGGGGACCCTGGAGCCAAGTCCCTGGGCCACGTCCTGGCTCTGCCTGGCCACGTGTGCTGGCCGGCCGTTACTCTCATTGGCTGTTTCCCGTCCGCACCGCGAGGCTGCCACCTCCCCGTCAGACCGCCGTGAGGACTGGCATCCGAGTGTGGGCCCGGCTCCCGCCTGGGCTGGGGCTGGCGTTGGCTCCTCCAGCGTGTGGCCTGGCATTGCGGCCTCGGCCTCACCTCGGGTCCCTGGAGTAGGGGACAGTGAGACCAGCCCCTGGGGTTAGATGGCCAAATGCCACTTGTGTGACATTTTGTTCGGCGGTTTCCAGGGTGGGGTGCAGGCTCCCTGGTTAGAGAGGAGGCTGCTTTCAAGGGGCTCAGGAGCAGGAGGTGCTGGGGGCGGGCGGTGCCAGGGCTGGGGTGACGTGAGAGCAAGGAGGTGGAAGTGGGGTGTCCTGGCAGGAAGGGGGGGCTAGAGGCTGTCTCGTGGTCACTGGGGAAGGCGGCAGGGAGGGAGAGGAAAGGAGACCCAGGACCTCAAAGACGGGGGTGGGTGGTAGACGTGCCCCCCTCGGGGGCGCCTGGAGGCTGGCGGTTGGGGCAGGACCGGTGGGCTGTGCAGGCATCAGGATCTGTCTTGCTTCTGTAAATATTTAAACACTGGGAGGATTATTTTTGGTAGCTACGGTCTCTCTGCCCGCCTGGCGGGCTGCCGGGACGGGTGTCGAGTGACATCGGGCACACGGCAGCCCTCCCCCCACCTGGGCTCTGCGTGTTCGCCGTTCCGGTGGCCCCCGCTCGATGTGGGTCACCGTCCCCCCGCTTTGGGGAGACACGGATAGACAGTCGTGGGCGTCACCTTCAGGGTGGACTCTGTGTCCGGAAAGTCTCCCTGGCAGTGGCTGAAAGGGACGGTCCCGCGAGTTTCTGGACGGACAGCAGGCCAAGAACAGCAGTGCCGTGCGGAGCCGGGAGCCTGGCCGGGGACACCCCGGGGGAGGTGGCCTCGCTCTGCCGCCAGACCCACCCTGGGTGAAAGGATGCTTTATGCGCCCGCCGCACGCGGGGAGCTGCAGAGAGGCGTCTTTGTGGGGCCGACAAGGGGGAGCAGCCTCCCGGGCGGGCAGGCAGGCAGGCGGCCACGCAGGCCCTGCTGCAGCCGTGGCTGGGGGGGGTGAGGACGGAGGGGCCGCCTGGGCCCTGGGCTCCTTGCAGAGAGTCAGCCCCTTTCCCCCTGGTCCAGAACTGGGTTTGGGCACCGTGGCCCTGGCACCGCCCCGAGCTGCCCCCCTGGGCCCCGTGGAAACTCCGCCGCTGCGTGCAGGCAGCACCCGCTTGGGGAGGGAGGCCCGGGTGCCCAGCAGATGGCGGGCTTCCCCCAGATCAGCCCGGGGCCGTCCCAGCCGCAGCGCCCGCCTCCCGCCCCGCCCCCGCCCCACCTGCCAAGGACTGCAGGGACCTCCTTCTACCTGCCGTCCCTCCCTGTCCTCCCTCGCTCCTCCCCCGCCGCCTCCCTGGCTGATCTTGGTGGACCCTAAATAATATGGACATTCACTAGCAAGTGCCCGTGAGCACTTACAAGGGCTGGGCCGTCCCTTACACACACGGCAGTGCCAGGGGCTGGGGCTGGGGCGCAACTCAGCTCCAGGCCAGGGCCCCCCTCAGCCAGGGCTTTGCTGGACGAGCTTCCTGTGCCCCATCTACTCTCTGCCCCCTCTCTGGGTGTCTGGTGGGTGGAGAGCCGCCAGCGTGACCTCAGCCCGCCCACCTGGTGCCCGCCTCGGCCCCCCAGAGACCAGCTGGATCCCAGACACGCTCGGCTGACCGGGTGGACTCATGCAGCCGGGCACAGCCTGCTTCCCGTCCCCACCCCACCCCACCCCGTGTGCACACGTGAACCACAGGACAGCCCAGCTGAGTCTCCAGGGCGACCTTGTCTTTCGTGGCCTCCTGCCTTTAAAAAAAAATTCTTATGCTTGCATAGACATCCATGCCCCATATAAACATGTTAGAAACGGACAGAAGGTTCTCAGAGGAATGGGGAGCGGAGACTCCAGCAGATACGTGTGTCCTCCTGTTCACGGCAGCGTCATCCACGGTGGCTGCCCAAGGTGGGAGCAGCCCAGCGTCCTCCGACAGATGACAAAGTGCGGTCCCTGCGCACGGCGGAGTATTTATTGCTCAGCCTTCAGCAGGAAGGAGTCGCCGACACAGGTCGCAATGTGCGTGGACCCTGATGTCATTACCGTGCTAGGTGAAATGAGCCAGTCCCCAGAGGCCAAAATCTGTGATGCCACCCATGTGAGCACCCAGAGCCGTCAGATTCATGGAGACAGTAGGGTAGAGGGTGCCGGGGCCTGGGGGAGTGGGAGCGAGTGTCCAGTGGGGACAGAGCTTCAGTGGGAGAAGGCGAAAGAGTCCAGGAGGTGGCTGGTGGTGACGGTCGCACAGCCGTGTGCATGTGCCTGGTGCATCACACGGCACACGCAACAGTGATTGGAAAGGTGAACTTCATGCCATGCGCACTTTATCCCACAGTGTAAAAAAAAAAAAGGGAAAGGAAAAGAAGTTATGGTGATCGCCAGGGTAACTAGGTGCGTGAGAAACAACCTTTGGTATACATCTTCCAGCCGTTTGAGAGCCGACTTTTCTGGATCAGGGCCCACGAGCCTGTGCAGGTGTCTCCACCCCGGTAATCAGGAACGTCAGGTGTTGGGAAATCGCGCCCCAGGTGCCGCCAGGCTCACCTCTGCCCCGGCTGGAACGAGAGGGAGGGTCGCGCAGGGCAGACGCCACGCCGCGGCCGGAGCGCTGAACCTGGGCTCCCGCCGCCCAGAGCCAGCCGGGCACCCAGGGCGGGCACCCAGGGCGGGCACCGCGCGCGCCTTGTGAGAGGGACCCACCATCCACGTGGCTTGTTCCGTCTGAGTCGGCGAAGCCTCCGTCCAGGCAGCGGAAAGCGAAGTCTAGTTATCGGGTTCTGAAAGCTGGTCCTTCCGAGAGACCTGCCGGGAAGGGCAGAGAAACCTGGACAGAAGCTTCCAGAGCTTTGTCAAGATTAGAGGTGACGCTTTCCCAGCGTTTTTATGAGCTTAGGAAAACAGACGCTCCCCATTGTCGTTGGGAGTTTGTAACCGCGAGCACACGTGCCTGGGCGTGGACGCTGCACGGAAGGCCGCGCTGGCTGCCAGGCCCCAAGGAGGGTGGGGACCCGCGGGCAGCGCTTTGGGAATCCGGAAGGAGGTGCCAGGGAGGGGCTGGCTTGGCCTCCAGCCTTGAGGGCACAGCGGCTCCCCCGCACCCCCACCCCACTAATCTTTTCCTGTAATATCCTCCGGTGAGACTGGCCAGGGCCAGAGTCTGGGCCACCGTGCATGGCGTGAGGACGGTCACGTGTTTCGTGCAGGTTGCTGTGTCTTGGCCTCGCGGCCCATAGCAAAGGGTGGTGCTGGCTCTGCGGGGCCGAGCTGGGAGAAGCGGCTTCCCAGGAACCGGCCTCCCATTAGTGGGCTGGACCTCGCCAGGCGGCCACACAGCGGGGTCACTGTCAGGGGTGGGGATGCCAGAGGCACGGAGGCTTCCAGGCCGACGCCCGGCAGCCCAGACGCATGTGCATGGTCCAAAGTCCAGGGGTCCTGAGACACCTGTGAGGTGTACCCCGATGGCCAGCTGGCTGGGACCGCCCCGAAGGAGGCCCCAGTGAGGATCTTGGGGTCACTGCTCCAGGATGGCCCAGCCTGGAGCCCGAGAGCCTGGCTGGCTCTGCACACTGTCACCGTGACCAGGGCCATCTGCAGATGTGCGCGTGGACACTTGCCCGTCTGCAAACAACCCGTGTGGCCTGCCCACGTGGGAAGTATTAGGAACATTTCTGAACTCTACAAGGTCCGTCTGCCGTGCCCGACGGTTGGGAGGGAAGACTGTCTCTGTGGGCAGGTGAAAAAACTTATGTCTTTTCATCCTGGAAATAACCCAGCACGTTGCACATTCCTGAGCCTCTGGCTCACACAAGGTGCAGAGTGGCAAGGTGGCCAGGTCAAGGCCACCCGGTGGAGATGACGGGGCTGAATTGCTGGGGGCGGGGCTTGGGCATGCTGAACTGAACCGTGCCACCCCGGGCAGGGCCTGGGAGCAGCTCTGACTTTGAGGACTTCGCCGCCGTTATTGAACGGGCAGAATTCCTTCCCGTGCTGGTGGCCGCAGCTGTTTCGTCTGCCGCGGGGATCTCCGACTCAGGGTGCGGGGTGATGCATTCGAAGGTCTCCGGCGGTCCCTCCAGTGTGGGGTGTCCTTCGGGCCACTGGGAATCCTGTCGGCAGGCGGCCGGGGGTTTGCTTTTGTATCATGGATGATGGAAAAACGTCCCTACTCATGCCCGCTGATTTTTTTGTTTTTTCCCAATTTAAAAAGCTTCCTTTGGGGAAACATTACTTTCTTTTACTGTCTGAAGAAAGGGCTTTCCTCGGCAGGGAGACTGAGGGCGCCGGAAGCACCTGGGGAAGGTGGCGCCGTCCAGCCTGGCGCAGCCCAGAAGGCAGGACCGTTCCCAGCGGGGGTGGCGGGGGTACACACCACCACCCAGCAGAATTAGACTTTGTGCGTGGCTCTAGCTGACACAACAAGCAGGGCCTGACGAGGAAAGGGCCGTGTATAGAGCCTCTGGAAAAAAGTCTTTTTAAGCCATAAAGTCAGTTTTTTTCCTTTGCTTGGAAGTGCATTGCTAGGTTGCTGGTGTGTGCAGACAGGATGGTGGGGTGCAGAACACAGGAACCTGGTGCACTGGGTGCACCCCGCTGGCGAGGCGGGCTGTGTGTGCACTACATGACGACTGCGTGGCATGCGGCGGTCCTGCCTGCTGTGCCCTGGGGAACACTGCCTGGGGAGCAGACTGAACGGGCTTTGGGCTGGGCCTGTGGCCGTGCACAGTCCACAGGAGGAACACGGTTTCGGTTTGGGCAGGTTGGCCACGACTGTTGCTGAAGCCAGGGAGAGCGGCCCGTCGGGTGGCTTTGCAGGGAGGTGGCGTTTGTGCAGGGTGTGGTTTTTGCTCTGTGACTTTGGGAATTTGTAAAAGACTCAGCAGATGCCCACTGGCCGGGCCCAGGCTGGTGGCCAGGCCAGCGCCTCCCAGGTAGGGGTCAGGGAGAACATTCGGAGTAAATAAATGGCATTATTTCTGGGAGTGCATGATACCATCTTCCCTGTCTCCTTTCTACACACTTACACACGCACCAGGGTTTCAGAGAGAAGAACTTAAAAATCCTCGGAGTCAGAAGAGGAATATTTCAGTGCCCTCTCCTTCTCCTACACCTGTTTAAATTCTTCCTTAGGTTTTTTTTGTT
The DNA here is from genome assembly GCF_040939455.1 of Microcebus murinus. Taxonomy (NCBI): domain Eukaryota; kingdom Metazoa; phylum Chordata; class Mammalia; order Primates; family Cheirogaleidae; genus Microcebus; species Microcebus murinus. Next base: position 2,794,718 of record NC_134121.1, read on the forward strand.
TTGTTTTGTTTTGTTTTTTTTCCTTTTTTTAAAACCACTTTCAGAATTGCTGGGCAACCTAGGTTTTCCGTATTTAAGATACTTCCATCCAGGCCAGGCACAATGTGTCACACCTGTAATCTTAGCACTCTGGGAGGCTAGGGCGGGAGGATCACTCAAGGTCAGGAGTTCGAAACCAGCCTGAGCAAGAGCAAGACCTCGTCTCTACTAAAAATAGGAAGAAATTAATTAGCCAACTAAAATATATAGAAAAAATTAGCCGGGCGTGGTGGCGCATGCCTGTAGTCCCAGCTGCTCGGGAGGCTGAGGCAGGAGGATCGCTTGAGCCCAGGAGTTTGAGGTTGCTGCGAGCTAGGCTGACGCCATGGCACTCACTCTAGCCCGGGCAACAGAGTGAGACTCTGCTCTTAAAAAAATAATAAATAAATGAAAACAAGATACTCCCATCCAAATCCCATACCCGCAAAACTCCGAGAACATCGGAGGGTGTGGGATTGCGCACCGCCAGCTGCTCCTCCCCAGCCCGCACGCGGCACACGGCGCACACGTGTCTGTCTGTGCTACAGCTGCGTGAAGGAAGGTTCCTCACCGGCCTGGAAGCCGGCGCCGTTTGCGGGCAGCGATACGCCCCACGCGCTGCACCCCAGTCTCTCGCTTCTGACTTAACTCCCTTTCCCCCTGAGACCCCGCTCCCAGTGGCGCCCGGGGTTCCCCCACAGAGGCCACGGCAGGGAGGGACACAGGCCCAGCCACGGGTCCCCTCCGTGGGGACGGTCTCCGCGCCCGCCCCAGCCTTCACTCTCCGCAGGAGTAATGGCTCCCGGTCACTGGGCAGGCTCTGGTACCCAGTTACTCTGTTCGTAAAATAGCCAGGCTGAAAGAAATGCGTGTTCCCCGCCCCCACCCAGACCAAGATGTTCCGGAACAGTTTTCTCCAGGATCCTGTTTCCCGCTCCTGGCTGGAGGCCAGTTCTGCCGTGGACAGCGACACTGGACACAGCCCGGTGCTGGCCTTCCGTGGCCCTCCGTGGAGGTGCCAGGTCCCCACCTCACGTTCGGGGTCTCTCCTTGGGGACAAAATACTTCCCAGGTGGAGTCGCTCCCAGGCCCCTGCGGAGGGGAGACGGGTCCACGGCAGCCTAGACCCCAGGACGAGAGGGCCCAGCGGACCTCAGGGCCCAGCTCCTGCCAGGGGCCACGGCAAATGCCCCAGCCGGCCGCCGACACCTGCACCGGGCTGGCTTCGGGCTTCTCTTCCAGCCAGGCCTTCCCGCTGGCCTGACCCAGGGCGTCACCCCGCGGAGGCTCAGCCGCGGCGCTTAGGGGCTCGGGCTTGCTGAGACCGTCCCAGGGAATGGGAAACCCAACCCGAGTGGCGGCTTCCAAGGTGAAGCCCATTGGCCCTACCCTTCAGTGGGAGGCGAGGACCTCGGGTGTCGTGGGCGCAGGTCACCTCGTCGGGGCAGACAGAACCCTGGCCGGGCTTTGGCACGGGGCGGCGGCTGTGGTCTCTTTTGTCTTTTCTGATGGAACATCAGGGAGATGTAGCTGCTGGCCGGCAGGCGGGGGTGCTCTGGAAACGTCCCCAGAGTGGGGCTCGCTGAAGAGTCTGCTCCTGAGCTCTGTGAGTCCGAGCTGCCTGGGTTGGACTTCGCCAGGACCACCTTGCATCCACGCAGTGGACGTGGACCCGTGGTGTGGACTGTGTGTGTGCATTTCTACACCTTCCTAAAATACGAAGTCCGAGACGGGCGCGGGCTGGCTGTCGGCCAGCATGTGGCCGGCATGTGGACGGGGACCCCACACGCCTCTGCCGCCTCCCGAGCTCGGGGACCTGGAGGTGATTGGCACCGCGGTGATTTATGCGAGCGCTAATCAAAAGCCTTTATTTCCTGATTATCTCTCCGTCTGACGGACGGCAGGTGCCAGAGCAGCCAAAACACAGAGTCCCCTTAGAAGGCTTCAAAGCAGAGATCGGCCCTGCCGAAGCGCGGGGTCCGGCGTCCCCTCTGCCGCCCGGCGGAGAGTTTCGGTGGGAAAAATTATTTTTCATAGCCTTTTTGCTTTCTTATTGAAATGAAGCTTCGCCAGGCAGGTTTGGCGGTGGGGGAGGGCTCCTAATTTGGTCCCCCCTGACCTCCGCAGCCGTGATTGGCAGTTTGTCGTCAGCCTCGGAGTTGCGCCTGAGAGGTAGGAACCCGCGGAACAAATGCCCTAGGACAGCTCGGCGTCCCCGAGGGCCCGGCGGAGGGGGGGGAGCGCGCAATTAGAGAGGTCTTCGCCAGGAAAGCTAATTAGCTACTAAATAGCGTTTAGCGCAGTTTATGATGGGAAATGCACGTTTGGAAAGCAAATGGAGATCCACGAGAAATGGCGGCGACAAGGACGGGGGTGGCGTGGCCCGCAGGCGCCTTGACCCCCGGTTTGGACCCAGCGCCAGGTCTCGGGCGGGGGCGGGGCTCCCTGGCGGGGCGAAGGGTGCACGGGCCGGGCTGAGCCACGTTACCAGCAGCTGTGGGCCCCGAGAGTGACGGCCAGGCCGCCGTCACCTGCCTGGCCTCGGAGTGGCCTTCCTGCCTTGCACACGTGTGGTGGGGCTTCCCTGTCCAAAACGTCATTGAATGTGTCTTCAGTGGCTGGGAACGGTGTCTAGTGGGTTGGGCAGCTCCCCCACCCCTGAACTCACGTCCGCCCAGAACCTCAGAACGTGACCTTATTTGGAAATAGGGTCTTTGCAGGCAAGGAGCAAGATGAGGTCATCCCCGATTAGGGTGGGCCCTGCATCCAAGGAGTGTTCTTGAAAGACAGAAAACGACACATGCCACCAGGAGGAGACACCTGAACACGGAGGCAGAGGTGGGCGCAGTGCACCTGCGGGCTCAGGCTCAGCCAAGGGTCAGGGTGACCACCAGAGCCAGTGGAGGCAGGAGGACCCTCCCCTGGGGCCTCGGAGGGAGCTCAGCCCTGCTGGCCCCTCGATCGCGGGCTCCTGGGCTCCGGGGCTGTGCAAGAAGAGCCCCGGGTGTGGTCCTGTGTGGAGCCCCGGCGAGGGGCCGGGTCTGAAGCCAGAGGGTGGCTTGGTGGCCAGGAGGAAGCTGGGCCCCCCTCTCAGACGGGAGCCGGGTGGGGCGGCATTAGGGCCTGCTGTTATTTTCTGTTAGGATCCTGGAGCTGACTTAGGTGTGGTCTTTGACCTACTTGTTTGATTTCCCTGTTGGTCCTGTGGGTTGGTTGCGTGGCATAATTTATCATTTCACGGAAGGTGGGCTTTGCTTTTTTTTTTTTTTTTTTCTTTTGATATTTCCCATGTTTTGGAGAGTTTTTCATTTTTAGTGATAAAAGTAACACTTGCTCCCTAAGGAAATTTTGGAAAGTAGGGAAAAGACAAAAGAGGAGGCATGAATGTGGGAACACGCACACGCACACGCGGAGACGTTCAGTGCAATGTTATTTATCTCACGAAGAAATGAAATCAGTCACGTCCCAAGTCTTTCTCTGTAGGGACGGTTTAAAGAAACACACGGAGCCTGAAGCAGCCCTTAGGGGGAGCCACGGCCGACCCTGGCCTGCTGGGACAGATGCCCTGGGCAGTCCAGGCTGACACAGCACTGACAGCGGGGCCTCATTTTTGCTTTCTCGTGTGCGCGTCCGTGCGAGTGTGTGTAAGTGTGTGTGTGAGTGTGTGTATGTACGTGTGAGTGTGTGTACGTGTGAGCGTGTGTGCATGTGTGTGTATGAGCATGTGCGAGCATGTATGTGTGAGCGTGTGTGCATATGTGCACGTGCATGTGAGCGTGTGTACGTGTGTGCATGTGTGTGAGTGTGTGCATGTGTGCGTGTGTGAGCATGTGTGCACATACATGTGAGCGTGTGTGAGTGTGTACGTGTGAATGTGTGAGCATGTGTGCATGTGTGTGAATGTGTGCATGTGAGCGTGTGTGAGTGTACATGTGAGCATGTGTGTATGTGTGAGCGTGTGTGCACGCGTGTGTGAGCGTGTGCACACACACAGAACGCCCCGGCGCTGCCCCAGAGGAGCAGGTTTGAGGCTGGGCCGAGGCTAGCGAAAGGGCAGGCTGTTTCCCTTCACACACTTGGCGTGTTGCTTCTGTGGCAATGAGCACATTCCTTTTGCGCTTAGAGAAGAGCCAGTGGGTGCTCAGAGGGCGGGTGCCCCGCTGCTGGCGGAGGGTGCCCGTCTGACTGCACACCTCCCAGCACGGGTTTCCACCCCTTAGAAAATACAGGGCTGCGGTAGGGCGGGTTAAAAATCACGTTCGTTTGCATTTCTCTGTAATTGATAGGTTTCGAGCAGATTTCTGCCTGCGTGTTCACTCGGCGTCTTCTGCGACATGGGTGTGAAGGAAGGAAGGCGCTAACCCGCTGGGGACACCCAGGGCCTCCGCCGTGCAGCCCCTCCCTGCAGGCCGCTAACCGGGGCGTTGTCAACCTCACGCCTCCGCCCTGCGCCGGCTCTGTGCAAGTGCAGCTGCCGGCGGAGGCCCGGCACGGAGGTTGGGGCAGAGCCTCCCCCAGGACTGACCAAGGCGGCCGCAGCACCCAGGGGAGCCGCCTTCCAGGGGCCACCCTCCCCCGGCTGGCAAATGGCCCTTTTGCTCTGAGCACGTCGTCAGCCAGGGTCCCAACCCTGGTGTGCACTGGATGCTCGGGCCCGGGCGGGGCCTGGCCGGGGGGCGCCGTGGCCGCGCCGGACGCCAAGGCCGGGGCTGGAGAACAAGGACAGGGAGGAAAGGGGTTTGAAGCCGATTCTATTCTTACAACGCTCATGCCGTGAGGCGGTGTGTAAAAAGTTCGGTTTCTTGATGTCAAGCGTGTGGATGGAGTTTAAATGAGTATCAATGCTCGGCCACGGCCCTGCCAAAGGGTGCAGGTGATTGTCATCGCTGTGACTTGCAGTTTGGGGTTGGGAGCATCAGAGAACAACCTCAGTTCCCCTGGGACCTCCCGGAGCCCGGGTCACGGACACCAGCTCCAGCCTGGGTCCCAGCGGCTCAGGGCCAGCTCCGGGCCCCGCTTGCAGCTGCAGGGACTGTTGGTGTTGGGGACAGGCACGGATTCGAGCAGTCCCGGGTGTGCACTCCGAGGACCTTAGGAGGTGTGCTTGGAGGAGCCGGTCAGGTCAGGTCGTCTCTGCTGTTGGGGCTCCCAGAGGTGGTTCAGCTGAACCCAGACTGGCCGAAAGGTGGGACAGAGCCTCCTGGGGTGTCACAAAGCCCAGTGGCTCCCAATCTGGGAGGTTCTGGCTTCTCCCCATCCCCCCCCACCAGCCGTGTCTCTTAGCTGGTTCCTTCACCCCCTGTGCCTCAGTGTCCTCGTTAGGGAAGTGAATGCACCAGGCCTGATGATCTTCGGGGTCCTTTAAGGGGCTTTGGGGTTCTATGACCACAGGCTCTTTTTCTGGACAAACCCTGGTTTCCCTGACCCATGACACAGCACCCCAAACTCCCACTGCTCGTTCCCCGGGAGCCTCTTCCTATTGTCCTGTCACCCCGGGAAGCAAAGTGCCAGCCCGTGCGGTGGAATTCGCTGACCCTATATGCTGGTCACCATGAAGCCGACAGAGAAGGGGAATTTGGGCTGAAAGCCTGACAAGAGTTCATGAAATTTAATCAGGTGCCTCAGGGGGACACCTAAATTTAGTCAAATTATTACTAGTATTCATTCCGTTTTTAAATTGCCTAGGGGAACGTCATGGGAAAGCTGGGAAACCACCGGCCCGGGTGGTGATTACTCGGTTTCTGCAGAGCGGAGGGGCGTGTGGGGAGGCACAGGAGGCCCGGGGAGCCTCTCGGCTGCATCTGGGAATAGGGAGCTGCTTCTCCAGGCCAGGGACGAGGGGCCCAGAGGCCTGGGGACGGGCAGGTGCCGGGGCAGACCCCGGCGAGCCTGCAGCGCCCTGTGTTTGACCATCACAGACCCATTCGGGAATCGCAGGAGGGTCGTGGTCCTGCGAGCCCCAAGCGCTGGCCAGCAGAGCCCCGACCCAGACTCCCGTCAGCAAAGACACCTGCCAGGGCTTCTGAGCCGCTCTCCGAGCTCCACCCACCAGGGGCGCGTGTCTGGGGGCGTGAAGAGGAGGCCGGGTCCCTGCCTGCTCCTGGCGAGGCCCGTGTGATTTGGAGCCCAGCGGGTCACGGAGCCACTTCCTTCGGGGCTGGTGGCAGGGCCCGGGGCGTCTTTGCAGAAAACCGCACAAGGCCTCTTTGTGGCACTCGTTAACCCGGGCCCGTGAGAAGCAGCGAGAGCTTCTGCCTGTCCCCACAGAGTGCTTGGATGACGCTTGAATGTCTGGTCCCACCGAGACGGCGTGGGAACATGTTCACGCCCGGGGGCATTTGCAGTGGCCGGTCCCACCCGTCTCCTGCCCGCTGGCCCTCCCCGTCTTCCCCCAGAACTGTGCTGGCGTCGGGTACGGCGGTGTCACCGTTTCATTTAGAAAGGGCCACATGATTGGTGACACTAGGGGACCTCCGAGTTCCCCCTCCCCCTGCTGGACGTATGGGGGGTGTGCCCCGCCTCCCACACACACACACCAGGTGTGTTCTCTGCCCGGCTCCAGGGTGGGGCCCGCGCAGCCTGGGGAGGGACCGGCTCCTGCCAGAACCTGTGTGGCCCTTCGTTTTTTTCTAGAAATTTCTCAGGTGTGCCTGTGACCAGAAGGGCTGAGCACCTGATGCCAATGAGAGCACGTTGGTTTAGAGTCACCTTCTTTGCTCACCCACGTTGGCTCCCTCTGGAATCCGGGGGAAGAGTGCTCACCGCACTGTCCCTCCCGTCGGGCTGGGGAGGGCCGCTGCCACCGTCTGCGAGTTGGCGCGAGATCCAGGGAGGACCCGGGAGGGGGTGGGACGGAACAGCTGGTCCTCAGGAGCCCGGGCGGGAGCGGCTGGGAGTGGTCTCCAGGCTGCCGGCGCTATTAATTATTTTGCTTTATTTATTAGACGTACCCGCGTCCCTTTGCCTCCGAGCAGATTTGCAGATGCCTTAAGGGAGAAGGGAAAACAAATGGCTGCTGCCATCGCAGTCTCCAGCCCGTAATGAATGACACCGTGTAATGACGTTAAGCGGAAAGAGCCCAGCACGGTGTCACGTGTCCGTGGCGTGTCCGCCGTGTAACAGTTATAAATGCACACGGAAACTCGGAAACTCAGGACGGCGGTCGCATTTGTTGAGTGGATTTTTTTAATTCATTTTCCTGGGAGATCTGATGCAATCACTCCGCTTGACTAAGCAGAAGTGAAAATAAAAATAGCACCCAAAGGACAGGTGCATCCTCCCCTCCTACCTGCCGTGGGCTCCTGGGAGGCCGTCACGCCCCGACCCGCCACCCCCGACCCCCACGGGCTGGTGGAGGAAGCAGGAGAGGCTGGGCCTGGCTGTCTCCTCCCAAACTACGCTGGTGGTAAACACGGTGCCCGCTCGAGCCTGCCCGGCATCCACACCTTTCCTGAGGACCCCGCCCGAGCTCACCGCGCCCGCGGCTCTGGGGGTTCAGCGCCGGCCCCAGTGCTGCCCGCCCGGCCCCGGCAGAGCGATGCCGTGCCAGGAGCTGGGGGTTGTCCCCATTGTTCTGCCTCGTGACTCTCAAATCCCTCTGGCCGGCAGAGCCCGACTGTGTCCGGTGCCCAGAGGTGACACTCCGAAGCTCGACCTCAGGGCGGGGTTCCAGGGGCTGTGGCGACAGACATCGGCCACCTCTGGTCTGACGGCTTTCCATTTCCGCTCCCGTCAGAAGTGGCATCTCCAGCCCAGTGGGACCATGTCCCCGTGGGACTCCCAGCACTGAGGGCCCCGCCCCCGCTGCGGAAGTCGCCACCGTGGCCACGGTTTATTGCTCTGGCCGCCGCTCCGGCAGCGACATCCCTCGTCATCCTGTGTGAGCGAGGACCGTGAGGCCTCCGTGGCGGTGGGAGCTGGGGGTCCAGCCCAGTGGTGGGGGGTCCAGCCAGGTGGCAGGGGGTCCAGCCTGGCAGTGGGGGGTCCAGCCGGGTGGCAAGGGGTCCAGCCCGGCGGTGGGGGGTCCAGCCTGGCAGTGGGGGGTCCAGCCTGGCAGTGGGGGGTCCAGCTGGGTGGCAGGGGGTCCAGCCCGGCGGTGGGGGGTCCAGCCCGGCGGTGGGGGGTCCAGCCCGGCAGTGGGGGTCCAGCCGGGTGGCAGGGGGTCCAGCCTGGCAGTGGGGGGTCCAGCCGGGTGGCAGGGGGTCCAACCCGGCAGTGGGGGGTCCAGCTGGGTAGCAGGGGGTCCAGCCCGGCGGTGGGGGATCCAGCTGGGTGGCAGGGGGTCCAGCCCGGCGGTGGGGGGTCCAGCCTGGCAGTGGGGGGTCCAGCTGGGTGGCAGGGGGTCCAGCCCGGCGGTGGGAGCTGGGGGGTCCAGCGCACTGCACGAGTGAGTGAGATGCTAATCGTGCCAGACGGGCTTCGGCCCCTCGGGGAACGCTTAGCCTAGTGTGCAGTTTGGAAACTGCCGGGGCTTTGGAGCCTGATGGGGTCTCAGAGATCTAGAGTCCAGCGGCCGAGTCAGCGTTTCTTTCACAGAGAAATTCAGGAGCAGAGAGCGGGACTCCGACCCCCTGGTGGCTGTGAGGACATCGGGGAGCCCAGAGAGCCCGGGAAAGGGATGGGGCCGGGGGTGGCATCGGGGAAGGCGGTCGCCCTCTCTGTGGGGTCAGAGGCCCGCAGGTGGAGGCCGCTGCTGCCCGCTAATCCCTTCTGGTGCCATCCTCTTCCTCTCCCCGGCGTTGTAATTGTGTGGCTGACGCATCGTGTTCCCCATGATTGGGGGGGTCCGTGTGTCTTCCCCTCTCTTCACTTAGGGGCGTGGAGGAGATGGGGCCTCAGGACGGCTTTGAGCGTGGAACGGGGGGCTCTTTCTGTTGGGGGAAGGGGTGAGATGCCCCCAGGCAAGGCGGAACGTTGTGGTGGGTGGGACATTGACAGTGAACTCGTGGGCAGCAAAAATGCTTGGGTCGCATGCTGGATTTGATTCCCAACAGAGGGTCCCTGGACTTTCGTTCCAAGTCACCACAGCGGCTCACCAGCAGGTAGAGACTGTCACATCTCGTGTCCCTGCGGCACCCCCACTCCGGCCGTGTGAACCGGGAGGGGACAGGCCAGGAGGCGGCAGAGTGGAGTGGGGCACTCCGATGACAGAGATGTCAGCAAAATCTCCAACCCCCGAGCTCCGTGCGGCCCCTGCCACAGTGCAAAATCAGTTGGGCGTATTTATGTCGGTCTGATAGCTACACTTTATTTTATTTCATTTTTTGAGACAGAGTCTCACTCTGTTGCCCAGGCTAGAGTGCCGTGGCATCAGCCTCGCTCACAGCAACCTCAGACTCCTGGGCTCAAGCGATCCTCCTGCCTCAGCCTCCCGAGTAGCTGGGACTACAGGCATGCGCCACCATGCCCGGCTAATTTTTTCTATATATTTTAGTTGGCCAGTTAATTCCTTTCTATTTTTAGTAGAGATGGGGTCTCGCTCTTGCTCAGGCTGGTCTCGAACTCCTGAGCTCAAATGATCCACCCACCTCGGCCTCCCAGAGTGCTGGGATTACAGGCGTGAGCCACCGCGCCCAGCCTTGGTTCCTCCTTTGTTAACAGCCCGTCCTTGCTCTCGGCCTTGCCTGGACAGGCTACAGTTAATAACGTCCGGATCACAAGGCGACCGGTGTGTGGATCCCTCAGCCTCCCAGGGACGAAACAGACTTGGAAGCGCCCAGGGCCGTCACTACTTCCTGGTGCCCCCACACCCGGCTGGTGGCCTCGCCTGCCGACCAGCAGGGTTCATGCGGGTGCAGGGTGGTCTGTGCACGTGGCCTAGGGAGCCCCCTGCCAAGGCCCTGCCATCCTGAGACCCGGAGGCTCTGCCAGGCCTCGGCACCAGCAAAGTGGCCCAAAGTGGCCCCAAAACCGGCCCCAGGGGCCTTTCGGACGTGGGGCTCCTGCGCCACAGCCGTGGGAAGACGCAGGCGTCGCCCGGAGTTGCATCGTGCTCGGTGCCCCAGGGGCGGGTTGGTGGGCGGCCGGCGGCAAGCTTCGGCGGGTTGGTGGGGACCTGAAGCTGCGAGTGGTCGGTGGCAGACCTGGGTAGAGAGTGATGTGTGTCCTCCCGCTCCAGGGGGGCCCTGTTGTGGGTGTCGCCTCTCCTAATGCCCGACACCCCCACCCCACCCTCACCCATGCAGGACTTTTGTCATGCACTGATCTTGCAAAATCAGGGCGGGGTGGGGGGGATGTAGGGGGAGGGGCTTCAGAGGACATTCCGGGGGCTCCAGGTCTCATTCTTTTGAGCAAGCTTTGTGTCTAACTGATCAAGGAATCTTCACAGCCAGGCTTAGAGAACACCTGGTTGGCTCGGAGCGCCCTTTTAAGTAGGAGGCAAAGGTTCCAAGAAACCTCGCGGCCAGCTGGGGCCGAGCGCGGCAGGGCCCGCCGCGGCAGAAACGCCCGCCGGCCAGGGCTGGGCTGCGCAACGCCCGGCGTGTCCGTCCAGGTGGGTCACAGGGGAGCAGGTGTGGCTGGCTCTTCCTTGAACCCCAAAGACTGGCTTTCCTGACGTCAGGTCCACCAAATCTGAAGGCAAGAAGCCAAACCAAAACCAAGCTTGCTGTCCAGAAATCCGAAGCCTGCCGGAGGGGTGGGGAAGGCCGCGCGGCCTGGCCGGTCCTTGTGGCCCTGCGAGTGAAGAGGTGAGCCGTTGGCGTCTCCTGCACCTGCTGCCCGTGGGCCAAGGCCGGTGACACAGTGACGGGCAGATGGCGTCCTCCCGGGGCTGCCTTACCTGGAGAGGGCGGGCGGGCGAGGGGGCGGGACTGGGGTGAGGTGCCGAGGCCCCAGCCCAGCTCAGAGATGGAAAACCAAGGCTCCGGCAGCATCTCGACGGGGAGACGGCCACACAGTCACTTCGAAAGCAGGGTGGCCGCCACCTCCATCCTCTTGCCACATTTCCGAACCTGGACCACAGACCCCTCGTGGCGGTCCCCGTGGGTGGCGAGCGTGGACAGAGCTTCCCACCAGCCCCAGCTCCCGGCCTGTGTGGCCTGTGCGTGGCCCCCAGGCTGCCCGGCACGGGCGCTGTCCCTGCCAGAGCCGCGGGCCACACGTGTGAACACGTAAGAGTCACCCAACTACCGACGACAGTGACTTCCCAGGGGGACGGGGAGAGCCCGGGACGGGGCTTCCAGCGCTAATTCTGCACACTCCAGCGTGTTTTTAATTTTTTAACCACAAAAATGGATTCGATCATTGCTTGCAAATGTTAAGCAACTAAGAAACAAAGGGAGCGTGTATATTCCCGTGAAGTTATTTGCACGATCGCTCACCAGGAGGAGAGGCAGACCAGCAGCGTCAGAGCAGACCGAGCCGTGTTTCCAGGGCGGTGCCGTGCTCGCGATAGAACAGACATAGCGGCCGGGGCTTTTTCTCACGTGCCCAGCTGGCTTCGTGCCTTATATCCCCCAGGCTCTTCGCTGGCACTTCCCACCCTGCAGGCCCCACCGAGGCTCCCCGAGACCCCCTCTGCCTCCCACCCCGTGCTCAGGGCCCTGAGGCCCCCATGACACGGGTATGTCCGTGCGTGTGCTGCCTTGTCCCCACCAGAATGAAGCTCTGCACGGTTGTCCACAGGGCAGGGGGACACTTGGAATGTTTTGTTGAATTAACAGATATGTGTGCAAGGACTTTTGCTAAGAGATGGACAAGATGGATCGGACCAGAGAGAATGGGTGCACGGTGACTTTTTTTTTTTGAGACAGAGTCTCGCTTTGTTGCCTGGGCTAGAGTGAGTGCCGTGGCGTCAGCCCAGCTCACAGCAACCTCAGACTCCTGGACTCAAGCGATCCTCCTGCCTCAGCCTCCCGAGTAGCTGGATCTACAGGCATGTGCCACCATGCCCAGCTTTTTTATATATATATATATATTAGTTGGCCAATTAATTTCCTTCTATATATAGTAGAGATGGGGTCTCGCTCTTGCTCAGGCTGGTTTCGAACTCCTGACCTCAAGCAATCTGCCCGCCTGGGCCTCCCAGGGTGCTAGGATCACAGGCGTGAGCCACCGCGCCCGGCCCAGGGTGACTTTTTATCGAGATAATTCACCCGCCATGAAAGTCCCCCTTGTGAAGTGCACGGTGCAGGGGCAGGGGCATTTATTTAGTACGCTCCTGACGTCGTGTGACCGTCGTCACTGTCTAATGCTAGATCATTCTCACCACTCCAGAAGGAAACGCCACACTCCTTAGCAGTTACAGCCGCATCCCTCCCGCCCCCAGCCCCTGGCGACCACTGACCTGCGTGCTCTCCGAGTTTGCCTGTTCTAGATGTTTCTTGTGAATGGGTCACACAGCGTGGGGCCTTTTGCGGCTGGCGTCCCTCGCTGAGCATAGCGTCGTCACAACTGAACTGGGTTGTAACTTAACTACTTTTCATCGCTGAACAATGCTCCGTTCTCTACGTGCACCGCGTTGTGTTTCTCCAGTCACCCGTGGATGGGCGTTTGTGTCCGCCTCCCCTTTTGGGGTATTATGAATAATGCCTCTCTCTGAACATTTGCGTGCGAGTTTTTATGGGGACATGTGTGTTCCGTTTTCTTGGATACATACCTAGGAAGGGAATTGTCTGGTCACACATGTTAACTCTATGTTTAATTTTCGAGGAGCTGCCAAACCGTTTCCCGTAGCTGCTGCTCCGTGTTATGTCCCCGCCAGCCGTGCGCAAGGGTTCCGGTTTCTCTGCGCCCTCAGCAGCACGCATCTTGTCCACCTTTTCATTACCGCCATCCGCGTGGGCACGGAGCGGCATCTCGTTGAGGTTTTGATTGCATTTCCCCAGTGACTAATGGTGTGGAGCTCATTTCCACGCGCTTATCGGCTATTTATATATGTACATTGGAGAAATGTCTATTCAGACCCCTTGTGCATTTTTTTATTCTTTTAAAGGGATTTTTAAAAATATATATATTCTAGGTACTAGTCCCTTGCCAGGTAGATGACTTGCAAATGTTTTTTTCCCCAATACTGGAGGTTGTCTTTTCACTTTCTTGATTATGTTTTTCGAGGCACGGGAGTGTTTCGTTTTTCTGAAGTCAGATTAAATCTATTTTTACCTTTGGCTGCTTGTGCTTTTGATGTCATATCAAGGAAAACATAGTTGAATTCAAGGTTATAAAGATTTATGCCTATGTTTTCCCCTAAGAGTTTTATGGTTTTAGTGCTTGCACTTAAGTCTTTGATCAGTTTTGAGTTCATTTTTGCAGATGGTGTGAGGTTAAGGTCTAACTGTGTTCTTTCCCACGCGGATATCCAGTCTTCCCGATACCGCTTGGTGAAAAGAATATTCTCTTCCCACCGATTTGTTTTGGCACTCTTGTTGGAAACAACTGGCCATAGATTGTGTGGGTTTGTTTCTGGACTCTCGATTCTGTTCCATTGATCAGTGTGTCTATCCTTATGCCTGTACCTCATTGATTGTTATAGTAGCTCTGCAGTAAGTTTTGAAATTAGGAAGTGTGAGCCTCCAACTTCATTCTTCTTTTTCACTCATTGCTTTGGCTATCCTGGGTCCTTTGCATTTCCATATGAATTTTACGATCAGCTTGCCAATAAATTATACCAAAAAGGCAGCTGGGATTTTGATAAAGATCATGTTGAATCTATATATCAATTTGGGGAGTATTGCCATTTTAACAATAAGGCTTCCAATCCATGAACATGGGATGTCTTTCCATTTATTGGGCCTTTAATTGTTTTCAACGATGTTTTGTAGTTTTAAGTGCAAAAGTCTCATACGTCTTGTGTGTGTGTGTGTGTGTGTGTGTGTGTGTGTGTGTGTGTGTATTGTCAATGGAATTGTTTTTCTTTAATTTCGCTTTTGGATTGTGCATTGCTAGTGTATAAAAATACAATTAATTTTTGTATATTGATCTTATATCCTGCAATCTTACTGAATTCATTTGTTAGTTTCAGTAGATATTTTGTGTGGGGGTTTCTATTCCTGAGGGTATTCTATCTGCTAAATCATGTTGTCTGCTAACAGAGATAGCTTTTCTTCTTTGTTATCCTTCTGGATGGCTTTCATTTCTTTATCTTGCCGAACTGCCCTGGGTAGAGCCTCCAGTACAGTGTGGAATGGAAGCGGTAAGTGGTAAAAGTCCTTGAATTGTTTCTGATCTCATGGGGGAAGCTTCAGTCTTTCACCATTGAACCTGGGGATTTTTCATAGCTGCTGGTTTTTCATAGATGCCCTTTATCAGATTGAGGAAGTTTCTTTCTATTTTTAGTCTGGTGGTTGTTTATATCATGAAATGATATCGGAGTTGTCAAATGTCTTTCTGCATCTATTTGAGATGATCATGTGGTTTTTGTCCCTTATTTTATTGATCTAGTATATTACATTGATGGATCTTCATACACTGAACCGATCTTGCGTTCCTGGGATAAATCCCACTTGGTTACGGTGTACGGTTCTTTCTATATGCTGCTGGATTCCGTTTGCTAGTATTTTGTTGAGGATTTTTGTATCTATTGAAAAGGGATTTCATAAGGGTCTGAAGTTTTATTTTGTGGTGATGTCTTTGTCTGGTTTTGGCATCAGCAAGTGACTTTCATACAAAGTCGAAAGTGAAACACAAAGATGACTCATAGATTTCTGAAGATTTGCCAAGAGATAAAGAAAAGTCAGCGTGTACTGGAGCTGCTACGTGTCTCAGACACTCTGCTTAGTGTCTGAGGATCAAAGGGAAGCGGCGTGGGGGATGTGGTGGTTCAGCTGGGCCTGGGAGAGTGCAAAGATTGAGGGGAATGGAGAGAGAGAGAGAGAGAGAGGGCAATGCAGGTTGAGCAGGGAGAGAGGAGGCTATGGGACACGGAGAGGAAGCCATCGGCCAAGTTTGCCTGTGATATAGTGGGGGCATGTTAAGGGGTTGGACAGTGTCCTTCCAAGTTCACGTCCACTTGGAACCTGGAAATAAGGTCTTTGCAGATTTTTAATAATTAGTTAAGATGAGGTCACTCTGGATTGGGGTGGGCCTAATGCAGTGAATGGTGTTGTCCTCATGAGAAAATAGACTCTCAGAGGTCCACAGACGGCCACGTGGTGATGGGAGCAGAGATCGGACGCAGCTGCAAGTCCAGGCAGGCCACAGATCGCCGGGGTCGGGGACGGGGACAGGCATCTCCCTTAGACTTCCAGAGGGAGTGTGGCCCTGCCCAACACCGCCGTTTCAGACTTCTGGTCTTCGGAACGGCGGGGGGACACTTTCCTGTTGTTGTCAGCCACGCAGTTGTGGCAGTGGTTTTGCGGCAGCCCCAGGAGACCCCTCGCGGGGCAGGAGGACAGGAGCGAAGGGCAGCTGTGGAGGGGACGGTGCCGGGCTGGGGTGGGAGCCGGACTCTCGGCAGGACCTGCCCACGGACGGTTTCAGACCAGCACGGTGGGGAAGAGGGGAGAAGCTGACATGGTCTCAGGGGGATCCTTTGAGAAACTTTGGTTTTTTTAGAATTGGGTGTGTTCTTTCCCAGTAGTTGTCACCGTTGTCTCTGGAAGTCATCTGCCAAAGGGGTCAGCCACAGCCGGCTGTCTGTCCCTTCCCTGTCTCTGGCCGGCTGTGAAACCTGGGGCGGTGTTCTAGCCTCAGCCTCCTTAGCTATAAAGTGGGGTTGATTTTATCCCCCTCGGAGCCACGGAGAGCAGCAGGCGGAGCTCCTGGCCCAGAGCCGCCACGGCCACTAAGTGGTAGCCATGGCGATGAGCTGTCATTTATGCCTCACCCGCCCTCTACTTCTCTGAACTCTCCTTACTGCTTTAATAATATAAGAAATGCAGACTTCTTTTTTAAAAAAATGAGCATAGAAGATTAGCTCATTATTCCTGATTATCAAAATGATGTATTATTCCTTTCGGAAAATTTGAAAAACTAAAGAACAAGATGAAAACAAACTATAATCGTACCACCTAGAGAGGATCATTATGATGTTAGCATCATTTTCTACTCCTGCAATGAATTTATGTAAATACGAAATACCTATAAATGTGTGTTATAGAAAAACTATATTGATATTTTTCATATAGGTTTGTGTCTTTCCTCATTCAGCATAATCGCATTGAGCATTTTCTTTGGCCATTAAATATTTTTATAAAATACTTTATAATCACTTAGTGGTATTATTAATTATATGAATCTACCGAAATATATTAAAATATTCTCCATGGTTGAAAATGTAGCAATAATACTGAGCTGACTATTGGTGGGTTTGTTTTTTTTTTTTAACAAATGTATTGAGGTATAAATGTTGTACAATATACTTCTTTTTTTTTTTTTTTGAGACAAAGTCTCGCTTTGTTGCCCAGGCTAGAGTGAGTGCCATGGCGTCAGCCTAGCTCACAGCAACCTCAAACAAACTCCTGGGCTCAAGCGATCCTCCTGCCTCAGCCTCCCGAGTAGCTGGGACTACAGGCATGCACCACCATGCCCGGCTAATTTTTTCCATATATATATTAGTTGGCCAATTAATTTCTTTCTATTTATAGTAGAAACAGTGTCTCACTCTTGCTCAGGCTGGTTTCAAACTCCTGACCTCGAGCAATCCGCCCACCTCGGCCTCCCAGAGTGCTAGGATTATAGGCGTGAGCCACCGAGCCCGGCCTGCTTCTCATGTTTAAAGCGTTCAATTTGATCGGTTTTGATGTATGTAACATACACCCATGAGATCATCACCACAGTCAAGATAATGGACACAGATGTCACCCCTACATGTGTGTCCCTTTGTTACCTATCCCTCCCTCCAGCCCCTGCCCCCAAAATGGCTTATCTGCAATTCGGCAATGATTCTTGGATGTGACACCAATAACACAGGCAATAAAAGAATAAACAAATTAGATCTTATGAACATTTTAAAATGTTGTGCATCAGAACACGCTATCGAAGCCACTTGTAGAAGACTGAAACCTTTCACCTCTCACAAAAATCAACCACACCTTTCACCTCTCACAAAAATCAACCACACCTTTCACCTCTCACAAAAATCAACTCACGCTGGATAACAGACTTGAATGTTAGGAGTGCAACTATTAGAATTCTAGAGGAAAACATTGGAAATACTCTTCTAGACATTGGCCTAGGCAAAGAGTTTATGAAGAAGACCCCAAAGGCAGTCACAGCAGCAACAAAAATAAACAAATGGGACCTGATCAAATTAAAAAGCTTCTGCACAGCCAAAGAAACTGTCAAGAGAGCAAACAGACAACCCACAGAATGGGAGAAAATTTTTGCAAGCTACACATCTGATAAAGGGCTGATAACTAGAATCTATTTAGAACTCAGGAAAATCAGCAAGAAAAAATTAAACAACCCTATGAAAAAATGGGCAAAGGACATGAACAGAAACTTCTTAAAAGAAGACAGAATAATGGCCAGCAAACATATGAAAAAATGCTCAACATCTCTAATCATCAGGGAAATGCAAATCAAAACCACAATGAGATATCACTTAACTCCAGTGAGAATGGCCTTTATCAAAAAGTTCCCAAACAATAAATGTTGGCGTGGATGTGGAGAAAGAGGAACACTCCTACACTGCTGGTGGGACTGCAAACCAGTTCAACCTCTGTGGAAAGCAATATGGAGATACCTTAAAGCGATACAAGTAGATCTACCATTTGATCCAGCAATTCCACTACTGGGCATCTACCCAAAAGATCAAAAGTCACTTTATGAAAAAGCCACCTGCACTCGAATGTTTATAGTAGCACAATTCACAATTGCAAAGTTGTGGAAACAACCCAAGTGCCCATCAATTCATGAGTGGATTAATAAAATGTGGTATATGTATATCATGGAATACCACTCAGCTTTAAGAAACAGTGGTGGTATAGCGCATCTTGTATTTTCCTGGATAGAGCTGGAACCCATTCTAGTAAGTGAAGTATCTCAAGAATGGAAAAACAAGCACCACATGTACTCACCAGCAAATTGGTATTAATGGATCAACACCTAAGTGGACATATAGGAAAAACATTTATCAGGCGTCAGGCAGGTGGGAGGGGGAGGAGGGGGGGTATATACAAACACAACGAGTGAGATGTGCAACGTTTGGGGGATGGTCATGCTTGAAGCTCTGACTCGAGGTGGGGGGCATGGGCAATATATGTAACCTTAACATTTATACTCCCATAATATGCTGAAATAAAAAAAAGAAGAAAAAAGAACACGCTATCGACAGGATATAAAGGCAAACCGCAGAATGCGAGAAGATATTTGCAAATCATGCATCTAATAAAGGATTAATACCCAGAATACATAGAAAACTCCTAAAACTCAGCAACAAAAAAACCCAAATAATCCAATTCAAAAATGGTCAAAGAATTTGGAAAGGCATTTCTCCAAAGAAGGCGTATACATGGCCCATACTTGCATGCACAGGTGCCCGGTGCCCCTAATCCTTAGGAATATGCAAATCAGGACTGTAAGGAAGGCCACCTCCCACCCACTAGGATGGCCACTATCGAAAAGCAGAAAATAAGTGTCGGGAGAATGTGGCGAAACCGGAACCCTGAGGCCTGCCGTGGGACGTGAAGTGGGGCATCCCAGTAGATCCCAGACTGTGGAAACAGTCTGGTCGTTCCTCAGAACATTAAAGACAGAGTCACCAGATGATCCAGCAATTCCACTTGTGGGTCTATACTCAAAGGAATCGGAAGCAGGGACACAAAGCGATGTGTGTAGACCCGTGTTCGTAGCGGCGTTGTTCAGGATGGCTAAAGCACGGAAACGTCCCGGTGCCTATCGACAGATGAGCGGGGGAACAAAACGTGGTCCGTCTATACGATCGACGTTACTTGGCCTCACAGAGGGAGGCAGTTCTGACACACGCTGCAACACGGATGAAGGTTGAGGACGCCATGCTGAGGAAATAAGCCAGGAACAGAAAGACAGACACTGTGTGAGTCCACATATATAGAGTAGCCAGATTCGTGGAGACAGACCGCAGACGGGCGGTCGCCTGGGGCCGGGGGTGGGGAATGGCAACGGGGACTTGGTGTTTAATATGTGCAGAGCTTTAGTTTTGCAGGATGGAAAGTTCTGGAAATGGAAGGCGGTGGTAGTTGCACAGTGTCATGAAGATGCATTTAATACCACCGAGCTGCACACTTGAAAATGATTAAGATGGTAAATTTGATGTTAGCTGTATTTCAACACAATAAAATTTGGAAAAAGTAAAAAAAAAATGACTGATCTGCTTCCTGTCACTATAGATGAGTTTGCCTTGTCTAGAATTTTATATAAATGGAACCATACAGTATGTGCTCTTTTTTGCCTTGCTGCTTTTACTCGACACAATTTTGCGATATAGCCTCCCGTTGTCTGTGTCGATGGTTCGTTCCTCGTTGCTGGGCAGTGTTGCGGTGTGTGTGCGCGTCACAGTTTGTTTCTACTTTTAGCCATGAATACAGAGTGTGTCGTTTTCAGTTCTTACCTGTTTCAAATAAAGCTACTGTGAATGTTTGCATCCAAGACTTTGCAAGTGGACATATTTTCATTTCTCTTGGTAAATACCTGGGAGTGGGATAACTGGATCATATGGCAGGTATTTGTTTAATTTTTAAGAAATCGCTAAGCTGTTTTCCGCAGTGGCTGTACCATATTGCATTCCCACCGGCCGTGTAAGAGAGCTCCGGTCCCCCATGTCCTCACCAACACCTGGTGTGATCTCGGTCTTTTAGCCATTCCAGCAGGTGTCTGGGAGTATCTCGTTGTGGTTTTAATTTGCGTTTCCTTGATTACTAAGGATGCTATTTTTTCACGTGGCCTTTTGGGTCTGGATTCTTTCACTTAACATGATGTATTCGCTATCCACCCATGTTGTGTGTATACGCAATTTCCTCTTTTCTCCTCTTTCTCTTTCTCCTTCTCCTTCTCCTTCTCTCTTCTCTTCTCTTCTCTTTTCTTTTTTGACAGAGTCTCGCTCTGTTGCCCAGGCTAGAGTGAGTGCCGTGGCATCAGCCTAGCTCACAGCAACCTCAAACTCCTGGGCTCAAAAGATCCTCCTGCCTCAGCCTCCCGAGTAGCTGGGACCACAGGCATGCGCCACCATGCCCGGCTAATTTTTTCTATATATTTTTAGTTGGCCAATTAATTTCTTTCTATTTATAGTAGAGACGGGGTCTCGCTCTTGCTCAGGCTCATCTCAAACTCCTGACCTCAAGCGATCCTCCCGCCTCGGCCTCCCAGAGTGCTAGGATTGCAGGCGTGAGCCGCCGCGCCCGGCCAGTTCCCTCCTTTTCATTGCCAAATAGCGTGAACCTTTTGCAGCAGGTGCCGCTGTTTGTTCCTTCCTTCACCAGTTGAAAGGTGTCCATTTCTGGCTTTGCCATCGTGACTAAGACCGCCATCAGCTTAGTTCACACATGGAGTCTTGGGTAAAGACCCAGGAGGGGAGCGCTGAGTCACCGGTAAGTGCCTGTCTGGCTTTATGAGACACGGCCAGACCGGGTTCCAAAGCGGCTCTTTCCTGCGCCGTGGCAGCAGCGGGTTTGGTGGCTCCCGTGGCTGGGCACCCGGCCAGCACCGCGCAGTGGCGGTCCGCAGTCGCTCTTAGGTGCGCGGCCTGTCGCACCGTGTTTCCCGACCGCGCGCTGAGGTTCCCGTTTGTGTTTCTCCGGCGACGGATCGTGCCGAGCGCCTCCTCCCGGGCGTGTTCGCCGCCCGGGGGGTCTTCTTTGGCCAAGTGTTCAAACGTTTCGCCTCTTTTTAAATTGTGGTGTTTTCTTATTGCTGAGTTTTGAGGATTCTTTACATATTCTGTGTACAGATCCTTTATCAGGTGTCTGTTTTGCGAATATCTTTTCCCAGCCTGTGGCTTGTCTTTTGTTTTCTTAAGGATGTCCCTCCAAGAGCAGGAGTTTTTCATTTTACCGACGCCTAATTTATTTTCTTTTTTTCTTTCATGGTAATGACTTGGTTTTGTTGTTGTTGTTGTTGTTGTTGTTTTTACAGACTCACTTCATGGCAGTTGACTTGGTTTTGTATTGAAGAAAACTTTGTCTAACAGTACTATTGGATATATATATATATAGGAGATATATATATGGATATATATATGGATATATATGTATATTGGATATATATATATATGATATAGATATATATTTAGAAACAGGGTCTTGCCATGTTGCCCTCAAACTCCTGGGCTCAAGCCATCCTCCCACATCACTGGGGTTACAGGTGTGCACCACCTTGCCCAGCCAAAACCATTGCATTCTAAGAGTTTCTTATACATACTCTGGATACAAGTTCTTTTTTAAATACATGTTTGTGAATATTTTCTCCCAGGCTGTGACTTGCGCGTTTTTGTTTCCTCTAATGGAGTATTGTGAACAAAATAATGTCTTTAATTTTCCAATTTCTTATTTCTTTTTCAGTTTCTGAGTTTTTGTGTTCTACCTAAGAAATCTGGGCCTATCACAAGGTCGCAGAGGTTTTCTGTGAAGGATTCTTCTAGAAGTTTCATAGCTTTAAGTTTCACATCTGCCTGTGATCCATTTTGAGTTAATTTTGGGTATGACATGAGGAAAGGGTTGATATTAACTTTTTTCGTGCAGATACTCAGTTGATCCAACATCATTCGGAGAAAAGCCATCCTTTTTCCATTGAATTGCTTTTGCCCTTTTGTCAATAATCAGTGGATCATATTTGTCTATTTCTGGATTTTCTATTGTGTTCTATTGATTATTTGTCTATTTTATCACATTTATCTTTTCACTGATACCAAACTAGCTTTATGAGTCTCAACGTCCCATAAGTCCTTGAACTTTGTTCTTTTTTTTTTTAATAACTGTTCTGGTTGTGCCAGCTCAAAATTTTAGAGCCAACTTGTCAATTTCTAACAAAAATTCCTGCTGGAATTTTGACTGGGATTGTGTTGCATTTATAGATCAGTTTGGCAAGATTTCCATCTTAACAGTGGTGACTATTTTAATCCATGGGCTTGGTGTAGCTCTGTTTATTTAGGCCTTTGATTTCTCTTGGCAATCTTTTGTGGTTTTCACTGTACAGGTCTTAAATGTCTTTTGTTAGACTTATTCCTAATTAGTTTATGTGGGGTTTGGGGTTTATTTTTTTGCTACTATAAATTGAATGTTTATTTCATTTTCCAATTGTGCATTGCTAGCGTGTTAGTGTTTAAGGTTACAATTAATTTTTCTGTATTAACTTTTTTTATATTAACCTTTTATCCTACAATTTTGCTAAATTCATTTATTATTTCTAATAGTTGTTTTGTCACTTCCATGAGTTTTTATTCACATAAACAATTGTGTCATCTGCAAATAGGAACAGTTTTATTCTTTTCCAATCTTTAGGCCTTCTCCTTCCTTTTCTTGTCGTATGCAGCTGGGGTGAGGAGGGCCTCCTGCCAGCAATGACTAGAAGTGGTGAGAGCAGAGTCTTTATCTTGTTCCTGGTCTTGGGGGGAAACAGTTGAGGCTTTTACTATTAGGTACCACGCCGACTGCAGAATATTTGTAGGTATCAGTTTGAGGAGGGAGGGTCCCTTCTATTCCTAGTTTGCAGACAGTTTTTATCATAAATGAGAACTGGATTTTTGTCAAGTGCTTTTTTCTGCATCTATACATGTATGTATTTTGGGGGGCACCTCCAGCTATTTCCTTAGGATTAATTCCTAGAAACTAAAGTAAGGAGTGAAAAATGGATAAACATTTTTAAGCCTTTTGCATCCTGGTCCCAAACTGCCAGTCAGAGAAACTTTGCCAGTTCATACCCACCCCTCCACCAAGCCGTGTGTGAGTGTCTGTTTCCCCAAATCCTTGCCTGCATTGGATTTTATAATTTTTTTAATTGCTGCCAATTTCATAAGTCCCTGGCTCCCCCTCTCCTCAAAAGCTATCTTATTTCCATTTGAATTTATCTCACTACTCTGGACATGAAAATGTTATTGGTTACTTGTATTTATCATCCACTAAATTGTCTTTTCTTTTCCTTTGCCAATTTTCTGTTGGGCATTTATTATTTTTTCTTTTAGACTTACCTGTTTTTCTACATATTAAAAGTATCAATCTTTATTTTATTTATATATATATATATATCCCAGTTTGTTCCTTGGCTTATTTCATTTTGTTCATTAAAAAAAAAACCAGACTTTGTTATTTGGAGTAGTGCTAGGTTTGCAGCAAAATCGAGGGGAAGGTACAGAGTTTGGGCACCCCCGGCCCCCACACGGCACAGCCTCCCCTGTCATCAGCATTCCCCACCAGAGAGGGACATTTGTCACCCTCTGTGAACCTACAGCGCCCGTCGTTGTCACCCACAGTCTGTAGGCTGCGGTAGGGCCCGCTCTCGGTGCCATGCGTCCTGTAGTTCTGGACAAGGGTATGATGACAGGTGTCCAGCACCCTAGAGTCACACAGGGTGGCCTCACTGTCCTAAACACACTCAGTGCTCCCCCTGTTCCCCCTGCCTCCCCCAAACCCCTGGCAGCCACCGATCTTCTCCCTGTCCCTACAGCTTTGCCTTTTCCTGAGCGTCACGGAGTTGGGGTCACGCTGCATGTGGCCTTTCAGACTGGCTTCTTCCGCTCGGTGATATGCTTAATTTAAGCTCCTCCCTGTCTTCCCGCGGCCCGGCAGCTCCTGTTTGTGTTTCGGCGATGAACAATACTCCCTTGCTTGGGCGTACCACGGTTATGTAGATTTACTTATCCGTTCCTTACCAAACGGCATCTGTCTTGAAAAGGGCTTCCAAGTTTGGGCACTGATGGGGGCCGCTTGGGGGTGCCGTTGTTTGCAGGCCCCTCCCTCCCCATCCTTCTTACCGCCACGCCTAACACACGCCCCGGCACACCGTCCTGCTCACCCTACGCGGAAGGCCGAGGTTTCCGGAAACCAGATAGAAGACGGAGACCTGCTGGGGCAGAGACTCAGACAGGAGGCCACCCTGCCTGCTGCCGTGATCCGGGGGAGGGGGCGAAACAGCCGCTTTCCAACCTGGGCAGTCCTGGAGAGAGGGGGCCCCCCACGCCTCCCCAGCCAGCAACTGGCCTCCGGGCAGAAGTCTGCTTAAACCCTCTCCCGGCTCCTCAGGGGCAAATTATTTGCATTAATTAATCGATTGATTCATTAATTCAAGACACTGTGCTTGGGACCCACAGCTGGCTTGCCATCGACTTTTTGTTCAGCCGACAAAACGGGCTCGGGGCGAAGAAAAGCAAAGAGCGAACTTAGAGGTTCGGATATTTTAAATAACGTTAAGGCCCGGGCCCAGTGTCCCTTGGACGTGAGAACCACAACTCAGTGTTTGATGGTTTCGTCTTCCTCCTGCTCAAGCTTCTCTGAAAATAGACGCCGCCGTGTGTCATCGGTTATCCGTGTAACAAACCTCCCCGAACTTAGCAACTGCAAACAGCCTTTTCCTTCTCGAGGTTGGACAGTTTGGACACGCCGGGCCGGGCTGTCTTGCTGGGCTCTCCGGGGTGGACTCAGGTGGGTGCGCCATCCAGAGACCGCACTGGGGTGGAGGGTCCGAGGCAGTCCCTGTTCTCGGGTGCGGGGGCTCCCGTGCTGCCTGGCAGCTGCGTGTCTCTCACCATCACATCTTTCTTGCCAACTCTGTGCCGGCAGGGGGGTGGGGGGGGGGCAGCAACTGCCAGGCTTCCGAGGCCCAGGCTCGGGCGCTCACCGGACACCCCTGTGCCACAGTCTATTGGTCAAAGCCGGGGCCACCCAGATTCAGGGCTGGGGACACAGACGCCGCCCTTGATAAGACAAGCTGCAAAGCACCGGAGGCCATTTTCCATCCACAGCTGTTTCTGACATTGCCTAGTTTACCATGCTGGGGAAGAAAGAACTGATTTTCCGTTTTGCTGTGATGGTGCCGACTTCTCCTTTTCATTTCTGCTTTTGCATGTTGGTGATCCTCAGCGAATGGCAGAGACGAAGAAATGCTACGTTTCCTAAAGTTGAACATCATCTATTTCTATCCATAAGACATTTTTAACTCAATAGCGTCTTGGGAGTTATTGCCTGAATAACCCATCCTTTTAATTCTAATGCATCACGCATAATAATTTTATAAATAAGCCAAATTATTTGTAGCATCTATGAATATTCTCAAAACCAAATTGCTTTACCCGTATTCAAAGAGAATCAAAAATTGAAAACTGTATGTATTTCCATTTTCCCCAGGGTTTATTTCCTTTAAAAAAATTTTTTCTGGCCCTGCCCAGTGGCTCACGCCTGTGATCCTAGCACTCTGGGAGGCCGAGGCAGGAGCATCGCTCAAGGTCAGGAGTTTGAAACCAGCCTGAGCAAGAGTGAGACCCCGTCTCTACTAAAAAAAAAAAAAAAAGAAAGAAATTAGCTTGACAACTAAAAATATATATATAAAAAATTAGTCAGGCATGGTGGCGAATGCCTGTAGTCCCAGCTACCCGGGAGGCTGAGGCAGGAGGATCGCTTGAGCCCAGGAGTCTGAGGTTGCTGTGAGCTAGACTGACGCCACGGCACTCCAGCCCGGGCAACAGTGAGACTCTGTCTCAAAAAAAAATATTTTTTTTCTATGACTTCAAAATTCCCAGACATTGTGCCTGGTCATTGCAGGCACAAGTGTGAAATGGCTGTGTGCTCCGTGCCAAGCCAGTGCCGGGCGCTGGGGTGGAGAAAGATGCCGCCCAACCCATGGCAGCCAGTCCCGACGGGGATCAGACGGGGTCCAGATGGGGTCCCGACGGGGATCCTGCTGGACCACACGGGGCGGAGTCTGCTACGAGGAGCCCCAGATAAACAGAGATGAAGCCTCCCTCAACCTGCCTCCAGTTTGAACCCCTGGAAACCCAGCTGTGGCTCCCAAGCACAGTGTCTTGAATTAATAAGTGAATCAATAAGTTAATGCAAATAATTTGCCCCTGAGGAGCCGGGAGAGGGTTTAAGCAGACTTCTGCCCGGAGGCCAGTTGCTGGGGGAGGTGGGGGGGGGCCCTCTCTCCAGGACTCCCCAGGTTTGAAAGTGGCTGTTTCCCCCCAACACCCGGGGGCCACAGCAGCGGGCGGGGGCCTCCCGTCTGAGACTCTGCCCCAGCGAGTCTCTGTCTTCTATCTGGTTTCCGGAGACCTCGGCCTGCCCATAGGGTGAGCGGGACACAGAATGCTGGGAGGTCTGGGGTCAGGCTGTGCTGGCGGGAGACCAGTGGGGTACAGGCGCCCCGGCCACTGCACCCCGCTGTTGGGCGAGCGGATGTGAAAGGCGGCGTCGGCGGGGTGGCGGGGCCGTGCGCAGACCTGCGCGTGCCTTGTTTTGCGAGCAGCGATGTCACGGGGCAGCGCCGTCAGCGCCCACGGGGAAGACCTGGGACATGGGCCCTGGTTTGGAGCCCGGTTTGCCGCGTGGCTCGGTGGCTCGGGTGGTCGGCCCACCTGCCCGTCTGCTGTCGTGTTTCCTCTGAGAGCCCCAGCGGCCCCGGCTGTGGAAGGACCCGGCTCACGGGCGGCCTCGGGCAGGCCCGGTACGTTCCGGAAGCAGCAACGGGGTCTAAACAGGCCGGGCTTCTCTTGCAGGACGTTCCAAGCTGAGAAGGAGGGAGCTCACAACACCCAAAGGCGCTTCCCTTAGAGACCCTGGCCGCCTCTGGGGTAACCGCGTCTGACCGCCCGTTCCGAGCTCAGACAGGAAGCGGGGTGAGGCCCGTGCCGCCCAGTCTCCGCGGGGTGCCCGGGTGGGGGTCCAGAGATGACTCTTGCTGTCAATCTGATTTTACGTAGCAGGCGTCTCTAAACGTCACTCAAGACACAGGATGTCATCTGTGGTGTGGCTGAGTCAATGGAGTAGGATATTTTGCAATCAAGAATGCAACAAATTCGTGACTTTTTTAAAAAGCAGAATAAAATGGGGTTTTATTGCTGAACTGCAGACTTAGACACTGTAAACTATGCTG
The DNA here is from genome assembly GCF_040939455.1 of Microcebus murinus. Classification (NCBI taxonomy): domain Eukaryota; kingdom Metazoa; phylum Chordata; class Mammalia; order Primates; family Cheirogaleidae; genus Microcebus; species Microcebus murinus. The sequence goes on from NC_134121.1 coordinate 2,821,670, forward strand.
TTGAGAACATGGGCTCCAAAGTGGGTTTTAACCTCAGCTCTACCACCTGCTAGCTGTGTGACCATGGGCAAATTGCTTAACCTCTCTGGGCCTCGGGTTTTTCTTCTGTACAAAGGGGATAGTACCACTACTCATTTCGTAGGATTTTTTCTGAGAATAATATGCAATAAAAGCACACGCACGAGAGAAATCCTTAACCCAGGGCCGGGCCCACACTAAGTGTTTTAATATTACAAACGCTCACTATTAATAGTATCAATAATCCAAATGTTTCCTTCCTGAACCTTAAAGTGAGCCTATGTTTTTTTCAGGGACATAATGAACCAGTTTAAATCAAAGCAGAAGCCCTATGCTCTCCGAAATTGTCACAAAACTGCTACCCACAGTAAGCCCCGAGGACCTGGCCCCGTGCCGAGCGCTTCAGGGTCGTTCCTTCTGCACAAAGCCCTTTCTTACCCTCACTTTATTAACGAGGAAACAAGGGCTCAGAGAGGCTTGGTAACCTGCCCCAGGTCACACAGCGAGGACCCGCAGTCAGTGCCGCCTCGTCCGTCTCTATGACGACTTACCGTCTCTATGACGACTTACTCCCTCTCTCCACGGAAGCAGGACGGAATCTGATCACTGCGGTGCCTCCTCCCGCCCGCCGAAATGCACCTGCACACAATCAGCAGTGGGACGCGCACGGTCACGCATCCGCAGGTGGCCGCGCGGAGCCTGCCACGGGCCAGGCACGGTCACGGTGTCTGTCCGTGCGTGTGCCTGGCCTCCCCCACGCCCCGTCCTCCCCCGGCCCACGCACACGGGCAGGGAGGCGTGTGGCCCTCACGTGACCTGCCCCCCCCCAGCCCCCCGTCCGGCTCGGACGCCGGCCTGCGACTCCCGGACAGCAACGGCCTCCCGCAGACCCCGCGCTGGGACGAGCCGCAGCGGGCGTGCGCCCTGGAGCAGATCTGCGGCGTGTTCCGGGTGGACCTGGGCCACATGCGCTCCCTGCGCCTCTTCTTCAGGTAAGCGGGGACTCCCGGCTGCCTCGCCACCGCCCTGTGCACAGAGGAGGCCTGTGACAGTGGGTTTTTTTTGGTTTTTTTTTGAGACAGAGTCTGACTTTGTTGCCCAGGCTAGAGTGAGTGCCGTGGCGTCAGCCTAGCTCACAGCAACCTCAGACTCCTGGGCTCAAGCGATCCTCCTGCCTCAGCCTCCCGAGTAGCTGGGACTACAGGCATGCACCACCATGCCCGGCTACTTTTTTTTCTATGTATATATAAGTTGGCCAATTAATTTCTTTCTATTTTTAGTAGAGACGGGGTCTCGCTCTTGCTCAGGCTGGTTTCAAACTCCTAACCTTGAGCGATCCTCCCGCCTCGGCCTCCCAGAGTGCTAGGATTACAGGCGTGAGCCACCGAGCCCGGCCAGGAGGCGATAGTTTTTACGTGGGTGCCATTCTGTCCCCTCCCGCCTGTGGCCACACACGCCACTGGGACTCACTGTGTCCTGCCCCTGGGGCTGGTGGGCGCGGGCCCTGGTCGTGCTGGGGACTAGAAACCTGTGCTCGCGTGTTCACCGGGCCTCGCCCCCCGCCCCGCAGCGACGAGGCCTGCACCAGCGGGCAGCTGGTGGTCGCCAGCCGCGAGAGCCAGTACAAGGTCTTCCACTTCCACCACGGAGGGCTGGACAAGCTGTCGGAGGTGTTCCAGCAGTGGAAGTACTGCGCCGAGACGCACCTCAAGGACCAGGTAGCCCCGCGGGTCCCCCGCGCTGCCCTGGGTCGGGGACAGGACTCCCCCACCCCCACCCCGGGGACACCGGGCTGCCAGCACTCTCGTCCCCACCGGGGACTCGGCACCTCCCCAGCACGCCTCTCTCCTCCTGGGTCCCCGTGTCCGTGGGCTCCCGGGGCGTGGCCCGTGGAAGCTTCCGGTGGCCCCGTGGTTGCCGGGTAGCAGCAACTTTGGGCTTGAGACGTGTGTGCCCAGGGCTCGCTGTGCCGTCAGCGCCCTGCACTTGAAAAATCGTGTTTTGACAAGAACTTCCTGCCATATTTTGCTCAACCTACATACAAATGTAATAAGAGCTCTTTAATTATCTGTTTAAGATGCCGTATGTGCTTATTAGGGACGGAGCTGACTTTAAAACTCCCTTCCTTCCCACAGAGCCTCCCGCCGGCTCCCCTTATTACAGTAGCACGGCTCTTTTCCCCCTACTCCGCACAACCTTTGATTTTTGAATTAAATGTCAGCTGCAGTTTTGCCCGGGATTCGTGGCTGCTCGCGGAGACAATCTGACAGGCCGGCTCCCTGCTCGCAGAACAGCGATCCCTTTGTATGTGGCCAATCACATGTGATTTATTGCGGGCCCTCCCGGCAGAGGGAAGTTAGGCCATGAGAGGCATTCATCCCGGTTTTTTTTTTTTTTTTTTTTTTTGCTGCTGGGGTTGGAGGGAGAGTGGGGGGGGGAGGGAGCACCAAAGGGAAACCGATTTTAAGATGAAGGTATTTTCATTTTAATTGCGCCTAATTACACTTGCCATTTAGGGGTTTGTATGCAGGGGGGATGCCCTTCCCCTCCCTCTGCGAGAGAGAGAGAGGCTTTTAGGCCCTGGGAAGCGCACTGCTGGCCCGCAGAGCCCTGCCTCGGGGATACTTACCTTTGCCCAGTTCTCCTCCTGTCCGGCAGGTCGCCCAGGAAAAGACGTGCATGCAGTTCTCCATCCGCCGCCCCAAGCTGCCGTCCTCCGAGACGCACCCCGAGGAGAGCATGTACCGGCGGCTGGACGTCTCCGCCTGGCTAGGCCACCTGAACGAGCTGGGCCAGGTGGAGGAGGAGTACAAGCTGCGCAAGGTGAGGCCCCACCGGGCCCGGCCGGCGGGGGAAGGAGGGCTGCGTGTGCGCGGCCAGCCGGCGGGCCGTACCCACAGGGCCACCTCCCCCGGGAGGGTCCCACTCCCTCGCGGGAGGCCCGGCGCGAACCTGTCGATAAAGCAATAAAGCAATCAAAGCGACGGCATTGAAGGACCGCCCTCCCGGCCGGGCCGGGGGGCTATACCGTGTCAGCCTGCACAGAAGTGTCTGCAGGGAAACGCGGCATTTCCAAAACGGGGATTAGGCCATGACGTGAGAACCACACGTTAATCGGAGCGCCGCCCCGGGGGGGCATTGACATTGAAATGAGCCGGGTTTGTGTGCAGTATGGGAACGGAGGAGGCCCGGGCTCCCCTTGTGAACATGTGCAAATCGCAGGGGCGTGAATCCAGGCGCACCAGAGCCACCAAAACACATCCCCGGGGATTTGGGGGTCCTTTGAGCTGCCCTGTTTCATCCCCTCCCCAACTTTCGCCGCTCCCTCCAGGCCATTTTCTTTGGCGGCATTGACGTGTCAATCCGGGGGGAGGTCTGGCCCTTCCTGCTGCGCTACTACAGCCACGGGTCCACGTCCGAGGAGCGGGAGGCGCTGCGTGTGCAGAAGCGGAAGGAGTACTCTGAGATCCAGCAGAAAAGGTAACCGCAGGCGTGGCCACCCGCCCCGCCCCGCCCACCGCGCCGCGGGGGGGGGGGGGGGGAAATGCCATCCGAAAAGGCCGTGGGGGGTGCCATGCCCCGCTGGTGGTACGTTTGGTGACCCGCAGCGTCCTTCGAGAAGGGGTCTCCCGGGAGTGCCAGCGGTGGGGTGGGCGAGGGTGGCCGCCGTGCCAAGCGCTCGCTCCCGCGGGCCTCGCGGCCCAGGGGCTCGTTAGCTCACATGTCAAGGTTTTAGAATTCTCGCTCAAAAGACTCAACCAGGCGCTGACATCCCGCAGCTGAAGGCCGGGCGGGGAGGGGCCCCTGGGCGGAGGAATCGGGATCAGGACCGCCCCTGCCCCGTCCCACTTGGGCCTCACGGACGGGGCTGCCGTGGGCTCTTCTCTCCGGGAGGCCAGGACTGGGCGAAGCCCCCGGTCCCCCACGGGCCCTGCGCGGCCCCCCTCCGGGACGCTGGGCCGGGGCCCAGGCCTCATTACCGTCGGGCAGCAGTCGCCTCTCCCCTCTGGGAGGGACGCCGGGGCCGGCGAGGCCGGGTTAATTTGGGGGGGACCTTGGACAAGCACCAACCCCCCTCCCGTGCCAGGGGAGGGCCTGCCAGCGGCAGGAGCAGCCGGTTCCCATGCGGGGCACAGGGGCCGGGGAGGCCCCTTCCTGGAGCGGGCGACTCAGAGCCCCGCCGGGTGGCGTGCTGGTGGCCGACGCCGGGCGGGGCGCTGTGCCCCACACAGGCTCTCCATGACGCCCGAGGAGCACAGCGCCTTCTGGCGCAACGTGCAGTTCACCGTGGACAAAGACGTGGTCCGGACGGATCGCAGCAACCAGTTCTTCCGAGGGGAAGGCAACCCGAACGTGGAGAGCATGAGGTACCCCGCTGCCCGGGGGCAGGCCCAGCCTCCCGTCCGCTCCCCGTGCGCACCTGCCGGTGCCTCGCCTGACCCCGGCGGGCGGTGGGCGAGCCCAAGGAGGCTTCCGTGGGGCCCTCCCCCCAAATCCGAGCTGTCGAGGCTCAGCCACGGGGATGAGCTGTTCACGGGCTGCCTCGGTTGGCACCTCGTGGCCGTGGAAACCCAGGCCCAGGCCCGTAGGCGAGCAGGTCCCTCGCAGGGGGCCAGCTGTCCCGGGGCGCCCGCCGAGCCTGTCCTCGCTTGGCTCACACCGCCCGTGGAGGGGCCTCCCCGTGGGTGGTCTTCCAGGGGTCCTGCCACTCGGAGCGGGGGGGTGGGGGGCTGGCATCTCCCGCATGCTGCTGCAGCCTGGCAAGCAATTGCACAAAATTAGCAGCTCATGGAAACGTCCCTGCCTGTGTCCGCCTCGTGTCCCAGGCAGTCGACCCTTGAGAAGATCAGGCTGACACCGCTCCCAGCCCCCTGCTCCCGAGGCTCTGGGCCTGGCACACGGCTAATCACGGGCTGCCACCCTCGCAGAGCGGGGCCCGTGTGTCTGACCCCACACGTGTGGGCTCTCGAGCAGCCACAGAGCTGCCGGGAACCTGCTGCCCCACCCCACCCTCGAGGCCGAGGCAGGTGGGGGCCGGGCAGCCGAGGTCCCCAGCCCAGGGCTCTGTGGGTGGCACGCCTGGACGAGGCCGGCGGGGGGGCGGGGCATGTCACCACCCGATGCTGTCCCCCCGCCCCGCAGGAGGATCCTGCTCAACTACGCCGTGTACAACCCCGCCGTCGGCTACTCCCAGGGCATGTCGGACCTGGTGGCCCCCATCCTGGCCGAGGTCCTGGACGAGTCCGACACCTTCTGGTGCTTTGTGGGTTTGATGCAGAACACGATCTTTGTCAGCTCTCCCCGGGACGAGGACATGGAGAAGCAGCTGGTGAGGCTGGGGGTGGGGCGTGCGCGCGTCTGAGGGTGCCGGGGGCAGGGGTGGGCACAGGCTGCCCCTCCTCTTGCCGGTGGGGTCTGGGTGGTGGTGTGCGGCTTGGCTGCCGGGGTCAGTGGGCACTTAGCCCTGGGCCCTGGGGGAGGGCCAGCCAGCTCCAGGAGGGGTGCTGCTCCCAGGTCTCTGGGGTGCCCCCACCACCACCTCTTTGCACAGGCCCCCTGGCAGGGCCAGGAAGGGGAGGCCCCGGCACCCCCGGACCTGTGCTTTATAACAGAGGCTCTCAGGGGCATCTGGGCTGCCCCTGCAGGCGTCCAGCACAGCTGAGGCTCCTGAGGCCCCAGGGCAGTTCTCAGACCCAAGCCTGAGGACAGCTGGCCTTTACTGGGGGGCCCAACTGGCACCCCTCCCTTCAAGGGCTCCCCACAAGGGTCAGCCCTCTGTAGACCAGGCGGCACTGAGTGTTGGGGGACAAGGGAAGCTGGGTGAGGCGGCCAGGGAGTGTGTGGCCCAGGGACCGAGCCAGGGCACCCCATGTTCCCTGCGTGTGCCCCATGTCACCTGCCAGGTGTCATCACCGGGCACTGGGGCGTGGTCTCACCCTCCGGGCTGGGAGGAAGCTGGGCCTGGGAGCTGGCAGTGTGTGCAGAGGATTCGAGCGCCGGACGGTGATGCAGAACACGCCGTGACGGACAGCAGGGCCCTGGGCTCGGTGTCTCGCCAAGGCTGGGCCGAGCGCAGCATCTGGGAGGGTGACACCGAGTGACCTGGTCTTGCTGGACCAGACCTGCCATGTGAAGTGAGGGCAGAGCTTCTCGGGGGAGCATGTCCTTTAGACTAACCCTTAGGGCTGCTGAAGCCCAGCCGGGGGAGCCCACAGCAGAGAGGACTTGAGGGCGGGGGCTGGGGTTGCAGCTGGAAGCTGGAGGCACCTTAGTTGCAGGTATGAGGGGGATGCACAGGGTCAGCTGCCTGTGTGGGCCTGCCCTGGCTGCAGTAGGGCCTGCCCTGGCTGCAGTGGGGCCTGCCCTGGCTGCAGTGGGGTCAGCCCTGGCTGCAGTGGGGTCAGCCGCCTGTGTGCCCGGCTGCAGTGGGGCCTGCCCTGGCTGCAGTGGGGCCTGCCCTGGCTGCAGTGGGGGACGCCCTGGCTGCAGTGGGGCCCGCCCTGGCTGCAGTGGGGCCCGCCCTGGCTGCAGTAGGGCCTGCCCTGGCTGCAGTGGGGCCCGCCCTGGCTGCAGTGGGGTCCGCCCTGGCTGCAGTGGGGTCAGCCGCCTGTGTGGGCCTGCCCGGCTGCAGTGGGCCTGCCCTGGCTGCAGTGGGGCCTGCCCTGGCTGCAGTGGGGCCTGCCCTGGCTGCAGTGGGGTCAGCCCTGGCTGCAGTGGGGTCAGCCCTGGCTGCAGTGGGGTCAGCCACCTGCGTGGGCCTGCCCTGGCTGCAGTGGGACCTGCCCTGGCTGCAGTGGGGCCTGCCCTGGCTGCAGTGGGGCCTGCCCTGGCTGCAGTGGAGCCTGCCCTGGCTGCAGTGGGGTCAGCCCTGGCTGCAGTGGGGTCAGCCACCTGCGTGGGCCTGCCCTGGCTGCAGTGGGGCCTGCCCTGGCTGCAGTGGAGCCTGCCCTGGCTGCAGTGGGGTCAGCCCTGGCTGCAGTGGGGTCAGCCACCTGCGTGGGCCTGCCCTGGCTGCAGTGGGGCCTGCCCTGGCTGCAGTGGGGCCTGCCCTGGCTGCAGTGGAGCCTGCCCTGGCTGCAGTGGGGTCAGCCCTGGCTGCAGTGGGGTCAGCCACCTGCGTGGGCCTGCCCTGGCTGCAGTGGGGCCTGCCCTGGCTGCAGTGGAGCCTGCCCTGGCTGCAGTGGGGTCAGCCCTGGCTGCAGTGGGGTCAGCCACCTGCATGGGCCTGCCCTGGCTGCAGTGGGGCCTGCCCTGGCTGCAGTGGGGCCCGCCCTGGCTGCAGTGGGGTCAGCCGCCTGCATGGGCCTGCCCTGGCTGCAGTGGGGCCTGCCCTGGCTGCAGTGGGGCCTGCTGGCCGGTCAGCAGGATCCTCGCGGCTCCAGCAGCTGTCTCAAGCAAGAGGGCGGCCGTGAGTGCAGGAGGGCGGTGTGTGGCCACTGAGCCCTGCCCCAAGGTTCTCCCTTGGTATGATGTCAGGTTTCCACGGTACCTGGGAGGCAGTTACAGGGTCTGACGCCATTCGCCCCGACAGGCTCACGGCCGCACGTGGCTGGCTGACTCATTAACTGCAGAGACGGATTTTCCAGTGGCATTGGTGGAGTCAGCAGCCCGAGTGCGGGCGCTGCCAGAAATATCCCTGATCCTGTCCCAGGTCCCTGGGAGGTGACCTTCGCCACAGGAATCCAGTGTCCTGGGGCTCACACACGTCCTCTTCCTGCCCTAAATCAGTCCTGAAAGAGGACGCATCTCGTGGTCAGAGCAGGAGGGGCTGGACCGTCAGGGGTCCCCGGATGACCTGCCCACCTTCCCTGGGCGGGGTGGGCTCTAGAAACAGCCCCGTGTGCCCGCGAGGCTGGGCGGCGGTTGCCCAGCTTCCCGACCACACCAGGCTGTGACGCTGTCTGCCCGAGGCCACCCCACAGCCTCCAGAGCAGGCTTCCGTCTGGGACACACTGGCAGAGAGGGAGGGGCAGCCAAATGCGAGAGGCAGGATGACATGAGCGGGTGGCAGGCGTGCCAGTGGGTGGAGGGCCCCAGTGGGAGCGGGGCCCCTGGGCCGGGTGGACGAGCCCACGAGGGGCGGGGCTCACGTGCCCGGCCTCGCCCCCAGCTGTACCTGCGGGAGCTGCTGCGGCTGACGCACCTGCGCTTCTACCAGCACCTGGTCTCGCTGGGCGAGGACGGGCTGCAGATGCTCTTCTGCCACCGCTGGCTCCTGCTCTGCTTCAAGCGGGAGTTCCCCGAGGCCGAGGCCCTGCGGATCTGGGAGGCCTGCTGGGCCCACTACCAGGTGAGCCGGGGAAGCCGGGACTGTAGCCCCTGAACGACCCTCACCTGCCTGTGCGCGGCCTCTGGGAAGGGCCCCGCCCCTGCCCACGTAGGCCAGGGGCCAGCCCCGTGCGCGGCACTGCTTCCATTCCCACGCGGCCGGCTGCGGAGCTCGCCGCGCCTCCCAAGTAGCTGAAGTGGGCAGATGGCCTGCCCGCCGCGCTCATCGCTGCCTTCTGGGGCTGAGCCCCTTCCCGTCGCGACCAATCGGTGTGAGCGACACCGTCGGGGCCGGAGCAAGGCCACAGCAGCCCAGGACGCTGCACCCAGGAGCCGGGCCATCAACACCCGTCCCCTTGAAACTGCCCAGCCTCGGAGTCCCGCTCACCACCACCCTCCTGCAGGGAAGGGGCCCAATCCGGCCTCCGTGTCAGCCCCTCCGGGAGTCACGTGGCTTTGCCGCCCAAGTCAGGGACAAGCTGGCCCTCGTTAAAGGAAAGGCAAGTGTCTGTGGATCCATCCGCCTTTTTTTAAAAAAGGAGGATTGAGGCCTGCAGGAGGGAGGACCCTTCCCTGGAGAGCCGCTCCGTGCTCCACCGCGGCAGCTCCACCACCTCCGGCGCAGGAGCCTCCGGGGCAGGCGCCAACGCCGCTGCCAGTGCAGGAGCCCCCCGGGCAGGCGCCAACGCCGCTGCCAGTGCAGGAGCCCCTCGGGCAGGCGCCAACGCCGCCAGCTGCAGAAATCGGCGTCAGCGTCTCCCATCCTGCTGTCGTGCGGGCACCGTATCGGATGAGAGCGAGTCTGCAGAAATGCCACGAGCGGCCTCGAATTCACGCGTCCTGGCCGGGGTCTCTCGCAGAATGAAGCGAGGCGTTTCCCGCCGTGGTTAACGTGCTCCATGCGGATGTTCGGGGCGAAACGCGGCAGGGAGGGTCCGAAATGCCGGGTCTCCCCCCAGAAATAAATAAATCGAGCCTCGCTGCGTGTTCTCCCAGCAGCAAAGCCGCCACCGCCGCCCCGTGATTTCAGGCGAATGTTACAGTGGACTCGGAGCGCCCAACGGACAGGCCGTTTCTCCTGGCGACGTTCGTGGCTGCGCTCTGTGCGTGTCCCAGCTTCAATGAAACCTGGTGGAAATCACAGGAGGGAGGACCACGGGCTCCTTTCCGTTGGCTGCCGTTTCCGTTAAAGCCACAAAGCGGAGTTTCCCTGGTTCTCCGGCTTCGGGCTGAATGCAGCCGCATGTGGGCCCACGCCGTGGTCAGCGCAGTGGCATTCGGGTCTCGGGTTGAGATGATGGTGAGGGGGAGGATAGTTAGCCAGGAGTGAGCTGTGCGGAAGGGCAGGCCACTGCCAGGCTATGCCGCTAACTTTGAGCGAGAAAAGGCTGGATTCCAGCGGCCCTGCTGGTTTGCCGTGGGGGCCGCCCGCCCGGCTCCTTGCCCCGGGCGCTGCGTGCAGCCCACGCAGACTGCGCTGCCTCTCCCTCCCACACTCCCGCCCGGGGGAAGCTGGCGTCCACCTCCTGGAACTCCTCCCCTGCTTCTCACCCCAGCCAGAGTGCAAACCCCTCGAAAGGATCAGAGGGAGCCAAGCAAGACCCTCCGGCTTAGTTCAGAGGCAGAGGCCGGGCAGCCTGGGGGCGGTCCCCCGGCGCAGGCTGGGGTGCGGGAGTAGCCACCTGCGGCCTCTGCCCTCCTCGTGGGCTCTGGGCTGGGGACGCCGTTCCGCCTGGTTTGGGCCGTCGATGTCGGGAGACCAAACTCGGGTTTCCTGGTGCTCCGGGTCCTCTCCCTGCCCGGGAAGCGAGCGTGCATGGAAGGCACGTGCATGCCTTGAGGCATCCGGGCAGGAGAACATCCGGCTCCGTGGAGTGGGGTCTGGGGCACGTTCGGCCTGGTGGCGGAGGGCAGGCTGACCGGTGGGTGGCAGCCACAGGCTCTTCCTTGGGGACATCTTCCACCACCCACCCGGGTGTGCTCTGACCCAGCCTTCCCTGCACACCGTCCCGAGACCTTCCTAAGTGACTCCATGGGAGAGCAGACCTGTCTGCAGAGGAAGGGTGGTCTTTGCCCCGCCACGAGCCCACCCACATTGCTTCCCAAAGGAGTCCTAGCAGCCCCTGTGTGCTCAGCTCACCTTCATCCCTCTGGGTGTCACAGAGCCTGGGGATGTAGGAATGGTCCCATTCGCAGGTGGGGAAACTGAGGACCAAAGTGCCTGGGCTCCGAACCCACACACCTTGCCTTGGGGCCCTCATCCTGCACCTCTGCACTCAGTTTCCCTCTCAAGGCTGGGCCAGGGGCTCGACCAGAACCCTTATCTGAACTCCACTCCCCCCCCCCAGACAGACTACTTCCACCTCTTCATCTGCGTGGCCATCGTGGCCATCTACGGGGATGACGTTATCGAGCAGCAGCTGGCAACCGACCAGATGCTCCTGCACTTCGGGAACCTGGCCATGCACATGAACGGGGAGCTGGTTCTCAGGAAGGTGAGCCCCGCCCCCACGCATAAGCCCCGCCCCACGCATAAGCCCCGCCCCCACGCATAAGCCCCGCCCCCATACTTGGGGCCCTGGCCCTGCACACATTGCCACACCCTCCACATTTATGGAGCCCCTCCCCCACCCACCCTGCTGCCTGGGAGCTCCTGCTCCAGGCTGAGGCCTCGGCACCTGTCACAGCCCCTCTGGCTTGGCAGCGTCACCGCAGGGCTGTGCACACGCTCTTCAGGGGCTCCTTCGCTGATCAGCCTCCAACACAGGAGCCTCCCTCTCCGGGGTGGAATGGACACATTCCCGGGGCTGATAGACAGGCTCCCCACCTCTGGGGAGCAGCTTCTCACCCGAGGCTGGCTGGAACGGAGGGACCAGGGGCTTTTGCCCCCTCCTTGGCTTCCCAGACTGCTCCTGGAGATGCTGCCGGTCAGAGCTCTCTGCCGGCCCTTAGGGGCAGAAGGAGGGGTCCCGGGTCAGTGGTGCCGCCTGCACAGGGCGCCCGAAACAGCCTGCAGGGCCTGAAGGCGGGCCCCAGAGCAGAGCGCCAGGGTCTGAGTTGGAATGGGGTCTTGCCAAGGGGCCAGACAGCGCCCTGCTGCCCCTGCCGATGAGGGCTGCTTGGGTGCCTTCTTAACCTCGGGCCACATGCGAGCACCGCCCCGGGCCCCCTGGGGCCTGGCACTGCGGCCACGGGAGACCAGGGGCCCCGCGTGCTGGTGTTGATGGGACGTGGCGGCACAGCCCTGGGGCCCGAGCCTGGGACACAGCCCCCAGGTGTCTGCCTGGCTGCTGTTGTTCCTGAGCCCCTCCTGGGGGGACCCCTGGCCGCCGGGCTGTCCCCCTCGCCCTCCTGACAGCCCGTGCTGTCTCGTTGCAGGCGAGGAGTCTGCTCTACCAGTTCCGCCTGCTGCCTCGGGTCCCCTGCAGCCTGCACGACCTGTGCAAGCTGTGCGGGACGGGCATGTGGGACAGCGGGTACATGCCTGCCGTGGAGTGCACCGGCCACACCGGCGCGGAGGGCTGTCCCTACGGGGGCACGGCGGAGACGCCTTCGCCCAAGCCCCCCAGAGACGGCAAGAAGGGCCCGAAGTCGCCTCGAGAGGGCTTCGGTTTCCGCAAATAGGGTGGGCTCCGCCTGCGGTGCACGGGTTGGGGGCCCTCGCCGGGGGTCCCGGGCGTGGGAGGGGGTGGGGCGGGCGTGGAGGGGACAGGGACGGAAGAAACGAGAGGAAATGCCTCTGGGCAACATGAAGGGGACCTTTGCGTATCAACGCAAAGTCGCAGTCTGGAAGCGACAGCAGTGAGGCCGACCAGCCGCCCCAGGAGCCAGCGGGGGATGCCGGACAGGGACGCGTGGCCGCCACCCGGACGCAGGCCGGCCAGGCGCTCTTGCTGGCTGCCTTGGAGGATTCCGGCTCGTCCCCGGGGCTCCTCCCACTTCGTTGGCAACCAGGTGGCACGGCCGGGCACTGAGAAGAGCAGAAGGCCTTGTTCACCCACCAACACCGAGGGCTGCGGAACGGGCGGGGGTCCTGTCCAGCCCCAGCGACGTCTTTGCAAGCCAGACACGCTTCCTCGTCGCACCCGTCCCCTCCGAGGGAGCCAAGCAGGCGCCCCACAGCTTCCCCGGCCACAGCTGTGACACCGAGGTGAAGACGTCTGCCCAAAACACAGGGGAAAAGCCCAGCTGATCTCAGGGTAGAGGAGCGTGGGGCTTCACCACTGTCCACCCAGACACGTCACGCCCCTGGTGTGTGGAGGACACTGCCTGCCGCGGGGCTGGCCCCTGGTGGGAGAAGAGCAGGATTCCTTTCCCGTCGCCGAGGGTCTTCTGCGTGGGGCTCGGCGTGGTTTAACGTCAGCCCCGCTGAATACTGCAACCAACTGGGGGATGAATGGATCTGTGTGTGCATTTGTGTGTGTGTCTGTGTGTGCGTGCATGTGTGCACGTGAGTCTGTGTTTGTGCATTCGTGTGTGCATGTGTGTGCATGTGTGTCTATCTGCATGTGTGTGCCTGTGCATGTGTGTGTGCGTGCGTGTGTATGCCTGTGCATTTGTGTGTACACGTGTGTGCATGTATGTGCATGTGTGTGCATGTGTGTGAGTTTGTGCATTTGTGTGTGCATCTGTGTGGATGTGTGTGCATGTGCATGTGTGTGTACGTGTGTGCATTTGTGTGTGCATGTGTGTGCATGTGTGAGTCTATGCACATGTGTGCACATGTGTGGTATGTGTGTGTGCACGTCTGTGTCTGCATGTGTGTGTGCATGTGCATATGTGTGCGTCAGTGAGTCTGTGCATTTGTGCACGTGTGTGCGTTTGTGTGCATGTGTGTGTGCACGTGTCTGCATTTGTGTGTGCGCGTCTGTGTGCATTGTGTGCACATATGTGTGCATTTGTGTGTGCATCTGTGTGTGTGTGTATGTGTGTACGCATGTGTGTACAAGGTTCTCCGAAGAGAACCCGCTCTGTCCCAGGGAAGTGCTAGTGTGTCACCTGACCAACCCAGACCAAGGCACCTGCAAATAGACTCTCCCGCTTCCCTGCAGTCTCTGCCGTGAACGTGAGTCTTCCAGAAGTCAGCCTCTCAGGGGTCAGGCGCGAGAGCGACCCTGCTATGGCAGCAGCGCTCAGGGAACGAGGCCTTCCCAGCACGCTCCCCACCTCCAAAGACTGCGTCGGCTGCTCGCTGGGCCTCAGAGACGGACAGAGGCAGGCGTGTGAGCTGTGGCGTGAGGCCTCCCGGCCAGCTCACGAGTGTCCGAGATGTTTGCACCGAAAGCCACGTCTTAGCCTGGTGGCCGCACGGAGACTCGAGTGCCTCCTTGAACCCGCCAGCGTATCCTGGGAGAAGTCCTCGCTGTGCCACGAGTCATCGCAGGGCGGAGAGCGAGGGCTTCCTCCCCTCACAGCCCTTCTCGCCGCAGGCTGGCGCTGCGGGGCGGCGCCACTCGGGAAAGACGTTTCCCAGCCGGGAAGGGCAGGGTACCACGTGCCAGCGCCGCCCGCCCGGCTTGCCTTGTTCTCCAGGAACCCACGGTCTCTGGCAGACGCTCCCATGTCCGTGAGTCCCTGTGTCCGAGAGCCTTTGGGGACACCATCCTGGGTCCCCATCAGTGCCCAGCCCCTGGGGGTCTGGCCCTTACCGTCCAGCAGCAGGGCCCTGGGGGTGGCGGTGGGGGAGGGCTGCCCCTCCACTCTGCGCCTGGGAAAGGGGGCTGCCCTTCTTCATAGCTCCTGACCCCCTCCAGGGCCACACCCCCCGAGCAGGCTTATCAGTTGTCCGCTGCCACACTGCTGTGGCTGGAGGACACACAACCCAAAACTCAGTGGCCAAAAGCAACCTGCGTCCGCCCGGCACAGGAGCCTGCAAAGCAGAGGTCTGGGCTGGGCGGTTCTGGCCTAGGTGGGCCTCACTCGCCCCTGTCTGGGGCCAACCGGGGTGCCGCAGGTGCGGAGATGGAAGCTGGCACTGTTCTCTGCGTCCCTACATCCCCGTGCAGGCTGGCCCTGGAGGAGGCAGAAGTGGGCCGGTGCCTGTCCGAGCCTTGGCGGGACCACGCCTGCCCCCAAAGCAGGCCGCGTGGCCAGACCGAGGGCTGGGGCAATGGACCCTCCCCTCAGCATCCCCTCTGCACAGCCACTTGGCAGAAGGCTGAGGATTTGGAGGAGCAAAGGACTAGGACCAGTGTGACAGTCAGTCTGCCACCACCGGAGGTCTTGGTCGAAGCAACACCGCTCCGGAACACTCCCTCCCTCCCCAGCAGGACAGCATGCCTTTTGTTTGTTTGTTTTGCTTTGCTTTGGATTTTTGTGGGGTGTTTTTGTTTGTTTTCTTGAGACAGGGTCTTGCTCTGCTGCCCGGGCTGGAGTGCAGTGTTGGCATCATAGCTCACTGCAGCCTCCAACTCCTGGGCTCAAGTGATCCTCCTGCCTTAGCCTCCTGAGTAGCTGGGACTACAGGTGCCACCACCATGCCCGGCTAATGTTTTAAAAAAATTTTTTGTAGAGATGGGATTTCACTATGTTGCTCAGGCTGATCTCAAACTCCTGGGCTCAAGGGATCCTCCCGCCTTGGCCTCCCAAAATGCTGGGGTCACAGGCGGGAGCCACCGTGCCCGCTCCCTTCCTGTGTTCTACTAGATGCCTTGTGCCTTCGGGCTGCTGTGTTTGGGGGCGGAGGGTGCAAGCCCAGGCAGGGGTCCACTCACTCTAGAGGGCTCTGGGTGGAAGGCATTCCTTCTGGACTCCCGGCTCCCGCATCCCTCGCCCCCACGGGCCCCCCAGACTGACCAGCCACACCTTCCATACTGAGTACACCCCCATCACTGCACGCTCCCCGTGGGCTGGCCCGGGCCCCAGTGAGATCTGCACCTCCTGGACCAGCCAGGACCTTGGGCGCCCAGAGCGGGTGTGCAGGGCAGGGGCCGAGGAAACACTACCCCGGTGGGAGAGAGAAACCCGCCTCTCATACAACTCCCTTAATCTGGATGCAATTAGAGCAAACCAGCCAAAACCCTGCGGCAGCTGTTGCCCCGGGATTATTTCCAGCCAGCAAAAGGCATTAGGGTGATAATTCAGTCATTAGACTCCAAGCCTTCCCACCGCCAGGGCGTGCACACGGCGCAGTCAGCCCCGCACGCCCTCCTCAGCAACGCTGCTTATTTAACCCATTTTTTAAAATGACACTTAATGTTATCGGCCGGTGGACGTGGGCGCGCATACTTAGAAGTTGACGCGGGTCTGGCCCCCCTGCTAGTCTCTGCGCTGACAGTGCCACACAGCGACCGTCACTCGGGGCCCTGGGGACAGAGGTGCCTTTGACGGTGGTCCGCAGGCACCGAGGGGTGGCGTGGTCGGGCTGGACGATTGTGGTGGGGCCCAGCGCTCGCCTCCCAGGACCCCCACTGGGGCGATGGTGGCCCTGGGGGCAGGTGAGCCCTCAGTGATCTGGGCTGGAAGGAGCCTGGTGTCCTCCCCAGGGTGCAGAGGGAAATGGCGTGCTATTCCGGAAGGTTCTGAGTCACGTCCCAGCCAGGGAGACTCAGAACTCACAAAGTCGTGGGCAACTAGACAGGGAGGAGGGCCTGCAGTGGGGGCGGCCGCTCCGCGAGCAGCTTTGGGCGTGGACGTCATCAGCAGACAGTGCCACGAATCCGGGTGGGAGAGGACCTTGCCCCTTGTCCTGTGTCTCCCGTGGCCGCCCAGGCTGAAGCCCTGCAGGGGCGGCAGGGCGGCTGGGCAGGGTGAGGGTGCTGCTTCTGAAACAGGGGCTTCTCTCGGGCTAAGGGGCAGTGGCAGGCAGAGGGCGCCTGGCTCTGGCCTTTCATGGGTGGCCGCTGGGCAGGGAGGTGGGGGCAGCAGGACATGGGGTGAGGGCTGTACACCATGGTTGTGGGGCATGGGGCTCAGTTCCTGAAAGGCCCCTCTGAGCTCCCGTGTCTGCTGCTTGTTTGGCAGAAATAACTGGGAGGGGGGGGGGGGTGTGCAGCCCCAGGGTGATGGGAATCCACTTGTGGCCAGGCCCCGCGGAAAGCGGAAACTCCTTCCTGTCCAGCCTCCCCTTGCCCTGCCGGGAGCCTGGGGGTGCCGGGGCTCACTGGGCAGAAGCACCTTCCGCACGTCTGTCCAACAGGCCCCTGCAGGCCATTGTGCCTGGGGGGGAGACGGAGGGGGTCCCCTGGGAAAACACATGTGCAGGGTGCCGCCGGAGCCAAGGGGGCCAGGACCGGCCTGGCCCATCCCCAGAGTCCTGGGGAGTCGGACAGCCCCGACCCAGTTAGCCAGGCATGTGGCCTTTGCCTTCCCCAGCCTCGGTTTCCTCATCTGTAAAGTGGGAATCATGATGCCCGCCCAGGCTGCTGCTATGGGGGAACCGAGTGTGCGAAAGCTGCCTCGAGGCTGTTTACCAAGTCCCAGGGACCCGCCTGCCACTCAGGGAAGAGACCTCTGGCCGTAGCCTTCAGCAGCTCCCGGTCGAAGAGCAACCCCCGGTGGGGTTTGCAGTCAGCAGACCCTCGCGCTCCCTTCCGCCGAGCTGTGTGTCCCCAGCGGGCGGCGAACCTCTCTGTGCCTCCTGCGTGACATTCACTCCACGCCGCCCGCCCACCCCCGTGGTGAAGAAGCAGCAGCATGAAACACGTCCCCAGCCGCCCCGAGGCTCCGTGTGTGCCCGTGTGTGTGCACATGCGTGTGCAGAGCTCCCTGGGCGCCCCCTTGAATGAAGGGGTTCCTCCGGCCTCCCGGGTCTGAATCGGGGGCAGGGTGGGGGGCAGCCTGGGCGGAGCCGGGAGATGCGGACGGCCTGCAGACGCCCAGCCTTTTACATCCGCTGCGTTGACTCCCACGTCTCGAGTTCAAAGACAGACCCAGCACTTCGGGGGGAGGAGGACAGTTTTCTGTTGTTGTTGTTGTTGTTGTAGTGTGGTGGGAAATGCCATGGAAGTCCCGGCGTGACCAGGCAGTGGCTGACGTCCACGCAGCGATTTGTTCTCTGTGTCGTTTTGCTTTGTTGTTTAAACGCGGTCGCCCCCTGGTCAGGCCCAGGGCTGGCCACCGCGACCCCTCTAGCCATGGCCCCAGCAAGGCTTCCTGCTCTCTCTCGGATCCCACTGCAGAGTAAATAAAACCGTTCTGACGACAAACGGACGCTGCGCAGCACCTCTAGAAGGTTCCGTGGGGTTTGCTGGGTCGGACCTGGCGGGCGCCACGCAGAGAGGGCCTCTCGGAAGAGCAGGGACGCCCAGCCGGCCCGGGGTGGGGGCGGGGCAGCGAAGGGGAGCTGTGTGGGGGCCGAGGGGACCAGGAGCTGGAAGGGCTCGCCAGGGGTGGCACCTGGCCTGCGGGGGGGCAGGAGGAAGGGCTGCCCTGGGAGACGGTGGGAGAACTGGCGAAATGGGAAAGGGCCCGTTAGCCCCGGAGCCACTGGGAGCCCGAGCCCCGAGCCCGCGCCTGGAAACACAAACAGTGTTTCATTGGGCCTTAGCTGCCCGGGCTCCGGTTTCAGGAAAAGCCTGAGTCTTGCCATTTGTGGACTTTTTAAAGGAGGCAAACAAGGTGAATTTGACCTTGTTAGGGGTGGGAGTTAAAGGGAAAATTCAGGCATCAGGCTCTGGCGTCCAGGGTGGGCAGGTCACTCCTGGGTCTCCGGGAGCACCGGGCAGGGTGGCAAGTCCATCCCCCAACTGAAGTGCCCTTCTGGGGTTTTGAGCTGTTTTCCCCTTATTATATATTTCCACCGTTTTGCCTGCCGAGGGTTCGGGGTAATGTTAGTACCGTGTTTCCCCGAAAATAAGACCTACCCATAAAATAAGCCCCAGCAGGATTTCTGAGCGTTTGCGCAATATAGGCCCTACCCCGAAAATAAGCCCTAGTGCTGGGCGTGGCTACGCAGCGCATCTGCACAACCCACGCATTTCGTCGAGGAGCGGGAAAGAAGACGAGCAGCCCTTCTCACCTGCCCCGTGAGAGCTCTATGGCTCCACAGGAGAGATTGGGGCCGATGGTTCTAAAAGAAATAGGGTCGCAAGACATTCAGGATGGAATTTGGGGTCTGGAGAGTTATGATGATGTTCCAGAAGAAGACGACTTCACTCTATTTGAATAAATGTAGATGGTTGTACTTAAGAAAAATAATACATCCCCTGAGAATAAGCCCTAGGGTGTCTTCTTAAGGAAAAATAAATATAAGACCCTGCCTTATTTTCGGGGAAACACAGCAACTTGTCTATACCACCGTGGGCCTCGCGTCTGCAGGGTGCGTCTCGCCTCCCTCCCTCCTGGCCTGACATCTGAGGGCCTCGCCAGCCCTCTCCGAGTGCCAGGTGCCCCTGCCCAAGGCCGGGCAGGTGCCAGGGCACCTGGGGCAGGTGCCAGGACAGTCAGAGGCCTCTCCCAGGAAAGACGCCTGAACTGGCACCGCCCCCGTGCGTGGCGCTGGCTCGGTTACAGGACCCCCTGTCCACTTGGAAGCGGGAGGTGCTGCCTCCCCACGGTGCCTGCAGACCCAGCCCCAGCTGCAACCGCGATGGCCGAGGGGAGGGGAGGCGCCTGTGTGCGCAGGGCTCGGCCCAGCACCTCCACGGCATGGCCGCAGCAGCAGGAGCAGCAGGAGGGGTGCGGCTGTACCCAAGGGCAGGGGCCAGCTCGTCCTTGGGAAGGGACACCCTCCCCACCCCACAGGTCTGCCCTGTAGGGGCACGAGGCCTATCGTGACCCCAGCCTCGGGCCCCTGGCTGGCCCTGTCCCTCCCGGCTCCCTGGACGTGGCCGAGGCGGGATACAGCATCCAAGCCTTAGCTCTGCCGTAAGTAGCCGGCGTGCAGTGGCCAGTGCCCGGCCAGGGAATGTTTGCAGCACGGCGGGGCAGTGTGTGTGACCCGGCGTTCACACCCCAGCCAGCGGCGGAGGCCACATGGGGACGGACGTTCATCCGGCGTCTTGTTCACATCAGAGAGGGCGTCCTGTGCACAGCCCTATTGGCTGGGGGTTTTCCACATCATTCATTCATGCATTCGTGCATCCATGCAGCTAGCACCGTCACACTGTGTGCTCGCCCCAGGGAGGCAAGGCAGGGGCACATCGGGGTTGCTTGGTTTCCGGAACAGACGTGCATGGAGCCTGCAAACCCTCAGATGAGCAAAGCTGCCCTCCTGGTGCCCAGGTGAGGCGACGTGGACCTCGTGCCTTTGGGGCCGGCTTGCTGGGCTCCCCACTGTCTCCACAGGTGACTCTTGCTCCAAAGGCTTGGGTGAGCAGGAAACGTCACTTACCTTATTTCATTTCCATCAAGTCGCACCCCAGCACGACCCCCGCAACCCAGTGCCGGCGTCTCCTCCTCCACCCGCCCTCCTCCACACGATGAGCCAGGGCTGCGGGGGGGCTCTCTGGCCTGGCCCCTGCTGTCGCCGAGATACCCTGGGTCCAAATCCAACGTCTCCCGAGGTCTGGCTCTGCTGCTTTTTTGGCTGGGGCTCTGGCGCCCAGGACACCTGCATCTCGTCCCCGTGAGAGTCGTCCCGGGCGTCCCCACCCCACACACATGCAGGAGGGAAGCCCTAGACCCCAGGGCCACCGTGGGGCCCTCTCCCCGACCTGTAACCACTTCCGTGCCCTCTGCCCACCAGAAGCCACCTGCCAGGGACCTCGCGGAAGCGTTCCGAGTCTGGCATCCGACACTTGCAATGGCCATGGCTCTTCCTCCATCCACGCCCCCCCCCGCTGCCCCCCCACCGTGGTCCTCCTCCTCCGCGTCTCCGCAGAGCGCCCGGCTCCCCCGGCTCCCGGGGCGTGCACCATGTAATTTAGACAAAGTGGTTTGAAAATATGCCATTCAGGTTTTGAATGGGGAGCGAAGTCTGCCTTGACAGGTCAGATGCCATCAGCTCTTCAACGCGGAACAAAAGAAGGCGCCTGATATCTGGAGCCGTTAGAGAGAATGACTCAATGATTTTCCTGATGGGGCGTTTGGAGGCTGAGAAGAGGATGCCGCCACGGGGCTGCCGCGGCGCGGGCTCCCCAGGAAGCAGGCGCGGTGTCGAAGCCCCCCGGCAACGAGGGGCGCGTGTGGGTCAGCAAAAGGGGCAGCCCCCACCGGGCCCACACGCACAGCTCACTGATAAAGCTCTCGATTCCTGGCCACGGGGAAGCGCAATAGAAAAAGACACTGAGGGTCCTAGTGGCTGCAAGCCAGTGGTGAGTTTTCAATCTAACGGGAGCCCTGCGGCGGGCCAGGGCCAGCAGTCCTTGCAGGGTGGGAGGTCAGAGCTCTGACCAGGTGCACTGGGGGTCTGTGGCTGGTGCCTGGACACCAGCTGCAGGGGGCAGGTGGAGGCTTCTGAGAGCGGCTCCCAAGGCCTCAAAAGCATATAGGACGGGGCCTTGTTTAAAATAAAGACTGAAGCATAATAAAGGTTATCAAGGGCTAATGAGTCCGTGGAGTGAGCACCAAGCAGCCCTTCCCCATTGTCTGGTGGGGAGAACTGGGCCAGGGCGCTAGTGGCCGCATGAGGAGCTGCCCAGGGGCCAGCACCAGGAGAGCCACTGTTGGTGGCCCTTCCACTAGGCCTTCTGGACCCCTAGGGTCCCGGGCGTAGGCTGCCGGTATGGACACGTGTCCTCGGTGGGGAGACACCCGCCGCTGACTCGTCCCAGGGTGCGGAGGGTCCACAACAGGCGGGTGGACGCTGGGGTGGACAGTCCCCTTCGGTGTGGCTCAGTCTCCTCCGTGTGAGGGAATCCAGCCCACGTGAGCACGACTCACGGAGACACAAAACCTACCGGCCACACGTGTCTCGGGGTGGGTGGGTGGTGGCCAGATGGGGTCTCCCTGAGCAGTGTCCAGCTGTCCGGCCTCCACCCTCTATCTGCCAAAACTGGAAACCTCCTGAAATACCGTGTCGGTGACCCACAGAGCCCCAGGCCACGGGACTGCCACCCACGCACCTGCACAGGAGGGCGCACACCTGGAGACTCCTCCGGGCACGTGTGGCCCTTCTTCCAAGCCCGGGCATCCTCTCAGTTTTCTGATAAACCCCCAGCTTCTGCCAAGTGATGCATTTAGGTGGCAGTTTCCCAGGTCCGTGTCTTCCCACGTGACCTCCTGAACCAGGAAGGCAGAATGAACTTCCGGCCTCAGAGTCAGCCAGCCTGAGAGAGTGGGGGCAGGGCGGGAGCTCCACTGGGACAGGGGCAGGTGGGCGAGGAGGTGCCCAGGGCAGGTGAGCTGCCTGTGTCCAGGGAGGGTGAGATGAAGAACCGAGGTCTTCTGCACGATGGGGGTGGGGGTCTTTCAGGGTCGGGGAGTCCCCCAGACTGGATTCGGATCCGTGGTTAGTGCAGGTGGGGCCAGGTGCCGCCCGCACAGGTGTTTCTGCAATGCCCGCAGGTGGGACAGAGGCTGGGAGCTGGCCCCCCACCTCCTGCCTGCAGCCCCTCCCGACCTCTCTGCCTCCCCTCCCCCACACAGTGGCCACAGGGCAGCGGCCCACCCACTCCCGGGATCCTGCAGACGTGAGAGTGTTGGCAAAGGGACCGCTGCCCTTCCCGCGACCCTTTGAACCGGGGCGCAGCTGCCAGGGCAGCCCCAGCGAGGTCCCCTGAGGGTGAGGGGCCCCCGGGGTCTGAGACTCAGCTACTGGTTCACCAGATAGCCTGGTCCTCTGGGCCTCCACACGGAGCCCCCTACCCTATCACGTACCTGAAACTGACCCACAACACCAAGGTCAGTTTGTAGGGTGGGCGGCCAGTTCCCCAAATCCGGACAATACAACGATGGAGACTCCCTGTGGCTTCCCCGAGTGTACCCCCCCCCACGCCCATGGTACCAGGCATGGACGGTACCTGAGAGACTGCGGTGCCCAGACAGCACTGGGACCGCCCTAGGCTGTGGGCCTTTCTAGAAAGCACGTTCCAAAGCTTGGGTTGGGGCCTGCTTGGCAGAGGGCATCTTAGGCAGAAAGGGGGCTCCCCTCTGCCCTGTGGGGCGCCGAGAAGGGAGGTGGCCTTCCCGAGGTTGTCCCGCTGTCCCGACGCTGCCAGCCGCGGCGTTTCCATGCCCCCAGCCTCACGAGGTCAAAGGAGCGAGGGGTCCCCGCCGGGCGGGGCAGAAGGAGGCGCGTGCAGGCACAGTGGGACCTGGCGTCCTCAAGTATAATCCTCCGCTGGTCCCCATTTCAGTAGGAAGACGGCCGGCCGCCCAGATGCACCCCGTAGCTGCGGACGGGGCTTTGTTGCAGTTTCTTTTGATTTCACACCCAGCGGCCTCTTCTCAGGCTCAGCCACCTCCGCCTCAGAGCCCAAGTGCCGCAGCGACCGCCCAGAGTGGGGGCGGGGAGGGCGCCGAGGGAGGGGGCATGGGGGCAGGGAACCGGCCAGGGTTGCGGGGAGGGCGCCTGCGTCCCTCCGGCCCACCCGTCTAAGCGCATCCGGTGTGCTGCAGATAAATATCAATCAGCAGGTGACAGCCGGAGTTTGGGAGAATCTGATTAGAAGGACACGGTGCGAGCCGGCGGCTTTGCCAAGGAGTCACTCCGGCGAATCCCGAGGGCAGAGGGAGCTCCAGCAGGAGGATGTCCCTGCCCATCCCCGTGGCCGCCCACTTGCCGGAGAGTTCTGCACGCCGGCCAGGGCGGCAAGGACCTGCGAACCCCTGAGCCCCCGCCCCAGCGAGCCAGCGCCTCCCTGGAGCAAGGGCCCCTCGCCACCCCGCAGGGGCCCAGCCCTCCGCCACCAGCCTCCCTCTGTCCGTCCCTGCCCGGCTGACCTCTCTCTACAAAGCCTGAGCAAGCCCCAGCTGCCTCCAGAGGCCGAAAGAAGGGACGCTTGGGCCCGGGAGGAACACCAGGCACCTGGGGGCCCGGGCGGGCGCCGAGCACCTCGGTAACGCCCACAGCCGTGACGCGTCCCAGTGCGCTGAGAGCTGGCGCTGGTCTCCGGCAAACCTCACCAGCTGTGGACCCACGTCCAGGGCTGGGCCTGGACCCCACCCCAGAGCCCAGGCGGGGTCTGTCTGCCCCACGGGCCCCTTGTCCTGGGGACTCAGGCTGGCCGGGCCTTGTGAGCTCCCGGTGTTCCTTGGCGGTCGTCGGCTCGGCCTGGCTCAGCCGGAGCTGGAAGGGCCGCAGGGACAGGCAGCCCTGGACAAGGACATGCACAGCCTCGGACCTGGGCTGGGAGCGCCGGCCCCCGGCCCCCTGGCCCCCGGCCCCTGGCCCCCGGCCCCCGGCCCCCGCCCCGGCCCCGGGCAGACGGACGGACGGCCTATCAGGACAACAGCGTCACGACCGCTCTGTCTTCTGTATTTGGGTAAACAGAGCCCTGTGTCCAGTGGCCACTGTCCCAGGCTGTCTGCGGGACACCCCCAAGCTCACCCTGCCAGTCGGGACGCCTCCTGGGGGGCTCCTGGAAGAGTTATTAAGTGTCTTATAGTCGGGTGGGGGGGACCTCAAGGTCATCAGACCCACTCCGGGCTGGGGTGCGACCCGCCCTGTGGGCTGCCCCTTCTCTGTCTGGACTCTCCCGGCCACCTGGGGGTGAGGGACGGGCCACGCGGGGCGGGCTCTCCCCCACGTCCCCCCGCCTCACTCCTCCCCACCTTACCCCACCTGCACCTCATTTCCCGCCCCTGCCTCGGAGAGCTGTGTCCTGCACGGGGGAGCAAGGCCTGCGCTTGCACCTTGCCCCGAGCGCCCTGTCCCTGCCGGGCACGTCACGCCATCTCTCTGACCTCAGTGGGCTCCTGGCACACTGCTTGTCCCCCCGGAAATGTGGGGGGCTCCAAGGAAATGAAGTCGGCTCCTCCCCCAAATCAATGCATCCACGCCCTCAGTTTCACCCCCGCCCCCGGCTTCTCTGTCCACACCCACCTCTGTCCCCCCACCGGCCCCCCCACGCCTGGACACCCCCACCTCCACCACTGAGGCAGGCCGGTGACCCCACCTGGCCCGGGGAGCTTCGGCCGCACTGCCGGCCCGCCTGCGAGTCCCCCACACCCGCTCGGGCCCTGGCCTGCGCGGCCTCTGGGTGTTTGCCGGGTAATAATTAATAACCCAGCCCCCCCGGACGCTGGGCAAATACCGTCTGAATGAAGGAACGTCGCCACCAGTATGGACACATGTCAGAGTACACAGACCATAAAAGAGGCCGTGACAAGTGCCGATGGGCCGATAAGATTAGAGCCCTGAGCGCCGGGGCCGCGGAGCCAGTCACAGAGGCGGGCGGGGGGCCGGAGACGCCGAGCTTGGGAAGGGTCTCGCTGCCCCATGGGGTCTCCTGGGCACCAAGGGTCGTTTGTTCTGATCAAGGCCTTTCTCTCTCGCTGTGTGTCCTGGGGCCAGTGTCTCAGCTTCTCTGAGCCTCACTCTGCTCCCCCCATGAAAGGCAGAGAGTAAGGGCAGCCGTGGCTAGCACTCGTTTCAGGAATGGGATGAAAAGCGTGACATAGCAGGTGCAGAGCACGGCCGGGTGCTGGGCACGGGAGGCCCCGGAGCACACAGCGGCGGGGAGCTAGCTCCGTGCACACAGCCTCCTTGGCCTGGGCGTCCCCACCTCTGCTGCCCTGCACAGCCCCAGCCAAACATGGCCATGCTCTGGGCCTCACCTACCACGGGCGAGGTGACAACCTCACAGCAGGCACGAGAGGGGAAGACCAGGGGACGGGATGGCGGTGCTGGCCCAGCTGTCTCTGTCCATGGCTTGCCCGGCCCTGACAGCACCCGGCAGACCAGCAGCTGCCGGACCATTTCACAGAGGAGGAAAAGGAGGCACAGAGCTTGGGGACAATTTGGCCTGAGTGTGGCCAGCTGCAGAGGGAACGGCTCCGGCTCAGAGGCAACCCGGGCGGGTGGGGCAGTGAGCCCAGCGCAGGGTGGGGGCACGGACTCAGAGGGGCAGAAAGGAGGGGCATCCCGGGCTGGGAAGTCTGCCTGGGCCTGGCCGCCGCCCAGGGTCACTGCGAACCCGTGCCCAGCCCCACGTGGCCAGCGAGGGAGTCCTGGGTCTAGCCGCCCACCATGGCTACTGTGACACTCAGGTCTCCGGCCCCAAGGCGGCCACCATGTACCCAGCCCCGGCCAATGGGGGTTGGGGGACCTGGACAGAGACGCCTCCTGCAGCCCTGCGCACCTGCCGCTTGTGGCCCAGGCCAGGCAGCGAGCAGGGGCCTCCCGAGTGGCTCCGTGGCTGTGTATCCTTCGCTGGGCTGACTTCTGGCAGGGGGGAAGGGGGCATCGGGGCAGAGCTGGCCTCACTGGGCTGGGGAAGGCGGTGGCAGGGGAGGGGTCCCACAGCCCCATGGAGGGATGAGGCATCTACGAGGAGGGACTCTGCCCTGGGACGATCTTGTGTCCCTGGGGGGGCTGCTGGCCAGGAGCCACCATGTGGGGGGAGGGGCATGGGACCCCTCCCAAGCCCAGGAGGCTGGGGAGCTCTGGAGGCTTGACTGGCAGGTGTCCTCCCTGCCCCTAACCAGCCTACCCCAGTAGGGGAGCTCCAAGGTCCAGGGGTTCCCTGTGCCTGTGCTGCTGGCACCCCATGCCTTTGGCCCTGTGGACCCCAGATGCCGTCTGCTCCCAGCAAGTGGCGGGTGCCCACTGGGGAAGGGCCAGGAACCGGCACGGGGCTCTCTGGCTGCCGGTCGGCAGACGGAGGGGCAGGCTGCTGCAGCAATTCAGTTTGGAAAGGTGACCCCAAGATGGCAAGAGCACCAGATCCAGAAAAAGGGGGGACCTGAGCTTTTGGGTGGTCAGTCTGTACAGCGAGGGCTGGGCTGGAGCTAACTCAGAGGGCGGAGACTTTCTGGGCACCCACCACGTGGCAGGGACCTGGCTGAGCACTCGCCGTCATTCCTCACAATGGCCACGTGCAGGGGTGGGGGGAGGCCATGATTACCCGTTTTCTAGATTAGGGAACTGAGCCACAGAGAAGTGAAGCAACCTGCCTGAGGTCGCACAGCTGGGTTCAAATCGGGGCAGCCTGGCCTGGAGCCCGCACCCGAAGCCAGTAGGGGTCTCTGCGGGCCCCACTCACCTTCTACCTCTGGGCTGCTAATGCCAAGGGGAGTGACAGCTCAGGACAGGTGTCCCCGGGAAGAATCTGCCAGATGGGGGTCTAGGCACGGGGGTGGGGGCGGCCTTGACAGCACTGAGCCCTGGGGAGGGGCAACGCAGTCCCCACCGCACCTGGCCGGGGGCCCACTGATGCCGTCAGAGAGAACGCTCGGACCGGCCAGCGGGAAGGACGCAGGAAGCTCAAGGCCACCGGCAGTGCTTCCTGCAAACAGACACCCAAGGACGGTCCCCCGGGATACATGGGGAGCTGCGTGACACGAAGGAAAACCTGGAGCCCACGGCTCTGAGTTCAGGTCCCAGCAGCTGGTCCCCATCTCTGTGCCTCAGTTTCCCTGCCTGCAGGAGTGGGAGGAGGGTGTGAAGAGGCCAGGAGACACCCCAGGCAAACAAAGCGGCTGTCATAGTGCCCGTGCCTGGGTGCCCTCGTGGAGGTGTGAGTGGCTTCAGAGAGGGGGCTGGACCACCCCGTGCGGACAGGGAGCCGGGCGCCGTGGGGGACACGGAGCCATGCCCCTTCCTGGGAGCCGTGAAGACACACACAGGGACCCGCCACGCCTGGTGGCGAGGGGCTGGTCAGCCCCGGGGCTTGGCCGTGGCCCGAGGGGCCGCCCACCTCCTTGGCTATCTCTCGGCCTTGAACTTTCCTGTTCCGTTTTGCAATCGGCATTTCTAGACCCTTCTTATCACCGGGAGACTTCTGACAACAATGGCTGATTGTGCTGCTCTCCGGGTGCGGCTAAATTCCTGGGCACCCCCCACACTTTTTTTTTTGTATCTTTGGAACTATAATGGATCCCATTATGATGGCCAGCTCAGGGGACAGTGTGGCCCCTGAGTTCAGAGGCACGAAAGGGGCGGGTAATAGGAGCTGGTGGGGGATGGAGGGTGGGGGGACCCCAAGGCACCAGGCCTTGGGACGACCGAGGGAAATCTCAGAGCCACTCAGCGGTGTTGCTCCACGCAGGTCGCCCGGAGACACCGTTGCCTTGACTGGCTGGGTTTGAAAATATATAGTTATTGGTCAAACCACAAATGTTTATTTTTACTCCATTATAAAGAAATAAAACAGGTTGTCAATTTCCATCGCTGCACTGCCCCGGTGCACGGCCAGTGGGACGCAGCAGCCGGGCAGAGCTGATCCGGGGTCATCTGAGTGTGAAGTGACAACAGCCACTGTTGTCAGAAATATGCCCCGGGGAGGCCGCCGGCTGTGTGGGGAGCCAGCCTCCTTGACCAGGCTGGGGGGACCAGAGTCAGACAGGACGGGGGCTTGGCACGGCTCTGTGGCCCGGGCACGCGGGCTCCCCGGGGTGCACGCTCTGTCAGCAGGGCAGGCGGCGGGGAGCCCAGCCCGCTGGGGCGAACCCCCGTCATCGGGTAGGTGCCGGACACCAGTGCCCCCGCCTGGAGCTCTGGGTGCCACCTGCCACCACGGTCCCCTCAGCCCCAGGGGACTTCCTGCCTCACCCGGGCTCTGAGAAAACCCCGGGAGGGATTTCTTAGAACGTTCAGCAGTTGGGGCACAGCCCAGGACTTGGCAGGGGCCCCGGCCACCGGCACAGGGAAACAGATCAAGTTCTGAGGCCTGGGAGCCAGGCGTGCTGGCGGGGGACCAGCGGGGCGGGCCATGCCGGGTGTGGACGCCGGGACCTGCCACTTCGAGAGGAGCTCTGGTGGGCCTCCTGCCATGCCTCCCCGTGTGCAGGGCAGCACCTCCAGGGCCAGGCCTTCCGGCACTGGCTAGGCAGGGTTAAAGGGGAACGGGTCCGGCTGGCATTACCGCCAGGCCTAGGACAGGGAGAGGGCTCACCAAAGGTCGTTGCTGTTGTCAAAGAAACAAATGCGCTTAGAGACACTGGCCTTTGCTGTCCTCGGGCACCGTCATCCCACCGGGTCTTTCCGCACTCGGAGCAGGGAGGGGCAGGCTCCAGCCTGGCCCCGGGCCCATTTCCTGGCAGGGGCCGAGTCCCCTGGCTGCCTCAAGGCCCACGTGCCACAGAGACTCACCTGTCCGAGGCTCTACTTCTGCTCTGAGCCCCGTCTCATCCTGGGACAGAGGCCGCCCAAGGCCTCTGGGACAAAAAACTGGGCATCGGCCCCTGCCCCAGTGTCACCTTCCCGGGTGGCAGGGAGGCCTGGCCAGCAGGGGCTCCTGATGGACTCGGCCTTGGAGGGCAGGAGGGGCAGGCGGGGAGGGGCCCACGTCGGGGACATTCGGAGACCACAGGCGGGGAGCTGGGAGCAGCCGGAATCCCCGTGTGTGCCCAGCCTCTGGCGGCAGGGCAGCCCGTCTAGGACTCCACGGAGACTCGCTGAGTTCTCTCCTAGACAGAGCAGTGAGCTCCCCGTCACTGTCCAGTGCAAGATAGCCAGGGGGGGGGGCGCGCCTTGGCAGGCCCAGGGTTCCCCAGATGACCTCTCGGGCCTCCAGGAAGGCCAAAGCATCTGGGAGCTCAGCTCAGATGGGGGTGGGTGGGACGGGGGAGTTCAGGCCAAGGGCTGAAGGAGCAGCCGGGCCCTCGGGAGGAGCTGGAAATGCATGGTGTGCGTGTCCCGCCTGGCAGGGCAGGAGCCGCCGGGCAGAGCGAGGCGTGACGGGCTGCGGTCTGGCCTGGACGGGGCCCTGCAGAGGACAAGACTGGAGGCCTCCTGCGCACAGGACACAGCGGGGCGCAGACTGCACTCCCGGACCCCGAAGAGGCCACCGTGTTTGGGGGAGTCGTCAAAGCAGGTGGGGTCAGCTGGGGGGGCTTCCCGGGACAGGTGACCCTCCTGCTGGGTGGAGGATGTCTCCAAGTCTCTCCTGGGGACATCCTTCTCTCAGGAGAGCAGCCGCAGGCCCCTTCTCAGGGACACCAGGGCTGGCGGGTCACCCAGCCTCTTGCCAAACAGGTGGCTGTTTTTTCCCCCCAAATGATTTATCGACGTGAAGCACACATTACATAAAATCACACACACACACACACACCATTTTTTTTTCTTTTGAGACAGAATCTCACTCTGTTGCCCGGGCTACAGTGAGTGCCATGGCGTCAGCCTCGCTCACAGCAGCCTCAGACCCCTGGGCTCAAGCGATCCTCCTGCCTCAGCCTCCCGAGTAGCTGGGACTACAGGCATGCACCACCATGCCCGGCTAATGTTTTTCTATATATTGTTTTAGTTGGCCAATTAATTTCTTCCTATTTTTAGTAGAGACGGGGTCTCGCTCTTGCTCAGGCTGGTCTAGAACTCCTGACCTTGAGCGATCCCCCCCCACCCGCGCCTCGACCTCCCAGAGTGCTAGGATGACAGGTGTGAGCCACCGCGCCCGGCCAAGATCACCCCTTTTAAAGTGTGCAACTCGTTCCCTTCACCCTCAACTGTAAAAAAGAAGAATAAAAAAAAAAATAAAAAAAATAAAGTGTGCGACTCAGTGGCGTCTAGCACACTCACGGCGTCAGTCAACCATCTCTCTGTCGAGTCGCAGAACATTTTCGTCACCCCGGAAGGAGACCCCTGCTCATCACGCAGTCCCTCCCCCTTCCCAGCACCCTCCCCGAGCCGGCAGCCCCCAGTCTGCCTTCTGCATCTACGGATGCGCCGAGTCCAGATGTTCCGTAGTCTGAGGCATTTTAAAAAGAGGATTAAAAGAGCAAAATGCCGACATTGGGTTCCACTCCGCTCCCCCCCCCACCAACCGGCACATTCCAGCTGTGTGGGCTTGAGCGCGGTGCTGCCCCTCCCGGCTCAGTTTCCCTGTCCGGAAAACGGACGTAAGGGCGCCTGCGACAGGCTTGTCGTGGGGATGAAGGGGCATCCACGCGCAGTGCGGCGCCTCCGTGCGTCTAGCTGCCGTGGTCTCAGGTCTCAGGTGTCAGGACGGGGAGGGACGGGGCCAGCTGGGGCCTGGAGGGGCAGGCCTGGCTCTCCCCGGGCGCAGCCTGTGCACGGAAGCTCAGCAGGCCACAGCGCCGTTCCAGCTCTGTGCCTGCCACCCCCCACTGCTGTGACGTTCAGCCTCGACCTCCCCATCTGTGGAATGGCAGTGCAGACCTCACAGGGTTGGAGGGACCCTGTCCCAGAGGTGGGGGGCCGGGGGAGGGGAGAGTCTCGGGAAGGTGTATGCTGCCTCCCAGCAGGGCTGCGGTAGGGGCCAGGGTGGCTTCGAGGGGAGATTCCCGGAAGGGGTGACAGTGAGGTGACACAAGGCCATGGAGATGGGGTAGAGGGCTGGGCCTGCAGCTGGCAGGCAGGGCCCGGCTCCTCTGGGGTTGTCCCTTTAAACAAGTGGCTGGACGCTGCCTGTCCCGGCTCCCCTTCCCCGGCCATCCATCAGCTCAGCCGTTCCCTCCGGAGCCCGCCAGCCAGTGGCCATAAACGAGCCCAGCCCCTCCTCTGCGCGTCGCCAGGTTTTATGTTGTAAGAACACCGTGGGGCGTCTCAAACGCGTCGCTAATGACAGGCATCATGAGGCAATAAAGTGATGGGGCTGGCGGGAGGGGCTGGCGGGCAGGGCGGGGCGCCTCCCCGCTCCCCTGACGGTGGCAGGAGCTCCCCGAGAATTGATTAGTCTTGGACGTGCTGACCTTTTTGTTCTTGAAAAATTGCTTTTGAGCAGCTGAGGCAATAAAAGTGAATTGATTCAGAGAGAACGAGGGTGGAATTTGCGTTGGGCAAGGAGCGGGCGGACAAACGTCGTGATGTCAGCACAGCCGCCCCCAGCCCCGGCCCCGGCCCCTGGCGACAAGAGGGCAAGCCCTGGGGAAGCGGGGCGGGTGGCAGGCAGGGGCTGGCAGGGCCTGGCGCATGCACATGCAGGCAGAGGAGAAGAAATACATCCTGAAAAGGGAGCGAGGGGGATGAAATAAAATGATGGGGCGGGGGTGGGGGTGGGGAGGTGTAGGGGAGGAAGAGGCCCAAAGGAAAAAACCTCGGGGCAAAGTAGCAAGGAAGATTTCAAGGACCTGAAGTGGACCCAGAAGGGAGAGGCCCACAGGCCCACTCACAGCAGGACAACCACACTCAGCCCCACAAAGCCTGAGTCCGTCCCCATTTCATAGGAAGCCGAGGCCCAGAAAAGTCAGGAAGCTGCTGACAGTCACCCTGCTGGGAAGTGGCACAGCCCCATAGTGCCCTGAAGCTATGTGGGGTCACCATGGATGTTGAGAAGGCACTGGGGGGGGGCTCTCCCTCAGTTTCCAGATAGCAAGGCGCAGAGAAGATGAGCCTCACAGCCAAGGCTGCCAGGGACAGAGCGGTGGCACTGGGTGGCAGCCGTCCTGGCTGCGTCTAAGCCTGTGCGCCCACCCTCCCGGCACCCCATGCTCCTCACCATGGTCCTTGGTGGGAAACCACGGAAGGCTACGTCTGTAGAAGCTCCCATGGCTCTCGGAGGCCTAAGGTGCAGTGTGAACCGCCCAGGAGAGGGGTGAGGCCGCGGGTCACCACGGCAGCGGCCAAACCCCCTCCTACCAGAGTCGGGGGGTGCAGCCGTTTCCCGAGCTCACGGGCCACACTCCTGCGCTGGTACTTGGGTTGGTTGGACTGCTCGGTCTCAAGTGGGGAGGAAAGTCCAAATCAGGCTGGTGCAGGAAGTGGCTGACAACCCCTAGAAATGCAGGCACCCCCGGGGAAACCCCTAATCAGCCAGGTGCGGTGGGGGACCAGCCCCCGAGGACTAGGCAAGGTAGGGCCCTCAGCCCCCAGCAGCCCCCAGTGGGGCCAGCCCAGAGTTGGACGTCGTTTTAGACAGCCCGGATCCCACGCAGCACCGCGGCCCGCCGCCCAGGGCACTGGCTCTGCTGGGGCGCCCTGCTCTCCCTCCCGGGAAGGGAAGGGGCTAGTTAGGGCCCCAGCGGGCAGCCTGGGTTTCCGCCTGCTTGGCGGCAGCACGTGTCCGCCCAGGTGCCCGCCAGCAGCTCCAGCGAGGGGACCTGGCGCGGGCCCTGGAGCAGGCTGCCTTTCCCTCTGCCAACCGCACGCACCCCGCCCCCGCCGCCGCAGCAGGGGCTGAGGAGCGCAGGCGCCTCCGCCCCCCTCGGGGCTCCCCGGGGCGCGGGGGCCTGGGGTGCGCAGGTTGCCGGGCGACCGCCCGTTGCCAGTGGAGACGTTCACGCACACGCCCCCCGGGGCGGCCGCGGGCACTGCGCTGGGACCCTCCCCCACCCCACGGCTGCACCCCCGCCTGCGCCCTCCAGCCCTCAAGGGCCTGCACATGCCCACTGCGCGGCGGGGGTGGGGGCGGGGTGCCAGAGGGCAGCAGGACGCCCTCCTCCCCCCACGGCCGCTGACATTTGAGCAAGAGCCGCCTGGGCCTGCGGGACTCCAGGCAATGAGGACCCCGAGTCCCCAGTCTGGCTCCTGCCTTTCCAGCTGTTTTGCTCTGACAGTCCCCAGAAGATGGAAGGGGGCATCTTTCAAAGGAGATCGGATGCCTCCTGCGGGGAAACTGAGGTCCAGAGCCCGTCCATAACTTAGCCAAGGTTTTATCGTGAGTTGCAGGCAGAGCTGGGCCTGGAACCCAGGCCGGTCACCCCAGTCTCTGCTGCTCTTCCCACTGCCCACAGGTAACTGGCCTGCGGGTGACACCAGGCAGGGCCCCTCCCTCCCTGGCTGCACACCCCGCAGGCCGGGCGCAGGGCCGAGGAGCTGCTGCTCGCTGGCAGGGAGAGTCCCGGCGCTGGCAGGGATGGAGAAGGCTGGAGGGTGTGCAGAGTTCAGCGGGGAGGGCCATGTGGCCGCGTTCTTGGGACTGGCTGCCAGGTGCAGCCTGACCTGTTCCGCCCCAGCTGGGCTGTCTTACTTCCTCAGAGCAGAGGCACCTGGGGAGGAAGGAGCAGGGGGCCAGGACTGGGGGGACCCTGGACTCCAGGATAGCCACCTCCTGCAACAGGGGACCCAGGCAGCAGTGGCCAGGGCAGTGAGGACAGGGGATGCCACCAGACTGGGTTTGAACTCCAGGGCCCCTTCCCCTGCAGGCCCGGCCTGGGCAGCTGGTGGAGGCTGCCAGGGGAGGTGTCCTCCCCCTGTCTTGACATGGGGCCCCAGCAGGTGGCCTCCACCCCTAGGGGCCACAGATCCTCTCTTTGGTGTCCCTCGGGGCTCCGAGAATCCTGTGCCCACCCATGTTCAGCGAAGGTCACCAAGTAACTCATCTGTGATTGCTCAATCGCCAGAGAGTCATTCAGCAATTTCCAGTCGTCCCAGTCCTGTTGTGACAAAAGTCCTCTGAAATTATTATGGGATTCAGAGTAAGCCTTGTCCTTATCAGACACCCGAAATGCTACTGCCATCTAACTCATACAGGCCTGTGAGTTTCTATGGTTTTAAAAGGACACTCCCTGGCCGGGCGCGGTGGCTCACACCTGTAATCCTAGCACTCTGGGAGGCAGAGGCGGGTGGACTGCTCAAGGTCAGGAGTTGGAAACCAGCCTGAGCAAGAGCAAGACCCCATCTCTACTAAAAATAGAAAGAAATTAATTGGCCAACTAATATATGTAGAAAAAATTAGCCAGGCATGGTGGCGTATGCCTGTAGTCCCAGCCACCTGGGAGGCTGAGGCAGGAGAATTGCTTGAGCCCAGGATTTGGAGGTTGCTGTGAGCTAGGCTGACGCCACGGCACTCTAGCCCGGGCGACAGATTGAGACTCTGTCTTAAAAATAAATAAATAAATAAATAAAAGAACCCCCTCCCCCGAAAAGTCGGCCCCCTCTGATCTAGCTGGTGCACCCACCACCACCTGCATCTGCCTCTCTCCCCAGCAGCTGAGGTTGGTGGAAGAGGGGAGCCCTCTCTGTGGGGACAGCCCCACTTGTCCCGGTGGTGGCCTGTGTGTCGTCCACTCACATGTCCTGACTGGGCTGGCCCAGGGCACAGGGCACAGGAGGGGCGGGGCCAGTCGGGACCCAGGACCGCAGGTCCACTGCCCCAGAGGGATGGAGCAGGAGACAGTGCACTTCACACCAGCCTGGGCACGACCGAAACAGGTGCTGCTCGGAGGGAGTCTGGAAACGCCGGGGTGGTGGGGTCCTGCCTTCCGCAGAGGACACGGCGTGTCTGTGGGTGACGATTTGCCCGTGTGTCTGTGTGGGGTGGGTGTGTGCATGTGCACCGTGCACAGGGAGATGTCCGGTGTGTGGCGCGCGCACACGTGCGCACACGGGCACGCACACAGGGCAGCGTCTGGGTCACTGCCTTTCCAGGGACTGTTGGTGACACACTAAGCACTCTGCAAGGGAAGGGGCTTTCCAGGGACCCCGAGCAGCGTCCAGCCGGTCACTCCTGCCCCGTGACCAGAACTGCTGCCTCCCTGCCCTGGCACACAGGAGGGAAATAGACACAGCTCCCCCCCACCGGGCCCCAGTTTCACTTCCCACAGACACCCCCTCTTCCAGCACAGAGTCCCTGGGGAGATGGCTTGTTGGGGTGACCTGCCCGTAGCTTTGGTGCTTGACCGTGGCTGAGAATATTTTGGGCGCTGCCTTTTAGAATCGGTTTGACGAGACACGTGAAAACTCCGCTCCCGTTACTTTGCAGCCTGATTCAGGTTTTGCTTCCTTTCTCTTTTTTTTTTAAATTTTAAGCCAGGGTCTCAGTCTCTTGTGTGAGCTAGAGTGCAGTGCAGTGACGTCACAGTGACATCGTCATAGCTCACTGTAGCCTCAAACTCCTGGGCTCAGATGATCCTCCTGCCTCAGCCTCCCGAGTACCTGGGACTACACGTGTGTGCCACCACTCCTGACTAACTTTTCTATTTTGGGTAGAGAAGGAGTCTCATTATGTTGCTCAAGCTGATTGAACTCCTGGCCCCAACTGGTCCTCCTTCCTGGGCCTCCCAGAATGCTGGGACTACAGGCAGGAGCCTCCGCGCCCAGCACTGGTTTTGCTTTCAGCTGGACAGTACGTCCTTCCAAGCAGGACTGCTCACTTTTTTGGCCACGCCTGGGTGGCTCTTTCCGATAATCGTCTCCATTGTCAGGGAATGATGGTTTCCCACCGGAAAGGACCTCCCGGGAGCACGTGTTGGGTGCTGGGAGAGGAGTTCCAGACGTGTCCCCCAGCTTCAGCAGGGCCATGGCACTGGCAGGACAGCCGAGCATGCGGGGAGGCAACGGTCCCATCTGTGTGTCACCCCCCAACATTTGTTGATCCCCTCTGGCCAATGCTGACAGCACTGGGGTACCCTCTCGGGTGGGGTGGGTCTGGGGGAAGACCCAGTGCCCGTGGGCCCCTCTGGTAGCACAGCATGGGCGTGCAAAGGCCGGGAGGGCACTAGGGTCCAGCTCACAGTCCCCCTTTAGACCTGACCGGGCCAAAGCAAGAGCACGCCCCAGACAACCGAAACACCCGACATAGCACGGACACCCGTTTACTATGGGGGCTCGAAAATATTAAGACGCCAAAAGACTTCTGTGTGATTTCATTGATGTGATCATGCAGAACAGGCAAACCCACCGGGAGAAAGCGGATTAGTGGTTTGCCTGGGGTGGGGGAGGGGTGGGCAGTGACTGCTAATGGGAACAGGGTTTCTTTAGGGGCAATGACAATGTTCCGGAATTAGATGATGGTGATGGTTGACAACTGAAATTTACTGAAAACCATTGAATTTTTATACTTTCAATGGGAGAGTCTATGGTATATTAATTATATCTCATTTTAAAT
Organism: Microcebus murinus; assembly: GCF_040939455.1. NCBI lineage: Eukaryota > Metazoa > Chordata > Mammalia > Primates > Cheirogaleidae > Microcebus > Microcebus murinus. Next base: position 2,857,663 of record NC_134121.1, read on the forward strand.
ATTTTAAGACTCATGAGGAAATAAATGTCCCTGAAGTTATGAATGGGCACGTACATTCTGATGTCACCGTTAAAGGAAATATGTGCACAGGTGTACACAGTAAAGAGACCAGAAGGAAATACCCCAAACGTCCACAGTGGATTTGTCCGAGTAAAGGATCCAAGAAAATGTCTGGTTCTTCACGTGCAAATAGCCCTGGGCAGGTCCGGCTGGAGTTGGGGTGATGCTGACTTCCGGGCGAGCCCCTGGACCAGCCCCTCCCTCCCCGAGGCAGCCGTGACTCACCTGCGGAGGCATCAGGCGGCCAGAGGGCAGCTCCTCCCTGGGGGGAATGCAGTGGGGCTGGCGGGGCGGGCAGGGAGGCACTCGGCGGGCGTGGGGGGCAGGCCGGCCCCTGGGCCCCAGCTGAGCACCAGCTGGTTCCACTCAAGGCAAATGGGCAGGAGACCAAGTGGCAATTACCCCACCGGCGGGCGCCCGACTTGGCACCCTCCTTCTTCATTCCCAAGGGGAGAGGTCACCCTGTGCCCTGGCCCGCCTGGTGGCATCGCCCAGCAGCAGAGTTGGCGGGTTGGACACGCCCCTCAGGACAGGTCCGGCAGTGGGCGGGGCCGGCCGGGGGTGGGGTTGGGGGACAGCAGGCAGGGCCTCTCACTCTGAGCCCCTGGTAAACCCTCAGCACCCCCCAGTCAAGGTGTCACCCCTCCCCCACCGTGCCCACCAGTCTGTCCTGATCCGGCTTGCCCACCACCCCACATCCCCAACTGCGCCCAGAGTCCTCCAAGCATTCCAGCCCCTCCTCCATCTGCCCCTCGCCCCCCAGGCTCCTGGCCTCACCTCCTCTGCTCCCGCCGGAGCTTTCCTTCCAGCTGCCCTGCACGCCCACCTGCCCACCCGCCCAGCTTCCACCTTCAGCTGCTGGCCGCCTCCCTCTCCTTGCAGCCGGGCTCCTGGAGACATGCTCCCGCCTGGCCCCCCACCCCCCAGCTCTCCTCCAAGGTCACTTGCACTTGCACTGCCTGCCCTCTCCCAGGCCGCACACGCACTGTGCACACACACACACACACGCGTGCATACGCAGGGACCCCCAGCCCCTTCCCTGTGCTGCTCTCTCCCTGGCACTCGGCGGCGGCCACTGTTTTTGACCGAGTGGCCGTCTGCTGGTTGCTCCCCTCCACTGAGGGATCGCAGACAGTGAGGAGCAGGGAACCCTGTTCCGGGTCACACCCCGGAGCTGTGCACAGGCGCTGGCTCGGCAGACCCATGGCGGGTGAGTGAATGAATGAATGAATAGATGAAGTGGATGGTGCTTCTGCATGTCACCTCTGGTCACATGCAGCCTTTTAAGGGAGTGGGGTCATTGCTGCCGGCACCATCTGAATCACTTTCCTGTTCCAGAACATCTGAGGCAGGAGTAGGGCTGAGCGAGGGGCCTCAGAGCAGCCGCCTGACCACCCCGGGCTTGGTGAGGCCACCGTGGGGGAGTTCAGCCCTGGCGGGAACAGGGAATGGGTGTCTGGGGCCCGGGTGGGAAGTCTTCCAGAAGGCAGGTCGGGTGGGCTAGAGGTTGGGGACAGGCGTCCTGGACACAGTACTTAGGGACAGGAGGCCGAGGTCAGCCTGGCTGCTTTTGGGGCTCCCTGGCCCTTAATCAAAGGGGTCAGTGGGCAGATTGGGAGCTGAGTCCCACTGCTGGGGACTGCAGGGTCAGGCCAGTCACACAGGCAATAGGGATGTGACCGTGAATACGGAGCCCCAATTAGCCCTCCCCTTCCACCCCCCTGCAGCTGGCCAGGCTGGTGGGAGCAAGGAAAGGGCAACCGGCTGCCCCTGCTGCCTCCAGAGCCCAGGGGAGCCCAGGAGACCACGGGTGCAGCCACCAGCAGGCACTGGCCTGGGGAAGGTCGGGCCGACAGAAAGCTCACAGCGTGGCCTGGCCAAGGGGCTCACCTTGGCACAGAGAGGTCACTGGAGGTTATGACAGGCTCCAGAAATGGGTTTACATCCCAGCTCTGCCTCGTTCTAGCTCCTCCTCTCCTCGAGGGGTCTGACCCCACCCACCGAAACCCGTGGGGAGGCCCACTGGGACTCCAGGGCCTCCTGCTGGGTCCGGGGTTATGGCCTGCCTGCAGGTGAGGGCACAGGTCGGTGGGCGGGGCTGCTCATCCCAGTAGGCATGGGCTAAAGGCGGTGGGTGGGGCTACTCATCATAGTGGGCGTGGACACAGGTCAGTGGGCAGGGCCGTGAGGCAGGAATGGGCGTGGTTGTGGGTCAGTGGGCGTGGCTGCTATCTAGTGGGGGAGGGCATAGGTCAGGTGGCTGTGGCTGCTCTTCCTGGTGGGCGGGGCTGTGAGACAGGAGTGGGCGTGGCTCGGGTCTGGTGGGTGTGGCTGAGTCAGGGTGAACGTGGCCACCAGTCAGGGGTGGGCGTCCTGTGCAGTCAGGGAGTTTCAGGGACGGAAAGGTTCACCTAAGGACCCATGGTGGCGGACACCCAGATCCCCCTCTGGGATAAAGGGCTGACTTCCCAAACCAAGCAGCCCTCACCTGTGGGCCCCCTGGGAGGGTTACTGTGGCAGAGAGGCCTCTCCTAAGGCACAGTGACCGCTGGGGCTCCAGCCCCCGTCCCCCAGCCCAGGCCAGCGCCAAGGGGCCGCCCCGTCTGCAGAGTGCCCCAGGGTCTGCAGAGCTCCCCTGGCTTCTCCCCCTGCCTGCCCTGCCTCCTGGTCCTTCCTCAGGCGTGCTCCCAGGGGCCCCCTGCGTCTGCTGCTGGGGGCAGGCATGCTGCCAGCAAAGCCATTCATCACACCCCCAGCCCTGAGAACTGATGCAGGCACCTGCCTCAGTTTCTCTAACAACACCCTCAGCCTCCAGACTATCTCCCGGGTTTCATAGTGTCCTCCACAAACTCACGTCCAGCCAGAGCCTCAGAAAAGGAGGACATACGGTATTTGCAGGTGTCATCAGTTTAGCATTCCGAAATGAGGTCCTCCTGGCTGTAGGGTAGATCCTAAGACTAATCACGGTGACCTTGTGAGGGGAGCAGAGGACGGAGAGACACGCACACAGAGAGAAGGCCGTGCAGAGGTGGAGGCGGAGGCCAGAGTGACGTGTCTGCGCGTCAAGGCCAAGGACTGCCCACGGCCCAGGAGCGGCCCAGAGGCACACAGAACAGACTCTCCTCGGAGCCTCGGAAGGAACCAGCCCCGCGGACGCCGGCTGTGGGACTCCTGGCACCCGGAACTGCAAGACCATAGATTCCTGTTGCTGCAAACCACCCAGCTCGTGGTAGTGTTACAGCGGCCCCAGGAAACCAACGCAATTTCAAAGGAAAAATGGTCTGCAGACACAAAGATGTGTCCTGGCCTGCACCTGCCTGTTGGCCACCTTCCCTGGCACATGCCGTTCGGTGCAGAACTGCCCTGGAAGCTCCAGGGGAGGGGCAGGGCAGGCTGCGCTAAGGGGCACATTTATCCAGAGGTGTTTGGAGTCTTAAGCAGGAGAGAAATGAAATTGGATTTTAGTTACGGGAAGAGCTGCCTTGCAGCTGTTACCTGGTGTTTGCTGGAGGAAAGGTGGGGAGGACACAGGGACGCAGTTGTAGGGTGACCAGCGTCCGTTTCAGCACCGAATGTCCCATCCCCCAAGACGCCCTCAGTCCGTGCAAGCCTGGTTGGTTGGTCAGCCTGACCGGTCCGGTCCGGAGGCCTTTCTGGCACATCGAGTAGAGGTCGTGAGGTCAGCAAAGGAAGGGGCAGGTTCTGGAAACGTCCAGGGACAACGGAAGGGTCTGGGGCGGTCGAGGCTGGACGAGGGGCTATTCCTGGGGAAGATGGGTTTCACTTTGGACACATAGAAATTGAAGTTCTGGCGGGTCACCTGGCTTTGGGGACAGGCCTGGGACCTGCAGCACAGCTAGGCCCAGCCTGACACTGGAGTTGGAGCCAGAAGGCAAAGGGCTGGGCACTGGGGGGCCTGGCTCTGATCACCCGGGGAGCGCTCCAGGCTTCGGGTCGTGGGCAGGGCTGGAAGGGGTGGCACGGACCCGGCAGCGGGGGGCCAAGCACCCAGCACCCCAGCGGGGTCAGAAGACAGCGGGGGGGGGGGAGGGCTGTGCCACGCTAGCAGGGAAACGGCTTATTTTCCGATGTGTTCACACACATCAAAGCAGAGGAAAACGTACCGTGTCTCCCCGAAATTAAGCCCTACCCATAAAACAAGCCCTAGCAGGATTTCTAAGCATTTGTACAATAGAAGCCCCACCCCGAAAATAAGACCTAGTGACGGCGTGGCTACGCAGCGCATCTGCACAACCCACGCATTTCGTTGAGGAGCAGGAAAGAAGACGAGCAGCCCTTCTCCTCTGCCCCGTGAGAGCTCTGGTGCTCGACAGGAGAGATTGGAGCCGATGGTTCTAAAGGAAACAGAGTCGCAAGAAAAGGAAATAGAGTCGCAAGAAATTCAGGATGGAATTCGGGGTCTGGAGAGTGATGATTATGTTCCAGAAGAAGACGACTTCACTCTCTTTGAATCAATGTAGATTGTTGTACCGTACTTAAAAAAAATAAAATAAAATAACACATCCCCTGAGAATGTGTAAGCCCTAGGGTGTCTTCCTGAGGAAAAATGAATATAAGACCCTGCCTTATTTTCGGGGAAACACGGTAAGGGCAGCGGGGAAGCAGGAGAAGAAAGGAAAAGAGGAACATCGCCACGGAGAAACCTATCGCCTCCACCTCAGCCAGGGTCCAGGTGGGCGACCCACTGAGCGCGTGGACCCTGGGCGTGATGGGGAGAGAAGGGCGCGTCCCCTCCGTGGTCTCCCCCGAACACACAGAGCCCTTGCGTGATCAGGAGAGGAACGTCAGACAAAGCGCACTGGAGGAAACTGTATGAGACACGGACCAGCGCACCTGCAAACTGCAGGGGTGGTGACACACACGGCGGGCTGAGAGTCCGCCGCAGCCACGGGGGCCGGAGGAGACGGGAGGGGTTGGTGCCTGTGGGACCCGGGACTGGGGGGAGACAACAGGCAAACGGGGAGGACCTGTGAATGAAGTGTGAGCTGCAGCACATCAGCGTTGGCTTACTATCTGTGGCAGATACCCAGGCTCCCGGCAGACATTAGTGACGGGGAAACCGGGTGGAGGGTGCATGGGAACCCCTGCGCTGTCCTCCAAGCCTTTCTGCGTGTCTAAAACTTTCCAGCGTTAGAAGTCTATCGTTGTTGGTTTTTGTTTTTTTTTTTTAAAGCAGTGGCCCATCATTAAAAGAATACAGATAGTCAGTTTACAAAAAAAAGAAATACAAATGGGTCAAAAAACATATGACAAAAATCCTCAATCTTAGCGATAATTAATCAAAAGTAAAAACAGCAATGAGCTATTTTTACCTATCCTGTTGGCAAAGAGGCAAAACTCTGACAATGCCAATGCGGTGGAGTTGTGCGGGACAGGCGTGCGCCGTGGGGGAGGGGTGCAACTGGAAATGTGTAACATTTGTCACAACATCCAATCTCCATGCGCCGTGGGTCATACCTCCCACTTCTAGAAGCTCAGCTAGCCTGCAGGAGCAAAGGGACAGGAACATTTGTGCAAGTGCACAGAGATGTTTGAAGTACAGTTGTAAGAGTGAAATATTGAGGAAGAAAGAGTCTTGTCAATTGAAAATTGGCTGAAGAGGCTGGGCGTGGTGGTTCACGCCTGTAATCTTAGCACTCTGGGAGGCCGAGGTGGGTGGATCACTCAAGGTCAGGAGTTCAAAACCAGCCTGAGCAAGAGCGAGACCCCGTCTCTACTAAAAATAGACAGAAATTAATTGGCCAACTAAAAATATATAGAAAAAATTAGCCGGGCATGGTGGCGCATGCCTGTAGTCCCAGCTACTCGGGAGGCTGAGGCAGGAGGATCGCTTGAGCCCAGGAGTTGGAGGTTGCTGTGAGCTAGGCTGATGCCACGGCACTCTAGCCCGGGCAATAGAGTGAGACTCTGTCTCAAAAAAAAAAAAAAAAAAAAATGACTAAAGAGATTTTGATACATTATTAGAATTCTATGCGGGAATTCAGTATATTTTTATAGAATATGTATATTCCCATATAGAGAGTTTTCCAAGGCGTATTATTATTAGGCAACAAAAAGCAAGTTGTAAAACAAGTAAATGATGTACGCACAGGTGCAGGCGTATGTGCGCATAGAGAGGCTGGTGCAGCGGGAATACTACTTCCGAGGTCACAGGGGCCCCGTGCCTAGAAGGACCCTGCGCTTCGTTTAATGCCCTGCCGTTGCCGACTCGAAATTCGTGATAATTCCATCTTTGAACTGCGTCCTGTGACTGCAGCTCGGGGCCCGCGGGGCGTGGGCACGGGCAGACGCAGCGCACGGCTGTCGGCACGCGGCGCTGGCAGTGCCCCCCAGCGCAGAGCTCGCCCCGTGGCGTCCGGCGAGGCTCCGAGCGGGTACGAGGAGGCAAGTGACGTCCACGCCGAGGGCTCAGGGAGGCGGACGGCTCAGAGCCCACGCTTTCTGTTCCAACCAGAGCTTGCTGCGCACGTGGGAAGAGCCGAGCGATGGAATTCTAAGCAGCAGGGAGGACCGAGGCCCCACGCTGTGCCCTTTCTGACGCGTGTCACTCCCCTGTGTCGGCCGACCACTGAGGCTACCTACCCGATGGCAGGGGACGATGCCGGGCTGGCCGCTGCGCCTCCCCTCCCCCCCCAGTCCTTCCTGCTCGCAGAAGGCTGGAGCCGGGGTGCTGGCGGGAAGTGCGCCCAGCGAGAAGTAGGAAAGGCAGCTGGGTTAGCTCTGTCGGCATCTCCACTCCACTGCTGGTGGCGAGGTGTGTGCCCACGGACAGGCCAGGAAACGGGGATCGCGCTATTTCAGTGACTCCGCGTGTGAGTTGAATGCTCTCACCTCTGCAATTAAAACTGTCATCAAACCCTACAAAGGCAGATGCTGAAATGCATGCTAATAATTCTAACCTTTAGTTTTTCGTCACTGAGTGTGGTGTTAAATAGCAAACAGCGCACCGTGAGTAGACAGGGGGTCTGCGGAAAGGGAGAAGGGAGGAAGCTTTGTGTTTAAGTACAGTCAAAATGCCAGAGCAAGCGTGCCAGACGGCGGGAAGGGGCCACACGCAGGCTGGGCGACCTTTCCCCGCCGAGGTGGCTACCCACGCCAGGCTGACGGGCCACCCGCCCGTGTTCCGGGCGACCCCGGAGGGTTTACCCGCCAGCCCGCACAGTAAGGGACGTGGAAAACTCTTCTGTGGGCAGGAATGTCGGTGGAGGACGCCAGTCCCGCACCGGCCGCCCGACGGCGTTGGGGACGTCGGAACCCAGCTTCACCGGCGGGTAGAGTGGATGCCATTCTCGCAGAGGCGGCCAGGGCAGACTGTCGGGGCAGCGGGTGCTGACCCTCGGCCGGCTGCGAGGACGGCTCACAAGCAGGGGGCAAGACGGACGGGCGGCCAGCAGGGGCGTGGCTTCGCGGGCACACCTGCGGGAATCGCGGACGCATGACCGGCGTCGGGGGCAGCTGCCCAGTTGAAGCAGCCGTGGTCCCCTGTCCAGTTTGCAGACTGGTGGCACTTCTCAGACCCCAAACCCATTGCCTAAGGAGAGGCGAGGTTGCCAGGGGGGTGGGGGCTGCTGCCCCACGACCAGTCCCCCAGTGCCTCCCTAAAGGACCTGTGGCCATTTCCTAGGTTACCATGCACTGGAGAGAAGGGACTGTTCCCACGGTGTCCAAGGTGACCTGTGGGGACCCAAAGTGTAACTGTGCCCCACCCCACCCTGGCAGAGTGCAAAGGCCAAGTAACAAATAGCGTCCTGCCTGGTGTGGCTCACAGGGGTTCGCTGTCTCCCCAGGCCCACCCAGGGCCACCTCCTGGTCCCCGAATGTCTCGTGGCCTGGATGTAACCCCTACAGTCATGCATTCCTTCATTCATCCATCTGTCCATGAAGCAAGAGCTGTTGTAACGAGGAGCAAGCGGAAGCCTTTGACATGGCACCCACTGTGCGGTGGGCGGGTGTCCACGCTGCCCAGGCTGCTGTCACAAAACACCAGGCACTGGGAGGCTCATAAACAACAGGAATGTGTCACTCGTGGCCCTGGAAGCTGGGAAGCCCCGTATCGGGGCACCCACAGATTCAGCGTCTGGTTCACGGGTGGCACCTTCGCCCTGCATCCTCACGCGGGGAAGAGGGTGACGAGCTCCCCGGGGCGTGTTTCGTGAGGGCACCGCGCCGGTGCGGGAGGGCTCTGCCCCGGGGACCTCACCCCCTTCCAACGGCCCTGCCTCCCAGTGCCATCACCTCGGGAGTTAGGATTTCAGCACATGCATCTGCGGAGGACACAGACGTTCACCACGGCAGCAGGAAAACAGCCTCCAAAGAAGCCCACGCTCTGGTCCCTGGAGACTGGGACCCTGTCACCTTACACGTAAAGGGAAACGAAGTTTGCAGCTGGAATCAAAGTTGTGAAGCAGGTGAATCTGAGATAGGGAGATCGCTCGGGACCATCTGCGTGGGCCCGATGTGATCACCGGGGACCCTGTAGGTGGAAGAGGGAGGCAGGGAGGCCAGGGAGGGGCGTGGCGGTGGAAGAAGTGAGTGGAAGCCAGGTGAGCAGGACTCAGCCCCACATACCGGGTGTAAGGACAGGGGACGGCCTCGGCCAGGAGCGCAGGTGCCTCCAGAAGGCGGAATAGACGAGGAGTAGATTGTGCCCAGAGCCTGCAGGAGGGAGCCCGGCCCCGCCCACACCTGGGAATTCAGCCCGGTGAAACTCGCTGTGGACCCCTGGCCTCCAGAGCTGTGAGGCCATGAATCAGTGTAGCTTTGAGCCGCTGCGTTGCTGGCGCTTTGTTACTGCAGCAGTAGGAATCTGACACTCCGCCACCCCCAGCTGAGGGGGTGTCCACACAAGGCGTGTCCTCCTGGGGAGGGGGGATGGCAGAGATTAGCACCGCCCTCCAAGACCTAATGGCTGCAGGGCTGGCGGTCACCTCTCGCGTGCCCATTCGATCTTCTAGCCTCACTCTTAAAAGCACAGATAAATCCTGGAGCGTGACAGTGGACTGCAGCAAACCCAACTAAGTGGCGCCCCAACTGCAGCTGTTCTTCCAGATGTGCTACCTCCGCCAACGCACAGTGACGCGGCCTCGGGTCCGTGATATGTGGCCATTGATCCGGCAAATGCGTTCTTTCCCCCCCCCGCCCCCCATCACAAAGGAAGCGGGAGTCGGCGCTCACGGGGAATGGGCGGCGGCGTGCAATTATTGTCTTGCCCCGAGGCTGTGTTAGCTCTCCTTCCATCTGTCACACCGTGGCCCTGCGGGACCCGGACTTTCCCGAGAACACCATGCAGGTCCACCAGGTTGATGTCATCGTGTTAATCAGAGCAGATGGGCAAGAAGTGGCTAGCACTCTGGAAACCCGGGTGAGACACACGCGGCCCAGGGGGTGGAAGCTAAACCCTGCAAGGTCTGCGCGGGGCTGGATGTCTGAGGCCTGCTGAGGCGTTAAAAGCGGACAAACGATCGTGTCTCATACCTGCTCCCACTGTGAGGGGACGCGTGTTCCGCACTTGGAAACCCAGGAAAGGCCGCCAGGTTGCAGGGGACCTGGAGCGGAGACGGCTCTGCCACCCCGAACACATGACCCTGCAGACCCGATGGCTTTAGAAGTGTCTTGCAGGGAAAAAAAGATGCCACACGTTGCCGACAGCCAGCCCCAGTTGGAGAATCACAGTATAGACCCCCTGGGGGCTGGAGCAAAGCCACGCCACTTGCAATTTGCAGCAGAGAGCTATGCGTCGGTTGAAAACCAGCTCCGCGTGTGCTCCTGGGCCCGACCAGAGCTGGCCTGCCGGGCGGGCAGTGTCGACAGGCGTGCAGCTGCACCCGCCTGTCATTGGAGCTGGGCGCGTCGGAGCCGCCAAGCCAGGAGGTCAGGCAGGCCCTGCGGGGTCCATCGTGGGATGGGGATTGTCCATCCAGACCGGGCACAAGCACGGCCAGAGGCAGGAGCAGGCTCCCCTCAGAGCCCAGCCTCGGGGGGACAGAAAGTGAAAATGCCCACATTGGCCCAAGGGGCCCATTTATGGCCACGGGGGTGTGGGAATGTGCCCGTGGCCAGGGCACCCACTGGCTCTGGCACACACTGCACCACCCGGAGGCCACAGTGGCCTTTTGAGGGTGTGGCTGAGATGACGCAAGGACGTGACGTCATCCTCTGGGATGCAGAATACACCTGCGGTCAACCACCGTGACAGGGTCTGCGTGGGGGGGGGGGGGGGGCGTGGAAGGTGGTGAAAGGAGGAGTGTCCCTACCTACTGCCACCCCAATGGCTCACTTGCAGGGGGTGGGGTTTGCTATCCGACCTCACCCCGCCAGGTTTGGCGAGTCTGCAAGCCCGGATTCCGGGGGGGCGGGGGGGGGGCACCTTCCCACCAGGACTTGCATCAAGGCTGCCGTTAAACTCGAAGCTACGGCCAGCCGCTGGCTGAGCACTTCGGGTCCTTGTGCCAAGAACCCAGCAAGCAAGAGGGGAGCCACCGTCCTGGCATCGGGCAGCCGGGGTTACATGCAGGGCAGGGACGTGAGCCGCGCCAGGGAGAGTCCAGCGAGGCGTCTTCCTCTCCCGTGCCCAGTTTCATGGCAAATGCACGGGCGCAGTGGCCTCAGCCTGAGAAGGACACGGTGACACCAGGGGCTCAGAGCCCTCAGGGATCAGGGTCTGGATCCCCCACCCGGATAAGCCACCTAGGTCAGCAGAGGCGCCAGCGGAGGGCCATGGCGTCTAGATGACGTCACCTCTGGCCTTGGGACCAGCCGTGGGGTGGGAGCTAGAGTTTGAACAAAGAGCCTTCCCTCCACGTTTCCCCGGGCGGAGAGACTCTGGCGGGTGGAACAGCGGCCCCCAGAGAGGTACGTCTACGTCCCGACCCCGAGGACCTGCGGATGGGAGCTTGCCCGGAAAAAGGGCGTGTGCGGATGTGATTAAACGAAGGACCCGGAGACAAGCTTATCCTGGATTACCCAAGGGGGCCCTGAATCCAATGACAAAGTGTCTTTATAAGAGACAGAAGAGATGACACAGACACGGGTGAAGACCATGTGACGACAGAGGCAGCCACAGGCCAAGGACGGCCAGGGGCCACCAGGAGCTGAAGAGTCGGGCAGGCCCCTGCCCGGGAGCCTTTGGAGGGAGCCCAGCCCTGCCCACACCTGGAGCAGACAGCGGCCTCCTGAACTGGGGGAGGGAGAACGCATTTCTAGTTGAGCCACCAAGTTCATGGTCATTTGTTGCAGCAGCCCCAGGAAGCTGATAGGGAACCAACCAGGATCCGGAGGGCCTTGCTCCCTGCTGGGGCAGCCTCGCCCAGGGACTGGCTGAGGTCATGGCACAATGGCCGGGGTCTCTGGCCTCAGGCCTCAACTCAGGGCCCTCTAGGGGGCCATCCCAGCTCCGGAGCTCCCGTGGGTGGGCTGAGGCCACTCTTCCAACGGCGTGGCGGCCCAGCTCTGCCCAACCTCGCCTCCCTGGGTGCCCGTGGTGGTGTGCCTGAGAGTGGGCACCAGCCCCAGAGTCTCAGCGTCCCGTCCTGGGACCAACCTGCAGGGCACCTACCTCAGCCCAGAGGGCAAGGATGAGCTACTTCGCCAACAGTGTGGGGACCACCCAGCCACCACCCACAGTAAATCCGAACCTAATCACACCCAACACCAAACAAATTCCGGACGGCTCTAAGACACCTAAACATCTCTGTTAAGAAAGCACAGAGAGGCCGGGCGCGGTGGCTCACGCCTGTAATCCTAGCACTCTGGGAGGCCGAGGCGGGCGGATTGCTCAAGGTCAGGAGTTCAAAACCAGCCTGAGCGAGACCCCGTCTCTACCATAAAAATAGAAAGAAATTAATTGGCCAACTAATATATATAATATAAAAATCAGCCGGGCATGGTGGCGCATGCCTGTAGTCCCAGCTACTCGGGAGGCTGAGGCAGGAGGATCGCTTGAGCCCAGGAGTTTGAGGTTGCTGTGAGCTAGGCTGACGCCATGGCACTCACTCTAGCCTGGGCAACAAAGCGAGACTCTGTCTCAAAAAAAAAAAAAAAAAAAGAAAGCACAGAGGAACTTTCTAATGCTCTTTCTAAATCTTACTCCAAAACCAGGTGCCATAAAAAAAACAATACTAAATTCAATTACAAATGACTGTATTATTTTTATAGATCTCCAGAACAGAAACCACCATAACCAAATTCAGAAAAAAAAAAAAATTTAAAACGGAGAAAAAGATTTGCAGTTCATCACAAAAGATCATTTTCTTTAAAAGCACAGAATTACACATTCATTTAAAAAAAAAAAATCAATGACTCGGTAGAAAAACGGTCAGACGCCCTCACCAGCTCACAGGCAAGGAAACACACGTGGCTCCCGAACGCATTAAAATATGCCCGATTCCACTTTTTTTTTTATTAATTGAAGTTAAATTGGCATCACGGAATTAGTCATTTTAAAGCGAACAGTTCATTGGCACCTAGGAAGCACCTCCATGGTGTGAAGCCACCACCTCCGTCCGGCTCCGAATCACCCTCACCATCTCACCGTCCTACACCCACTGGCAGTCGCCTCCCCCCCCCCCCCCGACGCCAGAGCCACCAGCGTCTCCCTGTGGGTTTGCTCATGCCGGGCACTTTGCACAGATAGACTCACGTAAAACGTGGGCCTTTGTGTGTGGCTCCTTTCACGCAGCACGTGTTCAGGGTTCCACCCACGTCATAGCGCGTGCCAGACTTTCACCCCTTCTCCTGGCCCCGTGACGTCCCCCTGCGCAGGTGGGCGCAGTTTGCCCTCGACCTGTCGGTGACATCATCCGTCTTCTCCTTTCGGCCGTCCTCAGTGATGCTGCCGTGACCGTGTCTGTGCACTTGGCTGTCGGGGTTCCCGTCGTCCCTGCTGGGGACACACCTGGGAGTGGGATTCCTGGATCCGATGGTGATTCCGTGTTTCTTCTTCTTTTTTTTTTTACAGAGTCTCGCTTGGTTGCCCAGGCTAGAGTGAGTGCCATGGCGTCAGCCTAGCTCACAGCAACCTCAAACTCCTGGGCTCAAGCAATCCTACTGCCTCAGCCTCCCGAGTAGCTGGGACTACAGGCATGCGCCACCATGCCCGGCTAAATTTTCTATATGTGTTTAGTTGGCCAATTAATTTCTTTCTATTTATAGTAGAGACGGGGTCTCGCTCTTGCTCAGGCTGGTTTCGAACTCCTGACCTCGACCAATCCGCCCGCGTTGGCCTCCCAGAGTGCTAGGATTACAGGCGTGAGCCACCGCGCCCGGCCTTCCATGTTTCCCTTCTTGAAAAAACACCAACCTGTTTTCCACAGCGGCCGTGCAGGTTTACAACCCCACTGGCAACGGACCCGGGTTCCAGTTTCTCCACCTCTTCCCGGCTGTCGCCACCCCGCCTTCCCTTTTCCATAACGGCCACCCCAGCGGGGGTGAAGCGGTGTCCCATGGCGGCTTTGTTTGCGTGCCCCTAACGATTAGTGACGCTGGGCAACGTCTCCAGTCTGTAGGCCCCTTGCACGTCTTCTGGGGAGAAATGTCTGTTCGGGTCCCCTGCCCATTTTTTAATTGGGTTATTTGTCTTTTTGTTGTCAAATCATAAGAGCTCCGTATATATTCTGGCTACTAGACCCTGACAAGATATACGATTTGCAGATATTGTCTCCTATTCTGCGGGTGGTCTCTTCAAGTTCCTGATAATGTCCTTTGACGCATGCAAGTTTTCGTTTTGATGAAGTCCAGTTTATCTTTTTTTTTTTCTTTTTCCCTTTTGTTGCTCACACTTCTGGTATCATCAACTCCACTTTTTGCGAGACAAATGCAAATTAAAAACTGTTCTGGAATACAATTTTTCACTTATTTATTTGGCAAGGATCAGAAACTTTGATTGCAGATTGTGTTCGTGGGTAAACACATTTCTCATGCATATAAATTAGCACAACTTCTTCGCCGAGCATTTCTCGGTATCTGACCAAGTTACGCAAGTTTGGTTTGACTCTGACTCGGAAATCCCAGGTCTGGGAGTCTTTCCCGGGTGCACCGGCGCGTTGGAAATTACCACGCCGGTGCAAGTAGTGCGCGCTCACTGACGTCGCAGCGTCCTTTGTGTTCTCAAAAGGCGGAAACCGCCGGGCGTGGTGGCTCACGCCTGTAATCCTAGCACTTTGGGAGGCCGAGGCGGGTGGATTGCTCAAGGTCAGGAGTTCGAAACCAGCCTGAGCGAGACCTCGTCTCTACCAAAAATAGAAATAAATTAATTGACCAACTAAAAATATATATACAAAAAAAAAAAAAATTAGCCGGGCATGGTGGCGCATGCCTGTAGTCCCAGCTACTCGGGAGGCTGAGGCAGGAGGATCGCTGAGTCCCGGAGTTTGAGGTTGCTGTGAGCTAGGCTGATGCCACGGCACTCACTCTAGCCTGGGCAACAGAGTGAGACTCTGTCTCAAAAAAAAAAAAAAAAAAGGCGGAAACCACCTAAATGTTCATCGGCGATGCAGCTAAATAAATTGTGGCAGGTCCCTGCCATGGGCCACTTGGCAGCTGTCGGGGACATGAGGAAGCCCTTTCTGTTCTGGGACGGAGAAATGTTTAGGGACACGAGAGGAAGACAGCCGGGTCCAGGGAGGGCCGTGCCCTGGCTCGTGTGAAGAGAGCAGGGGGAAAGCTCCCCAATCCGTGGTGTTCCTAGGGCATCTCTGGAAGGCGCAGAGGAGACACACCTGGAGAAGCCCCGGGGAGGAGGAACAGGCCCGCCTCCGGAGCTGCCACCCGTGCAGTGACACAGCCTGGCTCCGAGGGCCCTCCTGCCACCACCTTGCAATTCTTAATAATGTTTTCCCCAGTTTTATCAGTATGGCAAAATATGCATGACAGAAAATGTACTCTCTCAACCTTTGTTTAAAGTGTCTAGTGGCACTCGGTACATTCACATTGCCGTGCTGCCGCCACCACCGGCCACCTCCAGAACCCCTCTCATCTTCCCAAACTGAAACTCTGTTCCCATGAAACGGTAACTTCCCATCCCTCCGCGTCCCCACAGCCCCTGGTAGCCACCCCCTACTGTCTGTCTCTGCCAGTCTGCCTGCTCCAGACTCCTGGCAGGAGTGGAATCGACAGACACAGTGTCTGTCCTTCGTGTCTGGCTTATTTCGCTCAGCACGCGAAGTCTTCGGTGATCCCGATCCCCCGTGTTGGAGTGTGCGTCGAGACGTCCTTCTTCGGGGCTGCGTGCTACTCCACCGTGCGGGTAGACCACAGCTTCCTTGCTTGTCTGTTCCTCTCTCCACGGCCACTGGCTGCTCCTGCGTCCCAGCCACTGCTGATAATGCCGCTGTGAGCGTGGGCCTCTGTAGGACCCTGCTTTAGACTCTTTTGAGTGCAGTTGCAGTCTGTTTGTGCTGCTAAAACAAAATACTTAGACTGGGTCATTTCTTTTCTTTTTTCTTTTTTTTTTTTTGAGACAGAGTCTCGCTTTGTTGCCCGGCTAGAGTGAGTGCCATGGCGTCAGCCTAGCTCACAGCAACCTCAAACTCCTGGGCTCAAGCGATCCTCCCGCCTCAGCCTCCCGAGTAGCTGGGACTACAGGCATGCGCCACCATGCCCGGCTAAATTTTCTATATGTGTTTAGTTGGCCAATTAATTTCTTTCTATTTATAGTAGAGACGGGGTCTCGCTCTTGCTCAGGCTGGTTTCGAACTCCTGACCTGGAGCAATCCGCCCGCCTCGGCCTCCCAGAGTGCTAGGATCACAGGCGTGAGCCACCGCGCCCGGCCAAGACTGGGTCATTTCTAAAGAGCATAGACTGATTTCTCCCAGTCCTGGGAGGCTGGAAGGCCCCAGCCCAGGGCACTGGTGTCCCAGGGAGGAGCCCCCTTGGACCTCAGTCCCATCCGTGGCGGCAGAGTCCTCATGGCCTAACCACCGTCCAAAGGCCACGCCTCCTAACCCTGTTGGGTTGGGGGTTAGGTTTCGACATAAATTTGGAGCGGACACCATGGCTCCAACCACAGCAAGCACGTGCCCAGAAGTGGAACTGCCGGCTCACAGGGCAGCTCTCGTTTTGATCATCTGAGGGGCGGCCGCACTCCTCTCCACGGTGGCTGCTCCGTTTTTATTTTCCTGCTGACGCTGCACGAGGCTTCCAACGTCTCCACACCCTCGACAGCCCACACTTGTAGTTTTTGCTTTGTGTTTGCCTTTTGTTTGCAGTAGCTGGTACCCAATTGTAGCATTAATTAGCATCTCCCTAATGATTCTTAATGATTTTTTTTCATTTTGCACTGAGCCCTCACAGCCCTGGGACAGGGCGGGAGATTTCAAACCCTTGGCATCTCTTAGATTTTATAGCCAGTGATGGTGTAACCTATTCTAAAACAATTTAAATTCAAATGGAAGGAAGGCAGCCAGAGGAAGGAAGGGACTATCTTTACAAAACAATAACAGCAGGCCCGGGCGTGGTGGCTCACGCCTGTAATCCTAGCTCTCCGGGAGGCCAAGATAGGAGGATCGCTCAAGGTCAAGAATTGCTCAAGGTCAAGAATTCGAAACCAGCCTGAGCAAGAGCGAGACCCCGTTTCTACTATAAATAGAAAGAAATTAATTGGACAACTAAAAATATATAGAAACAATTAGCCGGGCATGGTGGCGCATGCCTGTAGTCCCAGCTACTCGGGAGGCTGAGGCAGGAGGATTGCTTGAGCCCAGGAGATTGAGGTTGCTGTGAGCTAGGCTGACGCCACGGCACTCACTCTAGCCTGGGCAACAGAGCAAGACTCTGTCTCAAAAGAAAAAAAACAATAACAACAAAGCCAAGCCAGGTTGGGCATGACCCAGAAGCGGAAGCGCGCGCCCCATCTCTGGACTGGCGCCCCAGCCCTGTGGGTCCCCGCAGGAGCCTCCAGCGAGGGGTCAGGGGCCGCGGCTGAGCCTCTCGCCCACGTCTGGGGAAGGAGCAGAAGAGTCGGCCACCCGCCCTCGGGAAGTTGGGTCCCAGCGTGGGCCTGTGCACCGTGGAGACTCGGCCCCTGTGGACGCGAGGGAGCCGGCTGCGGCCACACAGCCCTGGGCAGGCAAGACGTCAGGAATGGGGTGTGGCCCCACCCCGGCTCCCTCTTCCCTGTCCCGCGATGACTATGGCGAGGGTGACGACAACGCTGCTGAGGTCGTGGTGAGGACAGGACGGTGGCAGCACAAGGACAAGGAAGATGGCAGTGGTGACAACGAGGGCAGAGGAGGAGGAGGAGGAGGAGGAGGAGGGAAGCTGTCTGACCGTTGCTGAGCGCCCTCCGTGTGCCGCCATCGCCCGCTCAGGGCCGTGCACGTCCGCGCGGCCTTGGTCCAGGCCCTCTACCCAGCCTCAAAGGCCAACAGGCCACCCGGCAGAGGGCCCTCCCTGCCCTCACACCCAGCCACCTCCCGGCAGGACTGACACCCCGGGGCAGGGCACGGGGAGCAGAGAGGGAGGAGACTGGCTATCACTATCTATGGCTGCCTGTCTTTGTCCCCAGGCTTTCGTGAGGGTGGGACGGAATGACAATGACGCCTGCAAACGCAGGAGCACCGGCCGGCTGGCCCAGGACAAATGCACCCGGCCTTGGGCCCAGTGGAGGTTGTCAAGCTCTTGCGGGAATCCAGGATCTGCGCCGAGCCCCCTCCGTGCTCCTGTCACCCCTACCTGCCCCACACCCCCTCCCGCCAACCCCCGAGTCTGCTCTCCCCATCTCGCTGCCGGAACCCAGGTCCAGAGCCTGCCTGGCTTCATGCTGCACCCCGCCCTGCCCCGCCTGGAAGGAGCTGGAGGCGACAGCGGCAGACTCGCTGCACCAGGTCCCCAGGGAGCCCGCCCCAGGGAGACGGCCTAAAAATAACTGGGGTCAGAGGAAGCCAGGGCTCCCAGAGGCCAGGAAAAGGGACGGGGCCCAGCCCACCCAGGCTGCCTAGGATTCGGCCTTGGCCGCCTGGAGAAAGTGCTGGGGGGTTGGGGGTTCCAGTGGGTGCGGGGCGCTTCCCCAAACACGCTCTCACACGCGTGCACATGCCGTCTCATGCCTGTGTGCACATGCCAGCACACCCCAGCCTGCACCCGCCGGACCTCTCCGAGTTCACTGCCGGACAGGAGCCCAAACCTCCGTCCGTTGTCCGCCCGGGCCTGCTCTGCTCGTGGCCTGGAGAACAGCACCCTGGGAAGGAGCCGGGGCGGCCCAGCTCGTCTGCAGTCACAGCGCCGAGTCTGCCGTCTGGTCCCGTCTGCGCATTTACAGCCGGAGGAGGCGAAATCTGCGAGGGCAGGAGGTCCCGCGAGGTCACGCCGGCGGGCGGGGCGGCGGGACAGTCCACACTCCCAGAGCTGCTCTGGCCACCGATCTCAGCCCCTCACTCGCCAGCAGCGCCCCGAGAGCCCGGGAGCCCCGAGCAGCACCAAAGGGCTCGGCCGAGACCTCGGGGCGTCTCTTGCGCCCTAGCCCCAATGCTTCTAGAACGTGCCACCCTCCGCTCTGAGCTGCAATGGCTGAGGCCGTCTGCCCCGCCCGTCCAGCCCTGTCCAGCACCATGGCCACAGGGCAGGGCTCCCCCTCCGTGGGCCCTCTGTGTGTCCCTGCCGGGTGGTGGTGGGAACAGCAGTGCTAGTAGTAACAGTGGTGGTAGCAGTGCTAGCAGTGGTAGTACTGGGGGTGGTAACAGCAGCAGTGCTAGTAGTAACAGTGGTGGTAGTAGTGCTAGCAGTTGTAGTACTGGGGGTGGCAGCAGTACTAGTAGTAACAGTCGTAGTAGTAGTGCTAGCAGTTGTAGTACTGGGGGTGGCAGCACTACTAGTAGTAACATCAGTGGTAGTAGTGCTAGCAGTTGTAGTACTAGGGGGTGGCAGCAGTACTAGTAGTAATAGTGGTAGTAGTAGTGCTAGCAGTTGTAGTACTGGTGGTGGTAACAACAGCGGCACTAGCAGTAATAGTGGTGGTAGTAGTGCTAGCAGTTGTAGTACTGGTGGTAGTAGCAACAGCAGTACTAGTAGTAACAGTGGTGGTAATAGTGCTAGCAGTTGTAGTACTGGCGGTGGTAACAGCAGCAGTGCTAGTAGGAATAGTGGTGGTGGTAGTAGTGCTAGCAGTTGTAGTAATGGTGGTAGTAGCAACAGCAGTACTAGTAGTAATAGTGGTGGTATTAGTGCTAGCAGTTGTAGTACTGGTGGTAGTAGCAACAGCAGTACTAGTAGTAATAGTGGTGGTATTAGTGCTAGCAGTTGTAGTACTGGTGGTAGTAGCAACAGCAGTACTAGTAGTAATAGTGGTGGTATTAGTGCTAGCAGTTGTAGTACTGGTGGTAGTAGCAACAGCAGTACTAGTAGTAATAGTGGTGGTATTAGTGCTAGCAGTTGTAGTACTGGTGGTAGTAGCAACAGCAGTACTAGTAGTAATAGCAGCAGCAGTAGCACTAGCAGTTTTAGTACTGGGGTGTGGCTGTGGTACTAGTACTACTGGGGGGGTGGCAGCACCAACGGGGCAGACACCGTACTGGGGTGTGGCTGTGGTACTAGTACTACTGGGGGGGTGGCAGCACCAACGGTGGCAGCACCAACGGGGTCCCAGGACACACCAGAGTACTGGGGTGTGGCTGTGGCACTAGTACTACTGGGGGGGTGGCAGCACCAACGGGGCACCGGCATCCTTGGCTCCACCCCGGGAGGCACGCGGGACGCAGTCCCAGGACACCAGCAGGGCAGGGCTCCCCAGCGACCCTCCGGCTGGAGCAGGGGCAGGGGCTCCAGACAGCCTTTGTCCCATAAAGAGGTTGTTTCCGTCAGAGTCCTCCAGGGAGACACACGCGCGCGCACACACACACACGCGCGCGCACACACACACGCGTGCACACACACGCGGGTGCGCACACACGCAAGCATCCAGCCATGGAAGGTGAAAAAGAGACATCTGTGAAAGAAGACACAAGCTGCGAGCGGCACTGCACACAGCACAGTCCCCTTGGAGGCGGGCGCCTGGGGCCGCACGCAGCCCTCCCGGCCTCTGTGCCCGACCGTGCGCGCGGCGTGCCCGGGTGCCTGCTGCTGCAGGCCCTGCAGCGCCTGGCCGCGGTCAGCAGGTTCTCGGCCACCTCCGGCGTCTGTGCCACGCCTTTATTTGCACTGCGCTCATTGCACCGTCCCCGAGAGCTTCTGAATCATCCGAATGGTTTCCGCGGAGGAACGTTCAAGCTTCACGCAAAGCTCGGTGTGGATTTGTTGCTCTCCTCGCTCAGGCGTTTTGAACGTGGCGGCCACACAGCGCACGCGCTCACTCAACAGCGCCGGGCGCCCCAGTGGCCAGCGCAGGGCATGCGCCCTCGTCCACGCATGTGAGGCCCAGCCCACTCGCCTTGGGCGCCGGGTTACCTCGGTGTCGCCCAAACTGTTCTCATGATGTTAACAGTGGCTAGGAACTTTCCAGAGAGTCTCTCTCTCTCTCTCTCTTCCTCCCCACACATATATACGGGAGAGGGATCTATTAGGGGAACCGGCTCGCTCAGCTGTGCAGCTGGAGAAGTCCCACCACCGACCGTCTGCGGGGGCTGGAGAACCAGGGCGGAACTTTCTCAACTTGTAAAGGGCATCTATGAGAAAGGCACAGTGAACATCAAAATAAACGCTGAAGAGCTAAAGGCCTGCCCCCAGGGGAACCAGGCGAGGGCGTCCGTTCTCCCCACCGCTACTGAGCCTTGCACTCGAGGTTCTAGCCTGAGAATAAGGAAGACAAAGACAGCATCCGGATTGGAGAGGAAAAAGTAGAACTGTCTTTATTTGCACGCAACATCGTCATCTATGTAGAAAGTGGAATGGAATCTACCAAAAATTCTGCTAGAACTAATAAGTGAGTTTAGCAAGTTTTCGGGATAAACATCGATAGGTAACAATCGATTGTATTCTATATACTAACAAGAAACAAACATTGATTGATTGATTGATTGATTGATTTTTGAGACAGAGTCTCACTCTGTTGCCCAGGCTAGAGTGAGTGCCATGGCATCAGCCTAGCTCACAGCAACCTCAAACTCCTGGGCTCAAACGATCCTCCTGCCTCAGCCTCCCGAGTAGCTGGGACTACAGGCATGCGCCACCATGCCTGGCTAATTTTTTCTATGTATATTAGTTGGCCAATTAATTTCTTTCTATTTATAGTAGAGATGAGGTCTGGCTCTTGCTCAGGCTGGTTTCGAACTCCTGAGCTCAAAAGATCCACCCGCCTCGGCCTCCCAGAGAGCTAGGATTACAGGCGTGAGCCACCGCGCCCGGCCAAGAAACAAACATTTTTAAAAAAGTTTTTAAATGTCATTTACGATAGCACCAAAAGTTGGAAACACTCAAGGATAAATCTGGCAAAAGAGGACAGAGCCGTATTACCTGAAAACTACATCACTGAGAGAAATGATGGAAGACCTACATAAGTGGAGAGAGATATTCTGTTCATAGCTTAAAAGATTCAGTATTGTTAAGATATCACTTCCCCCAAAATTTATTTACACATTCAGTGAAATCCTAACCAAAATCCCAGTAGGCTTTTTTTTTTTTTTTGGTAGAAATTGAGAAGCTGATTCTAAAATTCATATAGAAATATAAAGAGACCTAGACTAGCTAAAATGACTTTGAAAAAGAAGCACAAAGTGGGAGAGCTAACCTTATCCAGTACCGAGATCATTAGGACGCTGCAGTAACCAAGACTGTGTGATATTAGTGCAAAGACGGACCAATAGATTTGATGGAACAGAATAGATTTGCACATACATGAAGGACTGATTTTTTTTTTATGAAGACACAAAAGCCATTCAGTAGAGAAAGGGAAGTCTTTTCAAAAAATGAAATATTTGGATATCTATGTACAAAAAGAAAGTTTCAATCCATGCTGTGAATCATATACAAAAATTAATTCAAAAGGGAACATTGACCTAAATGTAAATCCTAAAACTATAAAACTTCTAAGAAAAAAATATGAGGAAATTTTTCTGATCTTGAGTTAGGCAAAGATGTCTTCGATACAACACCAAATGTTAGCTCCACAAAAGAAAACCTTGATAAATTGGAGTTATCAAAATTTAAAACATTCATTAGTCATCGCCTAGGGCTGGGGGGTCGGGAAAATTGGGGTGTGACTGCTGATAGGTATGGGTTTTCCTTTTGTGGTGACGAAATATTCTAAAATTGACTGTTTACACATATCTGTTAACATAAGTTCACTTTTGAACAATGTAGGGCCTAGGGCTGCCAACCTCCTACATAGTTAAAAATCCATGTATAACTTTTTTTTTTTTTTTTTGAAACAGAGTCTCACTCTGTTGCCCAAGCTAGAGTGCCGTGGCGTCAGCCTAGCTCACAGCAACCTCAAACTCCTGGGCTCAAGCCATCCTCCTGCCTCAGCCTCCCGAGTAGCTGGGACTACAGGCATGCGCCACCATGCCCAGCTAACTTTTTTCAATATATTTTTAGTTGTCCAATTAATTTCTTTCTATTTTAGTAGAGACGGGGTCTCGCTCTTGCTCAGGCTGGTCTTGAACTCCTGACCTTGAGCGATCCCCCCACCTCTGCCTCCCAGAGTGCTAGGATTACAGGCGTGAGCCACCGCGCCCGGCCCATGTATAGCTTTCGACTCCCCCAAAACTTAACTACTAATGGCCTACTGTTGTCCAGAAGCCTCACTGATAACAGAAACAGTCAATTAACATGTATTCTGTCTGTTATATATATAGCATACTGCATTCTTGCAATACAGGAAGCTAGGGAAGAGATTATTAAGAAAATCATAAGGAAAACATATTTAGTGCTCATTAAGTGGAAGTGGATCACCATAAAGGTGTCCATCCCCATGTCTTCCCATTGAGGAGGAGGAGGAAGGGGGGGCCTGGTCTTGTCGTCTCAGGGGGTGCAGAGGCAGGAGAAAATCTGCACCTAAGCGGACTGGTGCAGTTCAGACCTGCATAGTAAAGATCTTTGCGTCGAGCACCTAAATGGGTGAATTCTGCAGTGTGTGAAGTATATCTCAAAAAAGCTATTATAATTTTTAAAAGAAAAAATTAAAACTTCCGCTCTTTGAAAGACACCGTTAAGGGAATGGAAAGACACCAACTAGGAGACAATACTTGTAAATCATACATTCAACGAAGGACGTGTAAGAACAATAGAAAAAGAAATGCTCAAAGCTCCATAATAAGAAAACAAACCCCCATCTGCTCCCCTGAAAAACAAAACCCCCAGACAAACAAAACAACTGTGCATAGGGTCTGAATAGACGTTTCATCAAAGAAGATACACGTATGGCAAATACGCACTTGGAGAGATGAGGCATGCCATGAGTCATTAGGGAAATGCAAGCTAAAACCGTGACCGGAGCCGGGCGCGGTGGCTCACGCCTGTAGTCCTAGCTCTCTGGGAGGCCGAGGCGGGCAGGTTGCTCGAGGTCAGGAGTTCAAAACCAGCCTGAGCAAGAGTGAGACCCTGTCTCTACTATAAATACAAAGAAATTAATTGGCCAACTGATATATATATAAAAAATTAGCCGGGCACGGTGGTGCATGCCTGTAGTCCCAGCTACTCGGGAGGCTGAGGCAGGAGGATCGCTTGAGCCCAGTAGTTTGAGGTTGCTGTGAGCTAGGCTGATGCCACGGCACTCACTCTAGCCTGGACAACAAAGCGAGACTCTGTCTCAAAAAAAAAACAAAAAACAAAAAAACAAACAAACAAAAAAAACCGTGACCGGATACGCCTACCCACCTATCAGAATGTCCGGAATAAAAAGAGGGATGCTATCAAGTGTTTGATGAGGACGTGGAGGAACTAGAATTCTCTGCATTGCTGGTGGGAATGAAAAATGGTACAATCGGTTTGGAAAAGCATGGCAGTTTCTTAAAATGTCAAAGATACACCTTTCATGTGGCCCAGCCATTCCATTTCTCGGTATTTAAATGAAAGTGCAAGTCTACACACAGTCTGCTACAGACATGTTCGAAGCAGCTGTATTTGTAATAGCCAAAAACCGGAAAGGACCCCTCAGCAGGTGAACAGATAAACAAACTGTGTTATTTCCATACAACGAAACGGCACTATGCGATAAAAATAAATGCGCTGTTCGTAAGGACGACACATGAATGAGGCTCAGCGTGACTGTGCTGGGTGCAAGAGCCCAAAGAGGCTTCCTACTGCACGATTCCGCTCATCCAAGTGCAGACGGATCCACGGGACAGGTGGAAAAAGCAGCCAGGAGTTGCCTGGAGCCGGGATTAGGGGGTGGAAAAGCAGGGACGGCCGGAGAGAGAAATTCTGGGGGGTGACAGAGGTGTTCCCTATCCGTGGGGGTGACAGTTTGATGGGTGCGTGTATACATGTGTCAAAACTTATCAAATTATACCTTTTAACTATGTGAGTTTTAGTATCGCAATTTTATATCTGTAAAACTTTTTAAAAAGCAGCACATCCTCATTTTAACGAACGAAGTCATGGAAAGACAAAAGTTCATAATTCCCCCCCCCTTCCGTCCATTCTCACTTCTCCAGGGCACCGAGCATCAGCAGTCGGTTTGGGATTTTGTCACAGATTTCTTTCTTTTTCTTTTTTTTTTTTTTGAGACAGAGTCTCACTCTGTTGCCCTGGCTAGAGAGCCGTGGCGTCAGCCTGGCTCACAGCAACCTCAAACTCCTGGGCTCAAATGATCCTCCTGCCTCAGCCTCCCGAGTAGCTGGGACTACAGGCATGTGCCACCATGCCCGGCTAATTTTTTCTACTTATTTTTAGTTGGCCAATTAATTTCATTCTATTTTTAGTAGGGACAGGGTCGCGCTCTTGCTCAGGCTGGTTTTGAACTCCTGACCTTGAGCAATCCGCCCGCCTCGGCCTCCCAGAGTGCTAGGATCACAGGCGTGAGCCACCGCGCCCGGCCTGTCACAGATTTCTTACATTCACACCACCATCGTCCAGTGCAGGGCGGTGGGGGCTACTTATTGCTTGATCATATCAAAAACTGGGGCTCCTACCGCGCGGCTCCTACTGGCTTTTGTTCCCTGGCTTACCAAATGCTTGGGGGTCCTCCCCTGCCACGGTGTAGATTCAACCTGCTCCCTCCCAAGGCTGCGGTGTGAATATGCTACAATGTAGATAATCATTCCCCTAGAGATGTGCATTTAGAGATTACTTCCAATTTCTTTGGGTTTTTTTGTTTCTGTTTTGCTTTCATTTTGTCCACTGTAAACAATGCCTTTATATCGATTTTCATATATCGTTGTATTTAGGGGAGCTGGCGGGAGGGCAGGAGGGGGCTTGTTTGTTTTCTTATTATAGAGTTTTGAGCATTCTTTTTATCTTCTTCTTACACGTCCTTCGTTGGATGTATGATTTACAGGTATTTTCTCCTAGTTGATGTCTTTCCATTCCCTTAACAGTGTCTTTCAAAGAGCGGGAGTTTTGATTTTCTTCTTTTAAAAATTATAATCGCTTTTTTGAGATATGTTGACATTTATTTTCATATACTACTAAAGAAGGTCCCCAAAGTGGAATCATTGGGCCAAAGCTCACGTGTATGATTTTCCTTTCAGTAGATACACTGCTCGATCACTTTCCCAGAAAGTTCTTGCAATTCAGATTTCCACCAGGCATGCACCCAATGTCAGTTTCCCCCAGGGTTCTTTTGGTTTTGTTTTCTCGCCTCAGTGGATCTTAGTGCCTATATTCAATGTTAGCACCTAAAGGATGAACAGTGTATCACTTCATTGTCTTAATTTGCATTTTTTATCAATGAGGCTAAACATTGTTTGCTCACAAGAAACCATGTGGTCATCGTAGCCATATATTTAAGTAATGTTATATTTATTGGGGTTTACATGTGTTGTTTTTTTTTGAGACAGAGTTTCACTGTGTTTCCCAGGCTAGAGTGAGTGCCGTGGCATCAGCCTAGCTCACAGCAACCTCAAACTCCTGGGCTCAAGCGATCCTCCTGCCTCAGCCTCCCCAGTAGCTGGGACTACAGGCATGCGCCACCATGCCCGGCTAATTTTTTCTATATATATTAGTTGGCCAATTAATTTCTTTCTATTTATAGTAGAGACGGGGTCTCGCTCTTGCTCAGGCTGGTTTCGAACTCCTGACCTTGAGCAATCCATGCACCTCGGCCTTCCAGAGTGCTAGGATTGCAGGCGTGAGCCACCGCGCCCCGCCTTTACATGTGTTTTAAATGCAATGATTTGAATCTCTTTTTCTATGAATTACTTGTCTATATCCTTTGCCTATTTTCCTGCCAAGTTGTTTATCTGTTTCTTATCAAATGTATGAGCTTTTTGAACATTGAGGAAATTGAACATGATACACACGCACATATGCATAGGCACACGTATGCAAGCATCACACACCATGCGTGTACACACGTGCATGTCCCTCTCTCTCTCACACACACCCCATGTGGGGAGACGGCACTTCCAGGACATCTCCCCGCAGGAAGGCCCAGGCCCTGCGGGGGCCAGGCATGCAGCCGAGGGCTGGGGGGCCTAGGGTGAACAGGACAGCCAATCCAGAGCCCGGGAAAGGTGTGGGGGGCCCCTTGGCCTGCTGTGGCACCCCTCTCCTTCTCCTGTGCCCCAGCACACCTCACGCCCACCCCCGCCCCCGCCCCGGCTACTGGGGAATGGGCCCCGCCTGGCCCGCCAGCATGGCTTCCAGCCTTGGCGCAGATCTCCCCCCGCCCGCATCTCTTTGCGGTGTTTCGGATGAGCGGCTTTTGACAGGCTGAGCGGGGAATAGCTCTTCCCTCCCGCTCACGAGTCTCTGCTCCTAGAGCTTTAACTGGGGGAAGCTCTGGGGTGCGCGCCTGCCTGGGTGGGGCCGGCGCAGAGATGGCGGCTCGGGGGCCTGCAGGGCTTGAGGCCCAGAGTTCGAGACCAGCCCGAGCAAAGGTGAGACCTCATTTGTACAATAGAAAAATTAGGCCAGGCGCGGTGGCTCACACCTGTAATCCTAGCACTCTGGGAGGCCGAGGCGCTCGGATTGCTCAAGGTCAGGAGTTCAAAACCAGCCTGAGCAAGAGTGAGACCCTGTCTCTACTATAAATGGAAAGAAATTAATTGGCCAACTAATATATATAGAAAAAATTAGCTGGGCATGGTGGAGCATGCCTGTAGTCCCAGCTACTTGGGAGGCTGAGACAGGAGGATTGCTTGAGCCCAGGAGATTGAGGTTGCTGTGAGCAAGGCTGACGCCACGGCACTCACTCTAGCCTGGGCAACAGAGTGAGACTCTGTCTCAAAACATAAACAAATAAATAAAAATAGAAAAACTAGCTAGGCATAGTAGCCTGTAGTCCTTGCTACTAGGGAGGCTGAGGCAGGAGGATTGCTTGAGCCCAGGAGTTGGAGGGGGAGTTGGCTGTGAGCTGCAATGGCACCACTGCACTCCAGCTCAGGCGACAGAGCAAGGCCCTGTCTCAAAAGAACAAAAACCAACAACCCAGTATTTGTTAGATGGCCTACTGAGAGGCATTCGAGGGGAGATGTGGCCACTTGTGTGCCGATGTCACCCTGTCCTTTTACTCTCTGCATCCTCAGACCTCCCAGCCCCCAGCGCCCCGCACTTCTGTGTCAGCGCCAGGCTGCGTCTGCCCTGCGGGAGACTGTCCTCGTCATCCTCACCCCCCCAGCGCCACCCAAACCGGCTCTCCTTCTCTCCCATCTGCTCACGGGAGCCCCTCCCCGCAGGTTTGGGTCGGTTCCACCCCAGAACCGGTACCAAGCTCCTGGTGTGTTCCAGGCACTGTAGCAGGTGCTGCGGACAGGGCAGCACATGACCACCCAGCCCTGGGGGACGGCCACATCCTCAGTCTCCCCTCTCTGACTGCAACCTCAACCTTCCCTCCACCGCGTCCCTCCCACTGGTTTCCAAGCTTACTCTCACACGGCCCATCTTACGGAATGAAACGGAACGTGCATTCCAGACAAGACGGCGTAGGCTCCTTTCTCCCTGCGTCTCCCTGCAAAGCACAGCTGGAAACCCTGGACATAACGCCAGAGACCAGCCAAGGGGAGCTCTGAGAGCTGACGGGCAGAAGCAGGCAGGTTAGGACCCACACACAAGACGCGAGCAACAACGGTACGGCGCCACAGCGTCCTGTGAGCCTCTGCCCAGCAGAGGAAGAGGACCCGGGCCCAGAGTTTCCTGATCCGTGACCTGGCAAAACCAGGCAAGCCGGACAGGTTCGTCCCTCCCCCGGGTTAAAGTCCCCCCACAGCACCTGGTGAGCTGCGGGACCGCAAAGGCACCGGGCAGAGCCCCGTTGCCCACGGACAGTGAGTGGCCAGGAGAGGCCTCTCGTCCCCCTACCAGGCCTGGTCTCCCCCGGTCCCCGCTGAGAGAGGCAGGTGGCAGGGACCCCCGCAAGAGGAACCCCATCCCCCTTGTCCTGTAGGCGGGACACTCCCTGCACTACCCAGAGGCAGCAGTAGGCCTGACCCGGGACAGTCCTTCTGCCCCTTACACAGAACCAGCAGGGACCGCAGCAGCCCCGACGGCGTGAGACTAACGCAGTAGAACCAGCCAACACCAAGGGCTCTGCAGATTCGATTGCTACGGGAACCACGGCCACAGCAGCGGGCATGCTGGACCACAGCAGAGTGAACGCTGCGAAAATAAAAGGTTAGTAGAGAACCCAGAGTCTCCTGATATGATAGATTAAAGGTCCAGGGTACAATAAAAAAAAAGTCACCCAACATGGCAAGACCAGAAAGAGCCCCAAGTTGAACAAGGAAAGACAACCTTGACAGCACACCAGGACGAATCAGATGTGGGAATCCCCGGCAAGGATGTTACAGCGGCGCAACCATGCTTCAGCAAGCAATTGCAAGTTCTCTTGAAATAAAGATATCTCAGCAAATAAACAGTTATATAAAAAAAGAACAGGATGGAGATTATAGAACTCAAAAATACAATAACAGAAATTAGCAAGCTTAATAGTGGAATGGAATAATAGAGGTACAATCAATGGGCTTGATCAGTATAATTTACCCAATCTGAACAATAGAAAGCCAATGTACTGGCAGGAAAAACAAAAAACAAAACCAGGGCCTCAAGGAGCTGTGGATGGTCGGGCGCGGTGATGCATGCCTGCAGTCCCAGCTACTCGGGAGGCTGAGGCAGGAGGATCGCTTGAGTCCAAGAGTTGAGGTTGTTGTGAGCTAGGCTGATGCTACTGCACTCTAGCCTGGGTGACAGAGTGAGACTCTGTCTCAAAACAAACAAACAAACAAACAAACATAAAAGCACCTACACATTCACAGAAAGACAAACAAAAAGCAATCAGCGATTCTGAATGTATTATGTATAATATTTCTTCTGAAAAATGTGATTGTGTTTTGTGGGCTAATTCCATACCAGGTACAGTGGAATGCAACCCTGGACAAGACCTTTTGAGGAAAAACATACTATTTGGCCAGTAAGGAGAGCAGTGTGCAGTTTTGGCTTGCTTACTTTCTGAAAATACAGGGTGCGTACCAGCTTGCAGTGGCTGGGCTCAGGCTGCCTCTTTCTCCTGGGCTCCTCTAGTTGTCTTTTCGGATTTCACAGCTCTCCTTAATTTCTTTGCCTGGATAGAATGATCTCCATTAACTGCAGGTATAAGCATAAACTGCAGCCTTTTTTGTCACCACCAAATAACGATCACTGTCTCGTTTGACTGTCTAAATGGTTGTCACACACTTTTCACCCATGAGGATACTTTAGACTTTGGCATCAGATGGTTGAAACTAGAAGTTAAATTGTATGAGGATGAGAAGGAAACTCAAGTGTTAGTGCACACTCATTTACATATTAGTTCAAGTGTTAACAGCAATCCCAAAATGACTCAGTTTTACCATAATGTTAACTTTATTTGGGGGGTGAGCATGGATTAATACCTATTAATAACATTTTGTATCGGTTCCATCAATGGGGGAATTCCGAGATTCAAACAATGATCAGCCAATAAACTTTTTCCTACAATTACACACATACACAAAAATGACCCAAGTGTATGCTGCTTATAAGAAACTCACTTCAAATTCAATGATGACATTTTGCAGAACAGGATATACAGGCGGAGTAAGCACACGAAGGGACCCCCTCAACATGGCCAGCCACCAGGGAAACGCAAATGAAAACCGCCGTGAGATGTCACTAACTCCTGTCGGAAATAAAAAATAGCGACAACATCAAGTGCTGGTGAGGGTGCAGAGAAACCGGATCGCTCATACATGGCTAAGCCGTCTGCAAAGCAGTTTGGCAGTTTGCCGGGAAAAAATTACCACACGATTACCATACGATCCAGCAACTGCACTCGTGGCATTTATCCCAGAAAGAGGGAAGCTTTCGTGCACGTCAAAACCTGCACACAAATGTCCACAGCAGCTCTATGCATAACAGCCACAAGCTGGAAACCCCGGCATGACCTTCAGTGGTGACAAACTGTGGAACATCCACATCGTGGAGCACTACTCAGCGATCTAAGCACTGACTGTCGACACACACGCCTTTCGTGAATCTCCAGGAAATTATTATTGGGGTAAAAAAAAAAGCTAATCCTGGCCGGGCCTGGTGGCTCACGCCTGTCATCCTAGCACTCTGGGAGGCCGAGGCGGGCGGATTGCTCCAGGTCAGGAGTTCGAAACCAGCCTGAGCAAGAGTGAGACCCCATCTCTACCATAAATAGAAAGAAATTAATTGGCCAACTAATATATAGAGAAAAAATTAGCCGGGCATGGTGGCGCATGCCTGTAGTCCCAGCTACTGGGGAGGCTGAGGCAGCAGGATTGCTTGAGCCCAGGAAATTGAGGTTGCTGTGAGCGAGGCTGACGCCATGGCACTCACTCTAGCCTGGGCAACAAAGTGAGACTCTGTCTCAAAAAAAAAAAAGCTAATCCCAAAAGGTTCCATGGCATATGATTTCATTCATGTAGTATTCCTGAAGTGGCGAGTTTGTAGAAATGGAGACAGAACAGTTGTAGTAGTGGTTCCTGGTTGCGGGTGGGGTGGGCAGAGAGAGGGGAGGAAGGTGGGTCACAGAAGGGCAGCCCGAGGGGTCCCGTGGGGTTGGGACGGGCAGCATCCTGGCTGCGGTGGTGGATCTGTGGAGCCACACGGGTGATGGAATTGTGTCAACAAAAGACACAAAACGTGCAGCAGAACCGGGGAACTGCCAGGGAGATCAGTGTCCTGCATCAGCATCCGTGTCTCGGTGCAATATTGCACCGTAGTCTTGCAAGACATCCCCACTGGGGACCCTGGGTCGAGGGCACACGGGGGTCACTCTGTACCAAGCGGTACAGCAACGTGTGAATAAAAGATGGTCTCAAAACAAAAAGGTGACTTTTTTTTTTTTTTAGACAGAGTCTCACTCTGTTGGCCAAGCTGTGGCATCAGCCTAGCTCACAGCAACCTCAAACTCCTGGGCTCAGGCGATCCTCCTGCCTCAGCCTCCCGAGTAGCTGGGACTACAGGCCTGTGCCACCATGCCCGGCTAATTTTTTCTACATATTTTTAGTTGACCAATTAATTTATTTCTATTTTTAGTAGAGATGGGGTGTCGCTCTTGCTCAGGCTGGTCTAGAACTCCTGACCTTGAGCGATCCGCCCGCCTCGGCCTCCCAGAGTGCTAGGATTACAGGCGTGAGCCACTGTGCCTGGCCAAAAAGGTGACTTTTAAAAACGAACCAAACCAAACTCCTCCCGACTGCACTCACCCTCAGTCCCAGGACCACCGCCCCTGGCAGCAAGTCCTGCCCAGTGTTGTGAAAGCCCTGAGTTCAAATCCTGAAGTTGATGTTTTCCAGACGTGTAGCCCTGGACAAAGACTTAATATGGAAGTCCCCAAGTCGGGGACAAGTCTGGGGCGTTTTAAACAATACGAACCCCAGATCCCATCCCAGGCCTATTAAATAAGGACTCTGGAAGTGGGACCCTGCTGTTTCTAGTTTAGCCAGACACCAGAATCGGGCGGCAGCCAGTCGGACACCCGGGTTTGGGACCCTCAGCCTTAAGCCTGCGAGCCTCTATTTTTCACTCTGTGAAATGGGGTGATAACAATGACATCTCGGCAGTAAATGAGGGCAGAGGTGGGAAAGAAAAGGCCTCCAAGGGTGGAAAGGTGGGACAGGCCAAGGCCATTGGTGGTGCTTCCTCCCCCGGCCCTGCCTCCTCCCCCGGCCTCCACGCAGGTGGGTGTCAGGGGCCATGTGTGCCCCACCCCTCCTGTTTCCTTCCCTGGATGTCCTGGTGCCCCTCCCCCAGTGGGTGTTCTGGCTGGTGAGCTTAGGGGCAAGAGATGGGCCCTCCTGACCTGGTCTCCCTCCGGAAGACGCACCACTGCGCTGAGCCCGAGCCTCTGCTCGCGAGGCCCCATGCAGGACCAGAGTGGTAACTTGCAGGACCAAAGGTGTAACTTGCAGGGCCCGGTGCAACGTGAAAGCGCAGGGTGCCTTGTTCATGACGTGTTGGGACCCTCACGACAGTGACAGCCGAGCATTTGAAACAGAGGCAGGGGCTGTGCCAGGCCTGGGGGGGTGGGGGAGCTTCGGGGGGCTTCAGGGATCCCGCCGGGCCAGCGACTCGAGGGAAGCCAGATTCCTCCGGGAGTGTGATTTCCGCCACCTTCTCCACCGGAGTGGCCTCCGGAACCAGAGCCACGCCTTTCAGAGCCTGCAAACCCTCTTAATGAGCCCACCCCGAGCGCGGGGAAAAGGGAGCTGCTCACAGACACCCGAGACACCCGTCAGTCTGCAAGGAGACGTCTAGAAACGTCTAGGAAGCAGGGCCTTCCCTCCATCCTATCCGGATCTCTCTTGCTGCCACGCTGGCCCTCCGCTCTGTCCCCAGGGGTAGACGGCACCTGCTTGTGGCCCCTGCAGCACTCACTCCACACATTGCCCTGCACCCTGGATCCGAGCCCTGAGCGGCCACCCAGCGCCCCCAGCTCAGCCCGGCTCCACCTCCCACCCTCTGCTCGGCTGTCACCTGTCTGCTCCCCGTGCACGGGAGTAAATGCCGCAGAAGCGTCCTGCCTGCCGCTCCCTCCCCCACCCCCGGGACACGTTTCCCAGCTGGAGCACTCAGCACCCCTGCAGGGAGCACCCCGCTCGGGGCTTGGATTAAAAGCCCAGGGCTGCTGTGGCTCCCCCCCCATGTGTGCCCCCAGCCGACAGGGCCCGCGCCCAGGTGCGCCTGCAGCTGGGGCAGGATGGTTTGGTTGCTTCCTTTCCCAGGCTGTGGAAGGTCCTTTCTGCCCTGCACCTCCAGGGCTGAGACTCCCAGGGGGGCCCAGGCTTGTGCCTGCGAGTGGGGCGGTGGGGGGCCCACTGAGTTGTCCCATCCACCGGCCTCTTGGCAGCTCTGGGGAAGGACCTCCAGGGCGCCCTTGGGGTGCCACAGGGTCAGCCCCCCCCCCCCCCCCCGCCCCCAGACTCCCAACCCAGCAAAGGGAGGGGCCGGGAGCGAGAAAGGGAGGAAGGAGGGGGTGGAAAGGTGGGAGGTCACCTTCCTTCCCTCTTTCCCAGGGCTGTTCTCGGGCTGGGGTCTCAGGGACCAGTGCTTAAGGGGCAGTGTCCGGAGTGGGCTTCCTGCCTTCGAGTCCTGTCGTG
The DNA here is from genome assembly GCF_040939455.1 of Microcebus murinus. NCBI lineage: Eukaryota > Metazoa > Chordata > Mammalia > Primates > Cheirogaleidae > Microcebus > Microcebus murinus. The sequence continues at coordinate 2,891,350 of NC_134121.1, forward strand.
TTTATTTGAACGCAGAGTCCCAGGCCCGTGCTGTACCCACCTCTCTGCCCGATCCGCAGGCCCATCTGCGTCTGGGAACCTTGGTCGGGAAAGGGCTGAGGCCTGGGGCTCTGCAAGAGGTGGGAAAGCTAGGAGACTGAGCTCCCCATTCCAGAGCCTTCCATAGGCCTGCCCATCCCCAAGCCAGCAATTAACCCTCCATCCTTGCCATTTAACCTCTCCCTCCGGGACTGCCGCACTTTAACTCCTTTTAAATAAGCCCTGAGGGCGCGGGAGAAATTGCCGCCAGCAATTCAAAAGCCCGGAGCCCTAGGGGCAGGCCCTGGCTTTGCGTCCAGCTGCCACCTGCCCAGACCTGCAACTGGGGGAGGGCACACCAGGGAGCGGGGTGTCCCAGGGTGGGGACACCTGGGAGGATTGGCGTCAGCCTGCTCCTCTCGGGGCCCAACTCGTGGCCACCTGGCTTGGCTTGCGGTGACTCTCTTCAGCTCACACCAAAAAGAGCTCAGTCAGGCAGGCCTGGGTCCGAACCTCGCCCTGGCTGAGAAATCCCGGACGGTGACTCAGCCCGAGGCTGCCCTTCCTTTTCTGAAAAATGGGCTTCATGGCTCTTGTGGGGGTTAAACGAACAATGAGGGTAACCGCCACCCCCCGCTGGGACGTGGCAGGTATGGGGGCACCAGGCCGAAGCCAAGAGTCACCGGCCTCAGGGCCCCACCCAGGGAGGTGTGCAGGGGCCCAGACTGAATCCCCCCCACCCAGCGTCTGAGCGCTCGGCACGCGGAAGAGACGGCCCACAGACAAAATACAGCCCGGTGGCGGGTGACGTCAGATACACAACGAATCACCTTGCAGCATGAGCGCGTCCCAAATTAGCACGGGAGGGGCATTGTTTATCTGAAATTCAGATTTAAGCAGGTGTTTTATATTCTTATTTGCAAAATCTGGCAACCTTCACTGAAAGGTGTCAAGTAACTGGGGTTTTGGTTTGGGTTTGGGTTTTTTTAAATCCCCTGTTGGGAGGGGCAAAAAAAAAAAAAAGGGAAAAGCAGGACACAGACGAATGAACACACTGGTGTCATTATCTGTTTTTAAAATTTTTGTTTTCTCTTTTTCTTATTTTATTTTATTTTTTTGAGGCAAGGTCTCAGTCTGTCCCCCAGGCTGGGGTGCGGTGGCGTCATCATAGCTCACTGCAGCCTCTAACTCCTGGACTCAAGCGATCCTCCTGCCTCAGCCTCCCGAGTAGCTGGGACTACAGGCGAGTGCCACCATGCCCGGCTAATTTTTTATTGTTTTGTAGAGACAGGGTCTCACTATGTTGCCCAGGCTGGTCTTGAACTCCCGGCCCCAAGTGATCCTCCTACCTTGGCCTCCCAAAGTGCTGGGATTTCAGGCATGAGCCACCAAGCCTGGCCTGTTTTTAAAATTGAAAATATATTCACATAGAGAGCGAGCGAGAGAGAGAGAGAGCAACCCAGATATAGACACGAACCAAGCCTGAGACGGAGACAGAAGAGAGACAGGCACGGAGAAAGACTGGAAGGAAATCCCCAAGGGTCAGCAGTGACCGTCTCTGGGTCATAGATTATAGGCTTCCTTCCTTCCTTCCTTTCTATATTCATTTTCCAGTATTTTTTAGTAAACATGTATTACTTTATGATAAAAATATGTATTTCATAAAACAGTCACTTATGTGGACAGTCTCTTTAGACACTGTTGCATTGTTAAGGAGCGACCGAATTCCAAACAAAGGCAAAAATCCACGCCGCCTCGTCCTCCCGCCCGGCACCTCTCGAAGGTCCCCGGAGGGTGCGTGGGGGCTGATGGCGCTGCCCCACCGCAGGGCCCGGCGCAGTCGGCCGTTTCCCTGACGGGTCTGGGGTGTGGCCTTCACAGCACGGCAGGGCTGGTGACAACCTCAGGTGGTGACAACCTCAGGGCCCCAGGGTGGGGGCCACGCTGCACTTCCGGACCCGGCAACCCCCTCCCCCGACCTGGTTATGGTTTTGCGTTCTGGCGCTGCGTTTGTTTTTATAGTTTTCAGTTTCCTCCGCGCTGTCAACTGCCATTACTCACCGCCGTCCGCCTGCCCAGCAGCCAGTCTCACTTCTGCGTCGTCCCTCTCGTCCTCCCTCCGCCAGGTCGTTAAGATCACGCGTGAAGTCACGGGGGAGGGGCGTCTGGGAGGAGCTCGGTGGGGACACTCTGGGGCACGGGCTTGGCAGCGTTCCTCTAGGGTCCACGGCCGCTGCACACAGGCGTCCCCTCCCTCCAAGACCCTGTGCTGCGGTGACTGCAGTTCTTCCAGGTGCGTGTTCTCCAGGTGCATGTTCGCCAGGTGCGTGTTCTCCAGGTGCATGTTTGCCAGGTGCGTGTTCTCCAGGTGCATGTTCTCCAGGTCATGTTCGCCAGGTGCGTGTTCGCCAGGTGCATGTTCGCCAGGTGCGTGTTCTCCAGGTGCATGTTTGCCAGGTGCGTGTTCTCCAGGTGCATGTTCGCCAGGTGCATGTTCTCTAGGTGCATGTTCGCCAGGTGCGTGTTCGCCAGGTGCATGTTTGCCAGGTGTGTGTTCTCCAGGTGCGTGTTCGCCAGGTGCGTGTTCTCCAGGTGCGTGTTTGCCAGGTGCGTGGACCTATTGAAAAGATGGCACAGTCCCAGCTCAGGGTCTGCATTTCTTAACACATACAACCAATTTCCGCTACGACAAAAGAACACCCCCTACCCTGTGGAGCTGGAGGCCCCAGGACTCAGACGAAGGCCACAAGTCATAAGGATTCCAGGTGACCAAGGCCAGGGTTCAGACAGAAAAAGGAAGCCGCTCCAGCCACCTATGGCAGAAAACGAGCGTAGGAGGTCGCGAATCACCGGGAGGGCTGCAGAAGAAGAAGACTGCGGCGCCCTGGGCCTCCAAGCTGATTCCCAAGACACCCCCAGGTGGACTCACCAGGGGCCCACATCTCTGCCACATCGGGAGGGTGGGGGTGGGGCCGCTGGCTCCAGAACACCTGGTCAGCCTGTCGTGGGGCTGGGGGTGGTCAGCCTGTCGTGGCTGTGACCCGCCACACCTGCTAGATCCATGCTGGCCACAAAATGGACACCCTCACCTGCCTCCCAGCACCCCCAGAGCCAGTGACTGGCCCCAGAACACTGCCCAGCACCCCGAGTGCCAGGGAAAAGGTGGGCCCCCGTGTACCACTCTCCACCTCCCCAGGAACGTGCCGGCTCAGGCCTGGAAGTCTGAGAAACGCCCTTCTCTGCCCTCTGTCCACAGGGGGCAGGCGCAGAATAGCTGCTGAGTGCCAGCCAGCCACCGCAGACCACCCCCGGCCTGGGACCCGTCCCTCGGGAGGCTCAGGCACGAGGACTGGAGCTGTGTGCTCAGGGCCACATCGCTGCAGACTCCAGTCTGACATCGTCACAGAGCTTTGCAAAACTGTAAAGCGGGGCCCTGTCTGCCCCTGCCAGCCGCCCAGTGCAGGCCCCTCATCTTTCCCTCCGAGGCAGGCGTCAAAGCGGATGTTCATCCACGGCCCGGCCAGCTTCCAGAGGGGCAGGTGAGCCAGCGCAGGGACCAGAGCGGGGCCCGGGAGACCCCCCGGCAGGTGGAGCTGTGCCAGGCTGTGGCCTTTCCAGGACCGTGCTGGCCAGGACACTTCACACTGGTAGCTTGAACGGCACAGTGGGGACATTCACACCAGGGAGATTGGCTAACGGGACACACATGGGCTTTTTGTCCCCATCCTCCAGAGCCGATCATTAAACATTTACCAGCATGCCGTCGGTTAAGGCAACGAGGATGGGTGCTATTCTGGAAGGCTGTGGGCTGGGTGGATCTCCGCTCGGCCACACGTGAGGATGGCCCGGGGACCCCTGATCACGTCCAGTGCCCAGACCCGCCCTGGGAGACGGAATGAGAAAGTGGAGGGAAGGCCGGGCGCGGTGGCTCATGCCTGTAATCCTAGCACTCTGGGAGGCCGAGGGGGGCGGATTGCTCCAGGTCAGGAGTTCGAAACCAGCCTGAGCAAGAGCGAGACCCCGTCTCTACTAAAAATAGAAAGAAATTAATTGGCCAACTAAAAAATATACAGAAAAAAATTAGCCGGGCATGGTGGCCCCTGCCTGTAGTCCCAGCTACTTGTGAGGCTGAGGCAGGAGGATCGCTTGAGCCCAGGAGTTTGAGGTTGCTGTGAGCTAGGCTGATGCCACGGCTCTCTAGCTTGGACAAGAGAAGTGAGTCTCTGTCAAAAAAAAAAAAAAAAAGAAAAGAAAAGAAGAGAAAGTGGAGGGAGCAGAGAAATCAGGGCAGTGGCCAGAGAGGGTCGTGGGGTCACGGGAGGCCTGCCAGTGCCTTTGCTTGTGAGCGAAGCCCTCTGGCCGGAGGTGCTGCCTCCTGGGAGGGCAGGAGGGGTGAGGTCCCGCAGCCACAAGCGGGGAGGGGCCGCAGGGCAGAGCCAGGCAGGTGGCTGGGCAGGTGCGGACTGTGATTAAGGTTGGGAAGGGCTTGGGGGGCTGTCGCGTCCAGGGGTGGTGCCGATGGTCCCCCCAGGACCCACCAGGCTCAGAGAAGCCATCCCTCTTCTCAGAACCTGCGAGACGCTCCGCACAGGCAGAAAAACTCCTCCTTCCAGCTCGTCCTTACGAGGGGCTGCTGGGGAGGAGGCGCTCCGTGGCTCTATTGTTTTTGGAGAAAACAGTGAGTGGTGACTGTGAACTAAATGTAAAACCACAAAAGAGCAAAGGAAGAAAATAAAAATCACCAGAAGGCTACGGCCCCGAGGTGATGACAACGGAGTGACCGTCCCTCCGGGCACCTCTGTGCAGATGCATGCCGTGGAGAGACGCGGGCCGTGGTCCCGGCACGCTCAGCTCAGAGCTCTCTGCTGGCGGCCTGGGACGCCCAACGGGCGGGGCGGGAGGGGGAGTTGGGCCACTTCCAGCCTGTGCAGACCAACACTCAGGCCTTCAGCCCCTGGACACCAGCCAGGCCGAGCCCTCGGCCTGAGCCGCCGCTGTGTCCACCCGTGGCAGGTGGCAGGTCCCCACCAGGGACAGGGCAGGCTCGTGCAGCCTCTGCCCCTGCAGGTTCTGCCAGGCCCGGCCCCTCCCCCCAACAGACCACCTTGTCTTTGGCTTTTCTGGAAAGACCACGGCCAGGGTGAGTGCCTCCTCACTGCCCTGGCATGCCAGGGCACGGGGCCTGGGCCTCGGTGCTGCACGCCGGCCTCAGGACTGTCCACCGGCCTGCCCCTATTCGAGCAGACCCTGTCTCAGCTCCCCGCAGCCCACTTCCCCCCATGTTAATCCTTCCCACTCCTGCTGCTGCCCCACACCTGTCTCTGCCGTCAGGGGGACACGCGCACCATCCCCAGCCACCCTCCGCCCGGATGGCCCTTCCCTCACTTCCTCTCTGGCAGTCTGCACTGACATGGGCAGTAAGCAGTCTTGCTGCCTGCACACGCGTGTGTGTGTGCTTGTGTGTGCCCATGTACATGTGTGCGCCTGTGTGTGTGCCGGTGTGTGCCTATGTGCATGTATGTGTGTCCATGTGCATGTGTGTGCCCATGTGCATGTATGTGTGCCTGTGTGTGCCCATGTGCATGTGTGTGTGCCTGTGTGTGCCCGTGTGCATGTGTGTGTGCCCGTGTGTACCCCAGCCCCATCCCTCGGGAACTCCGAGTCTGCTCCGCCCGGTCAGTGGTGGTGCTCTAGCCAGGCTCCGTCCCCAGGGCCCTCCGCTCGCCTGGGTCTCCCAGCCCTTTCTCCTTTGCTGGCTGTGGCACCGTCTCCTCCCTGCCCTCCCGGACATTCCGGCCTCCCGAGCTTCCTCCCTCTGCTTTCCACAGAGAGCGACCCTCTCCACGCTCCAGACTGCTCTCCACAGCACGGCCACGGCAGCAGCTGGGCACCGTCCTCCTGCACCTCGCCCTGCGGGGCCGGGCTGGGCCATGTGGGGCCCGTTTCACAGACGAGGAACTGAGGCCAGGACCCCACCCGCGGGCAGGGCGGAGCCAAGGCTGCGGCACAGGTGGCCGCTCACCACCACGCCACACAGCCCTCCCTGCTGGCACTGCCAGTGGCCCACGGAGCGTCCTCCTGGCTGGCCGGGCCCCCTCGGCTCCGCCTGCTGACCTTCCTGCCGGGCCACAGTGCCCAGGCTGTCGGGCACACTCTGCCCTCGGCCGGTTCCCAGGGACTGTCACCTCTAACCACCCCGTCACCTTGGTTCGGGTGCTGACAGCTTCGGCAGGTCCTGCTGCCCTAACCTGCTCTGGTCTGCCTGTTCTCGTCCACCCCGCCCTCGGCTGCCGGATTAATCTCCCGAAAACACTGTCAAGAGTCAGGCTCGATTGCATCACTTGTCAAGTGCGGGTCACGGCTTGGCTGTGATCGCGTCTGGTGAGCTCAGATAAATCCTTTGGGATCCTGAAAATGTGCAAGCTCAGGGATCCTGCACACGGAGCCGGGTTCAGCCACGGCCTGGGAGGCCCGGGGAGGCCCGGGGTGCCCCGAGAGCAGGGGCAGAGGCGGGACTCTCCTAGTCCTGCAGCCAAGCCCAGGCGAGGGGCGTCCTAGGGCTGCCGTGACAAATGACCACAAGCTGGGTGGCTTAAACAACGATAGTTGATTCTCTGAACCTCCCGGAGGCCCGAAGTCCAAAATCCAGGTGCCGCGGGGCCGCACTCACGAGGACAGTCCTTCCCTCCTGCAGCTTCCGGGGCTCCCGGCAGCCCTTGGTGCTCCTCGGCTGGCAGATGGACTATCCCAGCCTCCGCCTCCACTTCACACGCCCTTCCCTGTGTGTCCGTGCCCTGCACCCGAGTCTTTCTCTTCTTACGAGGACGCCAGTTATATTGAGTTAAGGGCCCCCACCCTAGTCCACTGTGACCTAAACTTGATTACAAACAAGGTCGCGTTCTGGGGTCATTAATTTGGGGGCAGGTGGGGGACACTTCCGCCAGCACCTCAGACACCCCGGCGGCAAGCACCCAGGAGCAGCCGGAACACACCCCAGCGAGGGCAGGGGACCTGGCGTGGCTGGAGGACCCCGAGGCTGGTGGGTGGAACTTGCTCAACCAGGACAGGAGGACAGACACGGAGGGACAGAGGACAAGCACAGGGACCCCCGGGGATGGGCAGAGCCCCTGGGGGCAGAGTCTGTGCCTGGCGGTGGGAGGTCCACACCCCCAGCACAGCCCCGCCGATGGCAGGAGCCCCGCAGGCCCGGCCCTCTCTGCCACAGAGGGCTTTGGCATTTCGGTCCCAGGCCCCGGCTGCCGCCAAGGGAAGGCCCCCCTCGGAGTCCCAGCTCGTCACATCTCACCAAGCAGCTGCAGGCGCAGAGGCCGCCCCGGCCGGCCGGGCCACCAGCCCTGCGAGAGACACATGCGCAGACCGGTCTGCAAGGACGCAGCCCGTAATTACCCTCAGCTGCCGGCAAAGGGCATCCACCGAAACGATCCGCAGACTCCTCCAGGGGAGGCCACAGACACCTGGAGGCGCCGGCCGCTGACATCAGCGGCTTCACCGCCCGAAACCGAAGCCCAGGCCCGGGATGCTCGAGGGGAGGAAGAAACCCTCCCCCAGAGGAAACCCAAGCCCGGCCACACCTGCCGGCCAGCCAGCCTCACAGGCCCTTGCAGGACGCCGTCTCCCAGGGCGGGAGCCCCGCGGTGAGCTCTGGCGAGTGGATGACACATTATTGATGTGACCTTCTGGATCCAGGGACCCGGCTCGACATCCCTCCCATCCTGCCTCTGATCGCATTTTCTAAGTCCACCTGGGTGGGCCTCCCGGGGAGGCGGGCTGGAGGCTGCTCTCTCTGTCTGTACTTGTCTGGGCCCGGAGGAAGCCCCCGAGCTAAGCCGATGCCGGGCCGGCCACACAGATGCACAAATGACCCCATGACCACAGACACTGGCCGCCTCGGGCCCCGGGGGCTTCCAGGGACATAACGGAAGGTTCCAGAGGAGTTTGCTCCACCTGGACTTGGACGTCATCCCATCTCGCCCCAAACCCGTGCTGCCCATCACGGAGGCCACAAGCCACACGTGGCCACAGGGCACCTGGGTTTCAGGGGGTCCCAGTGGAGAGGGGCCGTCACGGGCAAACTCCACAGAGATTCCCAAGACTTAGAACAACAACAAAGTAAAATATCTTATTAATAAGTTTTATGCCAATCCGACGTCGAAATGAAAATATTTTGGATATGCTAGGCTAAAATAAGATATGCTATTAAAATGAACACTGCCTGGGGTTTTTTTGTTTGTTTGTTTGTTTGTTTGTTCACTTTTTTAATGTGTCCAAATCCGTCGAGTGGCTCATTTGATATTTCCATGGGTCAGCGCCGCCCCTGGCTGCCGCCAAAAATAGAAAGGCCTACCACTCTGCACAGTCGCAGGAGGGCAGAGGGCAGCAGGGCAAGTCACCTGGCCCCTGTGAGTCTCCTCGGCCACGCGGGCGCCTCCATGTCCGCCCCAGCCCCTTGGGAGCACGGAAGGAGGCGTTTCGCAACGCGCCGAGAGCAAAGGTCAGGACGTAGCTGGCGCTGCGACGCCCTGCCAAGGCATCCTCCATGGTCGGCGGCGCTGTTTACTCCACATGTTACACATTCCTTCAAATAGGGTCCCCACGCGGGTGCCTGAGAGCCTGCCGGGGACGCGAGGAGATAAAGGAGAAATGGCAGGCACGTCCCGCCAGCCCAGAATTTACAGGCCGGCGGAGGAGATAAGGCATGAACGCACACACAGACACCCACCGGTCAAGTCGCCGTCCCATGCGGCGGGGTGAAGTGTCAACACGAGAGCCGCAGATGTGAGTGCCGGCGTGGAGGGGGAGCTCACGCGGGGCAGGGGGACCGGCTGGCCAGCGGCTGGACACGAGGTGCCGGGCACCCAGCAGGAGCCGGGTGACTGGGAAGGCACAGACCGGGGAGCCCCGTTGTCTGCAACCCCAAACCGGACACCCGGCCGCCGAGTGAGGCCATTCAGTCGGTGCCCGAGCCTCAGTTTTCCCATCTGTAAAGTGGAGATAAAATTAGATGTCAGGGCTCCTGTGAGGAACCAAGATGTGAGTAAAGGGCCTCAAAGCCATGCTTGGGATGCAGGGTTGCTCCGGAGGGGACTGTCCCCCAGCTCCCTCCCCTGAAAGGGAAGGGGCACCCCCTGAGCAGGCCGGAAACTGAAAGGTGGGCTGCAGAGAGGCTGCCCAGCTGGGACAGGGCTTCCCCGAGGGGAGCAGGGAGCAGACACGAGGCTAAGAGGAGGACCTGGGCAGGAGGTGGGTGCCAGGAGAAGGTCTTTGGTGCTCAGACAAGGGAATTGGGCAGCTTGGGAGGGAAGAAGTACTGAGAGGGTATTTGAGGCAGATTAGGGGAGGGAGCTGAGAGACCAGGGCCGCAGGTGTCTTGCTCCGGGCACCTGGTGGTGAGGGCTGGACCAGGGCAGAGCCGTGGGGGGGGGGGGGGCAGGCAGAGAACGGCCCCAGGAAATCTCTCTCCGGACCTGTCACGTGTGTTCAGAGAGAACTATGGGTTTATTCTGTTTTGTTTTAGAGACGGGGGTCTCAATATGTTGCCCAGGCTGGTCTCGAACTCCTGTGCTCAAGCCATCCTCCTGCCTCGGCCTCCTGGGTGGCTGGGACTGCCCCCGCCCGGCGGACTATGGGGTTTCAAACATTATCGCGCTTCATCCCTTTGGTGAACTGCTTCTTCCACTCAGCTGTATGTTGCACACTCGGGGCATTTTGGTGATGGGATGATTCGCTTTATTTAATCGGGTGTAGATATATAGGAGCTGGGGCTGAGGGCTGTCCAGGTAGCAGGTAAAACATTATTTCTGGGTGTGTCTTTGAGGGTGTGTCCCAAAGAGATTGGCACTTTGATCAGTAGAGGAGGAAAGGAGACCCCCCCAGCGCGGGTCAGCATCACCGATCCGTGGGGCCAGATGCTAATAGGACGGAAGGAAGAGAAAGAGCGGTTCTTCCGGAGCCGGGACACCCGCCTCCCCTGCCCTCGGACATCGGAGCGCCTGCTTCTCGGGCCTTCAGACCCACCCTGAGTCCCACAGCTGGCTTCCCGGCCCTCCAGCTCGCAGGCGGCAGGCCCTGGGACCTCTCCCCTCCGTAGCTGAGCGCCGGCTCCCATGCTAAGTCCCCGTGCGTGCCCGCGTGCCTCCCCGAGTGGCTGCTTTCCGGAGTCCTGCAGGGCAGACGCAAGCAGCGGCTCCGGGGCTAGTCACCCCTCTCTCTCTGCGTGTCCTCCCGTGTTCTCAGGGCCAGGTCAGGGCCGTGTCACGCGTGTCCCCTCATCTGCATGTGGATAACAACGGAGAGTTCGCAGGTTCGGCGTGGAAATGACATGAGAAGCCCCATCACGACGCCGGGCCCACGGCCGGCACTCGGGAGACCGGCGCAGCGGCCCTTCTGTCTCCACCGGCGAGGAAAGGACGCAGGACTTACGCCGGGACCAGAGGTGAGGCTCACGGCAGACACCCCCAGACCTGGCGCTTAAAACCACAGAAATTGTTCTCTCTGAGTTCTGAAGACCAGAGATCGTAAGTCCAGGTGCCAGACTCCTTCTCAGTCTTGTTCGCCGCTGGATTTAGGGCCCACCCTAACCTGGGGTGCTCTGGTCTCTGGAGCCCCACCTGAATTACACCTGCGAAGACGCTGGCTCCAAACAAGGTCACATTCCGAGGTCCCAGGAAGGCCAGCAACTGGCCGGGGGAACTCTTCAGCCACTGGGGAGGGGCAGGGCCATCTCCGGCAGACTTTATCCCAGTGGGCGCGACCCAGGAGGCCCTGGCCACAGACTCCCCAGCCCACCCTCCGGCCAACAGGGACGTGTGACTGGCTTCCTGGGCAGGGGTTCCGGCCGGGCTTGGCTGCCCTGGGCGCTCCCTGGTCTCAGTAGTGACGATGAAAGCAATCAACGCAGCAGCAGCGGCTACCGTGTGCTGCACACGGACCCGTGCCCGGCGCTGTGCCGAGCGCTTTGCTGAGGAATCCAGTTCACCTCCATGACTACCGACCATCTTATCCTTAGCCCTGGTTTCAGAAGGGGAAACTGAGGCATGGGGAGATGAAACCGGTTGTTCAAGGTCACAGGGTGAGTCAACGGCCCAGCTGGGACGAGAACCTATGCAGCCTGGCTGCCGGAGTCTGTCCCGAGCCCTCTCCTTACCGTCGTTGGCTTTCAGGCCTCCAGACCCGCGCCCCTCAGAGGGAGAGGTAGGTGGTCCTCCTGACGAGGCGCCTCGCTGGTGGGGCAAGCCCATCGGAGGGGGCGCTGCCCGGTTGCTGTCTCCCCCCAGCACACGCTGACCCCGCAGGCTCCTCCTCCAGTCCTGGGAAGTGCAATGTGGCCCAGGGGCTGGGCCTGCCGTTGCCACCTGGCTCCCCACTGCCCTGCTCAAAATCTCCAAAGGCTTCCCAAAGCAACGGGAATCCAGTCTCCTTCCTCCTGCTCCAGCCTGGGCCCCGCCCCCTGCCTTCCTTCTGGTCCTCCAATGAGTTCAGTTGGTGCCGGCCTTGTGGCCTTTGCACCCACTGCCCCAGCTCCCTGGAATGACCTCCTGGTCATTCCTCCTGGATGGTTACGCGCCTGGTTCCTCCCCCACATCCAGGCTGCACCTCACACGCGCCTTCCTCAGGGAGGCCTTCCCTGGCCACCCCAACTGAAGCACGCTTCATGCAAACATATTTTAAAAACAAACTGAAAAAAGGATAATTCCTTCCCAACAGCAGGAGGAGGGTCGGGGCTTGGGTTGGACCAGCCCCTCCTTGGGCTTAGCAGATGCAGAGGCTGGGGAAGTGGACCCGGTCAGTCTGAGGACACGAGGTCCCCTAACAGCAAGGAGGACAGAGAGGAAGCAGCAGCAGTGGGCAGGCCCAAGGACAGTGTGGCATTCGTCCAGGGGCCTGGGGCCCTCTGCCTTCAGGACAGTGCCCGGGGGCCGGGCACCAGGGGGTTGTGCCCTGCATGAAGGAGCGTCTTACCCTGGGAGAAGCAGCTGAAGGGCATCGTGTACAGGCCTGGCTGGGCGTTGCCGTGGCCATGTCTAATAAGCCATGGCTCCTGCCACCTGCAGTCCCAGTCCACTGACACCTGCTCTGTGCCCTCAGCCTGGTCTCTCTCCTGTGTCCTTGCCTTCTGGGGGGCTGGCTACCTATGGGGCTGAATTAGTGCCCTCAGCCTCAGCCCCACTTTAGTGTTCATTTCATTTATTACAATATTTACAATAATCTAAATGCTTCCTCTGGGCTGGTCCCTGTCTGAGGTGCTACTAAATGTTTAGCAGTCGCAACTGGCTCTCTGGGGCGGGGTGGGGGTGGGGAAAGTATGCATGCATATATGTCTAATTGTTTATTATTAATATTACTGATACAAAGGATGCATAGCACGCAATTTACAAATTATAATGAAACATACAACACTCTTCACTGTCAGCGCCATATAACCAACGGAATCACAGGCCGTTCTCACTGCTTTTTGCCAAACTCTCGGATCAGTTCCCAGCCTGGGCTTGTCCTTGGTAAATGAGTGTAGTTCTCGCCTGAAGGGGCACTGATATTCTCGTTTCAGTTAACCAGGAAAGGGAAAGTGAAACAATGAAGGAATAGGTCAAACTTCACTTGTTTGTAATGATGCCAGTGACGTCTTTGATGAAGCAGCTAATAGTTTTACAATACTGGAAGAGCATTTCCTCAGTTTTTTTTTGTGCTATTCACAACGTAAGGGCTACAGACAGGACACACTTTGAAGTTTAATTTGCATCATTGACATTTTGTCTGTCACTAGACTATCTAGACAGTCAACAAAACCATAAATTGAACCAGGATTTGCAGCGTCTGCTGCTTGCTGTGGTGTAAACACTCCCACCACGGCTGATCTCAAGCAACCACGGTGACCCCACTGAACGCTACTTGTGCCACGTGGTGTTTGCAACATACAGATGCAATACGCATAAACAACCTCAAGAACATGTTAACAGTAAAATGTTTAACATAACTAGGAAAGAGGGAGTTTTGAGCATTTATTACCTTTATTTTTAATATAATTTCTTTCGCTGCAAATTTAAATTATTTCATTTTTGATAATGGCTGTGTTTAACAACTGGTCGCAGAGTTTCTGACAATGTGGCCAACGGCTCTCGCAAGCCAGTAGGCTCTAGCTCCAGCACACTGCTGGCTGCGTAAACTCATCTCGGTCCTCACAAAAGTCCTATTTGTCCAACATTGGTTTGACAGATGTTTTCCGGACATCTGTGTCGTGCCAGAGACTGTTCTAGATGCTGGGGACACAGCAGAGAAGGGTGTTCAGCAGGTCCCTGCCCTTGAGGTTCTTCAGTTCCGGCGAGAGACACAGACAAGGAATGTCACCAGCACACAGATGATATTGTCTGTTGGGGGGAGAAGGTGCTGCCGGAGCAGGAAACGGGACTGGCAATGCCGGCGGGGGCAGGGTGGGACCATAGACAGGGTGGTTGGACTCAGCTCATTGCTGACATTGCTGACATCCGAGCGAAGACTTGAGTGAAAAGGAGGGAGCCACACAGGTGTGTGAGGAAGAACCCTCCAGGCTGTGGCCACAGCCCGTGCAAAGGCCCCGAGGCAGCACCACGCCGGGCATGTGTGAGGACCAGAGGAGCAGCCCGTGTGCCAGGAGCAGAGTGTGCTAGGGAGGGAGTGGCAGGAAAGGAAGCCAGGGAGCAATGGGGACACCTGAGGTGGGGCCTTGGAGGACTCTGTAGGGTGCTGAGCTGAGAAGGTCTCATCTCCTTTTTGCAGATGAGTAAACTGAGGCCTGGAGTCACACAGGCAGCAGGTGGGGATGCTAGGAGAATCCTGGGCCAGTCTGGCTCTAACCACTCTATTCTCCTGTTTCCATGTGGCAGGGGGATGCAGACAGGTGTCTGACGCACCCCGCATCCCCCCATCTCAACTGCCCCGACTGGCCACGTCTGAGAGTCCAATCAGGCCCAAGCCCCTGGAGTCTGGACCTCTGACCAGTAGCTGGCGGGGCCAGCTGGGAGGAGTGGAGACACCACATCGGGCGTTAGGACCCAGGACCCAAGGGGGCTCCCACGACAGAGGTGAAGACAAAAGCTGTCTGGAAGGAGCAGACGAGTTGGGGTACACCCCACATGTAGGGGTGTCTCCACCGCATGAGTGAGCTGCTCACTCAGCTGCAGCCGGCCTGGGAGGCGCATGCGGTGGAGTGGAGAAGCAAGGGTGCGTGTAGCTGGGAGGGGGTGACTGAGTGTGCACACACCACAGCTGGGGGGTCCTAGCAGGCTTATGGACCAACGAGGCCACACATCAAGATGCCTGCTTTGCCCCTGGCCTGTCCTGACTCTGCCCACTGCCGCGCCGGCCTGGTCATCTGGGCCAGAGCAGGACCCCTGACCCCGGGGGCCACCACTGGAGTTTCCCCCAACAGGGATGACAAAGATTAATGGGGCAGCTCACCTCTTTTGAGGACTCTGATTGCTGGAGTGAGCCAGTCTGCTGGGGGCGGGAGGCCAGAGGCCGAGAGACCCGGAGGGAAGCTGAGACCAGACAGGAGCAGGACATCCACGGAGAGACAGGGGCGGTGAGCCCCGCAGGAGGGGACAGGGCTGGTTTTGTGGGTGTGGAGCCTGTGCAGCCCCACCGGCCGAGATCAGAATGGCCCCAGGCCAGTTGAATGCGCCGCCATCTTGAAATTATTGATAATTATTGAGTAAGGGGCCCCACATTGTCATTTTGTCCTGCAGAGCTAACGGACAGCCCACGGGCCTTGTCTGGCAGGGAGTTGGGAAAGTCTGGTGAGAAGGTCCCTGGAGAGCAGGGTCCTCTGATAGAGGGCGGACAAGTTCCGGCAGGCTGGGATGCTGTTTGTGTCACTTCAAGTCACAAGCCCAGGTAGGAGTGAGCAAGGAAAGAAAGCTTTCCTAGGTCTCTTAGGTTTCAGACGAACGTGTCCTGGGGAGGGAGGAGCGGGGTTCTGGCGGGTTCTGTTCCAGAAAGCTGCTGCTCACTCTCCCAGACGCTCCTGCCCAGCCCGGCCCCTGCCCAGCGAGGGGACCAGAGGCCGGCTGTTTCGAAACAGACAATTACGGCCAGGCGCACGGGCCTGTTCAATACTCTATTGACGGGTTCACCTTGGCAACCTGGAGCCCGGCTCCTGCGTGAGTGTCTCTACCTTCTGGCGTTGCGTTGGTCTTAAAGGCGCATTTCCATGTCTCCCAGCCTGTGCAAGGCCCCCGTGCAGGGACGGGGCCACACAGGCACCAGCAAAGGTGGGGGACTCCTCCTCCCTGCCCAACGCACAGCCCCACACCCACTCTGCACCAGGCAGCCTCCTCCTTCCTGCTGCCCCCAGTCCCAGGACCTCACGAGAAAGCTCTTGTTTGCCTGGGGCTGCGGTGGTCAGGTGGGTGCCCTTCTATCTATAACCCTAGCGTGCCCCAGGGGGAGGACACGCAGACCCCCAGGTGGCAGGTCCAGTGACGCCCCCGTGGGACCAGCGGGTCTGACTCGAGCGGGAAATCGCTGGCGTGCACTGCTGCTAATCGGGCTTCTAATGAGCGACATGAAAAACGACAGTGGCGTAATCAATGCCGCTCAGCGGCGGCGTGCACAGCTCTGCGGGCTGCATGCGTCAGCCTTGCCTTTCTGGAACGCCAGGGCTGGCCCAGCGCGGGGACGCGTCCTCCGGGACACACACAGGTGCCACAGCGTTTCTTCGTGATTCTCGCCATGTGCGAGGTCAGAGGTGGGCGTGGCTCTCCTGGGTCCGGCAGAGAAGCCAGCGGGAAATGACCAGGGCCCCAGCCAGTGCCCCTTGGCTCTGTCGCTTGGCACCTGCAGCGTTGCATCCGCGCCCATCTGCCCGTCTGCCTGTCTGTCTGTCAGGGCCCATCTGGGGAAAGAAGGCAGAGCCGGGCTTAGCGCACATGGGAAGGTACCTTCGCCGCCCGCTGGCTAAGCAAGAAGGAGAGGGAAAGTCACGTCGGCAGCGTGGGTGGGAGGGAGCCGGCCGCAGACGCCCCGCGCGGGTACAGCTGGAGCTGCTCTTCAACATCCTGAGAAAGACGTCTCTCCCACACAGGCTTCCGCCGCAGGGCTTCTCTGGTTCTGCGCGGCATTTCTTGGCTTCTGCGGTGCTAGTCCTTGGTCTCCAGGCTGAACAAAGGAAAACCCAGCAATCCACCAACGGGTCCAAAAAGGACCGTTTCTCCATACAGCCCTTCTTCCACGAGATTCTGCCATTTCTTTAGAATCAAAGAAAGCACCAGTATCCAGCCCGGGGGTGGGGGGTGGGGAACACGGGTCCATCTCTGAACCTTCCCATCCGAATGAGTCCAAGAATATAAAATCGCCCCATTATAACCATTACTGTCAAATCGCAGGGCAATCAGCTCGCTGACACAGGCCAGATGGACATCCGGGAGGGTTCCTAGTGCCAGGGCTGGTTCAGAGCTCCACGGAATTGAACTCTTCACATAAAACCGGGGAAGAAAGGCCGGCCTTGTGTGTTCCTCTCCTGGTCTTCCTTGTTTCACTGACGTGCTTTGTATCTTAGCAGCGTCGAGCAGAAGCCAGCGTTCTGAAGCGAGAGCTGGCCCGAGGACGCCCACATGTACCAGGGCAGGTATTCAGGTGGGCTCTGGGCCCCCAGGGCCATCAGTCTGGGGCCAACAGCTGCTTTGCCGAAAGCCGTCCACGGGCCAAGCCGGTGGCCCCATCCACCAGTCTCCCCAGAGGCGAGTTCTCAAAACTCTCCCCCCCACCCAGAACAAGACTATGTTCCAACTTTGGCTTCTTCCTCCACAAAAACATGTTAAAAATTACATTTTACAACTGCATTGGTATAAAATTGAACACATCCATGTTATATATTAAAACATTCTTTTTGACCTAAAGGTTTTTTTCTTCCTATTTTGAAAGAAATTATATATACGTACAATGGACTATTATTCAGTCTCATAAGGGAAAGAAATTCTGACATATGCTATACCAGGATGAACTTTAGGCACTTTATGCTAAGTGAAACAGGCCAGTCGCAAAAAAGCAAATATTGTGTGATTCCATTCACAAGGTCTCTAGAGTAGTCAAAGTCATTGAGACAGAAGGTGAAAAAGTTCTGGAGATAAAAGGTGGTGATGACTGTACAACACTGTGAATGTACTTAATGCCACTGACCTATAAACTTAAAAATTGTTAAAATGGGCCAGGTGTGGTGGCTCATTCCTATAATCCTAGCACTCTGGGAGGCTGAGGCGGGAGGATCGCTCGAGGTCAGGAGTGCCAGAAGACCAGCCTGAGCAAGAGCTCAGACCCCGTCTCTACTAAATATACAAAGAAATTAGCAGGGCAACTAAAAATATATATAAAATATTAGCGGGGGATGCTGGCGCATGCCTGTAGTCCCAGCTACTCAGGAGGCTGAGGCAGGAGGATTGCTTGAGCCCACAAGTTTGAGGTTGCTTTGAGCTAGGCTGACGCCACGGCACTCTATCCTGGGCAAGAGAGCAAGACTCTGTCTCAAAAAAAAAAAAAAAAGTTAAAATGATACATTTTGTTGTATATATTTTACCACAATTAATTTTAAAAATAAACAATTTTTTAAAAATTAACATTTTCTTGGGCCCTGAAAAGTGTGGCGGGCCCTGCACTGAGCCTCCCGGGACTGAAGCAGCCCCACCCCACGTGTGCCCACTCACGCCCTTCACCAGCCGAACACGCCCACTGCCACACTCAGAATATTTCTTCCAGCGCCCGTCTGAGCCCGGAAAAAAATGAAATACTGAATTTTATCTGGAACTTCATCCAGTGGTTCTAAATAATCTCAAGAATGTTCCAACCCAGTGCCTGTCCTCTTTCAAGGTCACTGTCTCCACCAGAGGTCTAGATCTTGGGGCCCCTTCCCCCTCCCTGGAGGGCCTCCTGGGCCTGTAGTTTCCTAAGTCAGCAACCCAGGAGGGACATCCCTTGCGGAGAAAGGTCTGAGAGACACTTCCAAGAGGCAGTGCTTCTCAGCCACGCAAACACTGTTTTAGTGAACCTGGCTTGGAGACAGCAGCTCCTGGCGGGGCTCTGGCTCTAGGCTCCCCCGCCCCTGGTTCCTATGGTGAGCAGGCTGGGTTTCTGCGGACACTCGCCCTGTAAGACCAGTTTGCTTCTTATTGGCCCTGTGTGGCAGCAGAACCAGGGGCTCTGTGATGCTGTGGACCTGCGACTTCCTTTTAAAGCCTCAAATGAAAAGACACGTGTATGCTCCTCCTCGTGTGGCCTTTCCTCCCCGGAGTGGAAGGACGCCGGGCAAAGACCGGTTTGGGGAGACAACGGCCCTCCCCACCGAGACACGTGTCGCCCTAGCGTGCAGGGGCTCCTGAGGTCCAAAGTCCCCGTGGAGCTGGTCGTTCCTGGCTGCAAAGGCGGCAGCAGCAGGAGCGAGGGGGAGGGGACAGGGTGCGCAGGAGACGAGGTGCTCCGGGCGCCTCCGCCCAGCCCCCACCGCAGCGAGCCCCCCACCTTGCCCGCGTGCGGACTCCGTCCCGGGAGGAGAGGCGCGCAGGGACCGCCCGGGCAGGCCCGGAGCCGCCCGCCAGCCCGGGGGGAGCCCGCCCCCTAGGGGAGGGCGTAGCGAGTGCAGGCTCCGGTGCGCCCCGCCCCGGCCCCGCCTGGGCACTCGGGGCTGGCAGGTGAGGAGCCAGAGAGATCTCTGGAGGGCGGGGCGGTCCTCGGGGACCTTCCCAGGAAACGGCCTTCCCTTCCCGGAGAAGCTGGGGAGGTGGGCTTCCCGGGCAAGCCTGGGGTATCTTTCTGGAGGTGGGGCTGGGGGGACACCCACGCATTTCTATCAGATTTGGGAGTGAGGGGCGAGGAGATGGACTGGGTGCCCAAGGGATGGGGAGCAGAGGGGAGGGGATGGAGTGGGGGCAGGGGGGAGGAGATGGATGGGGAGAGGGGTGGGGGTGGGGGCCTGGAAGGGGAGGGATGACGTTCCACTGCGGCCAGACTCAGCTTCGGAAGTGTGCAAAGCCCCGGCCCAAGGCAGACAATATGGAATTTTGGGGGTGCCCGAGGTGTTACCACCAGACCCCCGCCCCCTGTAGTACAGGCCGAGCTGCGGTCTGGCTGGGCCCTCCCGGCCGCCATCCCACGGCCACAGGATTCCTGAACACCCCCTCCGTTCGCCCCTCGATCCTGCGGAGACATCCCCCCAGGTGTCCCGCGGGGTTCCCCGCTCTCCCGCCCCGGGGGGATCGATAGCTGGCCAGCGACGCGCGGCAGCGGCTCCCGAGCCTCCGCCCCCTCCCCCGCTCGGGCTACGCAGGACGCGGCCTCCAAGCAGCGTCCTCGCGGTTCCGGGCCGCGGCCAGACCCGGCTCCAGGCCAGCCGGGAAGGCGAGACGCACTGGGCCCTTCCGATCTGCCGCCCCCTGCTCCCCGGTCGGGGAAAGGGGAAGGAGCGCGAGCCCGGCCTCCCCGCCCGCGGGCGTTCCGCGCCCCCTCTTCCCGCCCCCCACGCCAAATACCCCTCGCGGGCGCGCGCTTAACCCTTGGCGCGCCGGGAGCCCGGGAGCTGGGAGGGTGGTCGAGGGGGGAGGGGAGCGGGGGTGGCGGTTACCCTTCGGCTGACGACCACTTCGGGGCCCGCCTAGAGATTTTTATTTCATTCCCGGGTTTTACTGCAGCAGCTCTTGGTTGGGAAAAGGAAGAAAGAAATCTGCCCTGTGTGTGGGCCCCGCTGGGTTTCGGGGCGCGGCGGGGGCACCCCAAAGCAAAACGCAGGGGCGGGCGTGGAGGGGCGCGCCTCCGGGGCAGAGGAGAGCCGCGGGAAGACCTTGTACAAACGAAACCCGAATAAAACACACAGTACGCCGAAGCCGTTGTGAGCGCGCGGCGCGGCGCGGCGGCGGCGGCGGTGGAAGCGGTTCCAAAGATCATATTTGAAATATGGATCCCGGGGGCGCGGATCTCCAGGCCGGCGGAGCCTGGCGACTGCGCGCGGGCCGGGCCGGGTGGGCTCCTGCGGGCGGGCCTGGGAGGCTGCCCCGGCGTTGGGAGGGGGTGGATCAGCCGACGTCGTAGAAAACGCACGTCCTGCTTCGGCTGCGCCCGCGACCCCAGCGTTCCGCAATGCGGAGGTGCGGCCCTGCGGGCGCCGCGTGGCCCCGAGGGGGACCCGGGCCCTGCCTAAGGACCAAGGCCAAGCGGGGCTCCGGGCCCACGTCCCCGCCCGGCCCGCGCTCCCGGCCGGGTCATCCCGCCTGGAACCTGGGCTACAGCCCCCAGGCTGTCCGGTCCGCTGGGGGTGGGGGGCACTCAGGGGCGTCGGGGGCTTCGCCACCCAAATGAAAACTGACCCTATGCGGGTCGTGTGACAAAGAGCAGAAACCTGGGAGTCGGGACAAAGAGGCCGGAGGGGCACCCGTAGAAACAAAGCCACCTCTCCGGGAGGGTGGGGGCGGAGTACGGGGCTGCCGCGCCGCCTCCCCTCCCAGCGCGGCCCCTCCAGCTCAGCTCCCCCTGAGCCGCCGCCACCGGCACGATATTGCAGACACCAGCGCTAAAGTCAAAGGCAAATTTCCCTGCCGAGGACGAGGGGGAGAAGTGAGTTCTTTGTCAAAGCTCGGGCAGATTTTGTATCGGTTACTAGTAAATCCCCCCTCGGCTATCTGAAATTTCGTCCGGGGACCTGGAAAACCACACCGAGTCGAGAGGTTTCCGAGTCCGGGGACTGGTCCGGGAAGCCACAAGCGGCCCCTTCCCGGCAGAGCCCAGACCTAGGCTCCGTGGGCGGGGGCGGCAGTCTCCGTGCCCAGAGCACCCATTCAGGGAGAGGGCTCCTTTAAAAACCCGTTTATTTTCTGGGGTTGGCAGCGGTCATGTCTCTTTCCTCCAGTCCACAGCCTTGAAAGGTCCCGACTTGTCCAGGGTCCACTCTCCAGCTCCTCCCCATCCAGGCACGGCCGACTGCTGGGCGAGGTGGCGTGGCTCCTCTTCAGGGGCCCCTGAGGGGCCCTGGGGGCCCAGATCCAGGTGGCATCTGGCTGGCTTCTGCCTGTCAGTGCAGCCCAGGGGCGCGACCTTACTCTGTCTGGGAGGGGGCAGAGTCAAATGCATGGGCCAGCGACCCTTCTTGGGGTTCCCTGTAGGGGTCTGGGTGTCCCCAGTCGGGGACAGGGGCCCCAGCCTCACGAAGCCTCTGGGAATCCCCGGTTTCGGGCTGGTCTTGCCTGCGGCTCCCTGGGGGAATCAAGACAGGGGGAGGAATGGCGATGGCAGCCCCAGGAGGTTTCCCAGGAAGGGCTTGCGGGGCACTTCAGGGGAGCTTCCAGGGGCTCCACGGTTCACTCCCAGGATTCTGTCCCCGCCTGCTCCCTGCCGCCCACTCGCTCTCCTGCGGACCTGGACCCCTGCCCACAGCCGCTAGCAGTTGAGGGGTGCTCTAGGGCCGGGCCACTGAGCTTAGAATAGGGGTCTGGGAGTCAGTCGGCCCCTCTACCTATCTGCCCACCCTCCAGGAGGTCAAAATAACTGCGCGAGGGAATCGAGCTGCTGCGTTCGGCGGGTGCTCGTGTATTGTGGTCACTTTCCGAGTCGTCTTCAGCAAAAAGGCCAGGAGAGGGGGTGGCCGGGGTCTCCTCGCGCTTCTGAAGTGCTTGGGGCAGCCCCTCCCACAGTCTTGGGGAGCCTGAAGTCTCCTTGCGCCAGCGCCGCACAGGCAGCTCCAGAAAAGATCCGGAGCCCCCCTTTCCTCCCCAGCTCAGCGGCGGGCTCAGCCCGGCTCCAGCGCAAACTCGCCGTCGGGGCACCGGGTCCCGCCGTGTGGCCCCGAGATCCCGCGTGGTCCCCCCGCCCCCCAGGGGCCTGGGCTGAGCAAGCAGAGCGGAGTCCGACGCCCCTGGTGGCAGGGAGGCTGCAGCGGCTGCTCGCCCTCCCTGGCGCCCCCGACCTGGATGCCACGGAAACACCCATTGCAAACAGATTTTCCTGGGGATTTTCAAGTAAGGGGGCGGGCAGAGTGTCGGGAAGCTCAGCCCCTTCCCGGACGAGGGGACTAGCCGGGACAAGGTCGCTGCAGACCTCCCGATCGACTGACAGCGCAGACCACGGCCTGGGCGGCTGGCTCAGCGTGGACCGGTGACTGTCGCGCAGACAGGAGCTTCGCCCGCAGGCCTTCGGGGACCTCTCTCCTTTGGCTGCAGAGCTGTCCCGCAGGACAGTTCCTCGCCATGGGCAAGAATGCCAGGAAGAAGCCAAACAGCAGAAGTAGAAACACCTTTTCCTGTGCACCCCCAGCCCCCCAGCTTCTATAATCCCCCGAGAGCCCCTTGTGGAGGGGGGAAATGCAGGCAGCCATCGTCACACTTTGCTTGTCCCCACCCCCACAACTCCGGGAAAATCCCAGGTTTGTGCTCAAGCTCCTTTGAGCTCCATCGCAGACCCAGCCCCTCTGCTGTAGCCAGAAGCCGACCCTCACCCTTAGCACCCCTCGGGGGCGGAGCCACGTGGGCTCCGGTCCGCGGCGGCCTCCGGACAGCAGGAGCCTCGGCGGCCGCGGAAGCTGCGAGGTGGCGATGAAATGGTGGAGTCAACGCGTGCATTCAGCGCCAGGCAGCCCTCGGGCGGGCTTCTCCTGGATTCCTGGGAGAACGCGAGCCCCGCGCGGGCTTCGGGGCTGGCTGCCGCACCTCATCCCTGCCCTGCTCCCCCGAGCCCCCGCACCGTCCCCACCCGGCATTCTGTGGAGACCCGGATGGCTCTTTGCCCGCCCCTTCGCTCGCTCCACTCTCCTAGGCTTTTGCTCTTTTGCTTTCTCCGTGGAGACTCAGCCAGGAGATTGCACAAGCTTCCTGCTCGTGGCCCTTCATGAGCGGGGATGGGGGGCCCCGCACCCACCCCAGGCCAGGCGTCCCCTCCCAGGCCGGCCACCCCGACCCCACGGAGCGCACGGGCCGCCAGCGGCGCCCTCGGGAGGCCGAACGGGGCGCAGCAGCTCCCCCAGCCGGACGCAGGAGCCGCGCGCTGGAACGCGCCGTCTCGCCGCCGGAGGTGCTAAACTTCACACTCGCGGCTCCTCCCGCGGCCAGGGCCTGGGCGCCGCTGCCTGCCGGGAACCGGGGTCCCGGAGCTCCCGACGAATACGTGGCTCCTCGGCCACTCCACTCGCCTCCCCTTCGCGCCGAGCCCTTCCCCGCTCAGCCTCGACTTCTCGGCCCTCCCCGCTCCCTCTTTCGAGGCCCTTCCTGGGACCCCACGAAGTCCCTCCGGGCCCCAAGCACAGCCAGGCATCCCCGCCCCGCCCTGTCTTCCGCGCCTCTCGCCCGGCTTGGCTCTGGGGGCTCCTAGAAAGTGGACAGCTCGCCCCGCTGGCGAGAGGGCCAAGAGTAAACTCGGAGCCGCGGAGGATCTGGGTGCGACCGGAATCGGAGCCCCGTCATGCCGAGGCTCTTGAGCGCCAGGGCCCCAGGGCTGGCTGCTGCTCTGTCCCCTTCCTTGTCTTCGCGCTCTCCTTGCACCCAGTCCTGTGTCTACTCCCGCCCTCTCTCTTCCCTTCCTCGCCTTCCTAAATGCCCGAAGCCTCGGGGCGGGGCGCGCGGAGTGGGGCGCGAGCTGCCCCTGCCCCGACTCCGCCGCCTGCCGGCTGGTCCCCAACCTCCCGAGCCGCACATGACGCAATTCGGCGCAACTGGAACTGCGGGACTGCAGCGGAGGCTTCCGTGGCCCCAGCAGGGGTCCCCGGGCCGTGCACACTGAGGGCGAGCGGCGAGGCGGGGAGCCCCAGACGCCGGGCCGTGCGCGCGGAGACACTCCCGGCCCTGTCAAGCTCTGCGCCCCGGGCCGGCACACCTCTTCTCCCCGGTCCCGCTCCCTCCCTCCAGCCTCCGTCTCCCAGGCTCGCAGATCCCTCCCCCTGCACCTCCCCGGCGCCCTCCTCCTCGGCTGCCCCCTCCCGCGTCCTTCCTCCTCCCCCCGCCGCCCGGGCCCGGGGCCTCCGGTAGGCCCGGCTGCGCCAATCCGCGGCGCGGCCCGCCCCCTGACGCCGAGCTGGCCCTGCGAGGCCCCGCCCGCTGACGTCCGGGATTTGCATGAGTTCTTGTGCAGCCGCGGCCCGGGCTCAGTTGTCTGAGCGAGCGCGAGCCGGGAGCCGGGGCGGGCGCGGGCGGAGGCGGGCCGGCCGGGCTGTGCGGGGCGAGCGGCGGCGGCAGCGGGGCGGGCGGCGCGGGCAGCGGGGGCGCCTCGGCCGGGGCGGCAGCGGGGCGCCGGCGGGAGCCAGCAGCGTCTGCAGCCGCGCCAGCCGCCCGCGCCCGGCGCGCTCCGGCTCGGCCATGGAGCTGCCAGCTGTTGGCGAGCACGTCTTCGCGGTGGAGAGCATCGAGAAGAAGCGGATCCGCAAGGTAGGGCGGCGCGGGGGCGGCGGCGCGGCGGCGAGCGAGCAGCGGCCGGAGCAGCCCGCGAGGAGGCGGGGAGGGGGTGGGGAGGCTGCGGGCCGGAGCCGGGGATCCCGCGGAAGCTGATGGAGTGCTGTCTCTTCCCCTCAGGGCAGAGTGGAGTATCTGGTGAAATGGAGAGGCTGGTCCCCGAAGTAAGTAGCGGCGGAGGGCGGAGGACGGGCGGGGGCCGGGGCGCGGGGCGCGGGGCTGCCGGACCCGCCGAGCTGGTGGGGTGGTGGGGGGAGCGGACGGGAGGCGGGGTGGAGGTGGGGTAGAGGGAGGAGGGGGTGGGGAAGTCGGTGGCAGGCACTGGGGAAGCCGAGCCGCCGAGCCCGAGCCCGGCGCCCTGTGTTGTGCTCCGCTCTCCGGGAAATGCCATCACTAATTTATGCACTAAAAGGAGCCGGAGGAGCTGGAGAGACGCGGGGCCGAGCCGGGGAGGCCGGCGGAGGGAGGGAGGGCGCAGGCACTGACTGATGTGCAGCAGAAAATGGCTCCTTTCCCCTTTCCCTCCACCGAACGGCTCCATATTGCAAAACCAAAAAAAAAAAAAAAAAAATTAAAAAGCGACGAAATTGCAATTGTGTGCCTCCTCCCTCCTAGTGGTGCAGGGTGGGGAAGAAAAAAGGCAGAAAATGTTGGGAACTGTCACTGCAGCGCTTTTGGTGGGGAATTTTTTTCTTTAATTTGTAATGCGAAGGCACCGGATGGAGAGAGACGCGCAGGCACGCACACACACTCACACACACACACACACACTGAGGCATATTTTCGTGCTGCTGAGTATTTGGGGTTTGCTTGCCCGTGACAGCGGGCTCCGGAGCCGCGAAGGGGTGTGGGGGGGCCGCTCTGCTGTTGCTTATCCGATTAGGGGTCAGATGGAGGAAGGCTGAAGCCCTCTCGGAGACTCGGGGCTGGGGAGAGGAGGAGGGGACTGAGACTTTGCATTTGGGCTGCTTTGCACGCAGGGTTCCTGGTGAGCAAAGTGGCTTTGGAACATGTCGCAGTAACATGCTTAAAATTCTTGACAACTGCAAAATAAACTGCTAGTTCCATTTTCCTTCCCCTTCCCCTTTCTCCCTGCCCTTGTGTGTTTATTTTGATTGTGGGGGGGGGACAACGTAGGGACCATGTCAGGCCTGCAGAAATCTACCCCCCACCCTCCACATACACAGCTAAATAGCTTTCGGTTCATGAAGATAGAGTAGGGCCTTATGTCACTCCCCACCTGGAGGCCGCAAAGCTGGCTCTTTTTTCTTTTTTTACACGGTGTCCCCCTCCCTTTTCCCTTGCAAGATATAACACGTGGGAACCCGAGGAGAACATCCTGGATCCCAGGCTGCTGATCGCCTTCCAGAACAGGTGAGCGCCCCCCAACCGGCCTGAACGGGCAATGGCTGCGGCCTCGGTTCCTCTAACCAATGTCCTTGGCGGTTGCTGCAGCTTGTGGGTGGGGGCGGGGCAGGGGTAGGGAAGATGAGGCTTGTGTTTTGGGGAAACTTTGGGAAGCGTGTGTACGGTGGCCCTGCAGCCACCGGGAGAACTCGGGGCTGCGCTGTGGGGTTCTCCGCAGCCCCCTCCTGTTGCAACCTTGGAGCCCCACCCCCGGAGCCTAGGTGTTGCTTTCCTGCAGCCACTGGCCGCTTGGCACTGGCACCTTGCGGTGCAGCTCTGAGGAGCTGGCATTGTGAAACTGCCCGGACGTCACGGAACTGAACTTAACCTGTTGGCGGCTGGAGAAAAGTTGACACCACACCCTCACCCCCCAGGGAGCTGGGGCTAGGCCGGGAGTAGATTCTGTCTGGCTGCAGGTGCCCTTCACTCACATCTCACCGGGCTTTTTGGTGGGGCACGGTGCCCATCCTCAGGACAGGGGGAGTTTGGCCCTGGGGCTGGGGTGGGTGCTGCCTGATGGTGAAGGGGTGGCTTTTTCCGAGGGGCTCATCCTCCTGCGCGCAGATGCTTGTCACGCTGCAGCTGCTGCAGCTGGATTCGCCGCGGTGGCTGCTGCGGTTCTCTGTTTCGGGGAGGATAGAAGGGGGAAGGGCGAGGAGGAGGAGCAGCCGGAGCCCTCGGAGCTCGGCCACCCGCCGCCTTCCATCCCTCCTCCCCCTTTTATTTTGCATTATTTCCTGTGGCGTATTTGGCGCTAAAACTCCTAACTGTAGACCCTCTGAGCCAGCGGCTGGGCTGGCGGGGAAGTTGCTCCCCCGCAACGCGGGGTGGCGCCGAGCGGGGATCCTGCCCGACTCCACCTGGGAGTTCACCGCCCTGTAACCATGTCAGCGGCTGATGCCATGTTGCATAATGGGTCCCCGAAGAATTAAAGCCCAGGCTGTTGCAATGCCACGCAACTTCGGAGTCAGGCCGCCCCGCCCCAGGGCAGTGGCGGAACTCCTGTGGGTTAGCCCACGGGCAGTTGGAGGGTATGGGGTGGTGACTAGGGTCGCTGGAGAGCAGGGTTCTGGCCCAGGTGTGGGCTAAAACTTTGGCAAACGCTGGAGATGCACCCTCTCCCAGGACGGGCTGGGCTGTGCCTGGGACGGTCCATCCCCCAGCCACAGGTCACCCTTAAGCTGGCCCGGCAGACCGAAGCCTGGTGGCTATAATGACCAGAGCCTCCGCCGGTGGGCTTTATTAATAATTTGGAAATTGAGACGGCCGGGAGCTGGGCTCCAACTAGGAGGCGGGGCCTCTCCGTCCCCGCCCTGCCCACCTGCTCAGCCGGCAGCGCAAAGCCAGTTCACCTGGTGGCTGCAAACCTGACCAGACCCTGGCCTCGGTGGCCTGCCCCCACCCCCAGCCCCTAATTGGCTCATTTGCCGCTGTGTAAACAAGGGCACAGCCCCTCCCCCTGTTTAGTGCTGGCCTTTAAGAAAATGAGTCCTCCCTTCTGCTGGCGGCACTCGTTATCTGAATCTTAATGAGGTCATTAGCATCCCCTGCATCTGAAGGGGAGGGACAAGGTCCGCACACACCTCATTTGGACTCGGTTGTATTCCCTGGACCCCCGTCCACTCCACTTTGCGCAGAGCCACAGGCCTGAGGCTGTGGGCGCCAGTGCTGGAGGTGCAGCCCTGAGCTGCTGCCTCCCGAGCAGGTAGGCAAGGCTTCGGGTGCCAGCTCAGGTGCGGCATCAGAGGTGGGAGAGGCCTTTGTCCAGGACCTGTTGGGCAGATGAGGGCTAGTGCCGGCATAAGTGGGCTCTGGGACCTGGATGAGGCACCCAGCTGGTGACAGGCAGCCTTCTGCCTGGAGCTCCTTTATCCCTTCCTGCCCTGTTGGCAGCCTACCTGATGGTCTCGGAAGGGAGGGGGCTGTCATCAAAGGTTGTAACGAGAAGGCGAGGCGACCTTGAGGCTAACAGCATTGCCCCTCTGCTCCCTCCCCGCAGGGAACGGCAGGAGCAGCTGATGGGATATCGGAAGAGAGGGCCAAAGCCCAAACCGCTGGTTGTGCAGGTGAATACATGCAGCGTGCCCCAGGGCCACACTGGAGCCCCTCCCTTGACTTTGCCACCATAGCTGCCTCCAGGGCCAGAGGGCGGGGGCAATTCCTCCGAAACACCCCAATTCCGCTTCCTTTCTACTAGGCCTCCCCACCCCTCCCCCACGACACAGCGACAAACCAGTGGGGGCTGGGACCCTCTGATGCTCCCAGCATCCTGTGGGGCCAGCCTGCTCCCTCCACTCACCTCCCCTACCCCGTTCCCTCAGGTACCCACCTTTGCCCGTCGCTCCAATGTACTGACGGGTCTCCAGGACTCCTCCACTGACAACCGTAACAAGCTGGAGCTGGGCTCGCAGGGCAAGGGCCAGGGCCATCAGTACGAGCTCAACAGCAAGAAGCACCACCAGTACCAGCCGCACAGCAAGGAGCGGGCGGGCAAGCCCCCGCCGCCGGGAAAGGGCGGCAAGTACTACTACCAGCTCAACAGCAAGAAGCACCACCCCTACCAGCCCGACCCCAAAATGTACGACCTGCAGTACCAGGGTGGCCACAAGGAGGCACCCAGCCCCACCTGCCCGGACCTGGGGGCCAAGAGCCACCCGCCTGACAAGTGGGCGCACGGCACCGGAGCCAAGGGCTACCTGGGAGCTGTGAAGCCCCTAGCCGGTGCGGCTGGCACTCCGGGCAAAGGCCCCGAGAAGGGCCCCCCCAACGGAATGACGCCGGCCCCCAAGGAGGCTGTGACAGGCAACGGGATTGGAGGAAAGATGAAGATCGTCAAGAACAAGAACAAGAACGGACGCATCGTGATCGTGATGAGCAAGTACATGGAGAATGGCATGCAGGCCGTGAAGATCAAGTCCGGCGAGGGGGCCGAGGGCGAGGCCCGCTCCCCCAGCCACAAGAAGCGGGCTTCGGAGGAACGCCACCCCCCGGGCGACAGGACTTTTAAAAAGGCAGCGAGCACGGAGGAGAAGAAGGTGGAAGCGCCCTCCAAGAGGAGGGAGGAAGAAGCTCCTGGGGCTGTCGACCCGCAGCCGCCGCAGGACGCCATCTCCCGCAAGCTGTCCCCGACCAAGGAGGCCTTTGGCGAGCAGCCCCTGCAGCTCACCACCAAGCCCGACCTGCTGGCCTGGGACCCGGCCCGGGGCACGCACCCCCCTTCCCACCACCACCACCACCACCATCACCACCACCACCACCACCACAACGTGGGCCTGAATCTCTCCCACGCGCGCAAGCGCTGCCTGTCCGAGACCCACGGCGAGCGCGAGCCCTGCAAGAAGCGGCTGACCGCGCGCAGCATCAGCACCCCCACCTGCCTGGGGGGCAGCCCTGCAGCCGAGCACCCCGCCGACGTGCCGCCGCCCGCTCCCGCCGCCGCCGCCCTCCCGCAGCCGGAGGTCATCCTGCTGGACTCAGACCTGGACGAGCCCATAGACTTGCGCTGCGTCAAGACGCGCAGCGAGGCCGGGGAGCCGCCCAGCTCCCTCCACGTGAAGCCCGAGGCGCCCGCGGCGGTGGCGGTGGCTGCGGCGACCGCTACGGCAGCGGAGAAGCCTGCGGCCGAGGCCCAGGACGAGCCCGGGGAGCCGCTGAGCGAGTTCAAGCCCTTCTTTGGGAATATAATTATCACCGACGTCACCGCGAACTGCCTCACCGTTACATTCAAGGAGTACGTGACAGTGTAGCCGGAGGGCGTCGGAAGGGGAAGGCCCACCTCCGCAGGGGGCTTAGCACCTGGGGCCTCGGGCCGGCTCTCCTCGCGCCAACCCCGGGAGATCTGGGCTGGCCCCGGGGCGAGGACGTCGGACCTCGGTGACCACGTCCCTCGGAGGGCGGGCGGCTGTCTGTCGGATCCCGGCGGAGGCTCCTTCCACTTGGTGCCTGCGGGTCTCGAGCTACCGGCCCCTCCTCCCCTGTGGACCCCCGGGACTGACAGCAGCCGCGCGCGGCGGCCTCAGAGTTCTATAGTGTTATATTTTAACCGTGCTAACTTGTCAAGTGCTGACTCTACCCCTTTGTACGTGGTGTTATTATTGAAATGTATTGTTTGAGCTCAAAAGGCCCGATCACCCCCCATTCGGGCTGCTATATATATATTTATTTGTAGGTATTTATATATTGAAATATAAAAACCTAGATTTATGGAGTTTCCTCTAGATCATGTTATATTCTATATCAGACAAACTATTTTCTGTTGACTCCCCCACCTACAGTGTTTTGGTTGATTTCATTTCCTCCCCTTCCAGGAACTGCAATACCAGTAACCTTGGTATATATTTTTTGATACTGTACACATGGATGTGTTGTTTCTATGTGCAAAAAAAAAAAAAAGAGTTTGTTAAAAGGCTAAAGGAGTTCTCTAGAAACTGCTGCTACTAGAAATGTCTAAACTATAAGCTTCCAATTATTACCTGCTTGAATGTAAATATTAAATGGAGATGTTGAAGGTGCATTTTTGTTGTTTGAGACAAGCACTAGGGAACGTCGGAGGTCGGGGTAGGTGGCTCTCCCCTCTCCCCACCCACTTCCGCCTTCGGCCGGGGCAGAGCTTCGCGTCCCGCGCTCAGCCTCCGCACAAGCGGAGTGGACTGGTTTCGCGGGCCGCGGCGCCGGCGCGGGAGGGTGACCCGGCTCCCCGGGAAGTCGGGAGGCACTGGGCTGGAAAGGGGAATTCCTGCGGGGGGGGGGCAAGCCATCCCCGCCCCCAGGGCCTTTGGGCTGGCGCTGCCCACGGCACTGGCGAGCCCCGGGACCTGGGTGGTGGAGGAGCCGGTGCAGAGGCGAGCGGCGCGGACACGCGGGTGGGGCTAGAACCCCGCGGCCCCCGCACGCCAGGGGCTGACCTTTGTCCCTCCCCACCCCCCGGGGGCATAGCACGCCCGGGCTCTGGCCGGGCAGGGGAGTTCCTTCCTAATAATCCGCGCCCGGTAGGGCAGGTTCCGCGGGGCGGGGACCCCCCCACCCTCCCCAGCGAGCCTGCCGGCCCCGCCCCACCGAGGAAGCCGCTGGGGCTCTGTCAGGCGCTCTCCCCGGAAACCGCCAGGCCGAGGCCCGGAGTGGAGGCGCAGCGAGCGGCCGGGGTGGGGGGCGGGGGGCTTCCTGCGAGGTGGATGGGGAGGGCGAGGCGGCGGGGCGAGCACGACCTGCCACCCCTGCTTCCTCAGTGAGCCAGGAGAGCGGGAGTCCTTACCCATGTCCCTTGGGGTGGCGAGGCTGAGGCCCTGGTGTCGCTGGGGAGGAAGGGGTTAAGGGCCCGAGGGGGCGAGGGGAGTGGGCTGTGTTCCTGGGTGCGGCTCGGCCAGCGGGGGAGCTGTGACCCGGGAGTGTGGCGGCCTAGCCAGCTTTCTGCAGACGCAGCGATCTTCCTCCTGCCTGAGGTGGCCGGGCAGGGCCGGGGCCGCGGTCCTCCAAAGCCCTTGGCCTCCGGGCCTGGCCAGGGGCCGAGCCTGTGCGGGGCACCGGGGCAGAAGAGGTCCACGCGGTGCAGAATGGGGGTGGGGGGGGAGCGCGGCGGTGGGCAGGCCAGGGAAGAGATAGAGGGCCAGGAAGGCGGGGAGGCCTGAATGCGGACAGTGTGGCCAGTGTTGGCTGCAGGCCACCAGCGGCTGGAGGTGGGGGAGGGGAGCCCAGCGGGGGAGGGGAGGAGGGAAGGGAAGTTCTTTAAAAAAAAAAAAAGCCGTTGGGAGTTCCTTGCCCTGGCTGTTGTGAATTGTCCCTCCCACCACCCCCATCACCCCAAACACCCTTTAGAGTGAGTTACCTCTCCACCCCCAAGTAATGAATGCCCTTTGCCACCCTGGGAGCGGAGGGCGGGTGATCTTGCTTCTGGCGAATGGCCTGCTCAGCGCTGGAACTGGCCCGTCTTCGCTGCTGGTGCACAAAGGCCCGTGCCAGACATGGGCTGCGTCTCCCTGTGTCTCCAGCCGAGGAAAGCTGAGAACTCGGGAGCGAGAAGGGGAGCCCTTGCTCAGGTCTGCACCCTTGCACAGCTGGTGACTTGGGAGTGAGCCTTAGCCCCTGCGGAGGGCCCTCCAGTAGGTGGCCTCTGAAGGCTGGGCCTAGGGGTGCGGGAGGGGAGGTAGGGGTGGCACTCCAGAAGGGGGGGCAGGGAAAGAAGATGTTACAGATTCCTGGAAAGATGTGGCCTGCAGGTGGCCTGAGGCCTTGGAAACCAGGCCAAGTAGCAGGGCCCTTTGGGATGTGGCTTGGAGGAGGGAGGGTGGGCGTGGAAAGAGCCTGGAGCCTGAGGCCAGAAGGCAGACACGGGGGCAGGGGCCTAGTGGGTAGGTCGGAGGAGCTCCCGGGGGGGGGGGGGGGGGGGGGGGGGGGGCATCCAGCCTGTTGTCAGACCCAACAGAGTGTCCAAGACCCCCTCTGTCCCTAGAAGGCAAGGCCCTGTCATCTGCTGACCTCCTCAGATATGCCAGGTGCCACCTGAGCATCTTGTCCTACTAAGTCCCCAGAGAGATTGAGCCTCTCTGGGGTGAGAGTCTGAAGTCCTGATGGGCTGACAGCGTGTCCAAGTTCTCTGCTGATTCTAGAACCAAGCTGGCTGTCGGGAGAACCTCACGGCGACCCACCCCCGGGGCCTCCTGGGACATAGACCTTCAAAGACATCCAACGTTCTGAAATGCTCTGAGGGGGTCGGGGCCCTGGCATTGGAGAGTTTCTCCTCAAAGGGTTCCTGGGGTGGGCAGAGTCGAGTGGCTGCAGCTCTCCTGGGCGCAGACAGCTTCTTCCCAAGGGGGGCCTGGACATGTCTGTGCCCAGCACTTCACAAGCGAAGGGCTGTCCGCAAGCCCCCACTCAGAGCCCAAGCTCGGGGAAGAGGAGCAGAGCAGGCAGCCGGGGTCCTAACACTGCACACTGGGAAACCCAAACATCTTCCTTTTTCTCAAGATGAACCTTTCTAGCGGTGCTGAGCCCACGTGGTGGGGCTCTGCCCATAGGGACGTTTTGATCCACAGGAGAGAAAAGGCACGGAAAGCTGAAAGCCACCCATCCTGTAAGTGTGGTTACGACAGAGATGCTGGCATCACTGACGTGGGCATGGCATAGAGTGGTTGCCGGGTGACCGGATGCCGTGGGGCCCTCACCTGAGCTAACCCAGCAAGGAGGAGGCCCTTGCTGCACCAGCCCCATCCAGTCCTTGGCTCTGTCTCCCTGGAGCTCGCCCCTCCCCCCAACTCATTTCCAGAAGAGCCAAGGTCAGCCCTGCAGTGTTAGCTCGCTCCTTGGATCCCACTGGGGCTCGGGAGAGGAGAGCCACCGACGTGGGGTGCCTGGGGTCCAGGGTTACCAGATTGAGCAAATAAAACTCTAGGGCACTCAGTTCCGTTTGAATTTCAGAAGCACAAGCCATGAGTTTTTAGTAGAAGTATGCCCCATGAAATATTTGCAACATATTTCCACTTTTTTTTTTTTTTTAAAAAGGAAGCATTGTTTATGTAAGAATTGAAATTTGGCTGGGCATCCTGGATTTTCCCTGGAAGCTCTATTTCAGTCTTGAATAGTCAACACGGTCTGTCTCTGCCCATGGGGACATTTTAGTCCAAAGGAGAGAGAAGGCTCACAAAGCTGAAAGCCACCTGTCCTGTAAGTGCGGTTATGATAATGATATTGGGCAGGTTGGCAGGGCATGGAGTAGTTGCTGGGTGACCGGATGCCGTGAGCCCTCACCTGTGATTTAAGGTGAAGGTGGGGTAGGAATTCTCTGTGCACGTGATCCAACCAAGACAAAGAAGTGGGGAGACCAGATTGGCCCCTGTGTCATTTGGCCCACTCTGGGCTCCTGAATTAAAGCTCCACGCCACTCCCCCGAACACCAAACAGCAAGCTTCTAGAACATACGAGGAGGACTGAATGGATCTGTGTGGTGTACCCAGGCCCCTACCAAAGAGCTGCTACCTCACTACACCTCAGTTTCCTCGTCACCTTAAAAGAAGAGCCATGGTGGTAAAGATGGTTTGGGACAAGAGGAAAGCCTTGAGCATGTCTGGAAACCCCCTGAGTGTACACTCAGGTCATTTTTTCACGAGGGAACGTTAGACATCACAGGTCAGATCTAAATGTCTTCTAATGACTTCTGGCCTGGAGCCTTAAGCTTGACCAAGGGACAGTCTGCAGTGACAGCTACCTCTGAACAACCGTCCAGCCCCTCCCTCTCTCCAGAACTGGGGTCCTGCTGGGTGGATTAGTTCTTGACCCGGGACCTCAGTGTCAGCCTCCCAGCTTTATGCCGGATTGCTGAGGATGACATGGGGACAGGAGAGAGTTGGGACAAGCCACACATTAGCAAGCCTGCACCTGGACAAAACCAAATCTTCATGCTTCTCCAAACAGGCGCACCCTATGGCTCTCTGGATTGCTGCTCCTCCGAGAAGGCGAGGCTGTTATTCTTGGATGCAAGTAGCGACTTCCTGCAGCCACTAGTTTGGAAGCCACCCCCAACTCTGCCCTCCTCCTGGCCTCTTCCCTTTGCAATTGGCTACAACAGCTAACATTGATTGAGTGCTTATTACAGGCTAGATACTTCAGGGGGATTATCTCATTCAATTCCCACGCCACCTCCATGAGGTGGGTCCTGTCATCCTCCCTGTCTTGAAGGTGGCAATAGGGAGGCGTGGGCTTGAGTAGCCTGCCCAAGGTCAAACGGCCTGTCCGTGGAGAGAGAGAGGGATTCCGAGCTGGCATCTTCTGTGTCCTTGGGGCCCTGCCCCCAGTTTCTGGGGTTCTGTGCGTCCTTCAGGAGCAGTTCAGGCCCCATCCTCTCCCTGAGGTTATTCTAGATTATTCCAGCCGTTACCAGGGCCTGCTCTGTAGAAATACTACAGTGTTCACTGTTCACTGCCCTCCCCACCCCCGCCCACCACTCACTGTCAATCAATTGCACACTGCAATATACATGCGAGCATGGGCCTCCTTCCTCCACCCGGACGGACGGACGGAGCCTGGAGCTCCTGAGAGGCTCAGGGCAGGGCTTGGGTATCTCCTGCACTCCCCCAGCGGGCACGCCGTTCTCCGATACCTTGGAGTCACATGCCTCGCGCCCGTGTCTGTACAGAGTCCTCTGTGCGTGTGTGTGGGGAAGAGACTGCAGCTTTCAGGCAGGGAAGCCGGTGCCTGCTCTGCAAGCCGGTAACATCTTCCACAAACCCGGGCCCAGCGCGGTCCCCAGGAGCCCCAGCGTTCAGGAGCCTCAGCTCCCCAAAGCCAGAGGCTGTTCCCTCTCCCCCCTCCGCGGGCAGAGAGCTGGCAGGCACACGCTCAGCTGCTCTGGGGCCCTGCCGCCCCCTCGCTCCTCACCTGATGCATTTGTGAGCATTTCAGGAGACTCCAGGTAATTATGTAGTAATTGAATTTTGGGAAACAGACCCTGAGGATAATCCTGGAGTCAGTACCAGAAGACTCATGGTTTAATTCTTGTATTTCGCCTGGCGGTACATGGCATACGCTTCCTGACACCACGGCCACCACCTCATCCTCATGTATGCAGCTTTAATGTGCAGCTCGGGACGGTAGAGGTGTGGCCGGGCATGTGCCCCCACAGTGCACACACGCGCGCACACACGCTGTGAGCAACACGCAGAGGACAGAGCACGCACTCTTTTATTTTGGGATTTGGTCTTCACGTGCACTGTATGGAGAAGGCCTGACACACTGTCAGGGCTCACTGAATGCTGGCTCCGCGTGGGGACCATATATTCAGGGCAACGTGAAACTGTGCTCCCAGGTTGCAGTCCTCAAACTTGGTCCAAACGATCTCTCTGCTCATATTAAATAAATAAGTAAATAAATGTTGGCGGCGATAATTATTTCTCGTAACCAGTTATCTGCAAGTTTTCTGCCCCTAGTTTGGGGCAGAGAGCTGGCATTCACAAGGGGCATCCTGTGTGCATGTGTGCGTGTGCGTGTGCGTGTGTGTGTGCGTGTGGGAGGCAGGGGGCTGCGGGGCTGCAGCCGCGACACAGCCTGTCCTGGCAGGCATGCCTCTCACTTGCTGCCCGAGTGAAAGGCCCTTTCAAACGCACCCTGGAGTTTAATACTGCCAGCAACGGGCCCGGACCCTTTCAACCTGCGCCAGGTGTAATGCAACCCCCCTGGATTTCCTCCCTTTCCTGTTTCATCTGGGAAATTCTTCACTAATTCCATGGTATCTGGTTTCTCATTGTTTTTCTCTGCTGTAGACGGCCTCTTGGGGTGGGCTTTGGAAAAGGTGTGTGGAAGGCTCCCAGCCCTCCAAAGTGGCACCGGCTCTCCAGCCCCTCCCACCACCGTCCTCCAAAATCTCCTGAGAGGCGGCGCTGGTGGCTGGCAGCGTGAGCCCAGGTATGCTGGGGAAATGGCAAATACTCATCACGGTCAGAGAGTGGTCTTGGGTGGTCACCTGGCTTCTGTAAAGCTGTGTCCAAACTGAGAAGAACAGCACAGTTACGTGACGCTCCTTTGGAATAGGACACTGAGATGATATTAATGTAACAAAATAATGGTGTGCCGCCCACCCTTTTTTAGGATACTTGCCGTTTGGGGTTGGGGACAAGGAAGAGTACAGGCTGGGAGGAGGAAGGCCGGGCTCTTCCAAATGCAAGCAGGGACCATCTATTTTCCTCGGCCCCTGTAGAGAAGCTGGGACCCCAAAACCCTGTGTCCGTTTCCTGCTCCATGGACAGGGCTCTTGGACTGTGCCACCAGCGGGCTGGGGGGACTCAGGGCCGGCGGTGCGCCTCCCAGCCTTCCGTGCATTCCCACCGCTCCTCTCCTGGCACTGAAAATTATTTATGTTTGCAAATTGCTTTTGACTCACATGAGCTATTCCTCCCGCCTGCCGAGGAGTCTGGGGATGGGAGAGAGTTATTGAGCCTGCGAGCTGAGAAACACGGGAGACGAATGAGGGAGCGCCATGCGCCTCCGGGTTTGGTCCCCACTCTGCCACTGCCGCGCACATCGCTTCCCCTTCCTGGGCCTTGGGCGTCTCGTGTGCAGGAGGAGAGGGTTGCGTGGGGCGTGAGCTCTCGGGGCCTCTGTGGCTCTGAAGTCTGCTGGGCCTGTGTCACACCAGAGAGGCACAGAGGAGGCTGGTCCCAGCCTCTGAGCTGCTCACTCCCGAACCTGCGCCTGGCCGACCCCGCACCGATGGCTGCCAGGGGCTGGACATGGTGCCACCCAGCCCTGGCCCGGCGGGAAGAACCAGACGGGTGGCCTGGAACGTTTCTTCCCTTTGTCTTTTTCTTCACTGTGGTCCTTAGAGATGTCTCCTCTTACAGACTCGGATGAAAACAAATGTCTGCAGAGGGACCGGAAGGCTAAAAAGTCTCTGGGGCCGGTCCAGGACAGAAACACACAGAAACGCACCTAATAACCATCATGGTCATGATCAGGGCCAGAGCAGGATCAGCTCCATGGGGCAGTGGGCAGGGAATGGCGTCACCTGCCCTTCCAAGAGGAGAAGGTTGGCCCACTGACAACGGGGTCATGGGTTCCTGGAAGCTCGGGTCAGAGAGGGCCGTGGAGTTTCTAGTCCAAGCCCCTGTTCTACAGATGGGGAAATTGAGCCCCCAGAAGACGAAAGCCAACATCATGGTGAGTTGCCAGTTTCATCCAAGAGAGGTCGTTCTCTGCCCGCAGGTGGATATCTGAGTTCTGATGAGGAGCAGTGTTCATCAGTCCGTCTACCATAAAGTTGGATATAGTAATAGGAATGATGAGAACAGAATTCAAGACTCAAGGCCTAAGCAGAGAGTGAGTGGCCGAGTGTGGCTGTCAGAGTGCCGTGGTGCAGCGTCTCTTCTCCAGACCGTGGTTTGGGCCTAACCCAGAAAGATGTGAGGGTCTGGTCGTCCTCCAACCCAGTGACCACCAAGTGGGACGAAGGCTGCCGTGGGCCCCGCTGTCCACGGTGGTGAGAAACCTGCTAACCTCAGAGCTTCCAGGTGGCTCTGCCTTGGCAGAAAGACAGTGTCTGCTCAGCCCTGGCCAAACCACAGTGAGCCTCCACCCTGGGTCTGGAGGGGAGTCTGGGGTCTGTGCACCCTCCCGAGCGAAAGGACCCAAGGCAGTGGGCAGGCCGAAGGCGGTCGGCGGGCGGGGAAGGGGGACTCTGGCGCAGAAAGGCTTTCCCTGAAGCCCTTTCTCCCGGGCCTGGGGTCAGCTCTGGAGCATGAGGTCTCGCCTCGGGGAGACTACGACGCCTCCCAGGTCTACCCCTAG
This sequence comes from Microcebus murinus, assembly GCF_040939455.1. Classification (NCBI taxonomy): domain Eukaryota; kingdom Metazoa; phylum Chordata; class Mammalia; order Primates; family Cheirogaleidae; genus Microcebus; species Microcebus murinus. The sequence goes on from NC_134121.1 coordinate 2,929,443, forward strand.
GAGTGAACTCTCCTCATTTCCACCCGATTCCTCTTACGAAAGCAGCACGAACCAGAGGGTGCATCCAACGGGGTCTTCAGCTGCCGCTGACCTGGCGGGTGGTCTGTTATGCACTTGCACTCACGTGGGCATCTCAGCATTTTGGAGAGAGAAAGGGGACGAGAGTGCTGACAGGACCAAAGTCGAGGGAGGAAGCAGCGGCAGGAGAGGAAGCCAGGAGAAGACCTGAGAGACAGAGAGACAGGAGCAAGGGCAAGGAGACCAACGGGGCAGGGACGAAGAAATGGAGAAGGATCGTAACGGAAACGGAGACAGAAAGACACAAAGGCAGAAACGAGGCTGGGAAAAACCGGGTGGCTCGAAAACACCAAGTTGGAAGGGAAGGAAGCCAGCGTTGCCAGTGTTATGCCAAACTCACGCCGTGTGTGTCCGGCGCTGCGGCGGCGTCCCTGCCAAAGATGCAGAGCCTGAGTCCCACCGGGGGAGGGGAAAGGTCAGACGTGCATTTGTCCAAAAGCCAAGGGTGAGGGACACAGAGAGGGGCTGAGGCCCAGCCCCAGTGAAAGGAGACGAGAAAGAAAGGACAATGAATGCAGTTCACAGTCCTGGTTTGGCCCTTGGAATAGGGAATAGGAAAAAAAAAAAAACTAGTTATAAAGAGCGTTATTGAGGAAATCAACAAAATCGAATATGGACCGTGGGTTAGACAAGAGCCTTGGGTGGATGTTAAACATCCTGATTCTGATCATCGCACCGTGCTTGTGTCAGATAAAGTCCTTGTTCTTAGGGAAAACGCACTGCTCTGTTTGGCTGCAAAGGGGCACAAAGTCTCCAGTTCACTCTCAGACCCTCAAATGGTTTGGGAAAAATGTCTACCCACACGTGTATTTCCCAGGGTCGGGGAGGGATGATAAGGTGAACGGGGCAGACGTTAACAGCTGCTGAACGCAGATGAAGACCATATATGAAAGTCTCTTTACTAATCTTGCAACTTTTTTGTAAACTGGCAAAAAAAATGCTGAGTTGAAATTTAAAAAGAGGTCCCCGGAGCCGCCCCCTTGGCGTGAGAGGCAGGTGCTGGCCCTGGAGCCTTGCGGCGGTCTGGGAAGGACCCCAAAGCTGGGAGCCCGGAACAGGTGTGAACAGTCCGGGCGAGTTGTTTCCCGCCGCCTGCCTGAAGGCCTGAGTGCACGTGTTCCCACCTCACCCCACCTTCCCCACAAACATGAATGGGGGTCTGGAGGGCAAAGCCACGGCTGCCCAGGCCCTGCACCAGGGAGCTCCCAGCCACCTGCAGCTCAGTCTGGCCCCTTGAACCGCACTGCTGAGCCCAGCCGTGGGCTTGGGCCGGTGAGGATGCAGGATGTGGCAGGAAGGGTGAGGGCTGGGGGGCCAGGCGGACCTGCCTGCCTGTGCTTACCAGCTCCGCACCTGGGGCCGGTGGCTCTGCCCCAAGAGCGGTTCCAAAGGTGGCTCATCTTACCAGGTCATCTCCTGAACGCCACCTCTTGGGATAAGCCGTCCCTGGCCACTGGTGCAAAGTAGGGTCCACTGTATGGTGCAGTTTTCCTTCTTTAGGGCAGGCATCCTTGCCTGGATCACAGATGTGTTTTCCTGTCTCCCTCCCCTGGTAGCACCTGGGTCTTGCTCACTGCTGTTCGCTGTGCCTAGAGCTTGGCAGGTGCTCCGGGGCTACCCGCTGAGTGAAGGGAGGAAGGGAGAGAGGACAAGAGGGAAGGAAATAAGCAGCAGAGGGGAGAAGGACGGGGAGTCCTGGACTTCTCGCCAGTAAAGTGGAGGTGACAATCCCTGTCCCATACGCTTAGAGATGGGCTAGAGAAGCACCCGGGTGGTGCAGCTCAGCGGAGGCGGTGAAGAGCAGAGAATGTTACTATGACCACCCAGCCCGCCTGCGCCCTGTCCAGGGCTGGTCACAGCCAGCACGCTCCTGCCTGCTGACTTGGTCGTTAATTTGGCCACCTGGTCATTTCACTTCATCTGGGGAAGTGTAGGTTGGAAGAGGTGAATTATTTTGTCATGACGGGGCCAGGTGCAAGGCCAGGCCCTGGGAGACGGCATTGGGCCCAGGGATGTCCGTCAGGCCTCTGGTGAGAAGACCTAAGACTAATGCTCCCTTGGGCCCCGGGGCCGCCCTCCTCCTGCTGGGAGCTCCTGCTCCGACCTCAGGCGATGCCGGAGAAGAGTGACGCCTTCCATTCTCTCGCGTCATGACCGACAGGGCGCGTGAAGGAAGGAACGGAACCCTCTGGTCGTTTGGCTCAGTGTGGCTCACAGTTTGGTTTGTCCCCTGGCACACGTGACACGCTGGGAATGACAGACCCCAGCTAGGCCTGACCTTGGTCTCCCAGGAAAGCTGGCTCGTGCAGAACCGGCGCAGGCCAACACGCTCGCAGAGGAGCCTCGCCTAACAGAACTGGCCCCTGCCCCATCCCAGTGAGGGCCAGGAGAGGAACCGTACGGAAACGCGAGCCACTAAGAGACAGGAAGCAGCGGGAGATGGAGGAGGCAGGCGGCCCTCCGAACCCCGTCCACTGCCGTTTGCACGCTGCTGTCGACGGCTGTCTAGCTTCCCTTGTGGCGTTGTCGAAAGATCTAAACTCACACCACGCATTACAGGGAACACACCGAGAGGGCCAGTGTAGCTGGTCCAGTCTTGGCGCGCCAGCAGGGAGGGACGGTACTGACGCTGAAAACATTAGAGGCGGCCTCCTGGTCTGCTCCAGCCGCCTCCCCGGCTGGCCGGGGAGATGAAACCTGCCTCCAGCTCCGGACCAGCTGGGCCTCCTGCAGACAAGCCACCTCTTCGTGTCACCCAGGCTTTGGGCGGTGGGCGTGGGAACGGCCGCGTCGAATGGATTGCTGACGAAGGAAGAGACCAACTTGTGACCTGGTGCCCCAAATTCCTGTCCTCAAGATAAGAGTGGGCAGTCGGATCTATAAATAATGCCTTCCAGAGTGGCCCTTCCCGAAGCGCCTCCCGAGCTCTGCAGGCGCGGGCTCCGGACACGGCGCTGGCTGGCTCAGCGCTGCCCCGGGCGCACGGAAGTCCCTAATGGAAGTGTCCTCCTGGCCCTCCCTGCCCAGCACCGCGCAAGGAGCGAGGAGCTTTTCGGCAGCCGCAAGACGGTTCTCGCCCCTCGGCATGCCCTGCAGCCACGCAGAGGCCCGGAAATTACCCGAGGCAGGAAAGAGCCCCCACTCTTGGGGCTTTTAAGTCCCCAGCTCGACCCTCCACCTCAGCTCGACACCTCCACCTCCACCTCCACCCTCAGCTCGAGGTGCAGAGCCTCCACCGCGCCGGCCGGGGCTGCAGACGGGGACTGCGTGCCGGGCAGCACCCTGTGGGGGTCCCTGTGCTGTCTCCCTCGGCCGCTGGACCGAATGTCTCTCGCTGGTAGGGACAATGTCACCCTCATTCCCCAGCACAGCCTGGCACAGTGTCCGGAAGGTCTGAATAAATATTGACCGAATGAGTGAGTTCCGTTTACAAGGTCTCAGCTGCCGCCGCTGCCTCAGAAAAGAGTAGCAATCCCAGGGGACCGTGACCACCCTTGGCTCTCCGGCCACACGGCGTCCTCAGGGACTTTCCAAGGGTCCCGGGGCCGTCGCTGTTATCTCCCACCTGCTCATGGCGGTGGGGGTGAGGGAGGTCTCTGTCTCTCATGTCTCTGTCTCTCATGTCTCTGTCTCTCATGTCTAACGATAGTTACTGGATTTGGTCTTTGTCCTTTACTTTTCTTTGATTTACGAAATAGAGATTCCTTTTGCAGAGCTTGTGGGTGTTTTGTTTGCTCTCTCCCTCCCTCTCTCCCTCCTTCTCTCTCTCTCTCTGATGATTTTCATCATCAGCTCAAACTTAGGAAAGATGCCAGGTGACACCAGCCCCTGGGCACACACCACTGCCTGGTGTCCCCATGACCTCTTAACAGTAATAACTCGCAATTAGCGATTGCTCACCGAGCCCAGCATGATGGAAGAGCCCTTACACGCCTTCTGTCTTTTAGTCCTTGCCGTAACCTGAAAATACACGTACCACTATTACCCCCTTGAGGACACGGAAGCCCTGAAAGGCCAGGTACCTGGCCCGGGGTCACACAGCTCGTGGGTGTCAGAGCCCGGCTTAGATCCAGGTCGCCCGGGCCCCTAACCATGGCGCTGTGCCACTGCCACAGGGAGTCTTCCATGCGAGGAACATGCTGGCCAGGATGCTTCCCCTGAAGACGTGGCGGCAGAGCCACCACAGCCGCCCACGCACCTGAGGCATCGGCCCTGGACTGAGACGAACCCTAAAAAGTGAATGGTGGCCCGGCGCGGTGGCTCACACCTGCAACCCCAGCACTCTGGGAGGCCGGGGCGGGTGGATCATTTGAGCTCAGGAGTTCGAGATCAGCCTGAGCAAGAGCGAGACCCCGTCTCTACTAAAAATAGAAAGAAATTAGCTGGACAACTAAAATATATATATGAAAAATTAGCCGGGCATGGTGGCGCATGCCTGTAGTCCCAGCTACTCGGGAGGCTGAGGCAGGAGGATCACCTGAGCCCAGGAGTTTGAGGTTGCTGTGAGCTAGGCTGATGCCACGACACTCACTCTAGCCTGGGCAACAGAGCGAGACTCTGTCTCAAAAAAAAAAAAATGTGAATAGCTTCCTGGGACCAGAGAGTCACCCCAAGAATGGAGCTGGACGGAGCCTTGGAGGGGCCCGGGGACCCTTCCTCTAGCAGGTGAATGAGACTGAGCCCCACTCCTCAGCCAACAAAGCTTCTCAGAGCACCAGGGAACAGCCCGTCCTCTGCGGCCTCCACCTGGGGACCCACGCTCCCGCAGGCCAGGTGAGAGCGCTTGCATGGGATGTGCCCAAGTCCCGGCTCAGACCCAAACACCTCAGCCTACCCCAGAGCCGGCTCGGCCCCTTGGGGGCCTCCCAAGTCAGGCGCGGCTTCAGGGCAGCCTCCAGGACCAAGCGGCTGCGGTCACCCCACCTGCTCTGCAGCGCTGGCAACTCCGCCTCTGTCCTCACACCTGAGTTTCTCTGCAGCCTCTCCTCTCCCCAAATTGAGAGCTGACAAGACGGTGGTCACTCCCACCTTGCCTGTGTCCGTGGCTACTCCGTTCACGCGCCAGTTCAGGCCCCATCCCCAGCGGCTGAGCTGCCGGCCCTACAAGTCCTGAGCCAGAAGCCCAGGTTGCTCGGAAAACTTCCACCTGACCTTGCTCCGCCCCCGCCCCAGGTAACCTCTGTTAATGCTCCCAACGGGAGCCAAGGCGCGCCCTCCGTGGAGCTTACCGACTGTAAATTACATAACTCGGGTGGCTTTTGGATTCCTGTCCTGGCACCCAAGCTGTAGGCTCCACGAGGGCAGAGTTCAGGTCTGTCTTACTCGTGAAAACACCCCTAACCCTGAACACTGAGCGTGGCCAGCACGGAGAAGTAGGCAGGAGCATGGGCGGATGGACGGACGGGTACTGAGGAAATGAGTGGAAAATTTTCTGGGATGCCAGATGACCAGAATGGCCCTGTTCTCCAAAGATGAGACCGTCCCATTGAGCAGAAGAGTGAGCAGAGGGGCCGAGCCGATGCTCTCTTCCTTCCCCACCTTCCTGCCGCCCCTACAGTCTCTCCAGGCCACCACCCCGGAGGCCTCCTGCTAAAACTGCCCCCAGGAGGCTGTCCACCCCTGGCTTAATATCAACCGCAAGTGGTTGGTGACTAAGTTCTCTCTTTTTTCTGGTTACTGGAATTCTGCCCCCTCTTTCTTTGGCCACTGCTCCTAGGAAGGTGTGCGGAGTATCCCGGTGACTGTGGGGGACAGGTATGAGCAGGGTGGAAATGGAAGAAGCCCAATCTGGGGTCCATGTGTTTTGTGTTACCCTTCCATGCCCAAGCAGGAGGAAAGGAGTGAGTGGGGACAGTGGTGCATTCCTGGAGGTGCTGGTCTCCCTGCTGCTGCCCCATGGTGAGTGGGGACAGTGGTGCATTCCTGGAGGTGCTGGTCTCCCTGCTGCTGCCCCATGGTGAGAGGGGACAGTGGTGCATTCCTGGAGGTGCTGGTCTCCCTGCTGCTCCATGGTGAGTGGGGACAGTGGTGCATTCCTGGAGGTGCTGGTCTCCCTACTGCTGCCCCATGGTGAGTGGGGACAGTGATGCATTCCTGGAGGTGCTGGTCTCCCTGCTGCTGCTCCATGGTGAGTGGGGACAGTGGTGCATTCCTGGAGGTCCTGGTCTCCCTGCTGCTGCCCCATGGTGAGTGGGGACAGTGGTGCATTCCTGGAGGTGCTGGTCTCCCTGCTGCTGCCCCATGGGGAGTGGGGACAGTGGTGCATTCCTGGAGGTGCTGGTCTCCCTACTGCTGCTCCATGGTGAGTGGGGACAGTGATGCATTCCTGGAGGTGCTGGTCTCCCTGCTGCTGCCCCATGGTGAGTGGGGACAGTGGTGCATTCCTGGAGGTCCTGGTCTCCCTGCTGCTGCTCCACGGTGAGTGGGGACAGTGGTGCATTCCTGGAGGTGCTGGTCTCCCTGCTGCTGCCCCATGGTGAGTGGGGACAGTGGTGCATTCCTGGAGGTGCTGGTCTCCCTGCTGCTGCCCCATGGTGAGTGGGGACAGTGGCGCATTCCTGGAGGTGCTGGTCTCCCTACTGCTGCCCCATGGTGAGTGGGGACAGTGGCGCATTCCTGGAGGTGCTGGTCTCCCTACTGCTGCCCCATGCTGAGTGGGGACAGTGGTGCATTCCTGGAGGTGCTGGTCTCCCTACTGCTGCCCCATGGTGAGTGGGGACAGTGGTGCATTCCTGGAGGTGCTGGTCTCCCTGCTGCTGCCCCATGGTGAGAGGGGACAGTGGTGCATTCCTGGAGGTGCTGGTCTCCCTGCTGCTGCCCCATGGTGAGTGGGGACAGTGGTGCATTCCTGGAGGTGCTGGTCTCCCTGCTGCTGCCCCATGGTGAGTGGGGACAGTGGTGCATTCCTGGAGGTGCTGGTCTCCCTGCTGCTGCCCCATGGTGAGTGGGGACAGTGGTGCATTCCTGGAGGTGCTGGTCTCCCTGCTGCTGCCCCATGGTGAGTGGGGACAGTGGTGCATTCCTGGAGGTGCTGGTCTCCCTGCTGCTGCCCCATGGTGAGTGGGGACAGTGGTGCATTCCTGGAGGTGCTGGTCTCCCTGCTGCTGCCCCATGGTGAGTGGGGACAGTGGTGCATTCCTGGAGGTGCTGGTCTCCCTGCTGCTGCCCCATGGTGAGTGGGGACAGTGGTGCATTCCTGGAGGTGCTGGTCTCCCTACTGCTGCCCCATGGTGAGTGGGGACAGTGGTGCATTCCTGGAGGTGCTGGTCTCCCTGCTGCTGCCCCATGGTGAGTGGGGACAGTGGTGCATTCCTGGAGGTGCTGGTCTCCCTGCTGCTGCCCCATGGTGAGTGGGGACAGTGGTGCATTCCTGGAGGTGCTGGTCACCCTACTGCTGCCCCATGGTGAGAGGGGACAGTGGTGCATTCCTGGAGGTGCTGGTCTCCCTACTGCTATTCCATGGTGCTGGGACATGGGACCTGGAAGGCACCTTTGTCAAACCCAGTGTGCAAGGGCCTGGAACCGTGGTGGAACAGAGCAGCATTTAGAGCATGGAAAGCTGCTTCTCCATGATCATGGAAAAGAGCATGATCTTTAGATCTTTAGATCTCTAGAGCATGATCACGGTGACATCGAGGACTGGGAGGACATGGACACTAACATGGAAATGAAAGTCCCTCCTTCCCACTGCTTTTCTAACATGACACAGGCCAAGTGCCAAGAGTTGGGGCTATTTCACTGAGTCCTCACCATGGCCCCATTAAGCAGACAAGGAAAGTGATGCCTGTGGAAACAAAGTCACCGAAGAATTGGTGTTCAGACCCAGGTGTGGGCCATGGTTCCATTTGGTTCGTTCTCTGGAAATTCAGATTCTTGGAGGTGGAGGACATACATGTGGTAAGGTTAACCTCTGAGCTAAGCAGATCCCTCCTGGATTTCCCAAGAACTAGTGGGACTAGGAGTCCCGGTGTCCAGCCCCGCCCAGCCCAGGACGCCCTAGTTGTTGAGGGCGCCTCTGTAACCACCTTTGAATCCAACTTCCCTGCCACCTCCTTCCTCTGCATCTAGGCGCTGCCCGGCAGGGCAGGGCTCCAGGCGCTGGGTGGCTGTGGTGGGCTCAGGCTTGGCAGAAGGGCTCCCCAACCCTGGCGTGACCCCAGCCCCCACTCTGCGTGGCCTCTTCAACAGGGCCTGTAATCTCCCTCCGGGCTCCCACTCAGCCACCCCCCTGCCCCCCTGCCCCCCACAAGCCCCCCACCCCCACCCCCGTGCTTGCAGAAGGGAGAGCAGCGTCTACCTGGCAGGGGTGAGAGAGCAGCTCCTTTCCTTGTTTTCACCACTGCCCACCACACCTCCACCTGCTCTGTAAAAGCTCTCAGCCTGGCCTAACAGGACAGAGCAAGCCATTGGTGGTGGGGGTGGGAGGGGGATGCCTGCGACTGCAGACAGGTCTCCCCGCCTCCTCAGGTTAAAGCCCAGGGGAGCCCCAGGGGAGCAGGGATGGATCAGAAGCCCAGGACAGGGAGCAGTGGGCTGGCCCAGGACCCCCAGCACAACACCAGGGCCGCCGGTGGCTGCTGACTGCTTTCCCCTCCCCCCAGCAGAGTGAGACGAGGGCAAGGAACTCGCCAGCGGCACCTTGGCCCTCCTGATTCTGCAGAGCTGACCCCGCTGGTCCCAGGCAGGCACCCAGAGTCGCCCTGGGCCACCAGCCCCAGCCCTGCAGAGAGGCGCCCCTCCACCTGACACCCCCACCTGCCCTCTCCGACCCACCCAGCACCCAACTGGCCTCGCTGGCGGCCAGCAATTTTCTCTCTCCTCCAGGGCAGCGCCGCAGCGGAGACCCACACAAGAGCCGCCAGCGCCCCACTTGACGGAGACTGAAGCCTGGGCCACTGCACCATCCAGTCCCACCCTGGGAGCAGCTGGCATGCCACACGCCACATAGGTAGTCACCACATAGTGGGTGGGACTGCAGCAGGTCGGCCCTGCTCTCTAGGGGTCCCCATGGACAAGGGCCACAGGCTGGACTTGGCGTCGTGGCCTTCTTGCAACGGCCTGGTGAATTGCTCCTGCAACCTTTGAAACAGTGCCCGGTGGGCTGCGGGGCCACACGCCCACCCTCCCACCACCCACCAATGCTGGGCTACTCCCCGCATGTCTCGCCCACGGTCCCCTCGAGGCTGGCCTCGGTCTCATCCCTCAACATTCTGTGACCCCCTTGAATAGCCAGACAGTTGACTCCGACTCCGGGCTGGGCTCAGTGTCCCAACCCGACCTTAAGCGCCCCCAGGGCAGCCGTCCCTGCCCACGTCACCGGGCCCAGTGCGGGCTGAGGCTCTGCGCAGGGCCGACAGGTGAGAGGTGACCACCTGGAGGAGTGGAACTTCCACCAGCCGCCTTTGCGTTGGGGGGAGCCAGGCGGGGAGCGGCCGGCCCGCATGCGGGTGAGAGCGTCACCTTTCCCGGAGGTAGGGGGTGGGGTGGGGTGGGGGTGGGGGAGCCGGCCTCCTGGGCAAATCCATTCATCGCAGGGCAGCGGAGCCTGGCTCACCCCACCCTGGAAGCCGGCTGCCCGCAGCCGGGGGAGGCTTGGGAAATGGGCGAAGTGGTCAGACTGGTTTCCGGAGCCGGGCTCGGAATCCACGCGGGCTGGCAGGGCTTGGTGGGGGAGGACCGAACCCCGAGGGCGACGGCAGCGGAGAGGCCACCCCGGGTTGCTTTGTTTTCCCTACCCTAGCAGGCGACCCCGCAAGAGATGCGGGAGGGGTCGGGTGGGGAGTGGGGCGTGGGCAGGCGTCGGGTTGGGGCAACCCAGTTTTCAGGTGTGGACCTGCAGACCGGGCGCGCCCCACCCCCACTTCTGGTGCCCAGCCCCCGCCCCACCGGTCCCGACGTTGGCCGAGAGTACCGAGAGTCCTTGGAGGAGGGAGCTCCCGATCCACGGGCCGGCCTGGGCTTTGATCTTGGTGCTTGAAAGAAATGGGGGTGGGGTAGGGAAGAGCCAGCTCTGCCGCTAACCTGCGGAATGACCTTACGCCAGTCACGCCCCCTCTCCCAGCCTGTCCCTCATGGACCACTGTCCCTTCCAGGCGGACCCTCCGTGGAGTCTTGCTGGACAGGGATGGGGACTCTGGGGATCGGTGGAGGGAGGGGGTGCCAGGGCCGGTGGCCATGTGCTCCCCGGGGAGTGAGCAGTCCCGAGGAATCCAAGGGGCTGTTGGGGACCTTGCGCGCTCCCTCCGCACTGCCAGGCCTGGGAACTTGGGGACAGGAAAATGGAGTCTTGGGCAGCAAACTCCCTACCGAGTGGTGGCATGACGCCAGTGAAGGCTGCCAGGCACCAGGTTCTCGGGTGTTTGGGGCTGAGGAAGGGGTGCCTCACACTCCCCGACACGCAGGGAGCCTAGGTGTGGAGCCCAGTGCGGGCGTCGCGGGAAGGGGCTGAGCGGGCTGAGGCGTGGAGGCCACAGCACTGCCATCCCGGAGAGTGGAGCTCCGAATTTCTGCGGGGTTCGGCAGTGCTGGGCAGGGACGGGGGTCTGCAGGGGCCCCCCCAAGTGTGGTCTTCTTTGCAGTCCCTCGGTGGGAGAACGGGGCGGGCTGGGTCCCCGGGGCTAGTGACCCTCCAACCCTATCAGAAGAGAGAAGGAACCCGGAGCTAGAAAAGTGCCCACCCTGGCCTCCGCCGCCCCAGTGGGGACCCCCCCTTGAGCGACCAGTGTGGGCTGTGGCCGGGGCGCGGGTCCAGCCAGCGAGCGGGTGCAGAAGGGGGTCCCCGGCCTCTGGGGCTGGCGAGTGGCTGTCGCTGGCGGAGCCCCCTTGGGGCTGGGGGTACGCAGCCCCCCGGGAAGGCAGGACGGGGTGCGGGCCCCGGGGCGCCCAGGCCGCCCTGCGCGGGTGGGCTGCGGGGCCCCGGCGGCCGGGCGGGCTTTGTCTGCCGCGGCTCCGCTTTGGGAAGGCGCCAGCCGGGTACAAGATGGCGGGGAAGGGTGGGATCGCAGGCGCCGCCACGCGCTGCAGCGGGCAGGGCGGGGGCCGCGACACCGCCCCCGCGAGCCCCGCGGCCCGGTCCCCCGCCGTTGCCCCGCGCCTGGCGCCCGCGTCGCCTGTGTCTGGCGCTGCAGCCCCGGCCGGGCGCGCGGGGCCGGGCCGCGGCAGCTGCAGAAAATGGCTGCCAACGCGCGCTGCCATGGCGGGACCCGCCTGCGCCCCGCGGCCGCCGCCTCCCCGCGCGGGACCCCCGCCTGCGCGCCCCGACCCTCCCCGCACCGGGGAGCGGGGCCGCCGCGGGCCGAGGGGGAGGGGCTGCTACCTGCCGCGGAGGGCGCAGGGCGGGGGCGGCGGGGCCGGCGCGGGAGGGGCGCTCGCGGTGTGTCCCCCACCCGCAGCCCGGCGCCCTAGCCAGGTCGCGGCGCCCCGTGGGGGAATGCTAATGGGGTGTTGACCCCGCCGACCGCGTGCCGCCCCCACCCATCTAGATACTCGTCCCCCCGTTCGGCGTTGGAACTGGGCTGGCCAGCCCCAAAGCTCCCAGCAGAAAAATAACAAATAACAAATAAAAAAGCTGCGCGCGTGCCGACCACAGAACGACCCAAGCCCGGAACTCCGCAGAGAAGATCCGGGTGGATTCTTGGGCGCCATGAACCGCAGCCTGTTCGGCAGCTCAGCAGGTGCCGAGCGCCCACCTCCCCCTGGCGGGAGCAGCTCCCCGACCCCCGCCTTGGCCCCGCCGGGCCGCCCGCGCCGTGGAGGCGCCCGCTGCCTCCCCGCCGCTCTCCGGCACCCGGGCCCAGGCACCTTCTTGGGCGCCAAAGGGAGCCCGGGGCTTGGAGAGGGGCACTCGGGCAAGCTGGACACCGGGCACCGGGCAGGGCTGGGGCAGAGGAGTAAAATTGCCCCTGGAGCTCCGGGGCTGGGGCTGCTGTGTATAAACGAAAAGTGCGAACAGAGGACCCGTGGGTGGGGTCGGGCTCCGGAGTTGGGACCACCTGGCAGAGCCTCACGGGTCCGTAGCCCCCTTTTCCGCCAGCTCGAAGGAACCCAGGCGCTGAACGGGCCAGGCCGGCCAGGGAGAGGTGTTTCTGAAGATTGGTGCTTAATTTTCCCCCATCTGCAAGTTTCTCTCTCGCCCCTCCCGCCCACCGCGATCTCTACTCTCCTAGTGATTTCGCCACCACTGGCTGGAAAATCCAAATTCAGTATATGAGAGTGCAGGGGCCCGGGACCATGAGCCAAAAAAGGTCAGGAAAAGAGGCTTCCAGATTCGGGAGCGGCTTCTGTTCTGGGGTTTAAGAGCAGAGAAGAGGCGCGCCTAAGGAAACACGTCCCTGTTTGGGGAGAAGTCGGAGGACATCTGGGGGTCTGCTTCCCCTCCGCCACCTGGGAGACGAATCCATGTACCTAGGCGCACAGAAACTTGAGGGTGGGGATTCATTATAAACGACCTCGCTAAATGGGCGTGGGGAGACTCGGGGCAGGAATGGGGCACGAGAGGCAGCACCTGGGCACCCATGGGTTCTCCAGGGCTCGGAGAGGTCCCCAAGGCAGAGGTGCGGCGCTGGGCGCAGACCTTGGCGTACCCTCTGCCCCTAGAGCACCCCAGCCCCTGCTCTGGAAAAACACCGAGGCAGCAAGTATCAGCCAAGGTCAGGGAGGGATACGTGCTGGCACCAAGGGCTGCTGGCCGCAGCGCTTCCTTCCGCGGAAACGGCGAGGAGGAGGAGGAGGAGGCCGAAGCTAACTCGATCCAGCAGGCAGCGCCCTCCCTGATCTCTCGCACCCGGGTCTCTGGCAGTGCCCGCTTCCGTCCCCTTCCCCCGAGGGATCAGTTGGGGAATTTGAGATTTTCAAGGGAAGGAGGGCGAGGGTAGGGAAGGATGCGGGAGACCGGGCGGAGGTCACTTGGGTCATCACGCCCTGTTCCCCATCCCCCACGCTAGCCGCCGGCGCTCCCACGCGACCCCCACCTGCGCCGAGCTCCAGGCGCAGGCTGCCCAGTAGGGGGCATCGCTGGGCGCCTGCGGGAGGCGGCGGCCCTGGAGGCGAGCTCGGTCACAGGCACAGTCCCCAGGGCTGCAGGGTGCCCATTGTCTTAGCTGTCCCCTTTGGGTGCCCTCAGAACAGGAGCGGGTCCCCGAGGGAGTGGCTCTGGCCATGCGGCATCGCTAGGGGAACACGCGCGTCGGGACGGAGCGCCGGGAGGGTCGGCTGGACACCTGTGCAGGCGTGCGCCTGCGCGCCTCTGCGCGCTGGGGAGAGGCGAGGGCGCCCTGCATCCACAGCGCCTTTCTGACCGAGTTGGAGACGATCGCGAGCCCTATTTTCCAGAGGAACGGCGGCGCTCTCTCCCTCGGGCCGCTCCCAGCTCGCGGGTCGTCCCAGCGCTGGGCACCTGACCCGCCACCCGCCACCATCGCGCCACTGCATTCTGCGGGAAACCCGCGTGGCTCTTCCAGTGCATTTTTCTCCCTGCACGCAGGGTTGTGTTTTTTTTTTTTCCTCTCTCAACAATTGGCAGGTTTTTAAAGTAACCTTTAAATGAGACATCGATTTACCATTATGATGATTGCATTCAAAAATCCAGCCCGAAAGGACACCCTGGGAGATGCTAATGCGGGGGTACCTAGGGCTGTTTGCGGTGTAGCTGTACCCCTAGCCCTGAAAGCACGTTTCTTCCGCAGCTAATTGCTCTGATTATCTTGGGGCTGGGGGTGAGTGTGGGGGGGGCGGAGGGAGAGACTCGGACTGTTCCCAGAGCCCCGTGCGTGCGCGCAGTGAACCTGATGCTGCAGCGGCCACTGCGGCAGCGACACACACACACACACACACACACACACACACACCAGCTCCCTCCCGCATCCGGGCCTTCCCGCTCCTCCGCCGTCGCTCGCCGGGTTTGGGGAGGGGGTGCGTGGGGTGGGAGTGGGAGCGAGCGCGGAGGGGGCGAGGACGGGCCGAGCGGCCGCGGGAGGAGAATGACAACGGGGCAGAACGGGAGGAGGGCGACCGCGGGAAGGAAAATTGGGAAGAGGGTGCAGTCAAAAAGCGGGGGGTGGGCAGGAGGGGGTGCCGCGGCGAGAGGCGGAGACACCGGGGGAGAAAGAAAGGCAGCGGGCGGGGGCGGCTGGCTGCTTTCCACTCGTGAGAGCCGGTTGCCGAGAGACGCGCGGGCCAATGAGCGCGCACCAGCTCAGCCCGGCGCCCGCCGCGTGCCCTTATATGGTGCGGCCGCTCGGCGGGCGCTCGCGCTCCTCGCCATATAAGGGCAGGAACCTAAATACAGGCTATACCTTGTTCTCCGCTCCCGGCCGCGGCCCCGGCGATCGATGAGCGCGCCGCCGAGCCGGCTGCGGCGCGCGGGCCCCGGAGCCGCCGGGGAGGGGGCCGCGGCGGCCGCACGGCCATGGCCAGATGTGGCCGGCTCGATGGCAGCGCGGCCAGCTGTGGCGCGTAAGGTGCCACCCGCCGCCGCCGCGCTTCCCTCTTCCCTCCCGCTTTCCCTCTTCCCCTCCCCCGTTCCCGAGGTGCAAATGCAAATGAACCGGGATTGAAATCTAATTGCTTTTGTTTAAAAAAATAATAATAATAATGTGAGCGAGTCTGTGTTGAGTTTGAGCAAAGGCCCGGGATCGCTGGAAACCCTGCCGAACCCGAGGGAGAGAGGGGGAGGAGTCCCAGACTCCGATTTGGGGGTTCGGTTCGGGGTCCCTCCAGCTGTCTCCCAAGGCCTGGCCCATCGGCCGTCATCTGAGAATGGGCGCCCCATTCCGCCAGCCCTTGTCGCCAGGCCTGGCTGAGATCCCAAGGCAGGGCTCGGGGTGCGTGGGGCGGGGGCTGTGTGTAGCCACAGGGTGAGGAGACCAGGAGCGGTGGCCGCGGGGACCTGCGGGCTCGGTGCCTGGGAGGCCCAGAGCCAGCCAGGTGGCAGGAGAGAGCGGTGAGAGTTGTCACTGTCATGCCTCTCTTCCCCACCGCTGTGCCAGCCTTGCTTCCTGACGTTAATCTGGCTATATGCTGTCCCCGGTGACGGGCCCCGCCAGGCTGCTGCCCAGCTCAGAAATTGGACCCACCTGGGTGGGACTGGGACCTGGTGGGGGTACGAAGAGTGGCAGGAGATCTCTGCCAGAGGGACAGTTGGTTTAGAGTGGAGCCTCCTGAGAACCTAGTCAGCGATTTCACTGCCTGGGACTCCACACCGGGGCGCTCCGCTTGCTTTCCTCCTCCCCACCCCTGGCTGGTGCCCGGCAGAAGAGGAGTGTGGGCTCCCTGCTCACAGGGGTCTGGATGGTGACAGTGGCCCCTAGCCAGGACGTCCAGGAACTGTGTTTGGGCAGAGGAGCCTCTGGCTGGGACCCAGGGTGTGCTGACTCGGTTCTCCCAACCAGCCTGGTGTCACGGCAATATGGTGCGGGCCTGAGCTGTTGTAGACCCTCAGGTGCCCACCCAGCACCCCCTGCCCCCGCCAAGTGCATCCTGAGGCCTTTCCCTCCCACCACTGGCCCCCGGCAGGAGCGACGACTCCCCAACACCTCCTGCTCCCCTGCTGACGGGTGGCACCTATGCACCTAGCCCAGTGGCCCCCAAGATGCAGAGGACTGTCCCCCAGGACACCGCCCATCAGCCCCTCAGGCGTCCCTGTCCGCAGTTTGGACTGTGGGTGTGTGGACCTCACCTCGGCTGGGGAAGCGCCTGGAGATGCTGCCAAGAAAGCCTCTCCCCGCCAAGGAGGCCATTTCCAGTAGCATGATGCCACCTATAGAACGTACCTGGAATTAGTCCGAGCCGCAGCTCTGCTGCCAGCAGCGTGAACTGCAGGGAGGGTCATGCCTTGGATTCTTCCTCGCTGGGGTTGGACCCAGAGAGGAAGTCAGGTCACCTGGGCTTCCTCCTAGACCCTTTCCCTGCCATCCTAGGTCCCCCTAGGGCCTGGCAGCATTGGGGAAAATGTAGCCAGTACCTGGTGTAGCTGGGACCTGGGACGGGAGTCTATCGCTCCCACCAGGCGTCCCTGTCTCACAGGCAGGCACAAACCCTGGAGTTCCGCATGCTGTTCTAGGCGGGTGCACCACGAGTGAGCAGCCAGCAGTCAGCAAGTATTTTCTAGAAGTTCTGGAGTCCCAATAAACCTGCCCAAATGATCCTCTGAGGTATTGAACATGGAGACCAGAGGCTGCTCCCAAGATACCTGCTCCAAACGCTCATTTCACAAGGAGAAACTGCGGTCAGGAGAAAGGCTGACTTGTCCAAGGTAACTCAGCCGCCAGGGGCGGAGCAAGCCAAGGTCTGGAGCGTCTTTTCATCCCAACCCACTGCTCTTTGCAGCCTGCAGGTGTGTTTCAGCAGCAGCCCAGGCATGGGCTTTTGTGCCAGTGTGGCCCGCCAGTCCAGGAACCCTGGAGCACTAGCACGGGGACTTGTGGTGGCTGTTCCAGTGCTTGAAACCACCCACCATTGATCTCAGCCAGTCATTCTCCCTGAGCAGCTGGTGTGGGTGGGGGGGCACAGGCGGGAAAACACAGTTGGGCTCTGGCCCCAGGCTGCTGAGCTGTTCCCGCCAGAGACTGGGATCGCCAAGAGCCAGTGCCCTGTCCCCAGTTGCTCTCTCATGCCAAACCCCAAGACCGGGGCAGTGCAGTCATGCCTGGCTCCCCTAGGCGCCTGGTTCCACACCAGCAAAAGCTACCCCCAAACCTCCCCTTAGGGTCCACAGCTCCAGGGTGACGGATGTAGGTAGAGCTTGTCCTGCAGCTTACCTGGGTATCAGCACATCGCTCAAACCCCTGACCCTGTTCCTTCACCTTTAAATGGGATCAATAAGCCGTCTCTTGGGCAGTGATGAGGAACAAAAACAGAGTCGGGAAGGATAGAGCTTGACAAAGAGCAGCCCTCCCAAACGATGCTGGCTACATCCATGCACTCCCACCGCTCCGGCACCCCTGCCCCACGCCAGACTGCATGCCGGGGGCTGGGGATACAACCACCAGACACTATCGGTCCATTTGAGCCACTGTGGAAACTGGCACTCCCAGCACTCCCCAGCGGGCTCCCCTGGGCAAGTGGCCATGGGTGTCAGCTCCAGCCCCCTTCCTGCCCTTGTCTAGTTTCCTGCAACCCTGCCTGGCTCCACCCTCTGCCCTGTCCTACCCACTGTGACAGTGCAGGGCCCCCGCAGCCCTTCTCACACCGGCCTCCCGGAGCCCCTTCTGCGCTGCCGTGGAGACAGTCCCAGGAGCTCTGCCTCCAGGGAAGGGGGTGCCTGAACACACTGGGGCTGGGAAGAAGTGCTCTCTTGCTCTAGGACACCGAGGCTTGGACCCCTTTCCTTACCTTGGAAAAACAGCTAGTGTGTGTGTGTGTGTGTGTGTGTGTGTGTGTGTGTGTAGCATTCTGGGATCCAAAGAGCTCAATGCGGGTCCACTGCAGATGGCTGTCACAGCAACAAATTGGGAAAGAACCTGCCCATGCCGCAGGAGGGAGCACTGGTTTCCTGGGGAGGGTTTTGCAGTGCAAGCACGTGGGCACTCCTCTGGAGTCTGGTGAGCCCCTAATCCCACGAGTTGGCAACTTCAAGGGTGGCAAGCTGGAAAGGCACCCTGGTAAGCCTGCAGGCTCTGAGGGACCCAACCGTGAGCCATGGGAAAAGTGGCTCTGTCTTGCCGCTCCAAGTCATCTCCCCCAAACACACCTCTGTGTCCCTCTCCTCTTCTCTCACTACGCCTGAGGCCCCTCACCCTGGGACTCGCATCCCTGGGTCTCCACCACCTCGCCCCTTGGCTGTGCAAGGCAAGGCAACGTCCCCACCCGCTTCTGAGCGGTCCTCCTTCCCCGGCACTGTTACAGCTGGCGGAACACCTCCCTGGGCCACCTGCACTCCCCCTCTCAATGTCGACTGGGCACAAACTTTTCGCCTGACCAGACTTGGGAACTTGCTCTTAGAGTTCCCGACTCCTGAGTGGGAAGCACGCCCACCCTGCCGCCCCTTTCTGGGGAACTGCAGCGGCCACTCAAGATGTCTGAGCCAGGCGCTCTATGCCCCCAGCTCTCGGCCACCCTTCCCGGAGGCCCACAGCGCCTCTGTGCGCGTGGGCTGCTCTTTGTGCTCCCAGTTGGCTCTGGCTCTGGGGTGAGTGAAGCTGGGTGGTGCCCTGCTCGGGAGAAGCACTGTGGGTCTCCACAGCTTGGGGCGGCGATGGGGGTTGTGGGGAGGGCAGTTTCCTGACCCACCTAGAACATCTGGAGAGGATGCAGAACCAGGTCCGCTGGAGATCCCCTCCCGCAGACCTAAGAAGAGATTTCGGGAGCGCCCTGCAGGCCTCCCTGCTGGCCACTTCCTCTTCTATTCATCCGGGTCCTCTCTGCTCTCCAAAAAGGAGAAACAGAGGCAACAACCTGGGACCAATTGGGAGGCTGAGTTTTCTGGCTGGGAAAAGTCTTGGGGGTCACTGGGGTCTTTCCCCATACCCCTTGGGTATACCGGGGGTGCCCTTCCTCAGGGCTGCCCCAGAGAGAGAAGCTGCGATCGCTCTCTCTCTGCACCAGCTGGGGGTTGTAAAGAAATCAGCTTAGAGACTGGCTCACTGCCCCCAAAGGCAGCGGGAATGAACTCAGGGGAAAGGGGAGGGAGATGAAAGAGGCCTCCCTGTCCCAACCTGGCAGCCCAGGCTCTCCAGAAACACCTCTCCCCAGGCCCCACTGTCCCTTGGCACCCTCCTCCCCTCCCACCAAAATAGCCAGGCAGTCCTTCCGTGGGAGCACTCAGATCCTTTCCCCAAGTCCCTCACCCCCACCATCTCACCCTGTCAGTCACTCCACCCCGAAGCAATTCCTTCCTCAGCTTCCTCCTGCAACTTTGATTTTAAAAGGAACTTAGGAATTACATTAGCCTTCTTGGTTGCAAGCCTGAGCCAGGCTGCCTCCTTCACCAAACTTGAAACTTGCATCTTTTGGGGAGAGAGAGGGAGTTCTTGGCCACAGAGGGATGCCGGGAGTAGCGGAAGGCAGCGATCTTCAGCCGGTTTGTGCCCCTCCGCACTCTGAAATCTTCACTGAAGGAGGGGGTGGCGGTGCCCTGGGAGGGTACGAGTTCTGCTGCGGAAATCCTCAGGAGTACAGAATCGCCCTGAACGTGGCCCTGCATTACAATTCTGGTCTAAATTCATTTACCATATTTATTTGTGGATTTCCCCTCCCACTCCTCTTTCATATTAAAAAAGATCAAGAAGTTTTGTAATGTATAAAAGATGTTTCCTCCACCTAATGCTCCCACCGCCGCCCACACACCCTTTTAATTCTGTTTTGAATCCAACGACTTCTGCTGCCCCGGTGGCCGGTGACCTTCCCAGAGAAAGGAAGTGCTCCGCCTTGATCGGTCCAAGGGTGGGGACCTGAGTCCCTGGAGGGTCCAGACCCAGCCCCCTGCACAGGTTTGCTGGACCCCTTAATCCTCATCTGACTTCGGTCTGCCCTCTCCCCACCTGACCCCATGCAATGTCTTCCCCAGTTCCCACCACAGTCCACGCTGGCCCTGTCTCGGGGCCACCGAGGCTCCCACAATGGACGGGGTGAGGGCCGGGATGTCTAGGGGGGCTCCTAAGGCAGCTCGGCTCTTCATCCGTTTGGCAAAAAAGGAGCTCAGCTCTAGGGCTGAAACCCGAGAGACGCAGAAATTCAGTGTGAACGCGGCTTTCCCCCTGCTTTAAATATGGCCTGTCCCTGCTCCTGGGCAAGAGCCCCACGCCCTCCCGCCAAACCCGCTTCTCTGGCCCGCGAGCCTCTGTTCTCAGGATCTCAAGGACTAGCCCAAGAAAGGGAAATTAATTTCGCCTCTGATTGCTGTTATTCTAGATAAGCCATTATTATGCAAATGAGGGGCTGCGTGTCTCAGGATGAATACGAACGGTGCGGGTAGCCGCGCAGGACAGCCCCAGATGTTTGCATAATTACTTCTGCCCCAACTTCGGGAGTGCAAAATGTCAAGGGAGGAAGTTGTGCGGGTAAATACGGTACCGCGTTCCCTGAATTTGATTTCCTAGAGCAGGGCTGGGAAGCCGAGGGCAGGCTTCGAGGCAGAGAAAAGGCGTCCCGGCTCCCCGGCGCGGGCGTCCGGGCCGAGTGGCAGTCTGCGCCCCCCCAGCGGGGCTGAGCCACCCCGCGGCCGAGGGCAGCGGGAGAGAACTGGGGCTCGCCGGGCAGCGAGGCGCTGGCGCGGGCACACGGCCGCCGCTGGCCCCGCGCTTTCCGGCAGCCCCGGAACCGGCAACACGGCTTCTGGGCGTGCGCGGAGCTGCCGCGCTCTGGCCGTGCAGCCTCGACGCCAGCCGGACCTCGGCGGGCCCCCGACAGCTCCCGCTCCGGGGCCAACGGCTGGGGGCGCACGGACGAAACCCAATCCCTGGGGTGCAAGGCAAGACGCCGACCAGGGCGGAGGACGGCGAGGTTTCGCCAAGGCCCATCAGACTCTCGCAGGCACCGTCGCATTTTCTAGGTCGGCTCCCAAACGTCGGCCTGAGGCTTTGCAGCCCGCCCGCTGCGGCCCCGCTGGGCCAGTCCCGCGGAGGGCTGCCAGACGCGCCTGCTCCCCGAGGCTCTGCTCCCCGCTTCGCCTCCTCCAGTGACCCGGCAGGCTCCGGCACCTAGGTTTTTCTGACCTCTTAAAGGGGAGACTGGACTCGGGCGCTTGGTGTGAACCACTGGCAAGGGAATGTCACTGACCTAGGGACTTCCAGTTTGGAACTAACTCAAGGTCCCGGGCATCCCAGCGGAAAGTCACTTCAATTCCTTCCGCTTGGGGGCGGGGTAGGAAATGAGAAAGAACGCCAAGCGCCAGAGTCCGAGGCGTTCCTGGAGCTTCCCTGGAATGGGGGAGAGCCTGCGGGGGGTCCCGGAGCAGGAGCAGGACTGTGGCATCCAGCACAGCTGGCGGCTGAAGCCCCAGCCCTGGCGGAGCTCGGGTTCAAGGCAGCCAAGGGAGTCGGATGACCTCGCTGCCCGCAGGCTCTGGTGCCACCATTCCTCGCCTGGGCCAGCCTCGCCTTGAGATTTCCCGTGGGACGGTGGGTGCTCCCTTCCCTCCCGATGGGGCGCTGGGTCTCGGGAGGAGGGGCGCTCGCGGACCGGCCCCGTAACTGGTAGGCCAAGCCTCCCTCGGTGCAGACAGAAGCGGGGGTCAAACTCTCCGCCTGGGGCATGCTGAGCCACAGGCTGCCGTCTAGGGGCTGAGAAGTCGGGGCCAGCAACGAGGCAGCAGAGGCCGCGCGCCCTGGGCGTGGGGGCTTCTGTTAACACCCTCATCTCGGGTGGGGCTCCAAGACCTTGACCGCTGGGATACCCACTTGTCCCAGGCTGCTCTGCCGCCACACCCTGCCGCCCATCCTCCTCCTCGACTCTCGCAGTTCTGCCCCTGGCTGTGCCTAGTGTCTGTCCTATCTGAGTCCCTGGTCCCCAGAGCGTCCAGACCCAGCGACTCCGGACTCCTTTCAGGCCGCAGCTCTCCAGCCCACGCTGCTCCCCGAGGGGCCCCCGGGGCTCCCGGAGCCGGCTTTCTGCAAGCAACACCAGACGGCTTTCCTGGGAAGGGGTGTGTGCCCGCGCGCGTGCTGAGTGTGTGCGCGCGCGTTGGCAGTGGAAATCCGCCCCGCGGCGCGCATGCGTGCTGGCTCGGGCGCTGTGCGCGTGCTCCTGCCGGCACCGCACCGGCAGCGCGCCTGGCCTACGCGCCCCGAGGGCCCGCCCGAGCGCTTTCCCCGCCAGCCCACTGGGCCCAACCCGTCCGGGGGCAGACGCCGCAAGGGACGAATCTAAACTGCGCCTGAGCGGCACACAGTGGGTTTCCCAGGGAGGATAGGTGCGTGCCGCGCCCCCTCTCCGTGGGTGCCCCTCACTGGGAAGCAGTGACAGCTTGAGCTGACACTGGGTTCCCCTGGGGAAAGTCACCCAAACCAGAACCGCTGGATCCCGTTAGCCTGTCCTGGTCCCAGGACGCCAGTAATAGCAAAATAGTAACAGTAATAATGAAGGCTTGCCGAGCGTTTGCCTGTGCCTGACAGCGTGCTGGTGCTGACATCCTATCTCATTTAACCCTCCCGTGGACTCTGTCGGGGAAAGCATGCTAATAGTCCTTTTTGATAGTTTACTGAAGCTGGAGCACAGAGAGGTTAGGTCACTTGCAGAAGGGCACACAGCTAGCAAGTGGATTTGAACCCAGGCAGGCTGGCCCCAGAGCTCACATTTCTAGTCACTATGCTCCTCGGTAAAGGAAAAGCAAAGACTCCCACCGACATCAGCCTCCAGCGGGGTTGAAGGTTCTGGAAGCCCCTCCTGTCTCTGTTGTTCCAGCCTCATCTTTTGTGCTGAGGGCTCTGAGAAGTCTCCCTGCTAGGGCCATTGTTGTGGCTGGTTCCAAGAGATCCCACCAGCTCTTTCTTACCTCAAATTCTTCCCTGGAGCCCTGGAGGAAGTGAAATGTCCGGAGCGACCAAAAGTCCTTGCTGTGGGGTATTGGAGACTACTGGCTCAGGGCCTCTCAGGCGGAACCCCTGCGGTGTGCCTCTGGACGAGGCACTCGGCCTGGCTGTCCCTCAGTTTCTCCTCTCTCAGGTGGGGGTGGCACAGCTTCCTACCTGGTGGTGGTGACTCCTTTGCGGGGCGGTCAGGCACTGGACATAGAGCAACTGCTCGGTAGATGATGCTTAACTTCAGGGAGAGGTTTTCCTCCCGTGGAGGGGAGGGGAGGAGGTTTGATTTCAGTTCCTGTAGTTTAAGGCAGAAGCCAAAGGTCACGTGGCCTCCATCCAGAGCGTGTGCACCTTGTCGCATTCCATCGTAAAGGGTTCAGCCCCTTCTTACACTTTCCAGCCGGTTCTACTGCTTCTCCAACTAGGAGGATCTGAATGTCTACCAGGGAGGGCAAGGCGCGGGACAGGAAAGGTGGGAGCCAAGAAACCTGGGCAGCTTCACCTCCAGTTTCCCGCCAGCCGGACCAGGCCAGGCCTTCTGACCTTTTCCCAGAGTGTCGGGTCACCTCTGCGGCGTTCCCGCAGCAGAAGGCACCCAGCGCTGGCTGGGCGTCGGGGAGCAGAGCAGCAGAGCAGCAGGGCACCCGTCTGGCTCCTCCCGGGCTGCGGGAGGCGAGCCACCGACCACAGCCGCCAAACACGCGGCGGGCGACCGCCCGCAAAGCCATGCCCCGGAGCCGCCCCGCTCGCTTCACAGCCCCGCCGCCGGCCCGCCGGAGTCCAGCGGTTGGCTCCAAACCCACCCGCGCGCTCGCGCGCGCGGCCAACGCCGACCCGGCAAGTCCGACGCCCGCCAAGCCGCGGAGTTGAAACGCTCCCCGAGGACGAGCCGAGGCCGGGCCGCAGCCTCGAGCTAGAGCACGCGCTCGGGCCTGCTGGGCTGGCTGGCCGGCCACCGCGAGCCCAGCGCCCGCCGGGCCGCCCGGCTCTGCCCCTCTCCCCCGACCGAGCCAAGCCTCGGGCCTCCCGCGGGGAGGACGCGCCGGTGGGCGGCGGGTCCCGGGAGGCCTAAGAGGGTCCCAGACCTCGGCGGCCTCCGGGCTCGCGGAAGGGAAGGCGGGGGCGGGAAGTGCAGGGTCCCGCGCCGTCTAGTGGCTGGGGCCGAGGGCTGGGCGGGCTCCCAGGAGCAGGTTGGAAGTCGCGAAGGCCAGTCGAGGCCGCCCGCCCGGGTCACCCGCAGGAGTGAGGAATAGGGAGGGAGAACCAGGGACTGAGGGTAAGCAGGTGTCCCCGGGCGGACGGGCCCCCGCGTTTCTGTAAACAAAGAAACAGGGCAGCTCTTGAGGTGGGGGTGGGCGGTTAAGAGAATCGCAAACAATTTCCTTCATAAAAATGCGATCTGAGAGCATTTGATTTCCACTTTCACTCCCCCCCCAACACACGCACAGTCTCCAAAGACACTCAAATTGCAGCCATATGGGGCTAAAGTAATAGGAAGCAGTTACCTTATTTACTGCAGAGGCGGCGCACGCGAACCTGGCGGCCGCGGACCGCCGGCGACGGGACTAAGCGCGGTGTGTTCTCGCTCTTCCAGGCTCTGTTTACTCCTGGGAGGTTCACGTGGGAAAAGCCATTACCTAACTTTTAACGGGGACAGCGGTTGTATGGAGGAAGGAAGGGAAGTGTTTGGAGAATTGAGTGGTAGGGGATGGGGGGGCGGTTCATAAAAAAGTTGGGGAGTGAGAATCCTCCTTCCGATGGTTCCTAAGAAAGTGCCACCAGCTGCGGGTCCGAAGGGACCCGGTCCACACTCGGCGGAGTGACCCGAATGCTAGCACCCTCTCTGGGCACACAGGCATCCCCCACGCCCCCCTATCCAGAGCCCAGCTCTGGCCGGTCCATTTGCCCAGACCCCCGCCTCTTGCGTGTCTCCGAAGTGTGGAGGACCCAGGTCGCCCAGTGACCTGTTGTCACACCCGCTGAACCCTGCTCTCTGCCGGGCAGCTGGTGCCAGGGTGCCAGGCAGGGCGAGAGGACCTTCCCCGTCACTCCCCTTCCTCCCGGTCATCTTTCTCTGGGGGACAGAGGGACGGAGCACGTCTGCAGCGACCTAGAGCTGGCTTAGGTCTGACTCCAGCTTATCCTGTTGCCCTCTCCTCTCCTTCTGAATCGAGTCCCACCTTTGCCCCGTGCTCTGCAGGGACCCCGACGTTTGCAAACGCAGACACCTGGAGAGCCCGAATTCTGTTCCCAGCGAGCGTTTCCTAAAGAACCGCGGTCAGACACAAAGATGGAGGGAGGTGAGAAATGGGTTGGAGGAGAGAAAATAATTACCAGATACCCCCTAGAGGAGGGGCTGGGGTTTCATTTCTTCACTTCAAGCTTAAGGGGTATTTAGAGAAAGAAGGAAAAATGAGGCCG
The DNA here is from genome assembly GCF_040939455.1 of Microcebus murinus. Classification (NCBI taxonomy): domain Eukaryota; kingdom Metazoa; phylum Chordata; class Mammalia; order Primates; family Cheirogaleidae; genus Microcebus; species Microcebus murinus. The sequence goes on from NC_134121.1 coordinate 2,954,396, forward strand.
AGAGAGGGAAACAGGAAGAAAGGAAGAAAGGATGGGAGAGAGAAGAAAAGGGAAGGAACACAAGGAGGGAGAACCAGAGCGAGATTTTTCAGCGTGAAACTAAAACCATCAACCTCTGCACGCCTGGTGCAAACCCCGGGGTCTGCAGAGGCACCCAGCCCAAGCCCAGCCAGGGATAGGGCTCCGGAAATCCTATCTGAAGCAAAACCACCACTCTCCGCGGGTGCAAGCGACTTTCCAGGGGTCAGGGAGGGCGGCAGGCCAGGTGGGTCGGGGCCCCAGCCCACTCCGGGTAGGCTCCCTCCTCCAGCCTCTGGAGTGGCCCTGGAGCGGCCAATGAGCGCGGGCGGCCGGCGCGGGGTTTGGGGCGGCCCCGCAGTCACAGCCCGCCGGGCGGGCAGCGGCTTTCAGGAGGGGGCGGGCGGGACGTGCAGAGCGACCCGGGCCCAGGGCGGAGGGTGGGCTTTCTCTGGGCGGGGAAACCAGACACTTATAGGCGGCTGAGGCCGACTTTATTTTTACTGCCCAAACTGTTGGAAAGTATTTAAGCTTAAACAGAAACAGCTGTATCGCTGGCACCGGCAGACGAAACTATTTGTTACCGGGAATGACTTTTTATGATTAAGGACGCGGCCGTCGGCGTCCTCTCGCGGGCGGCCGGCGCGGGTCGCAGGGCAGTGGGAGCGTCGTCGAGGGGCTGTTCGTTAGGACAGAACGGGCCGGAGAGATGAGACTGTCCACCCAGGCCCACCGTGTACAGTTTGGGACCAAAGCCAAAAACTGGAGCCCGTGTTTCCCGGGGCGAGGGGAGGACCGAGAGGGAAGGTGGGCCCGGCGCCACGTCTGGCCCGCGGGTCGAAGGCTTCGCCGCGCCCACCGCCCGCGCGCACCTCGCTTTGCACAGGAGGCCAGTCTTCGGGTCTGGGCGTCCTGCCTCTTCAAGGCAGACTCCTTGGCTGGCCGCTTCTGTCGCGCTCCGTCTATCGTTCTCTCTCCTCGCTGTCCTCCTCCCTTCCTCCCACCCGGGCCTGCCCAGGGGAAACCGCTTCCAGTCTAGTTGGTCATCGATGTTTTAACTAAATCCCGGGTTCCAGTGAATGGGAGTAGAGATTTGGAGCTTGAGCGACAAAAGAAAAAGGTGGGAGGGAGCTGGGCCGGGACTGAGGTTGCTGTCCCCACCGCCGCCGGCCATGGGTCACCGAGAGCCGAGCAAGCGCGGGGGGGCGGCGAGTGCCTGTCCCTGTGCGCGCGCCGAGGCACCGCGGCCCGCCCTCGTCCCCCTTCCAGGAGCCGGCCATCTCCGCGCGTGAGACCCTCTCGCCAAACCCGCAGCGGACCCCGCGACGACCCCTAGCTCCCCGCGCCGCCGTTTCTTCTGGGGCGTCCGCCGCGCGCACTGGCAGAGCCGTGGACTGGAAGAGCGCGGGTCGGGCGCCGGGGTCCCGGGCAACGGACGCGCGCCCAGCCGAGCGCCCCAACGCCAGCCAAGCCCCGGCTCTGCGGGGACGGTCGCCCGCGCCCTTGGCACGCCCGGGCCCAGGGCAGCCAGGGCCGCGGCTGGGGACGCTCCGGGGCAGGGCCTGGCGGAGCCGGAGCGCGGGCGGGGGGCAGGGGCAGGTGGCCGCGGGCGTCGGGGTCAGGGAGAAGGCGCACGAAGGCGCCGCGGGGTCCCGCCGCGGGAGGGCTCGGGTGGGAAATGCCGGGCCTCCATCAGGTCCGCACGCGGCTAGCGCTGGGCGAGCGGTCCAGCCAGACCGGCTCGCGGGGCCCGGAGGGTGGCCGAGGGCAGGGCCGCGCGACAGGAGACCGAGACACAGGCACATTGATTTGTTAGCGGACCCGGCCGGCGACGGCGGGGGAGGCCGTTGCCATAGAGACCGAGGGTCGGTGTGCGGTTCGGGGGGAGGGGGCCGGGCGCGGGAGCGGCCGCGGGCGCGTCTCCGGGGCTCGCGGCTCGGGCGCGGCTCGCGGCGGCCCGGCACCTGTGCATTGTGCATTGTGCGGCGCGGCGGCGGCGCGAGGAGGGGGCGCGAGCCCCGGCGGTGGGGGTGGGGCGGGCCGGGGTCTGCCGAGGGGGCGGAGCCTGGCTGACACCGCCGCGGGGGTCCCAGCGAGAGCTGAGGGGGACGCCCAACACCGGAGGGACAACTTGGCGGCGGGGGAGGGGGCCCGGCGAGGACAGAGGGCAGCCGGCCCCCCTGGCCTGCTCCGCAGACTGACAGCGGCCGGGCCCGCCCTCCCCGCGGCGTCACTTCCGGCGGCGGCCGCCACCCCCGCCCGCTCTGTCTCTGGAGTCGCCTCGGACTCCGCCCCCTGGCGATTGGAACGCGGGTCACGTAGCAACGCGGGGGAGACAGGGAGAGGGGCGTGGCCCGGAGCTCGGCCAATCAGCGCGTGGGGGCGCAGGCCTCCGGCCGCTCGGCTCTAGCAACGTCGTTAGCAACACGTGGGGCGGGAGGAAGCGCGGGCGGGGGGGCGCGCGGAGCGGCGCGGGGGGGCCGCGGGAGGGCGCGGGCGCGCGGGGAGGGGAGGAGAACTGACGTCAGCGGGAGAGTATTATGGTCTGTCGTGCGCTGGCTGCTGCTTTTCTGCTCCTGGAAGCGGCCGAGGGGGGAAGAGGCGAGTCAACATGGAGCTCTCGGCGGTGGGGGAGCGGGTGTTCGCGGCCGAAGCCCTCCTGAAGCGGCGCATTCGGAAAGTAGGTGCCCCGGGCCTCGGCCTCCGCGCGGCGGGCCCTCCCCTCCGCCGGTTTCCTCCCCTGCTGCAGCCCAGCTTCCCTTCCCCCAGGTCCCAGCAGCGGCCGCGGCCGTGGCGGCGGCGGCGGCGGCTCTGAGCCCCAGCGCTTCCCTTAGACTTGCAGCGATGCACAGATTGCACGGGTGGGGGGCGGGGTGGGGGATGGATGCCGGTGCATGCACTTTGTGCAGCCCTAGGTGCAGGGGTGGTGCAGCGGGCGCCTGCCTTTGGCGGTGGGGTTTTGAGCATTCATTTGGTGCATGCATTTTCGCATGTATTTCTTGTGTCCTCGTCATGCATTTCTCCCCATGCACACACACACACACACGCACACACATACATACATTTTCCCCTTTGCATCCGCAGGGACGCATGGAATACCTCGTGAAATGGAAGGGCTGGTCGCAGAAGTAAGTCTGTTATATGCAGTTCTCAAGCCCAGACTGTTACTCGGGAGGTTTCTTTCTTCCTCTTTTCCCCTTTATATTGAAATACAATACAATGCAACGAGAAAAGTTACACACACCCCCTCCGCTGCCCCCCTGCTCCTGGGACTGATGCCCGCTTCTTCCTGGTTCCTTCAGGTACAGCACCTGGGAGCCGGAAGAGAACATCCTGGATGCCCGCTTGCTGGCAGCCTTTGAGGAAAGGTACAGACCCTTCCAAGCCCCAGCCACTCACCTAGAAACATGCAGGGTGGCTTCTGTCCAGCCTGGACTGGAGTCCCACTTGGTTTGTTTTTTTTTTTACTCATGCACCCTTTCTCCCTTCCTTCTGTCTCTAGGGAACGAGAGATGGAGCTCTACGGCCCCAAAAAGCGAGGACCCAAACCCAAAACGTTCCTCCTCAAGGTAGGATGGCAGTACCAATGGTGGACAGTAATATTTTGGGGTTACTTTCTGGGAAGGGGGCTCTGAGGGCTATGAGCCAATGCGGTGTCCACACATGTTGCCTCTTTGTAAATCTAGGAGGGAGTGTCCTAACAGGGTGACACTGAGTTAGTAGTGGCAGCACCAAGGGGTGTCTGGGGGGAGGGGCTTAGCCACACTAGAATTCCTTTAGCTTCCAGCCCAGCCATTCCAAATGGACGAGTGAGTGAATACAAGAAGTGTGCTTTCTGCAAACGATTGCTTCCAGGCAGACTTTATTCCTTCCCCCATACTCCACCTCTCAGCCCCACCCCCTCCCCACTCACTCAGAAATTCCCAGGCGTCAGACAGTGTAGCTGGGAGTTTAAGGTTAGAGGAGGGGTCCTGGGGGCGGGGCAGGGCCTGCTCTACTCTTCACACCACCTTCTCTCCCGCAGGCCCAGGCCAAGGCCAAGGCCAAGACTTACGAGTTCCGAAGTGACTCAGCCCGGGGCATTCGGATTCCCTACCCCGGCCGCTCACCCCAGGACCTGGCCTCTACTTCCCGGGCCCGAGAAGGCCTTCGGAACATGGGTCTGTCCCCACCAGGGAGTAGCAGCAGCACCAGCAGCACTTGCCGAGCAGAGCCCCCTCGGGACCGGGACCGGGAGAGGGAGCGGGAACGAGAGAGGGAACGTGAGAGGGAGCGAGAGCGGGCAGCCAGCCGGGTGGATGACAAGCCCAGCTCGCCAGGGGACAGCTCCAAGAAGCGAGGCCCCAAGCCCCGGAAGGAGCTCCTGGACCCTTCACAAAGGCCCTTAGGAGAACCCAGCGATGGCCTCGGAGACTACCTCAAGGGCAGGAAGCTGGACGACACCCCTTCAGGGGCAGGAAAGTTCCCAGCAGGCCACAGCGTGATCCAGCTGGCCCGAAGGCAGGACTCGGACCTGGTGCAGTGTGGTGTGACCAGCCCTAGCTCAGCGGAGACCACGGGCAAGCTGGCTGTGGACACCTTCCCAGCCAGGGTCATAAAGCACAGGCCTGCCTTCTTGGAGGCCAAAGGCCAGGGTGCCTTAGACCCTGGAGGCCCCCGGGTCCGGCATGGGTCAGGTGCCCCCGGCTCTGTGGGAGGCCTGTACCGGGACATGGGGGCCCAGGGGGGAAGGCCCTCCCTCATCGCCAGGATCCCAGTGGCCAGAATCCTGGGGGACCCTGAGGAAGAGTCCTGGAGCCCCTCCCTGACTAACCTGGAGAAGGTGGTGGTCACAGACGTGACCTCAAACTTTTTGACCGTCACCATTAAGGAGAGTAACACGGACCAAGGCTTTTTTAAAGAGAAAAGATGAATTGCTGAGTGGGTGAGCCCAGGACAAGAGAGCAGGGGAGAGAGTGAGCTCAAGCTTGGCATAATGCTTTTCGTTTCTGGTGGGATGTGGCCGCCTGGCTGGACCTGTCCCTAACTTCACACCCCCTCAGCCCCTTTCATTCCTCCTTCCCCTCAGTTTTGGTTGGAAAGATTATCTCTAGAGTTATATTTTCTATTAGATGTAAATATGTTATTTAAGAAAAATATCTAAATATATATATTTCAACTCTTGAAGTTGTTTTATTTAAATGAGGAGAGAGAGAGTGTGTTTTAGTTGGGGCAGGCCGGCTGAGCTGGGGCAGGAGGGCCCCATCCCTCCAGGGCACTAGGAAAGTTGGGGGCCTGGGCCCTGGGTTTCTGATGGTGTCTGGAGGGATGCAGCCTGCCCCCCTCGCCCCTCCTCCCTTCTCAGCAGCCCAGTGCCAGATTCCTGGCACCAAGTCAGGGCCCAGATTTTTTCTCTCTTCCCATTGGCCAGCCAGGCCAACAAAAGGTTGGCTCCCCAATCAGAAAAAAGGGGGTGGAGTCAGTCTGTTTTTCTTTTTTCTATTTTTTTTTTTTTTTAAGATTAAGAAGTCTATTAGAGGGGGAAAGTATTAACTTGGATAACCTTTTCGTGTGTGATGTTGAAGGTACGAAGCGGCTGGCTGGCTGGCGCGCGGGAGGGTGGGATCAGGTCCCCCCAGGGCGACACCGGGAAATGCACTTTAGGGAGGGGAGTGCGTGTTCCGCACGCAGCTCGCGTGTGTCATGTGGATGAAATCTCCCCGTTCCCTCAATTCCTTTCCTTACTCCGCAGAAAGAAAAAGCCAGCGAATCTGTTTACATTCCCGAAATGCCAGGATAAATTGGGAGGATTGCGTGTCAGTGCCCAGAGTGCGAGACAGTTGTACAAGGAAAGTGTTGGGGTGGACTTTTCCCTTTCGCGTCCTCTAGCTTCGCCGGGAGAAGAGACGGCGGCCCCCACCTCCCAGGAAGAGCCGGACAAGTCTCCCCCCACGCGGCAGGGAGGGCGGGCCGCTGGCGCTCCGACGACGACGGACACGGCCGGCCCGGCCGCCCCGCGGGACCGCGGAGGGAGGCGCGGCGGGCGGCGGGCGCGGCTGGCAGCGGCGGCCTCGCACCCGGGCCCTCGCCCGGCCGGCCTGGAGCGCGGCGGAGGACCCGGCTGGCGCTCGCGGCGCGGCAGGACTCGCATCCCCGGCGCCCGCTCGGCGGGGCGAGGGGAAGGAGGGCGAGGCAGGGTTTTCATCCAAGAATGCGCATAGGAACTTTTGCTTCTTCCTCCCCCCCCCCCCCTTCTTAAGAGCAAAAACTATAATTTATAGGCCTTTTCGATTCCCAGTGTTCTCTATTTGAACTCCGCAAGCTCCGCCAAAGGGGAGGGAGGAGCGGGCGTTGGGAGTGGAGGCGGCCAGGGGGAGGCCGCGCGCGGCGGTGGGGCCGGGGCGCCCCCGCCCCGCAGGCCCTGGGCCGCGCTGCGCTCCGAGGGCGCAGAACGCGCGCCCCTCTTTTGACTCAAAAGCACAAATCGGTCCCCTCCACCCCACCCCCGTCCCTTCGAGCTCTGACCCAGCAGCCTCACCGCCCTCCCCGCCCTTAAAGGGCCAGCGAAGACCTAACTTTTCCCACTGCTCGCTCGGGGAGGGCCGTGGGGGCCCTGCGCGCCAAGCAAGCACAGACGCCGGACTCGGGCGAGCGAGGCAGGGGCCGGGTGGGGCAGCCTCGCCGCGGAGGGACGGGAGGGAGCCCCAGCCTCGTCCCCGCGCTCCCGACTCCCCACCGCCAGCCTCTCAGACTTTCTTGCCTTTAAAGAGAGAGAAAAAGGGGAGATCGGTGTACTACGTGATTTTGTTTGTTTTTGAATATCAAATTGCGCCTATAAAAAAAGAAGCCCCTGGAATGGGGATTTTTATCTGCTCAAATTTGTAAAACTGGTATTTTAGACTTTGTATAAAGAAGCGCCGTTGACCCGAGTGTATCTATTTAAATGTTGACGCTATTTTCAGATGAAACTTCAATGAAGGGACACGTCAGTTGCCGAGTGGACGGTGACTCAGGGACACAAATCTTCACCTGGCTGCCGCCTTCCCCTCTGCTCCTGCCTTCGCTCCCAGCCCCCCCTTCCCAGGGCCGCCCTCGCCCCTTCCCTCCGACCTTCCTCCGGTCAGTCTGGTTCTGTCCCCAGCGCCCCTCCATCCTGCCATTTGTCCGTGGCCATGCGCGTGTGTCTCCCTCGCTAGCTCTCGTGGCGTTGACCTGGGGTGGGTGGGCAGGGGCCGGGGGCCTTGTGCTGGGAGTCTGCAACCGCGTGGTGTGCACGCCTGTTGGATTTATTTAAGTCTAAGACTTGTACAAATCTCGAATCGATCTCAGCCTCTGCTCAAGAGTGAAGCTTCGGTACTATCCTCTGCGGTTGTGAATGTCTGTATCCAATACCGCTTTTTACGTGTTTAAATATATACTTTGTAAATAGAGACATGGCTCGGTTTTACTCTTTTTTGGTTTGTTCCCTGAGCTGAGGAAAGAGGTGCCCCAGGAGGACAGGATCGGTCGTTCCTCTCTCATTACACGCCCATCCCCGCACCCTTGGCCCCTCTGCGGGGCGATTCCCGCGAAGGAAGGCCGAAGGCTAGGGAGCCCACCTAGCTGGGAGAGAGCTGGGCTTGGGAGGGAGCGGGGTGTGACTATCCTCCGGCTTGGGCGCGGCTTTACTCACTTATAGACTGCACTTTTCCGGGACTTGGGCAGAATTCGCGGACCCCCGGGGGATGCGGGTGACATCGGGGTTCCCCTTTCCTCTGGCGAGGTTTCCCCTGCGCGCCCAACCCTCAGGCCGGACGTCACGGGTCTCCGAGGCTTGGGTGCCTCTCGGCCTCTCGCCCCGGCCTGCCCAAACTGCTCCCCCGTGCAGTCGAAGGACCCGCCCCCCCAGACCCACCCAAGCTCGCCAGCGCTCCCCGAAATGCACAGCCTCGCGCCTATTGATTGAGGAATTGGATTCGCGGGTATTGCTAGGCAACTGCCTGCTCAGAGCCGGCGCAGAGCGCGCTGATGTGATTAGTGAACCTGGAGCCGCCGCGCTGCAGCCCGGCGCATCCCCGCCCCCCAGTCCCCCGGACTCTCGTCCCTGGCGGGCCTGAGCGCCAAGCTGGGCAACGGACAGTCTGGGGAGAGCAGGGCAAAGCGAAGGTGGGGATGGGAGAGGATGGGGGGCGTTCTCGGTCCTCCCTGACCACGGACTTCGCAGCAGTGGGGGCGTGGTCGTGAAGCCCGCGCAAGAAAGCCGTCCTCTGCATCCCCGAAGAGCCCATCGCATTGAACCCAATGCCGCTTCCAAGCCCCCCTCGGACACCGCCCTGCCCACAAGCAGTTAACTAGGCGCGTCTGTGGAGCACGCCTGGAGGGGCGCAGGCACGCGTTGTCCCCGCATCTCTGGTAGAGGGATAGATGGCCAGGCCCTTGGCAGAGCTCTCCCCACCTCTTCCCCAGCTCTGTGCCCTGTGTGGGAGTGCCCCGGCTCGGCTGGGGCAGCCAGTCGCAGAGCCCCGAGTGCCCTTCCGACGTGAGCCACCTGCGCCTCGCGCTGAGTAGGGTCGCTGGCCTCCAGGGATCCAAAGTCTGCTTCTGAGGCCGCCCTAAGGCGTGCCCTAAGCCGGGCTGGGCTGGCTGTGTGCTGGGCCAGCGGGCGCAGGACGTCAGGGGTCGAAGGTGGGAAGGGTGGCTCAGCGACGGGCGCGGTCCGACGCCAGCCCGCGGCCGAGCCCCTGCCGCCGGGCGGGGCACCGTCCCCTGTCCACTCTTGGGTGTTTGAGGCAACGGAACAGGCTCATGCTTCGGGAGGTGGGAGGGCGCCGACCCTGTCCCTTTTCCCGGTTTGCTGGCAGCCGCCAACCTGAGCTTTGAGCTTCTTCGGCGGGTTTCCGTTCTCTGGGCAGATTCTCCGGGAATCCGCCACACCTGCAGAGACTAGCGGTAAAGCCCTGGCCCGCCCGCCCTCGGCACCGCCTCTGGCCCAAGCCAGTTCCCCCGCGTCCCGAGGACAGGGCAGTCTCTTGCAGCAGTCGCCCGCGCGGAGCCTGGCCCAGCAACGTTGGTCGAACTGGAATACTTATGCTTTCCTTACAGGGTTGGATCTCAACCATTTTCCGTCCCTTTAGGGCTCAGGCTCTGGTTTCCTCTTCTCACCGAAAAGTCCTCCAGGCTCAGAGGTGCTTCGAGCCTGGCGGGAGTCCGAGATGGGGCGGCCCGGGGCCCCGCAGGGATCCTCCGTCCTTGGTGGCACGCGGCCGCCCGCAGCCTCCGGACGAACGCCGCCAGAGAGGCTGCGCCTGGGCCGGGGCTTTCCCCCTGAGACCGCGGAGGCGGAGGGCGCGGGGCGCCGCAGTGGCGTGGGTGCGGGTCGCGCGACTGCGTTCCGGAGCAGCCCGCGGGCGCGGGTGGCGAGTTCCCCTCCCGCACGTCCAAAGCGCCGGCCGCCCGGGCTTCGCGGGGCGCGCGCGCCCTCTGCAGGCGGCGGCCTCAGCCCCTGCCTCCGCGCCCACCCCGCCCACCGTGGAGGCGGGTGCCTCTCGGTTCCGCACCCGCGCAGAGAGAGCCCCGTCTGCCCCCGCCCGAAGGCACCGCTGGGCGCCCCCTTCCATGGGCGCCCCCTCTGCGTCCTCGCTGCGCCCGGTCCTCGAGCCACTAGGACGGAGGGGAGGACGGAGGTGTCCAGGCGCCCGGAGCCCAGTGCTCTGAGCCGCGCTGCACCGACCGCGCCAGGCGCCCTCGGGCCGGTCGCGGCAGCGCGGGGCGGGCCCTCGGGCCGGGTCGGCCCCTTGCAGCCCAGCCCATTCTCCTGGGAAGGCGCTGGATTAGGCGATCAGACCAGCAGCGCAGAAACTAACAAAGGCCGGCGTGGGCCAGGACCCGGCACCCGTCTGGCGAGTCCCTGTAGAAACGGGGTCTCACGACAGCCTGGCTGTCCATCCGGGCAGCGCCAGTGCCCGCGCCCCTTCCCGGCGGTCCCCAGCCGCCTTCTGCAGCTCTCAAAGGCGGGAGGACAGGACCGCTGGGGTCGCCCCTGCCCAACAAAACACCCAGGGCCTCCAGGAAGCCACAAGCACAGAAGCCCCAGCAGCAGCCTTCTCTGCAGGAATCCAACTCTCGCAGGCCTTTCTATTTGTAGTGGGAACTTGCTCCTCAACTACAGCATTCAGGCCCTCGCCCCAGCTAGGCTGAGACCAGTGCCCCAACATGTAGGCCCAACTTCTCTCTTCACTTCAAAGGAAGCTCCATTCTCCCTGGAGGCTGAAGTTTATGAATACATGCATGTGGAGGGCAGTGCAGACCTTAGAGGAGCAGGGAAGGTCATATAATACACAAATCATCTCTTTATTAGGAGCCACGGGTTGGGAGCTGACGGAAAGCTGCTCGTACTTCATGGCAACTCACCAGGAATTTTATAGCCGTGTCCTGTTAAAGTGCTGCCACATGTAGCAGATCCAAGGAGTAGAGGAGCTCTCCAACACAGAGTCTTTGGGTACTGTGGGTGTACCCGGTGGGCGAGGTGGAGGGGGGGCCATGGGGCAGGGAAGTGCAGTGGGGGAGGGCGGAATTTTGGTTTCGCATTGATTACGCTTCAGCGAGATGTCTCACAGGGAGTGTGTGCTGCAGGGTCCCTGTTCTCTACCCACCAGATGCAAGTTACAGCCCTCCTCGCCCTCCCCACTAAACCAGGGTTTCTCAAACTTAGCTCTGCTGACATCCTTTCCCGTTTTGGGGGACAGTCCTGTGCACTGCAGGAGGTTTAGCAGCACCCCTGGTCTCTGCCCGCTAGATGCCAATTTCAGCCACCCCTGGTGACCACCAAAGTTGTCTGCAGACGCTGCCAAATGTCCCCTGGTACGACAAACTGTCCTCAGCTGTGAACCACTGGTGTAGGGACTCCCTCGCAAAATAAAAACCACACACCCTGCTTAGAAAACCACCTTTTTCTGCATCCTATCAAAGTGGCCAAGCCTTTCCCAAAGTCTGTGACTTTTCCATGCCACAATGACCCAGCCCACACCCAGGGAAATATTTTGCCTCAAGGGGAAAGTAGTCCGCTGTGTCTCCGGGCTGAAGTTTATGAATACATGCATGTGGAGGGCAGTGCAGACCTTAGAGCAGGGAGCAGGGATCCTCTACATCACTCACGATGTACACCAGGCCAAAAAGTTTTTTGAAAAATTTATTGATATACTAAGAGTTAACAAAAAGACAAAAATCTTCTGACAACATTTGTTAATGTCCTTCCTCTACAAAATAAATTAACACCAGTCTAAAAAAAATCTGCAACCTATGCTAGTGTTAGTTCTCCAGAAAAAAAAAAATGTTAGAAAACCCCCAGAATCCTGAAATGCACTTGAGTTAAAATCTGGTTATCTAGGCACTACTCTTCTCCTGACTCCAGCCCCTTCCCCCGAAGCTTCCCGGGAGAAGTTTCCTTACCGGGGTTGGTCCCCATTAAACGTGGGGCCGGGCTGCTGTCCCATGTCTACAAAGATCTTTTCTACCCAGGGAAATAACATACCCACTTTTGTTCTCTCTCTTTTAAGAAAGCAAACAAACAACCATAGTCTAAAGCAATTAGAAGTGGCATACATGGATGTTTTTTTAATTAAAAAAACAAAAAACACAAATCAAGCCAGTGATTGGCATGGGTTCAGCTCTGTTCCTTTCCCCAACCCCCAAGTGTCTTCCCCTAGTGAAACTTCTCGGCCTAGAGCCTCCTCTAGCCAAATTTTGAGTGTAACCAAAACAAGGAACACTCTTTTTGGTATGAAAAAATATATATAAAAATATGCCAAACCCTCTAAAGAGGAGGACTGACTAACTGGGCACTTCTTCCTAAACAGCACAGAAGCAAACAAAAAGACAGGGGCTCACACACCCATGCAATATACACAGTGACAGTTCCTGGAGGACCCTTCAGGATAGTCTTAAGCCAGATGTGGCACAGATGCCAAGCTACCCACACACATATAGCAGCAAATAAAATACACAGAGTACTACTTTTATTTATTGGTAAACATAAGACGACCGGCTGCGAGCATCCGGTGCAACGGCAGCGCTCGTGCCTGTGCACACTCACTCTGTAACGTGAACCACCGGCTCCCAAGCACCAGGAAAGAAACATACAACACAGCAAGAAGGCAAGGTGGCTGGGAGTAAGGTGTTTGCAGATTCAAACTTTGGGATTGAAGTAGCTGGTAAACAGAAAGGCACCAAATCGGGGTTTGGAGAGACCTGGCTGCTGGGGCCCCGTGCAGCTGGCCCAAGCACCCTCATTCCTTCAGCAGCTCCTGGGACCCCAGGGCCACCCCCAAGGACTTGCTGGGAGAGAGCTGTTGGCCTGGCTTTGGGGCCTCTAAGGCAGCATAGTGCCTTAGGAGCTGCAGGACTGGGGAGGCAGCCAGCTTCTCTGCAGGGCAGGCGGCCAGGGGCCCAGCTGTCTGGGGACCTGGAAGCTGGACAGTGGCCTGCTGTGTGGGGACCCTCTCCCCCTCCCAGGGGCCAGCTCTTCCCCTACTGCCACTTCCAGCCTGCCTAAGTGGGTGCCACCTCTGCTGCACCCAGACAGCCCCCAATGCAGTTAAGGGTGCAGGTCCCTCTCCAAAGGCACACTGTTGTGATCAATTTGGCTACACAAAGGCCACCTCTTCCTATTTGGCATGGAGTGAGGCATGGGGGGCTTGCAGGATGGTGTGTGGAAGGGCGGCTCTTCCCCATAAGCAGGGTGTCTGGAGCGAGGCCTCACACCTGCAGGCTGACCTCAACCAAGGATGGGAGCGGAGACAGGCCCACCTTCCTTGACTTCTTTTTGGCATCACAGACCCAGTGTCCAGACTGCCTGCCACTGCCGCCCCCAGGGCGCTGTTGACTTGTCCCTGCCCCACGCTGGTGTCTTGGAACAGAAGTCCCAATGTCAGAAATCATACACGGTAGCTCCAAGGCTTAGTCGTCTGGGGGGAGGGGAGCGGAGCGGACAGGGCCCCAAGGCGCAGGCTGGCAGGGCTCGACTTTCGGGGCCCTCTGCCAGGTGGGCTGCTGCCTCGGTCCTGCCTCCCCGATGGCACAGAGATACTGCTGCTCAGCTGGGAAGGAGCAGAGCATAGCACTGCTGAAGATGGGGTGGCGGGATTGTCAGGGACAGTGGCCAGTCCCTCTGGGCAGGGCCCGGCGTGGGCACAGCGAGGGGAGGTTGTTGTGGACGGGAGACACCTGCCAACAGCCAGGAGCCAGCACGTGCCTGCACTCCCATCCTCAGCGGCTCCCCGAGCAGTCTGCGGCCACACTCAGGGCTGAGCTGGTCCTTTACAACCCGAAGATAAACCCCAGCGAGTGGAGAAAGGGGCTCTCCCGCCCAGGGCTCCGCTCGGACACCTCTGCTGGTCTGAGCATGTCTTCCAGCTCCTCTCCAGACTCAGCTCTGGGTCTGCACCCTGAGTCCCAGCACCTACAACCCTAGAACTGGGGACACCATCCGGTGGGCCCTGGCTAGGGGTGTGGGGCTGGGTTTGGTAGGGGACCAATGTCACAGGCCAGCAGGAAGGAAGGCGGCGGCAGCATCCTGCTCCCAGACCCAAACACGGACACTGTTCGAGTGGGACCACCCCTCTCCCTACCACGCGGGGTCTCAGGGCAACTTTCGGGGCTGTAGAGGCTGTACTGAACTGAGATTAGGTGGCGGTGACACCAACCTTTTCAGTGCTCCTGACCTCAACCCGCCCCACTGCAGCCACCAGCGACACCTTTGACATGATGGCCACCGCCGGCCCCCAGCCGTGGGGCAGGACCCCTCACCCCGGCCGGTGCGGGCACTGGTGGCAAAGGCAGGCTCCACCCCACCCTGTCTTCCAAAACTGCTCCAGGCAGCGGGGACACTACGGGCCCTCCCTGGAGCAGTGCCAGGGGGCTCTGTCTCCCCCCAGCGCACTTTCCCTCCGCACCCCAGGGGAGAACTCAAGCTGGACCGGAAGGGTCCAGCCGACACCTCTGCCCTGGGAGGCTGGGACAGAGCTGCCGCCAGTCACGCAGGCCACTGCTCTTCTCGAGGCGGCTCGGGCCGCAGGTGCCACTGAGCTCCTGAGGTACAACGGCAGAGCGAAGAGGTGGCCCAGAGGTAGGAACGCGGGTGCGGCCTGGACCCAGCAAGGCAAAGATAAACGCTCCCCGCCGAGCCCCGGGACGGGGCAGGGGCTGGCGAGAAGTCCCATCCAAGCCCGCCCCCACCCTGGACCCAGCCCCAAGGGGGGTTTGGGCTGCGGGCCACTCCGGAGACCGGGAGGGCCGGGGCGGCCGCGGGGGCTTCAGTAATGTCTCAGATTGAAAAAGCCCACGCTGGTGGGGGACTCCTTCACGGTGACGGTGATGAGGTTGGCGGTGACGTCGGTGACAAAGACGTGCTCGATGAGACTGCGGGTGGGCTTCCAGTCCTGGCTGGTCTGGACGGACACCGACGGGTTCTGCCCAGCGCTGGGGGGCGAGGCCAGGTCGGGGTCCGAGTCGGAGCTGCTGCTGCTCTCCTCACCGGCGCTCATCTCCGGCGGTGCGGCCGCCTTGCGCCCGTCCCCCGGGGCCGCGCGGCCCTCCTGCCCGCGGGGCGCAGCGCCGCCCTTGCCGCAGTCCCTCTTGCCCACGGGGGCGGGCAGAGCTGCAGCCCGGGAGGCCACCTTCTCGCTTTTGCTGGTGTCAGTGGGCACGCCGGCCCCGGTGGGGCCACCCCCGGCGCCCTTCCCGGAGGCCGAGTTGGTGGCCGGGACGCCCTTGGTGGCCGAGGCGTGGCGGGCGAGCAGGCCCACCCCAGGCACGCTGTTCTTGACGCTCTGTAAGTCCAAGACCTGGAGGCTCAGCTCCTGGGTGGGTGCCAGCTGGGGGCCCGGGCACCCGGTGGGCACCCTGCCGCCGCTGCCACCATGAGCATGCAAGGCACCCCCTGTGCTCCCCCCTTTCTGCTCTGCAGCTCCGGCGGCGCTGGGGGCCTTTGGGACTTTGCCTCCTGGGGGGCTCATCCCCAGGTCCCCTTTCTGCGTCCTCACCTTCAGGTCCAGCCCGAGGCCACACTTGGTGGTGGCCTGGGCCTTGAGCGCCAACCTGCTGGCGGCCTGGGCCTGGCCCTGGCTCATCCTGTTCATGTAGTGCACGATGGAGCTCTGCCAGCTGATGCCGCCCCGGCTGGGGCTGCCGGCCACGCCCTTCATCAGGCTGGCCAGGTTCTCCGGGGTGGCCACGGCGCTGGGGCCACCACAGGCCTCCTTGGCGTGGGCCTTCAGGGCTGCCAGGCCCGCGACGGGGGCGCTGAGCGGAGAGGGCAGCTTGCTGGCCGGGGCCCCCAGATCCTTCCGGGCGGTTTTCAGCACCTTGGCCAGGCTCACGGGTCTCCGCGCCGCCTTCTGCTCCGGCGGGAGGGGCTTGCGTCCCCGCTTCTTCCGGATGGGATCCTTCAGCTCGGGCTTGGCCACCAGGATCTGGGCCTTCTTCTGAGGCACTGGGTGGGTCTCACGGCCTCGAGGGCTCCTCTTGGTGTCTAAGTCGCTGTCCTCCTCTTCCTCCGAGGAAGAGGAGGAAGATGTGGAGGAAGAGGAGGAACTGCTGGACTTGGATTTGGAGGGAGCGTCGGGTTCCTGGAAAGATAAAGGAGGCGGCGTCACACCTGCACCTCCCGGCCCAGGCTCCCGAGCAGCACGCCGTCCCCGAGAGGCACCAGGCGCCTTGCAGCCAGCACCTCCTTTTCAGACTGGACAGGCAGCCAGGTAGGAGCCCCACCACGTTGTTCCAGAACAGATTCCTGAGGTCCTTAAGGCTGTTCTCCTCCCCAGGGAGAACTAGCTTCTACTCTGTGAGATCTCAGAAAATAAAAAGTCCTTAGGAGGATCCACAGGATGCAAAATTAAAGGTAGAATAGGAAAGGTGGCTCACACCTGTCATCCCAGCACTCTGGGGGGCCAAGGTGGGAGAATAGCTTGGGCTAAGGAGTTTGAGACCAGCCTGAACAAGAGCCGAGACCCTGTCTCTACTAAAAATAGAAAAATTAGCCGGGAACGGTGGCGCGTGCCTGTAGTCCCAGCTACTTGGGAGGCCGAGGCAGGAGGATCACTTGAGCCCAGGAGTTTGAGGCTGCAGTGAGCTATGATGATGATGCCTCTGCACTCTACCCGGGTGACAGAGACCTTGTCTCAAAAATAAATAAATAAAAGAAAATTTAAAAAAGAAAAGAAACCACAGGCAGTCTGCGTAAGGGCAGAGTGATGAGGGCAAAGGCCCACACCGTAACCACCCAAGTCAGCTTTTAAGGGGACGAAAATTCAGCTCCAGGGCACCCAGCAGACAATTCTAAAAGGGGCTGTGTCCAGGTGGCACGGCCCACACATTTCTCAAGGTTAAGAGTCAACTGAAGCAGCATGAGAGCTGTGCAATCCTCATTTCCAAATCCGAACCTTCCAGGACACAAACAAACCGACAACCTCCTGGCCTTCTGCATGTCACCTGAACGGTAACTTAGCACGTCCTCCTGGTTCTTAGGCCCCCCACGCTGTCTTCGGGCTCAGAATTTTAAAAGGTGTGCCGGGCATGGTGGCTCACACCTGTAACCCTGGCACTCTGGGAGGCTGAGATGGGAGGATCTCGTGAGGCCAGGAGTTATAGACCAGTCTGGGCAGCATGGTGAGACCCCACCTCTATAAGAAATTAAAAAACTAGCGTGGTGGCCCAGATACTTGGGGGGCTGAGGCAGGGGGGATGGCTTGAGCCCAGGAGTTCAAGGCTGCAGTGAGCTAGGCTGACACCACGAACTCCAACCTGGGCGACAGAGCAGGACCCTGCCTCAGAAGAAATTTTTTTTAAAAAAGGTGCTATGCTTTAGGGAGACGGAACCACATCCAGTTCCCTGCTGCATGGCTCTCCTAAGTCAAACAGGTGCCACCGTGTCGAACCACCCAGAAGGCCTCAGGGCTTCCCTGGCAGCCTCTCCTGTGGCACTGAATGCCTCGTGGGCATGACTTCCCCAGCCCCACCGTCCTGTTTGAAGAGGTGAAGCCAGCGTGGACGGGCCAGCAGGACTCTGAGGCAGGGAACCCCACAGCCTCCTGGAAAGGTGGCCTCTGTTAAGTGACTGAGCTCCTGGCCACAGCATGGGGGCAGGGGAGTGAGCCTGAGGAAGGAATCAAAGATACACCTGAGACTGCGGCCAGGCCCTCCTCCACCTTCCTGCCCGACCAGACCTTGGGGGAGGGGGGCGGTGCCAAGGACCCCCGGTTTATGTTGATGCTCACGCCACTGCCCACCACTACAGCAGGGAGGGTGACGGGATACCCCTGAGAAGGCACCAGCAGGTGTTCCCCAGCTAAGGTGCACTCAGAGGGAGGCCCAATATCCTGGGCTTGATGGATTGGCTCCTGTCTACAACCTATGAGCACCTACTGCATGCATGCATGTGTCCTGTTCTCTGTCCCCAGTAACAAAGGGGGGAGGCAGCCAGCAGCCCAGCCTGACCCCCCTGCCACCCAGGAGGAAGGAGTGCACAATGGAGCCAACGGAAGCAGGAAGCCACCTCTCAGGGGCCCAGGGCCGGGACCGTGGAACGGCTGCGCAGCTGCCCTGCAGAGGGTGAGAGGCTGCAGGAAAGGGGGGGGTCCCGTGTCACCCCCTTCCTGAGGGCCCTCACGCCTCCCCTCCCCCTGCCTAGCCCAGCCCAGCGGGGTCAGCGCGGAAGGCACAGCCACCCACCTTGAGCTTGGAGCTCCGGCCACAGGAGGACATCGCGGTGAGCTTCCGCGGCCGGCCTCTCGGCCTCTTGCCCCTCTTCCGGTTCTGCACCTCCTTCTCGTGTTCCCTGCGGGCACATCCCAGTCAGGCAGGGAGGAGCAGCCCTGCACACACCCCTCCGCCGCCGCTCCGAACCAGGCGCCCCCCCATCTGCGGCAGCACCCCCCGGCAGAGGTCTGGACCCTGTTCTTTGCAACAGGTCTGCCTTATGTTTACAGCCACCCCGCTTCACCTGCGTTTAGGTGAAGACGTGAAAGAAAAGTGGGCAGTGACCAGTCCCTCAGTTTTCTCTGAACCCTGCTGAGAGGGTGTTTCAGGAATATTCTAGCACACCGCAACTAGAAGCAGCCCAACCCCCACACCTTAGAGAGGAGGAGCTGCCCACAACCCGGGCATCCTCCCTGGATGGATGCAGGAAACCCCACCCCTCACCTGTGCTCGGAGCCCCCAGGGCCCGGGGCATCTCCGCACGGCAGCGTCCAGAGCCTGGCCTTTCCTGATACCTCGCTGCTCCGGACTCTGTTCTCCATGGGAGTGCCCAACTCTGCAGCGGCCAGGCTCAAGGCCGGCACCCCCCGCAGCACCCCTTAAAGCAGCCCCAGCGCTTGGGGGCGAGGCAGCCCCAGAGAGAGCCCCCAGCCCTCAGAGGAGGCTTGTATTTCAGGCTTCCCCTGTGGGAAGGGGCCCTGGTAATTAAAATGGGCGAAAAACATCATCTCACTGGGGGGCCTGGAAGGTGATTTCTTGAAGACAAATGTGATGGGCACAACCAGGCAGAACTCATACTTCAAAGCCTCGGCCCTCGACCCGCAATCTCCTAGAAGGACGACGGGACAGCCCCTGGGTGTCCTCCGCTGACACATCAACCCGCCGGCCACCACTTTCCCTTCCACCCAAAGGCCCGGCCCTGCCGGATCCCGTGCAGGTGCCTGCCGGCCCCCAGGGTCCGGAGCGAGCTCCCTTTTGAACATCCGCCTTGCTGGCTTTCTCTCTTCCACGATGTAATCTAGACCACCCGAGGTTTTTAAACTCTTGTATCTCTCGGATATTTCTGTTACAACCAAAAGCCAGGTAAGGACCGGCCCTCTCTCAGCGGCTGGGACGAGATCTCAGATGCAGAGGAACGTGCCAGCTGCGGGACTGGGCCAAGCCATCGCCCCCACCCCGAGGCTCACTGGCCCCAGCTATGAACCAAACAGAAGGCAATGGGATCGCCGATAAGATTTTCCAAAGTTACTTGAGCTAGCACAGGTGCACTTCACCTTATTGCACCCCGCTGCCAAAAACCCATCTTTATCTCCCTTGCCGTCACAGCCCCTCCGGGAGGCCCAAAATGTCCTGCTACAGTGGAACCAAGTGAGCACACCTTCATCTTCCAGAGAGCAAGCCTGCCACGCTGACCCCAGCCAGGAAAGATCTGAGCAACAAAGTCATCTGCGCCCACCAACACAGCAGCTCTGGCAAGGGGGGCAGGCGTCCAGGCGACTACCCCATCTTGCTACGTTCGCAGACAGCACGCCCCGGACCACCCTGCCGGGGCTGGAGGGGCACCCCCACGGCCCCTCCGCATCACTCCGTTCCCTGGAACATCTCAAGGGGACCCATCTCTCAAGTCAAGTCTCCCACCTAAAACAGAAATGACATCTAGAATTACAGAAGCAACTGGCCAAACACTGGCAACGGGGCCCCCACCGTGCTCACTCGGCACTAGGTTTTACAGCCCAGAGCAAAACAAATGTTGCTTTTCTCGATACACAGACAACAACAGCAGGCGTGACCTGGTGCTGTGTGTTCCAGCTCCCTCTCTGAGCCTTCTCTGGCCCAATGGCACACTCACACCAGAAGGACCAGAAGGGCAGGTCTGCGCTGTTACCGTGAACCTGCTATCCTACCTATTAGTGTCGTCTGCAAGCCACTCAATAGAAAAGGGCAAGAGAAGCCAAAAGCCTCACACTAAGGAACCCAGAAGTTCCATTTTTGCAAGTCTGGCTGTCGGAAAGCCCAAAGAAGTGCTCATTCGGATTCTTCAGAAACAAGTGTGGCGGCAGGGATGGCTTGACCCATTTCAGTGCCCTGTGCTGGCTGCTCGGAAACCACTGGGACCCTCAAGCGATCCACCTTTCAGACAGCCATGGAGACGGCACCTGAGGCCCTG
Organism: Microcebus murinus; assembly: GCF_040939455.1. Lineage (NCBI taxonomy): Eukaryota > Metazoa > Chordata > Mammalia > Primates > Cheirogaleidae > Microcebus > Microcebus murinus. The sequence goes on from NC_134121.1 coordinate 2,974,290, forward strand.
GGGCCAGGCTTGCTACAGACCTCAGACCAGAGCCCCAACCCCTGCCCCAGCCCCCTGGAGAGCCTGGCTCAGGTGAAACCAGCTGCTGCCCTCCCCCCGCCCCCATGCACCCTGTTAACTTTCTCACTTCTTCTGGAAGGCCAGGAGCAGCCTCGGGTCCAGGATGTTCTCCTCTGGCTCCCAGCTGTTATGTCTGGAAAAGCAAAGGGGGGTGGTGGCATCAAACACCAGGCAGTGACCAGGCCACTTCAGAAAGCGGCCCAGGTAGGGCCACCCAAACTGCTCCCCGAGCTCTGCCCAAGGCAAGGGCACCGGGGTGCAGAGGCAGTCCTCAAAAAGTCCAAACTCCTGCAGGTCCTGGAGGCTGGGGCCCTTGAAGCCAGCACCCTCACCTGAAACCCAAAGAAAAACAGCCACTACTTCAACTCCCCAATTAAAACGCGGCCACAAGAGGACTCCCACTGTCTCCGCCAGGGAGAAAAACAAATCCCAATAAAACTCGAAGTTGCAGAGAGGGAATCCCCCAAACACTGGCCCGGAGCCAGGGAGGGAAGGGAAGGCAGGTCCAGGACGCCTGCAGGGAGGGGCACAGGCGCACAGCCCGGGACTCAGAACAATGTGGCTGGCGCCCAGGCAGGCGCGGGCCGGCACGGGAGGGGGCGCAGAGAAAGGAGAGTGGGGTCCAGGAAGAAGGGGGCCCGGGCTGCCAGAGCAGCTGTGAGGAGAGCCCCTCCTGGGGATGCCAGACCCTCTCCCTCCCATTAAAAAAAAAAAAAAAAAGAAAAAGAAAAAAGAAACCCTACATCCACCGATAGGAAGCTCAGGTTACAGCGGGGAAAATATGGACAGGGGGGGCTCGCATCCCGCGCCTCCCGCCCGGCAGGGCCGGGGAGGGGTGAGCGGGGCGGGGGCGCATGCAACAAATGGGCGCGGGCGGGGCGCGCGGCCGGAGGGGGGTTCGCGCGCGGAGGCCACACGGCCCCGTACCCCGCGGGCTTGTAAACAAAGGGCAGCCCCGGGCTGGGCGCCCCCGCCGAGCCCGAGGAGCCCCCGGGGACCCCGCGAACTTCGCGCCCTGCCCGCGGACGCCCCCGGCCCCTCCACGGCGCGGCCCAGGGTCCCTCCCCTGCCCCCTGGGCGAGGTGGCGCGGGCGGGAAGGCGGGCGCCGCCGGGGGACTCACTTGGAGGACCAGCCGCGCCACTTGACCAGGTACTCCAGCTTGCCCTGCGGGAGAGAAGAAGGGGCGCGTGAGCCGGGGCGGGCGGCGGCGGGGCGGGGGCGGGAGGGGCGCACGCACCTTGCGCAGCCGCTTGCTCAGGATGCACTCGGCGGCGAAGACCTGCTCGCCCACGCTGCTCAGCTCCTCCATGCTGCCCGCTGCCCGCACCGCCGCGCGCCCCGCCGCGCGCCCCGCGGCCGCACACAAAGCGCCGCCCCCGCCCGGCCGGCCCGCCCCGCGCACGCGCACCGCCGCCCCGCGCCCGCGCCCCGGCCCGCCGCCCGCCCCCGCGCGCGGCCCAAACCCGGCGCGGCCCAATCAGCGCGCGGGGGCGGGCGCGGGGCGGGGCGCGCATTGTCCGCGGCGGGCTGGGCGCCGCGCGGGCGGGGGCCGGCGTGGGGGGAGGGGGCGCCCCGCGGCTTCGGGCTGGGGGTGCCCAGCGAGCCCCCCTCGGCCTCTGGGGCGCGCCCGGCCTCCCTCCCGGCGTCGTTTTCGGGGCGACAAGACATTGTTCTGGGGAGGGGAGGGGATGGGGGAGTGGGATGGGGCGCGGCGGCCGCTTCCTGCCCCCACCTGGCAGGGGCGCTGCTCGGGGTGCCCGGGGCCCAGGAGCTCCGGCGCGTTCAGCCCGGGCGCCCTGGGTCTGGGCGGTTTCCCTGCCTTGCCCGGGTGGGGGAGGAACGGGAGGTAAAGGATGGGGCGGCGGGGGTGTGGGGGGGTGGGGGGTGTCCGGCTACAAAAGCGGAGTGGCCCGGGGTTTTTCTCCCCAAAGGCGAGAGAGGAAAACGCACGAACGGAGAACGCCAACCACCCTGAGAAGGGGACAACACAGACTGCTCAGAGTGCTTATTAAGTAGCTTAGGAAAGTGGACCGGCCCCCGAGTTTTAGGGCCCACGCAGGGACAAAACCACACCTTTCCTGAATTTGTTGCACGATTTTGAGGAATGAATAGGGGCCGGGGGCAGTTTGAATGGCTGTTTCTAACTTAGGACTAGGACATTAATGCCACCGGGGCTTGGCAACCAGCGTCCTCTCTGGTTCAGTTGCCCGTGGCGGAAAAGAGACCAGACTGCGTTGTGGAGGTGGGGGTGGCCCCGAGTCCTCCCTGGGGTCCGCACGCTGACGGGCTACCTTTTATCTTCCGCTAAGATTCGAATTCCATTGAGCAAGTCACCCTTTAAGTTATTTACGTTTTGAATCAGAGCAACTCAAACACCTAATCAAGGAAATATACATTAGCCTTAAGTTTATTCGAATCAATACGATCTAACTCAGTGAAAATTCATTTTCTGGTTTTGTTTGGCCCTTGAACATAGCTGCAAAGTACTGCTGCTGTTGAGCAAATCAAAAAGTCGTTTCTGGTTGCAGGAGACTGTCTCAATGTAATTGGGATCATTAAAACCACATTTATAAAGGATTCCGCAGGAGAAATGTGTGTGTGTGTATGTGTGTGTGTGTGTGTGTGCGCGCGCGTGTGTTTAAACAGAAAGGCCTGCTGTAGAAAATGCCCAACTACAGGAACTCATCTTTCAATTTATGGCAGGTCCTGCAATTTTTTTCTGGTAAATAGGGTAAATTCATTTGCTATCCTGGGCAGAACTTGCAAACTCAGATGCTGTTTGCAAAGAAGGCAGGGGAAAGGAAAATCTGCCGAAGGGGAAGGCGACTGCCACTTAGGAGGGGCCGTGGCAAAGCACCCCTGTTTGCGGATAAAACTGGGGTCTGGAGGGAAAAAGAGAGCTGCGCAGAATGCCGCCTCCACGCTTTCCGTTTCCCAGCTTTGTGCAGCGTGGCAGTCAATTGTGGAGCCAAGGGCAAAGGTGTATTCATTGTAACCCTACAAATAGCTGGATCGGTTTCAACTCACGTTTCCTTGCAGCGTTCATCTTGGGTGTAAGATTTTTGCCCTGCAAGTTTCCGGTTTCCTCGTTGACTGCACGGTATCCTGGGATGCTTGCTTAATTTCTTTTCTTTTTTAAGAAAAGAAAGCTTACAAAAAGAGAATTATTTCTTTTTTAAGAAGTACATTTGTCTGGAATTTGATACTAACACATAGAGGGAAAAAAAAAATCAGTATTCCTAGAAAATTTAACACATACATCATCTATCCAAGTGCAAACACCCAGTTTGGGTAAAATAATATTTAGATAATGCATTTGGAGAAACAAACACGACAGATTTGACTAGAATGAAATCAAGAGATAAATATGGCGAGGGTTACGATCCAGAATTTGTGACGTGTTCCTTAAAAACAAAGCTGGGAGTTGGCGGCATCGAGGAACAACCCCAGCTAGTCCAGTTGTGCCAAAGCACGGGTTGGGGCCAGAGCAGATTCTGTCTTCTGTTTCTACTGTCACTGAGATTCCTAAGGCAAATCAGAACTAATCATTTTATTATTCATTCAACAAACAGTCACTCAGCATTTACTACTGTGTAGTAAATGCTGGTTACACCATAGAGTAAGACCCGAGCAGCTCTGTGGGACAGGACTTGCCTAGGTCGTGGAGATGCCCTCGGCTCACGCTGTCCAACCTGGTGCTGTTAGCCACTGAGGCCGCTGAGCACTTGCAGTGTGACCATCGCTGCTGAGGAACTGAATTTTAGATTCTATCTAATTTTAAATAATTTAGCCGCGTGAAGCCAGTGCTGTCCGTACTGGGCACTGGGCAGGCACATAGGGATCCAAAGGAGATCCTTAGAACATTTGAAGTTCAAGTGATGCACTTACGGAAACTAACCCTGGAATGTGAACAGTTTACCCGCACTCACGTTTGTGCTTGATTATATATAAGAATGTTTAAAGCCCACCCAAAAAAAATGATATGAAAAATACAGGCACAAGGGAGTCCGTTCAGAGGGTAGGTGCGTGATGCAGGACCACTTTCTTTCTATTCGAGTGACGACGCTAAGTGTTAACTCAGTCATGTCTGAAAAGCTGCTGAGGAAGGATAAGTATTTTCATGCTGTGCTTGTGGATGAAAAAATTAAAGACACCAAGGCAAGGAATGACTCACCCTGGAGTCAGCGGAAAAGTCAGGAATTGAAATCAATCCAGTGACCCTGGGCTTGGCAGTTAAAACTAGATAACATTAGTCACATCTTACAAAACTGTTTCATGAGAGTGCTTAGGTTTTCTAAAAATACTTTTCTTTTTTTCTTTCGTTCTGAGACAGAGTCTCACTCTGTTGCCCGGGCTAGAGTGCCGTGGCGTCAGCCTAGCTCACAGCAACCTCACACTCCTGGGCTCAAGCGATCCTCCTGCCTCAGCCTCCCAAGTAGCTGGGACTACAGGCATGCGCCACCATGCCCGGCTAATTTTTTCTATATATTTTTAGTTGGCCAATTAATTTCTTTCTATTTTTAGTAGAGACAGGGGTCTCACTCTTGCTCAGGCTGGTTGCAAACTCTTGACCTTGAGTGATCCTCCCACCTCGGCTTCCCAGAGTGCTGGGATTACAGGCGTGAGCCACCGCGCCCAGCCAGGTTTTCTAAAAATACTGACTCCCTGCTGCCATCAGAGAACATCGGCTAAAAAGAGCAGCCAGAGAACCCCCTGCCCCGAGCTGGTCTGCGTGGGGTGCACTCAGGGTATATGATACATCCTACAGTATTTAATATTTAATGTAATAATATATTCCCCCCAGCTCCCCTCCAGATTTGCAGGATGTAGGTGTGACTTACAGGCTAGCTGTGTTATGTTAGTGCCATTTCTGTATATATGATGGGTAAATGTTAAATACACTCGACACACAGCGTTTACGTATCAGAACTCAAGTACAAATAAGCACAGTTCAGGCGCTTGCAGAAGTCCGCAAGCTTTCAGTTTGTCTAAGAACCCCTGGGCACGCGACTGGAGGTCAACCCTGAGTTCTGACCTAGGACACCCTGCGGCTTCACTGTTTAGAATGCTTCTTCCAAAGGGCAGCCTGCCTTAGCCTTCGTTTTGCAGGGGTGCCGGTGAGGTCGTGAATCCGGAATTGCATCCGGCCCGGGGCTGTGGAGCCAGACCCTGCCGTTTCCCGTGTTCGCCTGGCAGGGGCGGGCAGGCCCCTCTAGAAGCAGGCAGCAGCTTGAGCTCGGAGGCCTTCCAAAGTGGACCATGGCAGAAGTAGCACCCCCTTGGGCTCCTGGAACTCCCCCATCCCCACAGCCACCTAGCCCATTGTAGTGCCCCTAAAGTCTTGCCCAGGGAACAGAGTTACAGGATGTGGGAACGGACAATTAACTCCTTTCATGATGTTGCTTTGGAGGCAGATCATAGCCCCTTACGGGAGGTCTCCATTACCTGAGGTTTTATTTTAAAGGGTGTCATTTATTAATCTTGCGATCAGCTCAGTCCCTGATTGCAGTTATGACTATTAAAATAGTGCAGCGATTACCATCTTTGTCTTCCCATGTGCAAGGTGCTAGCGTATCTATGGAATAGCATGTGTATGTAGATGCTGTATTAAAGGATATATGGGCCGGGCGCGGTGGCTCATGCCTGTAATCCTAGCACTCTGGGAGGCTGAGGCGGGCGGATCATTTGAGCTCAGGAGTTTGAGACCAGCCTGAGCAAGAGCAAGACCCCATCTCTACTAAAAAAATAGAAATAAATTAGCTGGACAACTAAAAAATATATATAAAAATTTAGCCGGGCATGGTGGCGCATGCCTGTAGTTCCAGCTACTCGGGAGGCTGAGGTAGGAGGTTCGCTTGAGCCCAGGAGTTTGAGGTTGCTGTGAACTAGGCTGATGCCACGGCACTCTAGCCCGGGCAACAGAGTGAGACTGTTTAAAAAAAAAGGGGGGGGGGAGGTATGTGGACCTACCATTTCATGTTAGCCATCGCCAAACTGTCCCCTGAGGGTCGGCACTAATTCACACTCCTGCTCCGGGTAGATGGGGTGTCCTCTGTCCCCCCTTCTCTGCAACCCTAGTACTTATGGGTGGTCCAGGGGATTTCTGAGTGCCCTCGATGCTCAGCGGTTGGGTGGTGTCCTAACAGAAATTAATCGCCTCGGTTCTCCTGCTTTTTCCAAGACCTTTGCCTTAGTGCAGAATTGTCACAGTGTCAAATGATTTTATGAATGCAATTTTCCAGTGTGAAATGCATTATTTTCACAATTTTAAAACTAACTTACACGTGGCGGGGAGAGGTGGCTCACGCCTGTAATCCCAGCACTCTGAGAGGCTGAGGTGGGAGGATCGCTCAAGGTCAGGAGTTTGAAACCAGCCTGAGCAAGAGCGAGACCCCCGTCTCTACTAAAAATAGAAAGAAATTAGCTGGACAACTAAAAATATATAGAAAAAATTAGCCGGGCATGGTGGCGCTTGCCTGTAGTCCCAGCTACTTGGGAGGCTGAGGCAGGAGGATCGCTTGAGCCCAGGAGTTTGAGGTTGCTGTGAGCTAGGCTGACGCCACGGCACTCTAGCCTGGGTGATAGAGTGAGACTCTAGCTCAAAAAAACCCCCCCAAAAACAAACAAACAAACAAACAAACAAACTTACAGGTACCAAGGTCTCAAATCCAGGGTGAAGCCCTTACATAAAAACAGTTAGGTGAGGGATTCAACCCGGCAAAGGAGTGCACAACTCGTGAGCGTGCTAATTGTTTTTCCTGCGGGCCGGAAGTGGACTCAGGCATCCTCCATGCATCCTTCAGGCACCGTCAATAAACCCAGGGCTTTAAAGATTTGAGGACAGCATTGCAAGACCCTCTCTGAATCCAACACACGTTCTGTTTCAGCCCGGTCTTTAGCTGAATTACTTCTTGTCTGAAGGAACCCAAACACTGGCATGTCATTTAGGTCACCCACAGAAAAGAGAGACCTTGAATCCTGCTGCTTTTTGGTGGCTCTTTGGTAAAGATATGTCCACGAGATCCCTATTAGAAAACACAAAAAGAACCCTTTCCCTCCCTCTTGTTGGCAGAAATAAGAAATCAGTAATAATCAGAGGAATTGCATTTGGAGTCAGAGAATTTTAGGGCCAGAAGGGACCACGAAATGCCATTTTGCACGGGGGAACAGGGCGGCCCAGGGAGTGTCCGGGGTGGCCAGGTGAGCGAGGCTCCGAGCCTGGGCTCCGGGCAGGGCAGCAGCTCGCCGACTGCAGGCGGCTCCTGGGATGCACTGAAAACCGTCCTCCCTCCCTGTGTGTAGCCACCTGGCTGCCTGCTAGTTCTGGAGGCAACAAATGCTGTCCCTTTCCAGCCCCCCTCCCAGAGGCGGGCCTGTGCCAGCCAGGACCAGAGGGACCTTTCCTCACGGCTGCCCTCCCGCCCGTTTCTCTGTGTCCCACCCAGGGCTCCACGCCACGCTCTTTTCTCAGCAGTGCGGCCCGAAGGTCATTCCCCATCGGTGGAGAGACCCGCCTCCGTCCTTTGAACCTCCCGGGATACTCTGCGCAAGGCTGTCCCGTGGTTTGCCGAGCCAGACCCAGATCCACGGGTGTCCAGTTGCTTCCAGCGTTTAGCTCCTGCTGCCGTGAGCAGCACTCGTTTGAAAAAAAAAAAAAATAAGAAAAGGTTCTGTGCGTGCTGGACTCCGGGGGAGGCAGGCGCCGGGCAGCGGCTCTCTGGTGGCCGCGGAGACAGACGACCCATGGAAACGCGGTTAGCTCACGACGCACCGGCGTGTCCCCGGCGGCCTCAGCTGCTTTGGCGCTGAGTGTCCTCCCAGGGCTCGGGCTGCGTTCGCAGGGGACGGGCTCTCAGCGCTGGCAGGGGCGGCCACTGTCTTTTGAGGAATGTTTACAGGACATTCCTCTTTGGAACTAGGACTTTGCATTTCACGTGTCCTGGCTGCCGAGGAAGGAGGGGCCGGTCCCGGCACCACCACTTCCTATTTCTATTTATTTTTATTTATTTATTTATTTATTTTTGAGACAGAGTCTCGCTTTGTCGCCCAGGCTAGAGTGAGTGCCGTGGCGTCAGCCTAGCTCACAGCAACCTCAAACTCCTGGGCTCGAGCAATCCTCCTGCCTCAGCCTCCCCAGTAGCTGGGACTACAGGCATGCACCGCCATGCCCAGCTAATTTTTTCTATATATATATATTAGTTGGCCAATTAATTTCTATTTATAGTAGAGAAGGGGTTTCGCTCTTGCTCAGGCTGGTTTCGAACTCCTGACCTCGAGCAATCCTCCCGCCTCGGCTTCCCAGAGTGCTAGGATTACAGGCGTGAGCCACCGCGCCTGGCCTCCACTTCCTATTTCTTTGGGTCCAACACCGGTTGCATCCCATGGTCCTGGCGTGACTGCTGCTGCCCCAGCGAGGCACGTCCGGCACTCCCAGCTTCACTGGCAGAGCGGTGAGCATCCACCGAGAAGAAGTGGCCGGCCGGGTGAACTTGGGGTTGAGGAACGGCTGTGAAATCACCCCACGAGTTTGCCAAGTGGCCGCTCCTTGCCGGGCCCTGGGGGAGGAAGCAGAGGCAGGACAGTCGAAGGACGGCGCCAGGGGGGGTTCTGGCAGTGATGACAGAGCCCTGGTCTGTGGCCGAGGGACATGGAGGGGCCGTAGGGGCACAAAGTAGAGCCCCTAGCCTCATGCGGGTGGTGAGTCGCATCAGTCGGGTGCTCCGGAGAAACAGAACCTACAGGTGCATGTCCTATATAAAACCCATATGGAGGCCGGTCGTGGTGGCTCATGCCTGTTATCCCAGCACTCTGGGAAGCCGAGATGGGAGGATCACTTGAGGTCAGGAGTTCGAGACCAGCCTGAGCAAGAGTGAGATCCCATCTCTACTAAAAATATAAATTAATTGGACAATTAAAAATATATAGGAGGCCAGGCGTGGTGGCTCACTCCTGTAATGCTAGCACTCTGGGAGGCCGAGGCGGGTGGATCGCTCGAGGTCAGGAGTTCAAAACCAGCCCCAGCAAGAGCAAGACCCTTCCATCTCTACTATAAATAGAAAGAAATCAATTGGCCAACTGATATATATATAAAAAATTAGCCGGGCATGGTGGCGCATGCCTGTAGTCCCAGCTACTCAGGAGGCTGAGGCAGCAGGATTGCTTGAGCCCAGGAGTTTGAGGTTGCTGTGAGCTAGGCTGACGCCACAGCACTCGCTCTAGCCTGCGCAACAAAGCGAGACTCTGTCTCAAAAAAAAAATAAAAAAAATAAAAATATATAGGAAAAATTAGCCAGGCATGGTGGCGCATGCCTGTAGTCCCAGCTACTCGGGAGGCGGAGGCAGGAGGATCGCTTGAGCCCAGGAGTTTGAGGTTGCTGTGAGCGAGGCTGACGCCACGGCACTCACTCTAGCCCGGGCAACACAGTGAGACTCTGTCTCAAAAAACAAAAAAGTCTCGTATGTAGACACCCATTTATAAAGAGATGTTTCACAAGGAGCTGCCTTGCTCTACTTGGGGCGCTGGCACGGCCCCTCCGAACCTGCAGGGCAGAGCCGACCCCGCACCCCTCAGCGGATTTCTTCTTCCTCAGGGAAACCTCGGTGCTGCTCTTTGGGTCTTTAGACGAATTGGGCCAGGCCCACCCAGGCCATGCGGGATCATGTCCTTCAGCTCAAGTCACACCTGCAACAAGTCACACTTCATGCGACCCAGCGCCCTGCAGCGGCCTTCCCAGCAACGCCGGCATTGGGGTTTGGCGGGGCACCTGGGCCCGGAGGCCCAGCCAAGTAGACGGGTCGGACCCACCGTGGCTGGGCTCAGCTGCACGGTTCCTTCTGCTGGGGCAGGCTGGCGTCGCCCGTGTGGCTGCAGTCCCCTGGCGGCGTGGCTGCGGCTGGTGCCTGCTGGCGGGGTGCCTGTCTGCGCCGGCCGGCTGGGCTCCTTCCCCCGGGGGCTGAGTCTCGAGACAGCGAGTCCCAGTGGGCCGGGTCTGCAAACCTCCTCTGGAACCAAGTCTGCTGGGGTCCCCTGGGCCATCGCAGGCCCCGCTGAAGCCCCGTGGAGGAGCAGGCTCCACCTGCCGACCAGAGGAGCAGCCAGTGGGTGCCACATAGGAACATTTATTCCCGCAGCTCTCGGATCGTGTTAGATGGATGAAGATTCCGAATCCCCCAGACTTGCAGGGGGAGCGCCAGCCGTTACCCCGCTGTGCCCGTCAGCTCGGGCCTCCACGACGGAGGACCACAGACTTGGGCCTCAAACAACAGACGTTAATTTTCTCACGGCCCTGAAGCCTGGAGGTCCTAGGGCAAGCTGTTGGCGGAGTCAGTTTCCCCTGAGGCCCCTCTCCCGTCTTGGCCCTCGCATGGTGTTACCCTGTGTGTGTCTGTGTCCTGATTGTCTCTTCTTCTCTCTCTTTTTTTTTTTTTTTTTGAGACAGAATCTCACTCTGTTGCCAGGGCTAGAGTGAGTGCTGTGGCGTCAGCCTCACTCACAGCAACCTCAAACTCCTGGGCTCAAGCGATCCTCCTGCCTCAGCCCCCCGAGTAGCTGGGACTACAGGCACGTGCCACCATGCCCGGCTAATTTTTTCTATTTTTAGTTGTTTGTCTAATTTCTTTCTATTTATAGTAGAGATGGGGTCTCGCTCTTGCTCAGACTGGTCTCGAACTCTTGAACTCAAGCACTCTTCCCGCCTCGGCCTCCCAAAGTGCTAGGATGACAGGCGTGAGCCACTGCGCCCGGCCTAATTATCTCTTCTTATAAGGACGCCAGTCATATTGGATGAGGGCCCGCCCTGAGGACCTTATTTTAACTTAATTATCTTGTTAAAGGCCGCATCTCCAAATACAGCCCTGAGGTCCTGAAGGTTGGGAATTCAACATGTGAACCTTGGGGACACCATTCAGACCCGCTGTGGCACTGGGTCTGTCCCCACCTAGCCTCCTGCTTTGTTTCCGTGTCATCCTCGTCACCTTCGTGGCTGACGTTTATCGGGGGTCCCTGCGTGCCTGGCAGCTTGCGAGGTCCCTCGTGTGCGTCACCCTGTTCAACCTTCCTCCTTCCCTGTAGCCGCAGCCGGATCCGAAGTCACCTCTGAGGACCATAAACAGAGAGACCGTCTCTTAAACGACCCACGGGGCCCGTCTTCTCTTCATCCTTGGAAGAAGTCACTCTGTGTCGGATTGAACCCTGGATCCCCTGAGCTTCGGGGCCAGGCCCCGTGAAAAACATCTATCAGAAAACAGCCGCCGGGCGCGGTGGCTCGCGCCTGTAATCCCAGCACTCTGGGAGGCCGAGGCGGGAGGATAGCTCGAGGTCAGGAGTTCGAAACCAGCAAGAGCAAGAGCGAGACCCCGTCTCGACTATAAACAGAAAGAAATTAATTGGCCAACTAATATATATATATATAGAAAAAATTATATATAGATATAATTTTGCACTCTAGCCCGGGCAACAGAGCAAGACTCTGCCTCAAAAAATAAAAAAATAATAAATGTTAAGATGAAATCATCCTGCAGTCAGGGTGGGCCCTGAATCCAACGACCCATGTCTTTATAGGACACGGGAGAGGGAGTTCCGAGACAGAGACGCCCGGGAGACCCGGGGAACACACACGACATTCTTCCACACTTTGCTTTTTCCATGCAACAACATGCAGCTCGGCGACCTCTGCACTCGGACCCACGCAGACCCACCTGTCCTTAATAACGGGCAGCACGGCCCCGCCCGCCACCACGCAGGCTTACCCGCCCGGCGTGAGCAGCCCTGCAAAGGCGCATTTTTCTCATTTCCAGTTTGATGCCGTTTCCGGTTTTTCAATAGCACAACAGAGTTTTGTTACACCTGCATCTAACTTACCCAGATGCCACACTTCCAGGTTGGAGCTGTTTTCTTTTCTTTTTTTTGAGACAGAGTCTCACTCTGTGGCCCGGGCTAGAGTGAGTGCCGTGGCGTCAGCCTAGCTCACAGCAACCTCAAACTCCCGGGCTCAAGCGATCCTCCTACCTCAGCCTCCCCAGTAGCTGGGACTACAGGCATGCGCCACCATGCCCGGCTACTTTTTTCTATATGTATTCATTGGCCAATTAATTTCTTTCTATTTTTAGTAGAGATGGGGGTCTCATTCTCGCTCAGGCTGGTTTCGAACTCCTGAACTCAAACGATCCTCCCGCCTTGGCCTCTCAGAGTGCTGGGATTACAGGCGTGAGCCACCGCGCCCGGCCTCATCTTAACATTTTTTTTTTAACTTAATTACATCTGCAAAGACCCTGTTTCCGAATAAGGTCACATTTCCTTCTTATATTTGTCTGTATTTTCCAAAATTTCTGTGGTCAGAATTTCTGAACTTGGACCCTTAAATTAGGACAGGTGGACAGGTGGGGCCAAGTCGGGAAGGAGAAAGCTTTTGCCTCTAGAGACAGAATGTAAGACAAGGAAGGAAGCGAAGAGATGCTAGTTAAATTTTTTAAAAAAAATCATTAAACTGGAGAAGAAAGCTGTGGCGTCTTGACGAAAGTCGTGGTCCACCTGCATTTTCCCTCCATGAATCTCCATCCAGGAAAGGCAGCATGGATGCAGCGAGTGACAGCGGTTAGCAATAGGAGAAACACTGAGAAAAGCACAATCGCAGTGTGAGACCTAGACACATGTCTGAGAAACCACAGACGAGGAGGGCAAGACAGAGGACCGGCCCTGGAGAAGCTTGTCCGGGTGCAACCTCGGTTTCCAGAACACGGCTTGCAATATCTGCGTGTGGAGGGTGCCAATCGGTCACAGAGCTTAGGCTGCTCCCTGCCTGGGGACAGCCGAGGGTCCCGCTGGGGCAGCGACAGCCCTTTCCTGGGAGTTTGCACGAGGGCCGGGCAGCAGGTCTCTCGTTCCCTCTGATCTGGCCAAATGGGAGCGGTGTCCCGGGCAGCCCGTCCCGCGGCCCACACTGGGACAAGCCCGTCTGTTGTGAGCCGCTGCAGCCAGCACGCGGGGAGAAGCGGAGGAAAGAGCAGGAGCGAGCAAAAGAGATGGAGAGAGCCCGGACAGAAGCCAACTGCCCGGGTCCTCCAGGGACCCTCCCAGCTGGGAGAGCCCTGGTCGCTCCAGCCAGCGTGAGTTGGGCTCCTGCCGCTCCCGGCCGCCGGGGACCACATTCTCCTGTCGGCTTCCCGCAGACCACTTGTTCAAACGAACTTGCGCGTGTTCCAGGCCACAAAGAAACAGCAGCGTCCAAAAGCGGAACCCACACAGGCCTCGCCTCTGATTTTGATGCGGTAAAACAGGAGACTAATTAAAAAAAAAAAAAAGGCGGTGGAGGGCCACAGGGAGTTACAAAAAGAATCTGAACAGACACATCACAAAAGAAGACGTAAGAATGTCCCCAAATGCACCTCCACAGATGCTCGACACCATCGCTCATTAGGGAAGGGGAAATGCAAACAAAAACCACACATCCACAAGGACAGACAACATTTATTTTTATTTTATTTATTTATTTATTTATTTATTTATTTATTTTTGAGACAGAGTCTCACTCTGTTGCCCGGGCTAGAGTGCCGTGGCGTCAGCCTAGTTCACAGCAACCTCAAACTCCTGGGCTCCAAATGTCCTCCTGTCTCAGCCTCCCGAGTAGCTGGGACTACAGGCATGCGCCCCCATGCCTGGCTAATTTTTTCTATTTTTAGTTGTTTGGCTAATTTCTTTCTTTTTATAGTAGAGATGGAGTCTCGCTCTTGCTCAGGCTGGTTTTTTGTTTTTTGTTTTTTTGGAGACAGAGCCTTGCTTTGTTGCCCAGGCTAGAGTGAGTGCTGTGGTGTCAGCCTCGCTCACAGCAACCTCAAACTCCTGGGCTCAAGCAAATCCTCCTGCCTCAGCCTCCCGAGTAGCTGGGACTACAGGCATGCGCCACCATGGCCGGCTAATTTATTCTATGTATATCAGTTGGCCAATTAATTTCTTTCTATTTACAGTAGAGACGGGGTATCGCTCTTGCTCAGGCTGATTTCGAACTCCTGATATCTAGTAATCCGCCCGCCTGGACTTCCCAGAGTGCTAGGATGACAGGCGTGAGCCACCTTGCCCAGCCATATTTATTTATTATTTATTTATTTGAGACAGAGTCTCACTGTCACCCAGGCTAGAGTGCCATGGCGTCAGCCTAGTTCACAGCAACCTCAAACTCCTGGGCTCAAGCAATCCTCCTTCCTCAGCCTCCTGAGTAGCTGGGACTACAGTCATGTGCCACCGTGCCTGCCTAATTTTATATATAAATATATTTTTAGTTGGCCAATTAATTTCTTTCTATCTATAGTAGAGACGGGGTCTCGCTCGTGCCCAGGCTGGTATCAAACTCCTGACCTGAAGTGATCCTCCTGCCTTGGCCTCCCAGAGTGCTGGGATTACTGGCGTGAGCCACCGCACCCGGCCCCGTTTGTTTTTTTACTTCAAAATAAGATACGTGCAGTGTGCATAGGAATTTGTTCATAGTTTTTTTTTTTTTTTTAACTATAGTCCGGCCCTCCAACGGTCTGAGGGACAGTGAACTGGCCCCCTGTTTAAAAAGTTTGCAGACCCCTGTTCTACATTGACCAAAGCTGGCAGAACGAACCACCTCACATGGGTATGTCTTATTGTGTATAGCGACTGTCCCTCCGGAATCCTGAAGACTGGTATAAAGGAGGAATCTCAGTGACCCCGTGGGTCGTAGGTCGGCTTCCTGGTTGTGACGTTGCGTGGTTGTCACGAAGATGGCAATGTCAGGAGGCTGGGCGGAAAGTGTATGAGGTCTCTTTGTACAATTAAAACAATTTTTTTTTTATTGTGGCAAAGTAAAAGGATAAGATTCATCATCTCAGCTATTTGGAAGTGTAAAATTTGGTGGCATGAAACACGCCGCCAGTGTTGTGTGACGACTTGCAGTATCTACACGCAAAAGTCTCTGTCATCTCCGGCACAGTCTCTGCACCCCTCGGGCACTAACTCCCCGCCCACCCCAGCCCCGGACCCTCTGTTCCGCTTTCGGTCTGCATTTCCTACTCTAGCAGCTCACGATGAAGACAGAAATGGAGGAATATTTTTTAAAAAAATGTATTTAGCAAAACCCAGAGCTAATTCTTTGCAAAAAAAAAAAACTGGTAAAATTTAAAGGAAACTTGAGGCCAGTCCGGCGATGTTAGGAATGACGAAAGGGATGTCATCACACGTAGAGAAAAAATGAAAAAAAAAAAAAAAGTCGACGCTACTCACAGATTTCTATCAGTACATTTAAAAATCTATTTAAAATGGGAAAGTTTTAGCTGGGCTCACACCTGCAATCCCAGCACTCTGGGAGGCCGGGGCGGGAAGATCGCTTGAGGTCAAGAGTTCGAGACAAGCCTGAGCAAGAGCGAGACCCTGTCTCTACTGAAAATAGAAATTATCTGGACAACTAAAAAAAAAAAAATATATATATATATAAAATTAAAATGGGAAAATTTTAGAAGAAAATGGAAGTGGAGAAAATGAACTCAAGGAGAGAGAGGGGTCCCCGTAGAGAATGGGAGTGAGCCTGGTGCCCACCCTTCCGAAAGGACGGCCTTACCAGCGCCTCTTCCTCCCCCCGTGGGTAAGTCGGCCCTGTGTCATCGAACTTAGCACCTTTTGTACCGCATAGAAATCTCTAAGACATACGCCGGGGCCCACACGTTTTTGTGCAAACTGCACGTTATTTAAATCATCATAACGACAGTGAGAGCCGAGAAAACTGGCGACCAGTCCTTAAGGTGTCAGGGAAAGGTGGTCAGTTCCCGGCTCATTCATTCCGCCAGACCGCAGTCGCTGACCCTGGGACAGGACGGCGGGAAAGAAGGACACTCCGTGCCCCGTCCTTTGTGCGCAATGCCTACGTGAAACGTTGTCCAATCGCGGCCGTCCGTGTCAGCAGTTGCTGCTGCTAAAGCTCGGCGCGGTCCCTGCCCAAGCTCGGGAGTAACCGCCGACCCCAGAGAGACCGCCTTGCTGGGCGAGGCCGGTCTTGGGCGGCCAGCACCACACATTGCGGAGACCCCCCCCCCCCCCGGCCGTCCCGTCGACAGAGTCTCTCTCTGTTGCCCTGTCTAGAGTGCCGTGGCGTCAGCCTAGCTCACAGCAACCTCACACTCCTGGGCTCAAGCAATCCTCCTGCCTCAGCCTCCCGAGTAGCTGGGACTACAGGCATGCGCCACCATGCCCGGCTAATTTTTTCTATATATATTCCATTTCTCTTGTTTATTAAGTGTCCCAGTCTGTGGTGCTTTGTTATAGCAGCTCGGACAGACGGAGGCAGATGAGATCAGAGAATGAGTTTTTATTTTCTCAGCCGTGATAACGGTTTTGCAGTTACGTAGAAGATTATCCTGATCCTCAGGAGATGTGTGTTGGGGTATTTAGTGGCAAAGTGTCATCAATGTCCACATCTTTTCAAAGGATCGGCGAAAACAAATTGATAGAACACAAGTGACAAAATGTTGAGGATTTGGTGGCAGGTACCAGGTGTTTATGACACTTTTCTTTCAGTTTTACTGTATGTTTGACATTTTTCATGATAGAAAGTTGATGTGAAAAAAGCAGATGTAACATATGTAAATGAACGAGGTTTCCTTTCCTTTCCTTTCCTTTCCTTTCCTTTCCTTTCCTTTCCTTTCCTCTCCTTTCCTCTCCTTTCCTTCTTCCCCTCTTCCTTCCTCCCTCCCTCCCTCCCTCCCTCCCTCCCTTCCTTCCTTCCTCCCTTCCTCCCTTCCTTCCTTCCTTCCTTCCTTCCTTCCTTCCTTCCTTCCTTCCGATGGGGTCCCACTCTGTTGCCCAGGCTACATTGTGGTGGCACCATGCCTGGCTATTTCTTATAAAAATAAAAGAAGACAGCCCAGGGGGGAAAAAATGAGCAAACATACATAAAGAGGCAGTTTGTAGGGGAAAAAAAATTTACAATGGTAAATAACTATATGAAAAGATGACCCTATCCCAGTAACAAGTGATGCAAATTAAAGTCACAAAGCTGTTTCCCCCACCAGACTGTGGATGATTTAAAGCCCTGATGCCACAGAAGCATCCAAGGCGCACGGAGGTGAGGATGGAGGGATACAGTCCTGCTCCTGCGATGTGGGTTGACGCGTGTTTAAATAGATGTGACCTCCTTCAGGGCAAGTTGTCTGTGCCTATCGAAGTTTAAAATGCCTTCCACCTGGGATTTCATTTCCAGGAATGCACCTTGGGGAGTACGTACACCGTGCACAGAGAGGTCTAGCACAGCACGGCTCGTAGGAAATGGAAAGCGACTTTGGTGCCCGTTGATAGTGCAGCGGTTAGGTGATGAGAATCCGAATAAGGGAACAGATTACAAAGGAGATAGATCTCTTAAGTCAGAAGGTGCTGCTCAGTCACGGGGCCAGACCAAACCAGACAATTTGTGCATCTCTGTTTCTGGCTCTTCTAGCTGGAAAAGTGTCCGGAAGGGAATGAAGGTGAAGGTAGGGCTGGGCAAGGAAGGGAGGGGGGTCTTTTATTTTCCTTTCACATGTATTGTATATTTTATTTTATTCATTTTGAGACAGAGTCTTTCTCTGTCACCTGGGCTGGAATGCAGTCACTGCAGCCTTGAACTCATGGGCTCAAGCGGTACTCCTGCCTCAGCCTCCTGAGTGGCTGGGACTACAGGTGCATATGCAGCCATGCCTGGCTAATTTTTAAATTTTTTTGTAGAGATGAGGTCTCACTTTGTTGTTCAAGCTGGTCTCAAACTCTTGGCCTTGAGCAATCCTCCTGCCAAAGTGCTGGGATCACAGGTGTGAGTCACTGTGCCCAGCCAAAATTTACCATTTTAAAGTGTAAAATTCAATGGTTTTTAGTATATTCGTAAGGTTGTACAGTCATCATCACAATCAACTTTAAAGCATTTCCACTGTCCTTGCATTTGTTCTGGAGCCTGGAGAGGCCCTGTTGGTCTCCCTTAGGAAGGGACCTCAACATCAGGTGGCCAGAGGGCCCATGAGAACAGGGCTGCCCGGCAGACAGCACCTGCCGGTTGCTTTCCTTTTGCTTCTTTTCTTTTCTTTTCTTTTCTTTTCTTTTCTTTTCTTTTCTTTTCTTTTCTTTTCTCCTTTCCTTTCCTTTCCTTTCCTTTCCTTTCCTTTCCTTTCCTTTCCTTTCCTTTCCTTTCCTTTCCTTTCCTTTCCTTTTCTTCCCTTTCTTCCCTTTCTTTCTTTTTTGAGACAGAGTCTCACTCTGTTGCCTGGGCTAGAATGACGTGGTGTCAGCCTAGCTCACAGCAACCTCAAACTCCTGGGCTCAAGCAATCCTCCTGCCTCAGCCTCCCGAGTAGCTGGGACTACAGGCATGCGCCACCATGCCCGGCTAATTTTTTCTATATGTTTTTAGTCGTCCAATTAATTTCTTTCTATTTTCAGTAGAGAAGGGGTTTCGTTTCGAACTCCTGACCTTGACCGATCCTCCCGCCTTGGCCTCCCAGAGTGCTAGGATGACAGGTGTGAGCCACCGCGTCTGGCCCTGCTTCCCTATTTTTACCTGGCCCAAACCCGCGGACCACTGATTTTCTATCCAGTAGGACAGCCGGAAACAAAGGCAGCACTCGAGCATGTCAGACAGCACTTGCTTGCCTAGGGACGGAAGCTGCTGCCCAGGGCCCGGCCCCTCCGGCCGAGCACAGCTGTGGGTGCCTCCTCCCTGCAGCCCCTCAGGCTCTGACTTTGCAGCTGGAAGGATCCTTGTTTGTCCCCACACAGCTGGGCCTCTCTGCGGCCTTGCCTGGGACCGCCCTCCCTCTCTGGCTCCCCAGGCCGGGCAGTTGCAGGGACCTCCTCCGCCTGGCCAGAGGCCACGGAGCCCTTTCCTCCCGTGCTTGTCAGTGCACAGTTGCGCGGCCACGGACGGTTCAGCCAGGCCGAGCGGCTCCCGGACAGGCCCCTAGCAACATGAGCAAGTGTTTCCTTTTGACCTCACAGTCTCCCCAAGTGCAAGTATTTAGAAAACTCCCTAGCCCTGAAGCTGGCGGCCAAGTGTGAGGAAAGGGGGGCTGGGGAGGGGTGCGGGTTCCTCTTGAGGCCTAAGGGAGAGAGGTCGGTTTGCTTGGGGGGCGGTTATTAATACAATTTCAAGGGTCTTATCTTGTGTCTTCCTTTTGTATTGTGTTTTCCATGTATATAAATGTACACTCACGGTAAAAAATACATATTCACATTTTAAATATATTTTTATATATTTAAGATTTTTTTTTTCAGTTTTTTTTTGTTGTTTTTTTTTATTTTGGCATATTATGGGGGTACAGATTTTAAGGTTTCAATAAATGCCCATTTCCCCCAATATATATTTAAGATTTTAAAAATATATTTTTATGTAGTTAAGATTTCTATTTTTATTTTTGTTTTTTTTTTTTTTGAGACAGAGCCTCACTCTGTTGCCTGGGCTAGAGTGCCATGGCATCAGCCTAGCTCACAGCAACCTCAAACTCCTGGGCTCAAGTGATCCTCCTGCCTCAACCTCCCGAGTAGCTGGGACTATAGACATGCGCCACCATGCCCGGCTAATTTTTTCTATATATTTTTAGTTGGCCAGCTAATTTCTTTCTATTTTTTTTAGTAAAGATGGGGTCTTGCTCTTGCTCAGGCTGGTCTCCAACTGCTGACCTTGATCTATCCTCCTGCCTCGGCCTCCCAGAGTGCTAGGATTATGGGCGTGAGCCTCCACGCAAATATATTTTTATATATTGTGTTTTCTGTATATATAATATATGCTCATAGTAAAATATACACATTTATGGCTTGTCCTTTTTGATTTTTTTTAATATGTTGTGTTTTCCCTGTATATAAAGGCAACATATGCTTGTGGTAAAAATAGTTTGCAAAATTCGGATGTATCTCACATACAGCACAGAGCGCAGATCTTAAGGAAACAGCTCCACACACTTCCACGTAAGTGTATTTCTGTGTGACTGCCACTCAGATGGAGGCGAAGGATACTGCAGACAGGCTTCGGGGGCCCCCAGGAGGTCGCCCCTATTCTGGCTCCTAGCACCGTGGATCGGCTTGTGAACTTCACGTGAGCAGAAGTGTGCAGTGTCTCTCTTCCGTGTGGCTCGCGTCGCTCAGCACCGTCTGTGAGAGGCAGGTACGTGGGTTTTTATTGCTGAGTCGTATCCACTGAATGTCTGTCCCACCGATGTTCTCTCTGTTCTGCTGGTGACAGGTGGTGGTTCTCCAGCTTCGGGCAGTATAGACAACGCAGCTGGGAGCACCACCGCGTACAGTATCTCTGCACACCCACGGAGAACAGCAGTGGGACCACGCACTAGGTGTGAGCTTTGTGGGTCGGAGGATACGTGAGATCTAAAATCTTGGCCGGGCGCGGTGGCTCACGCCTGTAATCCCAGCACTCTGGGAGTCTGAGGCGGGCGGATTGCTCAAGGTCAGGAGTTCGAAACCAGCCTGAGAAAGAGCGAGACCCCATCTCTACTAAAAAGATAGAAAGAAATTAATTGGCCAACTAAAAATATATAGAAAAAATTAGCTGGGCATGGTGGTGCGTGCCTGTAGTCCCAGCTACTCGGGAGGCTGAGGCAGGAGGATCGCTTGAGCCCAGGAGTTTGAGGTTGCTGTGAGCTGGGCTGACGCCACGGCACTCTAGCCCGAGTAACAGAGCAAGACTCTGTCTCAAAAAAAAAAAAAAAAAAAAAGGATCTAAAATCTTGACAGACGAAGACAAATTGCCCTTCTGGAAGCTTTTGCCAGTGCTCACGTCCACCAGCATCAGGTGAGAATGCCTGCCTTTCACCTTTCTCATCCGTAGTAGCTTTTATTCAACTTTACAACGGATGCCATACAATAAAAATGGCATCCCAATTTGATTTGTCTTGCGTTAGTTACGGGTGGGGCTTCTCTCAGATCTGCTAGCCATTTGTGTACTTCTTTTCAGAATTGTCTGGATATCTTATCAAAATCCTTTACCCCTTTTAAAAAATTAGGTGCTTTCCTTTTATATTTGTAGGTGTTCTTTGTGGGTTAAGACACTGGGACCATGCACTTGGAAGGCAAGGAAAGGAGATAATTTTATACCTACGGCAAGATATTAGGGACTCGACTGATGTCTGTTCCAAAACTCAACTATCTGAACACTGTACTCTTTTACTCCACACCTCGGTCATGCAATAACAGAAATAAGAAGTTTAAATTTAATTTTAGTAAATGCTTTAGAGGAAAATAGAAGGGGTTTTCAAAAAGTTCATGGAAAATGCATATTGTGATAAAACAATGCATGGATTTCAAATTTTGCACCAAAATAAATTTGTACTAACTTGTTATAACCTGTCTGAGCAGGATCTATTGCGAGGAGCTAAGAAGGGCACGTGAATTCTGCTAACATTGAAGCAAGGACAGACATCGAATCTATGGTGAAATCATTGGGGCTTTGTGAATAGTTCATGGAGACAATGCCCCAAAGAAAGCAGTAGTTCACAAATGAATAACTTGTTTTTTTTTTTTTGAGACAGAATCTCACTCTGTTGCTCGGGCTAGAGTGCCGTGGCATCAGCCTAGCTCACAGCAACCTCAATCTCCTGGGCTCAAGCGATCCTGCTGCCTCAGCCTCCCGAGTAGCTGGGACTACAGGCATGCGCCACCATGCCCGGCTAATTTTTTCTATATATTTTTAGTTGTCCAATTAATTTCTTTCTAATTTTAGCAGAGACAGGGGTCTCGCTCTTGCTCAGGCTGATCTCGAACTCCTGACCTCGAGCAATCCTCCCGCCTCGGCCTCCCAGAGTGCTAGGATGACAGGCGTGAGCCACCGCGCCTGGTCCTGAATAACTTGTTTTAAGAAGGGATGAGACAATGTTGAGGGTGAAGCTCACAGCAGCAGACCGTCCACATAAATTTTTGAAGGAAAAAAGTAGTCCCGTCCATGCCCTAACGGAAGGGGACTATCGATTACCAGCACAGACAGCGGCCAGCACCACAGACACCTCAACCTGCGCGGTGTGCACAGTTCTGCCTGGAAAATTCCAGCTGAGCAAACTTCCCACTCCGTGGGCGCAGAATCCGTGGGGCCCGCCTCAGCTGCAGACACGAGCAGAGCTTTCGATGGAAATTTTAAACAAGTGGGACCAAGACCTGGGGTGTTTCTTCAAAGGACGGTAGCAGGAGATGGGACGTGGCTCGCCCAGGGCCACCCTGAAGACACAGCACAAGGCAGGGGCCACCAAGAGGCGGACGTGTTCCGTCAGAGCAAAAGCGGACAGGTGGACAGCAAAGGTCACGGCAACAGTTTCGGGGGATGCTCGAGGCAGCATCTTGCCTGCTGACTTTCTGGGGGGCCAAGGAAGGACGGCGTCTGCTGGTTCGGGGAGGGTTTTGGGAAAGTCAGCCAACGCTGTAGCAGGCAAACGCTCGGGAGAGCTTCACCAGGGAGTCCTCCTCCTCCTCCTCCTCCTCCTCCTCCTCCTCCACGACAGTTCTCCTGCTGCAAACAGGGCGCCGCTGAGAGAGTGTCCCCGGGAAGTCACTAGGCGTCCACCTTGCCATCTGATCCGGCTCCTGCTGACTTCTTTTGTTTCCTGACCTTAAAAAAGTCTGTAAAGTCAATAGCGTAGAAAAGACTGCCTTGACGTGGCTGAGTCCCGGGACTCTCAGTTCTTCAGGCAGGGACCAAGTGGCTGGTGTCCCTCACAGAAGCGTCTCGACCTTGATGAAGCCAATGTTGAGAAATGAAGTTTATACTTTCTGTTTCTACACACACACACACACACACACACACACACACACACACATATATATATATATATTTTTTTTTTTTTTTTTTTGAGACAGAGTCTTGCTTTGTTGCCCAGGCTAGAGTGAGTGCCGTGGGGTCAGCCTGGCTCACAGCAACCTCAGACTCCTGGGCTCAAGCGATCCTCCTGCCTCAGCCTCCTGAGTAGCTGGGACTACAGGCATGCGCCACCATGCCCGGCTAATTTTATATATATGTATTAGTTGGCCAATTAATTTCTTTCTATTTATAGTAGAGACAGGGTCTCGCTCTTGCTCAGGCTGGTTTCGAACTCCTGACCTCGAGCCATCCTCCTGCCTCGGCCTCCCAGAGTGCTAGGATTACAGGTGTGAGCCACCGTGCCCGGCCACTTTTTTTGAGATAGGGTTTTGCTCCGTCACCTAGGCTGGAGGGCAATGATGAGATCATAGCTCACTACAGCCTGAAACTCCTAGGCTCAAGCAGTCCTCCTGTCTCAGGCTCCCCAGTAGCTGGGACTGCAGACTCGCCACCACACCTGGCTAATTTGTTTATACAGACAGGGTCTTGCTATGTTGCCCAGGCTGGTCTTGAACTCTTGGTCTCAGGTAATCCTCCTGCCTCAGCCTCCCAAGTAGCTGGGACTACAGGCATGCGCCACCATGCCCGGCTAATTTTTTCTCTATATATTAGTTGACCAATTACTTTCTTTCTATTTATAGTAGAGACCGGGTCTCGCTCTTGCTCAGGCTGGTTTCGAACTCCTGACCTGGAGCGATCCTCCCGCCTTGGCCTCCCAGAGTGCTGGGATTGCAGGCGTGAGCCACCGCGCCCGGCCCTGTTTCTATCTTTTAATTCCATTTTTCCATGAAGGTTTGGGAGTCCCCTCGTGAACCCAGAAAGGAAGGGGCTGTCGCTTGTCCGCCACGTTCCCGTGGCCGGCTTCGCTCATTTCCCACCGGAGCGGAGGTCGGGCCTCAGAACCCTTCCTAACCGAGAGCGCCGAGACGTCTGCAGTGGCGTGAGCTGGCGCGAGCGGAAAGCCCCGTGCCGCCACGAGGAAAGGTCACCTACTCCTGGAAGCGCGACGGGCGAGGTCATGCACAGCGGCGGTGGCACGGTGGTGCGGTCACCTCCGTCAGGGCCTCACCAGGCTCAGGGCGGGAGAGGGGACCTCAGGGCCGGCCACGCTAAAGGGGAGGCGGTGTCTGGATTGGAGGGGCGTCCTGGTTGAGGAGGAGCCCGGTGGGCCTCACGGCAGATGCGGTTACTGGGGCGGGAGGCATCTGCCGACCGCGGGTCTTGGTTCTTCTCTGTGCTCGTTGGCTCCGCAGGCGATTTGGTGAGATGCGGGGGCCTTCTGAGGGCGGGAGAGAGGGTGGGTCGGCAATGGGGCCCCCAGGGCAGGACGGGGAGCCCCTGTTATTGTCATTCTCGCTTTCTCCAGGGTGTGTGATGTCCGTGTTCCAGCCTGGCCTGGAACGGGGCTCTCGTACATTCAGGCTTTGTTTTTAGGCTGCGGAAGATCTTTGAGACATTTCATCTGGGCGTCTTGCCTGTTCTTCTTCCCGCTCGGCGAGGCCTTGCCCTCTGCTTCCAGGTGACTTTGCAACTGAGACTCGAGGCCGTGGAAGCCTTTCCTGGCGGCCACTCTGGGGTGACCTGGTTGCTCCTCCACGTCTGCAAGTCCCTCTGCAATTCCCT
The DNA here is from genome assembly GCF_040939455.1 of Microcebus murinus. Taxonomy (NCBI): domain Eukaryota; kingdom Metazoa; phylum Chordata; class Mammalia; order Primates; family Cheirogaleidae; genus Microcebus; species Microcebus murinus. The sequence continues at coordinate 2,998,797 of NC_134121.1, forward strand.
CGGCATCCTCTTTCTCCTTCCACTGTGACATGCCATGACACAGCCCCACGGGAGTATTTGAACTCTGAGATCACTGCAGGTTGCGACCTGAACATCCGGGCTTCCTGGTGTGGCCGAGCGGATGCTACTAGGCGCCCTGGGCACACCCACCCTCCTACCTGTCACTTCCTGTGTGCGCGCTGTGCAGACAGCGTGGGCATGTGTGCACTGGGAAACCAAAACACCAAGTGACATTTGTCCTGCCCTGGGGTTGTCCTGCCGGGGTGACAACGAGGAGTGAGACAAGCTGCTACCTTCAGAGCACTGTGCCAACCCCCAAACCGGCAGCCAGTGGGTTTGGTTTGGCTCCCAGGGATAATGCGTAGGGTATGCAGTGCAAAGTTTAAACAGGGTTTACTTTTGTTATATCTGTGGCAAAATACACATAACATAAAATTTACCATCTTAATTTTTTTTTTTTTTTGATAGAGTCTTGCTCTGTCTCCTGGGCTAGAGAGCCGTGGCGTCAGCCTAGCTCACAGCAACCTCAGACTCCTGGGCTCAAGCGATCCTCCTGCCTGAGTAGCTGGGACTACAGGCATGCGCCACCACACCCAGCTCATTTTTTTATTTTTTGGTAGAGACTGGGTCTCGCTATGTTGCTCAGGCTGGTCTCGAACTCCTGGCCTCAAGGAACCCTACTGCCGTGGTCTCCCAAAGTGCTAGGATTACAGGCATGAGCCACCACACCCTGCCTAAAACACCAATTCTTTCATAAAGCCACTAATTCTTTCATAAAAACGGGATGACCCCATGTCAGCTGCAGCCTGTTGGGGTGGGGTGGGTTCCATGGCAGGGTGCAGCTTGACAGGACTGGCCCGTCCTGCACAGACACGCGGTCCTCCCGTCACAGGGCTACACGGCTGCAAATTACATGCAGCCGCCCGCGGGCTGTCAGTTTAGCCAACGTTTTCATCTCCAGCGCTGGACTTGCAGACGGGTTTCCCTGCGGGGTTTTGCTATAAAGGTTGGTTCTTGCCCTTTGTTTCTCCCAGGAAGCTGGAGATGAAAAGAACCACTTCCCTAATTTTTTTTTTTTTTTTTTTTTTTTTGAGACAGAGTCTCACTCTGTTTCCCAGGCTAGAGTGAGTGCTGTGGCGTCAGCCTAGTTCACAGCAACCTCCAACTCCTGGGCTCAAGAGATCCTCCTGCCTCAGCCTCCCGAGTAGCTGGGACTACAGGCATGCGCCACCATGCCCGGCTAATTTTTCCTATATATTTTTAGTTGTCCAATTAATTTCTTTCTATTTATAGTAGAGACGGGGTCTCACTCCTGCTCAGGCTGGTTTCGAACTCCTGACCTTGATCAATCTGCCTGCCTCGGCCTCCCAGAGTGCTAGGATTACAGGCGTGAGCCACTGCGCTTGGCCCCACTTCCCTAATTAATCCCAGACATTGGAAATCTATTCGACCTGCACGTTTTATAAAAAGGGAGAGGGTGGGGGAGGTATCTGTTAAGGTGTGCTCTGCTTAGAAAGAAACAAAAGCAATTGATAACTGCTTGGCTCTGATGACTGAGAGGTGTCATGTTCCATGTTGAGCTACCAGGCTTTGATTCACCAAAGTGTGGTGAGGCTCCACAGCCGGGGCTGGGGTGTCCCCGTCCACCTCCCCCTGCACGTCTGGCTGAGCAATCGGGGCTCTGTGGTTCTGGTGGGCGGTGGTGGACCCCTCCCTGGGCCTGGGACAGGCCCAGGCCACTCCCACTCCCTTACCCAGCCCCTCCTTCCAACAGCCCGTCAACCAACCAGAGGACAGCAGCAGCTCTGTGGGAAGCCGCCCAGCAAACCCACCTGAGGCTGTGACCTGACACCTGGACAGGGTCACCGTCCAGCTTCCCCTCTTTTTGTTTTGGTGGTCCCCAGAATCTGTTTCTGTTTTTGTTTTTTTTTTTTAGCTATGGTAAAATACACATAAAAATTACCATTTTAAAGCATATGATTCAGTGACACTTAGTACATTCATAGCATTGTGCAGCCAGCACCACCGTCTAGCTCCAAAACGTGTTTGTTACACCAGGAAAAAAAAACCCACATCCATTAAGCAGCCACTTCCCCTCCCCCTCCCTCCAGCCCTGGCAACCACGACCCTGCTCTCTGTCTTTCCGGATTTATCTATGCTGGACATTTCGCAGAAGTAGAACCACACATTATGTGGCCTTTCGTGCCTGGATTCTTTCACTTAGCAGCTTTCCAAGGGTTCCCCCTGTTGTAGCAGGTGCCAGAACTGCAGTCCTTGTCATGGTCGAGTAATATTCCACTGTACGTTCTACCGTCTTTTATATCTACCCGTCTGTCGGTGCACAGTGAGTTGTTTCTGCCTTTTGGCGACTGTGCACAATGCTGCTGTTGTCATTTGTGTACGGGTGTTTTTTTTTTTTTTTGAGATAGGGTCTCACTTTGTTGCCCAGGCTAGAGTGAGTGCCATGGCGTCAGCCTAGCTCACAGCAACCTCCAACTCCGGGGCTCAAGCGATCCTCCTGCCTCAGCCTCCCGAGTAGCTGGGACTACAGGCATGCGCCACCATGCCCGGCTCATTTTTTCTATATATATTAGTTGGCCAATTAATTTATAGTAGAGACGGGGTCTCGCTCTTGCTCAGGTTGGTTTTGAACTCCTGACCTTGAGCGATCTGCCAGCCTCGGCCTCCCAGAGAGCTAGGATTACAGGCGTGAGCCACCGCGCCCAGGCTGTGTATGGGTTTTTGTTTGAGCTCCTGCTGTCCATTCTGTTGCGTACTTGCCTGGAGAGGAGCTGGGGCCGGGTGATTCCACGTGTGACTCACTGAGGAGCTGCCAAGCTGTCTTCCCAGCTCCTGCACCGTTCTCCATGCCCGCCAGCAATCTGAGAGGGCCAACTTCTCCTCCTCCTTCCCAACACTTACTGTTTTCCTTTTTTTTAAATTAAATGATAGTGGGCATGAAGTGACATCTCAGTGTGGCGTTGATTTGCATTTCTCTAATGACTGGCCCTTCACATAGCATAGTCGCCCTTACTTTTCATCAACTCCTGCAGCAGTGGACTATCTGCTCTCCTCTTCTAAGCCTCAGTTTCCTTATCTGTCCAGCAGGGAGCTGTCCCCGGTCCACGGCCTCCAAACTGCTTTACTCACATAGCCCTTAAAAAAGAATTTTGATGGACCGGGCGCGGTGGCTCACGCCCGTAATCCTAGCACTCTGGGAGGCCGAGGCGGAAGGATTGTTTGAACTCAGGAGTTCCAGACCAGCCTGAGCAAGAGGGAGAACCTGTCCCTACTAAAAAAATAGAAATAAATTAGCTGGATAACTAAAGAAATATATATATATATATATATATAAATTAGTTGGGCATGGTGGGGTGGTGCATGCCTGTAGTCCCAGCTACTCGGGAGGCTGAGGCAGGAGGATCGCTTGAGCCCAGGAGTTGGAGGTTGCTGTGAGCTAGGCTGACGCCACGGCACTCTAGCCAGGGCAACAGAGTGAGACTCTGTCTCAAAAGAAAAAAAAAAAAGAATTTTGAAAAACTAGATGTAATTTGACACCTTTTAAGGTTAACAGCTACGTTTTTTTCACCAATAAGTTTACAGCTTTGCAAAGTATGTGATTTCCAGGGTATTGTAAATTTTGACATTTAAAACATGAAACTGCTCCTCACTCTGCAGAAGCGAAACCTGACATTGTATCCTGCTTCCAACGTCACCGGGCAAGTCACAATTCCTAGTCAAAACCAAACCGCACCAGCAAACCACTTCGCACACTGAGATAAACCAAAAACCAGAGTCCACGACAATAAACCTCAACAACTTCCTGTGGACCTGGACTCTGTGCCATAGCGAGAATTTTAGCTGTGACCTTTGCTCTTTTCATCCCGTGCCCTGGCCTCTAGGATTAGCAGAGTCACGTGAGAACGTCGCTGCTGCCCACCAGGGACAGATGAATGTGAAGTTGGTAACCTTGTTTCTCTTGTGATTTTTCCCCTTTCCCATACCTGTTGGATTTTTGTATGTGGTGAGCCAGTCCTTCTGAAGTCTGATTCCTTTGCACACTTCGCAATCAAACTTTCTTTCTCTAAATGCCTCTGCCTCCAGTTTTCCCTGGGCAATGCTTTTAAACCATATCAAATACAATCTAAATAATGTAGCAACACGACCTGCACTAACGCCCGATGCAAGGACAAGTTCTTATTGATTTTTTTCTCCTCCACCTCTGGGTTCTATTTCATTTCCTCCCCAGAACTTTATTTTAATAAAAATATTTTTATGTTTGAAAGTAATTCATTGATCACTCAAGCATATATCTCTGCAAGAAGAACAGGCACATAATTTATTCAAGCTTTAAAAAAATATTAACCCATGTCTTAAAAAATGCACACCAAGTAAGTTCTTTTAGAATTAGACCATGTCTAGAAATATTGATATATGAACCACAATTTAAATTTAAAATGTTTTATCTCCCGTGATCCTAAGGCTCTCGGTGTTAAAAAAAAATTTATTCTGGATGGAGTGATTAATGCAATTAATCAATTGATCAAACCAGCATAAATATATTAAAACTGTGGTGTATGTTCATTATATATATAAAAGATAAATCTTTGTCAGACTCCATCTCTTAATAAGTGGGACTGTATTTGTTCACATGGTTCACGTGCCATTAGAGGAATGGTACCTGTTATCTGAGACAGAGCTCAGCCCCAGTCCCTCCTGGTTTTCATTTTTATTGGTGCAGAGTATGAGACAACTCGCTCCTATAAATTGGTACATGGTAATGGGCCGGTTTTCTTAGGACCGTGTCGGTCCAGTTTTAGAACTTCTTCAGGGATGGAAGCCAAAGTCTCAGAGTGATCTATCGCCATAAACAAAACCAAAAAATGGACCTGAGTAGGTTCTCCAGGCGATGGAAGAGATTCCTGGCCTTTGGGGTCTCTCTCTTGGCACCCGCTGTTGCCAAAGGGGCCGGGTCCCTCTCCACCCCGCGGTTCTCCCCTTCTCCCCCTCCAGCACGTATGTAGAGGAGCGACCTCCAAGCACTACCGGGGTTGGGGTGGGGGCGAACCCAAGGTTGGGGGTGGGGTCCTGAGGCCCGGCCCCTCGCGGGCCGTTCCGGGACCGTGCCCCCAGAACGCAAACCCAGACTTGAGCACCCTCATCTCCCGGCCGGTTCCACCAGGCCCTGGGGGTGCGGGTGTTGTGTGCTTCTGGCGGCCGTGAGGCTCCAGGCTGGATGCGGGAAGGAGGGCCCGGGGTGGCTGAGCTGGCCGCCCCCTGTCGCGAGGTGACGGAGCAGGGCCGGGCTGGGAGAGGACGAAGGAACCTGCAGGCGGGGCGGTCACCGAGCGGAGGTGCGGCCCCAGCCTCCTTAGCCTGCCGCGCGTGCGCCCACCCGCGTGCGTCCCGGCTGCGGGCTCTGCCAGGGAGAGCAGCCCCCAGGGCCTGTTCCCACTGTCGTCCTCCCGCGTCGGGGTCCCGCGTGGGTGTGCGTGGGGATATGGCGTGGCGTGTGCGGAGTGCGTGCTGTACGTGCACGTGTGGCGTGTGCGGCCGCGATGCGGTGTGCCGTGCCCAGTGGCGGGTGCACGCGGCGTGCGCGGCTCGCGCGGAGTGTGCGTAAATGTGCCAGGTGCGCGCGCCTGTGGTGCGGCGTGGGGGATGGGAGTGCGGCGTGTACGAGCGTGCAGTGAGCGCGACGGCGTGCGGCGCGCTGCGACAGGCCGGTCACGGTGTGCGGCGCGCGCAGGCTTCCCGTGCCCCGGTCCCACCGCGACCGGCTCTCGGCTTAGCCGGCTGTGGCGGTGGCGCTGGCCGCCGGTCGCGGCGCGGGAACCTGGCGCTGCTGGCAGAGTGGAGCCGCGGGTAACCATGGCAACAGATGCTCCTGCCGCCGCGGAGTTGGTGGGGGGCGCCGCGCACCTGAGTCGGCGGGCGTGGGGGAAGGGAGGCCGCTGGCCCTGAAGAAACCCGCGGAAGACCGGGGCTGCCCCAGGACACACCCCTACCTGTCATCCCTCGCTCTGACACCCCTCCTGGTGCGGCGCCAGGGCGCCAGGGCGGGGTCCCTGTTGCTTGCCTGGGGGCCGGACCTCACTCGGGTCCTCCGGAGGCCTGGGGCTGGGGTCAAAGCGATTCCTGCTGTCTCTTTCCCAGTGAGTCCCCCGCACAATGCACTTCGTGTGAGGCTCCAGCAGCAGGAGGGCGGCAGCTCCTTAGGACCCCACTCATGGCACGTGAACCCGCCCATTCCAAAGATGGGGAAACCCAGGCCTTCCCGGACCCCGGAGGGCACTGCAAGCACAGTGGTCTGGTCACACGCGCCTTCAGGTGCTCCTGTTGGTGTTGGGTCCGACTGGAGAAAAGAATGACAGCGAACCGCAGGGAGCCCTGCGTTTGACACAGGCTGGCCTCCAGGGGACAGGGAAGAAGCTGTCACCGGGCTCTGAAGGAACCGGCTGATTTGCACCTGCAAGTAGCACCTCTTGGGAAAGGGCGGTCCAGGCCCGCTGAGATTGAACTTGGACATGCCCGCACTCCCCCCACCTCTGCCCAGAGCCAGCCCCGTTCAACGTGAGGAGGTGGGGCTAGCTCACTTTCACTCCTTGATTTATAACCTTTATCAAGTAAGAGGGTTCCAGAGTGCGGGGCCCAGGCCGGGCATCAGAGGCACCTGGGACTAGTGAGAAACGCAGGTTCTCAGGCTGGCCCCGCCCCACCAGTTCAGAACGTGTGCGTGTGTGTGTGTGTGTGTGCGCACGCACGCCGGACCTAGCAAGGTGATTCTGAGGCAGCTCAAACTTGGGAACCACCACGGGTCCAGGGCAGTCCCTGTGCTAAACACGGGGCTACATGATCCCTCTCCTCAGGGGCACACAAAAACTTGGTCCTGAAAGTTCTAGATCCCTTCTCCGAACTGAGCCCCAGTGCTCATTTGGGGCTCCATCTAAGATTTGAGCAAACTCTTAAATAGTACTTGACTATTACCCCAGGCTGGATCTGAGCAGGGATGAAGCTATTTCAGAGGAGGAGGAGGAGGAGGAGACGCTGGAGAAACAGGAGTTTCTGAATTCCTCTCCCTGCTTGGGAAGCGCTGGAGAAAGGCATCCAGGGGTGTTGAGGAGCCCACGAGCGCCGCCTCCTGGTGACAGCATGCAGAGCCGACTCCGAAGGGGCGGGGCCCCTCGACAAAAGAGGCTTTCTGCGTCCCAATGGCACACCCTGCCGTGCAAGGACCACCCCGTCAATACCCGGGTGCTTTATGCATTACTGCCAGCGCCTGGACTTGCTAAATTCAGAGAAGGCTTTGGATTGAGAGAGATTTGTGTGTGGACGACGTATATTGTGACTTGTTCTCCGTCATTTTCAAGTTGCTCCAGAACGCAGTGTGTATCTTTATTTCCGCTGTATCTTTCCCCAGAATCTGTTTCCCCGGGGCTGGTACGTGGTGAAATGAGCTTTGTTCAGCAAATTGCAGGGCCAGTGTTTAGTAGTGTCCTCAACTCAGCCAACAGGTAGCCAGGAAGGGCGCAGCACACCTGGGAAACAATGCATTTCTGCAGAGAAGCCTGGGGGCGATGTTTGGATACTGGCCACGAAGAGGCCAAATGCTTCCTTCTAGAAGCTTCCAGGGATGACACCATGGTTGGTAGGAAGTGGAGGCAGGCAGGAGCCCCAGCAACCGCCAGCAGGTTTGCTATTGGCCAACCTCCTTCATGTATTTTGTCATGCCCACCAGCCACCAGCGCTATCATTTAGTCAACACTTTTCTTGAAATCAACTCATGCTTTGTTATTTAATTTAATTTTTAAAAAGACTTTGTTTAGGACCGTTGCTATAGGTGTAGGGACCACTGCAGCCGGGTCCTGCAGTTGGGGAGAGAGACTGGGCTCAACTCCCTTAAGTTAATTTTAAAAGGGAAAAAAAAAATCCCTAAATAACAGATGTAAATGAAAATCAGTAGCACTGACCCCAGTTGAAGATGATCATAAAACAAATACTGTGCAAATAAAACTGCTGTAATGGGCCATCCTGACACTGTTGTTCACCGGAGCTCTGAGCCTGGTGTCTCTCTCCCCGCTGAAAAGAGAGATGTCTAAGACTTAGATTCACCAGCCAGAAAACTCAGCTAGAGAAACAAGGCGATTGAAAAGGGGTGTGTTTGTGACTTTCTGGCTATTTGAATCAAAGTAATCGCCACCCCATCTCTTTGTAACACTGAGGCCTCCCGGGCCAGGTAGCAGCTTGACCAGGGCCACAGAGCTGCAGAGCTGGTGAGCGTCGCCGCGGGTTTGAAGCC